>NC_132871.1:31998500-32650750 GCF_048164855.1 Canis lupus baileyi | reverse complement strand
TGTCAGCGTGAATGCTGCCCAATATCCCCCTGAAGACCCCCGCAGATTCTGAGGAGGCTGCGGCTCATCAGCGTGGACATGTCCCCACGTCTTCCTCAGGCCTCCCCAGCACAGGCTGGCTCCTGTTAGTTCAGGCTGACGAGGCCTACTGCACATGTGTGCCCCTTCCGCGGTGCCTGGGATCGGGCGCCCCCCTGCGGGATCCTCAGGCACTACAGGAGGCTGTGCAGGAGGCACATGCCCATCCCCGGCCGACCTCTGCCTCTTTCCAGGTTCCAGCTGTGGCCTGTTAGCTTCGGAAACGTCCGACGGAAAAGAAGCCCAACACACGGCTTCCCCATAAATTCTTAAGGAGAAGGAATTGGAGCCCAAAGGATGCGAAATGAAATGTGGACCATACTTTTACCATGTCCTGTAAAACTCACTCAACCCTCTTCCACTGTGGTTGGCACCGCAGGCTGGTGCAGATGCCATGGAAACAGTGTGGAGGCTCCTCAGGAAGTTACAAATAGAGCCGCCCTGGGACCAGCAGGTGCACGGCCTTAGCTCACACCGAAGATACAGATGCATGAGACTCGGGGACACCTGCACCCCAATGTCCACAGCAGCCGGGTCCACAGTAGCCACACTGTGGGAAGAGCCTCGGTGCCCTCAGGCAGATGATGGATAAAGAGGATGGAAGATAGATGATGGTCATAGATGATAGATAGTTAGATGATAGGAATGGTACTCAGCTATCATTGAGAAGAAAATATTGCCATTTGCAAGGACGTGGATAGAACTAGAGGGATCATGTTAAGTGAAATAAGTCAGTCAGGAAAGAAAATTACTGTATGGTTGCATTCATAGGTGAAATTAAAGAAGCAAAGCAGATGGGTATCTGTGAAGGGAAGGAAAAACAAATAAGATGAAAACAGAGAGAGGAAAAAATGGCTCAATCACAGGAAACAAACTGAGGTTCGCTGGAGGGGAGGGGAGTGGAGGGACAGGGTAACAGGTAGACGGGCATGAAGGAGGGCACGTGATGTCATGAGCCCTGTTGTTATCTCCAACTGGTGAATCCCTGAATTCTACCTCTGAAAGTATAATACACTATACTGTTAATTAATTAGGTTTAAATTAAATTAATTTTAAAAAATCAGTTGACAGTATCGGAGTGCATTTTCTTCCAGGCTCTCTATTCTGCTCCTTCAGCTTATGCCAGAACCACACCCCTGTGGGTTTGGTTTGTTTAAGTAGCCTCCATGCCTCATCCACAGTTCAGCACAGGGCTGGAATTCATGACCCCGAGATCAAGACCAAGGGTGAAGTCAGGAGTCGGATGCTTAACCAACAGAGCCAGCTGGGGCCCGAGAACCACACTGCTTTATCCTGTGTCTCTGTGACATTGGTTGAAATAGGAAAGTGGAGGGAGGGGCAAGATGGCGGAAGAGTAGGGTCCCCAAATCACCTGTCCCCACCAAATTACCTAGATAATCTTCATCATCCTGAAAATCTATGAATTCGGCCTGAGATTTAAAGAGAGACCAGCTGGAATGCAACAGTGAGAAGAGTTCGCACTTCTATCAAGGTAGGAAGTGGGGGGAAAAAATAAAGAAACAAAAGGCATCCAAGGGGAGGGGCCCCATGAGGTGCTGGGCTAAGGCCAGGGCGAGTGCCCCCAGGACAGGAAAGATCTGTCCCGGAGAAGCAGGAACTTCACCAATCTTCCCGGGTGGAAAGGCTCCTGAAGGGAGTTGGAGCAGGACGCCAGGATGGTGGGGATGCCCTCGGGCTCCCTGGAACACTAACAGACACCTGTGCACCCAGGAGATTGCACCATACCCCGTGGCTGAGCTCCCTAAAAGACTGCAGGGACCACGGCTGGACCTGGAGCAGCTCGGAGGGGCTCGGGTGGCGGCTCCACATTGAGGGGACTGCGAGGCCAGGAGCAGCTCAGAGGGGCCTCCGGCAGAGGAAGAGGATCCCTGCCGAGAGGGTTGCGGGGCTCTGGGACCAGCTCAGTGGGGCTTGGGTGGTGGTGCCGTGGAGGCGGCTGTGTGGCCTGGAGGGGGAATCAAAAGTGCAGGCACTGGAGAACAGGGCGCCAGGACACAGTCAGAATCCGGCCTCCCCCTGGGACAGGCAGACCCCGAGAAGGCCCACGACAGCTAGGATGCTTTGGCCCAGAGCTGAGCAGATCAGCGTCCCCTCCTTGGCACCTCCAGGCCCTGCAGAGGGAGAGCTCCATAGTTACTGTGGGAGCTGAATCCAGGGCTGAGAGCTGCCGACGTCACTGGGATGCTTCCTCTTGGGGCCTCACGGGATAAATGAGCCCTGCACCAGGCAGAGGGTAGGGCAGCTCCCCCAAGAGCTAACACCTGAAAATCAGCACAACGGGCCCTCTTCCAGAAGACCAGCTAGACGGACAAGTACCAGGGGAAGTCAAGGGAATTAAGTATACAGAATCAGAAGATACTCCCCGTGGTTTTTTCTTTTCTTTTCTTTCTTTTCTTTTCTTTCTTTTTGATTTGTTTGCATCCCCCACCCTTTATTCCTTTCTTTCTTTTTCTTTCTCTTTTTCTTCTCTTTTTTCTTTTTTTTCTTCCTTTTCTCTTTTTCTCTTTTCTTTCCTTCTTTCTCTCTCTTTTTCTCCTTTTCCCAATACAACTTGTTTTGGCCACTCTGCACTGAGCAAAATGACTAGAAGGAAAACCTCACCTCAAAAGAAAGAAACAGTCCTCTCTCCTAAGAGTTACAAAATACGGATTACAATCCAATGTCAGAAATCCAATTCAGAAGCACTTATACAGCTACTGGTGGCTCTAGAAAAAAGCATAAAGGACTCAAGAGACTTCATGACTGCAGAATTTAGATCCAATCAGGCAGAAATTAAAAATCAATTGAATGAGATGCAATCCAAACTAGAAGTCCTAACGACGAGGGTTAACGAGGTGGAAGAACGAGCGAGTGACATAGAAGACAAGTTGATGGCAAAGAGGGAAACTGAGGAAAAAAGAGTCAGACAATTAAAAGACCAGGAAGACAGATTAAGGGAAATAAACGACAGCCTGAGGAAGAAAAACCTATGTGTAATTGGGGGTCCTGAGGGCGCCGAAAAGGACAGAGAGCCAGAATATGTATTTGAACAAATCCTAGCTGAAAACATTCCTAATCTGGGAAGGGAAACAGGCATTCAGATCTAGGAAATTGAGAGATCCCCCC
Organism: Canis lupus baileyi; assembly: GCF_048164855.1. NCBI lineage: Eukaryota > Metazoa > Chordata > Mammalia > Carnivora > Canidae > Canis > Canis lupus. Next base: position 32,647,546 of record NC_132871.1, on the reverse strand, counting down.
CGTAAAATCAATAGAAACCATCAACACCTCGACATTTAGAGTGAAGCTTGCAAATTCCAAAGATAAAGAGAAGATCCTTAAAGCAGCAAGAGACAAGAAATCCCTGACCTTTATGGGGAGGAGCATTAGGGTAACAGCAGACCACTCCAGAGAGAACTGGCAGTTCAGAAAGGGCTGGCAGGATATATTCAGGGTCTTCAATGAGAAGACCATGCAACCAAGAATACTTTATCCAGCAAGGCTCTCATTCAAAATGGAAGGAGAGATAAAGAGCTTCCAAGACAGGCAGGAACTGAAAGAATATGTGACCTCCAAAGCCGCTCTGCAGGGAATTTTAAGAGTCCAGTGGAACAATCCACAAAACAAGGGCTGAATAGAAATCATGATGACACTAAATTCATATCTGTCGATTAGTAACTCTGAATGTGAACAGGCTTAATGACCCCATCAAAAGGCGTAGGGTTTCAGACTAGATGAAAAAGCAGGACCCATCTATTTGCTGTCTACAAGAGACTCATTTTAGACAGAAGGACAACTACAGCCTGAAAATAAAAGGTTGGAGAACCATTTACCATTCAAATGGTCCTCAAAAGAAAGCAGGGGTAGCCATCCTTATATCAGATAAACTAAATTTACCCTGAAGACTGTAGTGAGAGATGAAGAGGGACACTACATCATACTTAAAGGATCTATCCTACAAGAGGACATAACAATCCTCTACATATATGCCCCGAATGTGGGAGCTCCCAAACATTTAAATCAATTAATAACCAAAGTAAAGAAATACTCAGATAATAATACACTTATACTTGGTGACTTCAGTCTAGCCTTTTCTATACTCAATAGGTCTTCTAAGCACAACATCTCCATAGAAATGAGAGCTTTAAATGATACACTGGACCCGATGGATTTCACAGAAATCTACAAAACTTTACATCCAAACTCAACTGAATACACATTCTTTTCAATTTCAAGTGCACATGGAACTTTCTCCAGAATAGACCACATACTGGGTCACAAATCGAGTCTGAACCAATACCAAAAGATTGGGATTGTCCCCTGCATATTCTCAGACCATAATGCCTTGAAATTAGAACTAAATCATAACAAGAAGTTTGGAAGGACCTCAAACACGTGGAGGTGAAGGACCATCCTGCTAAAGATGAAAGGGTCATAGGAAATTAAGGAAGAATTAAAAAGATTCATGGAAACTAATGAGCATGAAGATACAACCATTCAAAATCATTGGAATACAGCAAAAGCAGTCCTAAGAGGGAAATACATCGCAATACAAGCATCCATTCAAAAACTGGAAAGAACTCAAATACAAAAGCTAACCTTACTCATAAAGGAGCTAGAGACAACACAGCAGATAGATCCTACACCCAACAGAAGAAGAGAGTTAATTAAAATTCGAGCAGAACTCAAGGAAATTGAGAAACGAAGAAATGTGGAACATATCAAGAGAACCAGGAATTGGTTCTTTGAAAGAATTAATAAGATACCTAAAGCATTAGCCAGCCTTATTAAAAAGAAGAGAGAGAAGACTTAAATTAATTAAATCATGAATGAGAAAGGATAGATCACTACCAACACCAAGGAAATACAAACGATTTTAAAAACATATTATGAACAGTTATACGCCAAAAAATTAGGCAATCTAGAATAAATGGACACTTACCTGGAAAGCCCGAAACTACCAGAACTGGAACAGGAAGAAATAGAAAACCTGAACAGACCAATAACCAGGGAGGAAATTGAGCACTCATCCAAAAATTCCCAAGAAACAAAAGACCAGGACCAGATGGCTTCCCAGGGGAATTCTAAACAACTTTAAAGAAGAAACCATAACTATCCTACTAAAGCTGTTTGGAGAGATAAAGAGACGAGTACTTCCAAATTCATTCTATGAAGCCAGCATCACATTAATTCCAAAACCAGACAAAGACCCCACCAAAAAGGAGAATACAGACTAATATCCCTGATGAACATGGATGCAAAAATTCTCAACAAGATACTAGCCAATAGGATCCAACAATACATTAAGAATATTATTCACCATGACCAAGTAGGATTTATCCCCGGGACACAAGGCTGGTTCAACACTCGTCAAACAATCAATGTGATTCATCATATCAGCAAGAGAAAAACCAAGAACCATATGATCCTCTCATTAGACGCAGAGAAAACATTTGACAAAATAGAGCATCCATTCCTGATCAAAACACTTCAAACAATAGGGATAGAGGGAACATACCTCGACATCTTAAAAGCCATCCAGGAAAAGCCCAAAGCAAATATCATTCTCAATATGGAAGCACTGGATAAGATAAGAAGCTTTTGCACAGCAAAGGATACAGTCAACAAAACTCAAAGACAACCTGCAGAATGGGAGAAGATATTTGCAAATGACATATCAGATAAAGGGCTAGTTTCCAAGATCTATAAAGAACTTATTAAACTCAACACCAAAGAAACAAACAATCCAATCATGAAATGGGCAAAAGACATGAACAGAAATCTCACAGAGGAAGACATAGACATGGCCAACATGCATATGAGAAAATGCTCTGCATCACTTGCCATCAGGGAAATACAAATGAAAACTACAATGAGATACCACCTCACACCAGTGAGAATGGGGAAAATTAACAAGGCAGGAAACAACAAATGTTGGAGAGCATGCAGAGAAAAGGGAACCCTCTTACACTGTTGGTGGGACTGTGAACTGGTGCAGCCACTCTGGAAAACTGTGGAGGTTCCTCAAACAGTTAAAAATATACCTGCCCTACGACCCAGCAATTGCACTGTTGGGGATTTACCCCAAAGATACAAATGCAATGAAACGCCGGGACACCTGCACCCCGATGTTTCTAGCAGCAATGGCCACGATAGCCAAACTGTGGAAGGAGCCTCGGTGTCCAACGAAAGATGAATGGAAAACGAAGATGTGGTTTATGTATACAATGGAATATTACTCAGCAATTAGAAATGACAAATACCCACCATTTGCTTCAACGTGGATGGAACTGGAGGGTATTATGCTGAGTGAAGTAAGTCAGTCGGAGAAGGACAAACATTGTATGTTCTCATTCATTTGGGGAATATAAATAATAGTGAAAGGGAAAATAAGGGAAGGGAGAAGAAATGTGTGGGAAATATCAGAAAGGGAGACAGAATGTAAAGACTGCTAACTCTGGGAAACGAACTAGGGGTGGTAGAAGGGGAGGAGGGCGGGGGGTGGGAGTGAATGGGTGACGGGCACTGGGTGTTATTCTGTATTTTAGTAAATTGAACACCAATAAAAAAAAATAAAGTAAAAAAAATATGGAAGCACTGGGAGTATTTCCCTTAAGATCAGGAACAAGACAGGGATGTCCACTCTCACCACTACATTGAACATAGTAATGGAAGTCCTAGCCTCAGCAATCAGACAACAAAAAGAAATAAAGGCATTCAAATTGGCAAAGAAAAAGTCAAACTCTCCCTCTTCACCAATGACATGATACTCTACCTAGAAAACACAAAACCGTCCCCCAAAAGATTGCTACAACTCATACAACAATTTGGTAGCGTGGCAGGATACAAAATCAGTGCCCAGAAATCAATGGCATTTCTATACACTAACAATGATGCTGAAGAAAGAGAAATTGAGGAGGCAATCTTATCTACAATTGCACCCAAAAACATAAGATAACTAGGAATAAACCTAACCAAGGAGTTAAAGGATCTCAACCATAAACACTATAGAATGCTCTTGAAAGAAATTGAGGAAGACACAAAGAGATGGAAAAATATTCCATGCTCATGGATTGGCAGAATTAATATTGTGAAAAAGTGAATGTTACCCAGGGCAATGCACACGTTTAATGCAATCCCAATTCAAATACCATGGACTTTCTTCAGAGAGTTAGAACAAACTATTTTAATATTTGTGTGGAATCAGGAAAGACCCCGAATAGCCAGGGGAATTTTAAAAAAGAAAACCATATCTGGGGGCATCACAATGCCAGATTTCAGGGTGTACCACAAAGCTGTGGTCACCAAGACAGGGTGGTACTGCCACAAAAACAGACTCATAGATCAATGGAACAGAATAGAGAACCCAGAAGTGGACCCTGAACTTCATGGTTAACTGATATTCAATAAAGTAGGAAAGACTATCCATTGGAAGAAAGACAGTCTCTACAATATATGGTGCAGGGAAAATGGACATCCACAGTCAGAAGAATGAAACTAGACCACTCTCTTTCACCATACACAAAGATAAACTGAAAATGCATGAACGATCTCAGTGTGAGACAAGAGTCCATCAAAATCCTAGAGGAGAGCACAGGCAACACCCTTTTTGAACTCGGCCACAGTAAATTTTTGCAAGATAAATCCATGAAGGCAAAAGAAACAAAAGCAAAAATGAACTATTGGGACTTCATCCAGATAAGATGCTTTTGCACAGCAAAGGATACAGTCAACAGAACTAAAACACAACCTAAAGAATGGGAGAATATATATGCAAAAGACGTATCAGATAAAGGGCTAGTTTCCAAAATCTATAAAAAATGTTTTAAACTCAAACCCAAGGAAACAAACAATCCAATCATGAAATGGACAAAAGACATGAAGAGAAATCTCACAGAGGAACACAAAGACATGGCCAACAAGCACATGAAAACATGCTCTGCATCACTTGCCATCAGGGAAATACAAATCAAAACCACAATGAGACACCACCTCACACCAGTAAGCACGGGGGAAATTAACAAGGCAGGAAACCACAAATGTTGGAGAGGATGCGGAGAAAAGGGAAGACTCTTACACTGTTGGTGGGAATGTGATCTGGTGCAGCCACTCTGGATAACTGAGTGGAGGTTCCTCAAAGAGATAAAAAATTGACTTGCCCAACGACCCAGCAATTGCACCTTTGGGGATTTACCCCAAAGACTCAGATGCAGGGAAATGCCGGGACTCCTGCACCCCAATGTTTATAGCAGAATGTCCACAATAGCCAAACTGTGGAAGGAGCTTTGGTGTCCATTGAAAGATGAATGTGTAAAGAAGATGAGGTATATGTATAAAATGGAATATTATTTAGGCATTAGAAACGACAAATACCCACCATTTGCTTCAACATGGATGAAACTGGAGGGTATTATGCTGAGTAAAGTAAGTCAATCGGAGAAGAACAAACACTGTATGTTCTCATTCATTTGGAGAATATAAATAATAGTGAAAGGGAATATAAGGGAATGGAGACGAAATCTGAGGGAAATATCAGAATAGGAGACAGAAAATAAAGACTCCTAACTCTGGGAATCGAACCAGGGGTGGTGGAAGGGGAGGTGGGCGGGGGTTGGGGGTGACTGGGTGACGGGCACTGAGGGGGGCATTTGACGGGATGAGCACTGGGTGTTATTCTGTATATTGGTAAATTGAACACAAATAAAAAATTAACTTATTAAAAAAAGATTCATGGAAACTAATGAGAATGAAGATACAACTGTTCAAAATCTTTGGGATGCAGCACAAGCAGTTCTAAGGGGGGAATACATCGCAATAGAAGCCTCCATTCAAAAACTGTAAAGAACTCAAATACAAGCTAACCTTACACATAGAGGAGCTAGGGAAAAAACAGCAGATAGATCCTACACCCAAGAGAAGAAGATAGTTATTTAAGATTTTAGCAGAACTCAATGAAATCGAGACCATAAGACCTGTGGAACAGAACAACAACAAAAACCCAGGAGTTGGTTTTTTGAAAGAATTAATAACATACACAAGCCATCAGTAAGCCTTATTAAAAAGAAGAGAGAGAAGATTCAAATTAATAAAATCATGAAAGAGAAAGGAGAGATCACTACCAACACCAAGGAAATACAAACGATTTTAAAAACATATTATGAACAGCTATATGCCAACAAATTAGGCAATCTAGAGATATGGACGCATTCCTGGAAAGCCAGAAACTACAAAAACTGGAACAGGAAGAAATAGAAAACTGAAGAGGCCAATACCCAGAGAGGAAATTGAAGCAGTGATCAAAAACCTCCCAAGACACAAAAGTCCAAGGCCAGATGGCTTCCCAGGGAATTTCTATCAAACGTTTAAAGAAGAAAACATACCTATTCTACTAAAGCTGTTTGGAAAGATAGAAAGAGATGGAGTACTTCCAAATTCGTTCCATGAGGCCAGCATCACCTTAATTCCAAAAGCAGACAAAGACCCCACCAAAAAGGAGAATTACAGACCAATATCCCTGATGAACATGGATGCAAAAATTCTCAACAAGATACTAGCCAATAGGATCCAACAGTACATTAAGATAATTATTCACCATGACCAAGTAGGATTTATCCCCGTGACACAAGGCTGGTTCAACACTCGAAAATAATCAATGTGATTCATCATATCACGAAGAGAAAAACCAAGAAGCATATGATCCTCTCATTAGATACAGAGAAAGCATTTGACAAGATAGAGCATCCATTGCTGATCAAAACACTTCAAAGCGTAGGGATAGAGGGAACATTCCTCGACATCTTAAAAGCCATCTACGAAAAGCCCACAGCAAATATCATTCTCAATGGGGAAGCATTGGGAACCTTTCCCCTAAGATCAGGAACAAGACAGGATGTCCACTCTCACCACTCCTATTCAACATAGTACTGGAAATCCTAGCCTCAGCAATCAGACAAGAAAAAGACATTAAAGGCATTCATATTGGCCAAGAAGAAGTCAAACTCACCCTCTTCACCGATGACATGATACTCTACCTAGAAAACCCAAAAGCCTCCACCCCAAGATAGCTAGAACTCATACAGCAATTTGGTAGCGTGGCAGGATACAAAATCAATGCCCAGAAATCAATGGCATTTCTATACATTAACAAAGAGACTGAAGAAAGAACAACTGAGGAGTCAAACTCATTTACAATTGCACCCAAAAGCATAAGATACCTAGGAATAAACCTAACCAAAGAGGTAAAGGATCTCAACCATAAACACTATAGAATGCTACTGAAAGGAATTGAGGAAGACACAAGAGATGGAAAAATATTCCATGCTCATGGTTTGACAGAATTAATATTGCGAAAATGTCAATGTTACCCAGGGCAATGTACACGTTTAATGCAATCCCTATCAAAATACTATGGACTTTCTTCGGAGAGTTAGAACAAACTATTTGAAGATTTGTGTGGAATCAGGAAAGACTCCGAATAGCCAGGGGAATTTTAAAAAAGAAAAACATATCCGGGGGCATAAGAATGGCAGATTTCAGGTTGCATTAAAAGTTGTGGTCATCAATACTGTGTGGAACCGGCACAAAAACAGACACATAGATCAATGGAACAGAATAGATAACCCAGAAGTGGACCTTGAACTTTATGGTCAACTAATATTCGATAAAGGAGGAAACACTCTCCATTGGAAGAAAGACAGTCTCTTCAATAGATGGTGGTGGGAAAATTGGGCATCCACATGCAGAAGAATGAAACTAGAGCACTCTCTTTCACCATGAACAAAGATAAACTCAAAATGGATGAAAGATCTAAATGTGAGACAAGAATCCATCAAAATCCAAGAGGAGAACACAGGCAACACGCTTTATGAACTCGGCCACAGTAAATTCATGCAAGGTACATTCAGGAAGGCAAAAGAAAAAAAGCAAAAATCAACTATTGGGACTTCATCAAGATAAGAAGCTTTTGCACAGCAAAGGATACAGTCAACAAAACTAAAAGACAACCTACAGAATGGGAGAAGATATTTGCAAACACGTATCAGATAAAGGGCTAGTTTCCAAGATCTATAAAAAACTTCTTAAACTCAACACCAAAGGAACAAACAATCCAATAATGAAATGGGCAAAAGACATGAACAGAAATCTCACAGAGGAAGACATAGAAATGGCCAACATGCACATGAGAAAATGCTCTGCATTACTTGTCTCAGGGAAATACAAATCAAAACTACAATGAGATACCACCTCACACCAGTGAGCCTGGGGAAAGTCAACAAGGCAGGAAACCATAAATGTTGGAGAGGATGCTGAGAAAAGGGAACCCTCTTACACTGTTTCTGGGAATGTGAACTGGTGCAGCAAATCTGGAAAACTGTGTGGAGGTTCCTCAAAGAGTTAAAAATAGACCTGCCCTAAGACCCAGCAATTGCAGTGTTGGGGATTTACCCAAAGTATTCAGATGCAATGAAATGCCGGGACACCTGCACCCCGAAGTTTTTAGCAGGAATGTCTACAATAGCGAAACTGTGGATGGAGCCATGGTTTCCATAGAAAGATGAATGGATAAAGAAGATGTGGTTATGTATACAATGGAATATTACTCAGCCAGTAGAAATGACAAATACCCACCATTTCCTTCAACATGGATGGAACTGGAGGGTATTATGCTGAGTGAAGTAAGTCAATTGGAGAAGGACAAACATATGTTCACATTCCATTGGTTAATATAAATAATAGTGAAAGGGAATATAAGGGAATGGAGAAGAAATGTGTGGGAAATATCAGAAAGGGAGACAGAACATAAATACTCCTAACTCTGAGAAAGGAACTAGGGATTCTTTAAGTGGAGGAGCCGGATCCCTGGGTGGCGCAGCGGTTTGGCGCCTGCCTTTGGCCCTGGGCGCGATCCTGGAGACCCGGGATCGAATCCCACATCGGGCTCCCGGTGCATGGAGCCTGCTTCTCCCTCTGCCTGTGTCTCTGCCTCTCTCTCTCTCTGTGACTATCATTAATAAATAAAAATTTAAAAAAATTAAAAAAAATAAGGGGAGGAGGGATGGGGTTACGGTTGAATGTTTGAAGGGCACTGAGGGGGGTCCTTGCAGGGATGAGCACTGGGTGTTATTCTGTATGTTGGTAAATTGAACACCATAAATAATAAATTTATTTTTTTAAAAAAGTTCAAACAACTAAATATTTATGTTGCAACATGCGAGTACCTAAATATAGAAAACAATTAACAACAAACGTATAGAAAGTCACTGATAATAATACAATGACAGGGGATTTTAACACCTACTTATGGCAATGGACCTATCGTCTATACAGAAAATCAACAAGGGAGAAATAGCCTTGACACACTGGACCACAGGGACTCAACAGATATAGTCTGAACATTTTAACCTAAAGCAGAATACACATTCCTTTCAAGTGCACATGGGACATTCTCCAGAACAGATCATATCATGGGCCACAAATCAGGCTTCAACAGGTACAACAGGTACAAGAAAGTTGATATCACACCCTGTACTTTTTTGGACCATGATGTTATGAAACTCGAAGTCAACAGTAAGAAAAAATTTGGACAGACCAAAAATACGTGGAGATTATGAACATCCTACTAGAGAATGAATGGAGCAACCAGGAAATTAAAGAGGAAATTTAAAACAAATGAAAATGAAAACATGTTTCTCCAAACCTCTGGGATGTAGCAAAGGCAGCCGTGAGAGATTCGTACATAGGAATACAGGCCTACCTCAATAAAGAAGAAGTCTCCAATACACAGCCTAACCCTACACCTTAAGGAGTTGAAAAAGGAATAGCAAACAAAGCCTAATGCCTATAGAAGAGGGGGAAAATAAAGATGAGAGGATCAATAAACAATACAGAAACAACAAAGCAGTAGAATGGAATAAAGAAACAAAGAGATGGTTCTTCAATATAATCAAGAAAATGGATCAAGCCCTAGCCAGCCTTATCAACAAGAAAACAGAAAAGACCAAGATAAATAAAATCACAAATGAGAGAAGAGAGATCACAATCAACACCAGAAAAATTAGACAATTATAAGGGAATACTATGAAAGATTATACGCTAACATACTAGGAGACATGGAAGAAATGGACAAATCCCCAGAAATGTGCAAATGAGCAAAACTGAAATAGGAAGAAATAGAAAATGTGAACAGACCCAAAACTAGCAAAGGAATTGAATCAGCAGGGCACCTGGGTGCCTCAGTGGTTGAGCATGTGCTTTGGCTCAGGTCATGATCCCGGGGTCCTGGGGAATGAAGTCCCACATCAGGCTCCCCGCATGGAACCTCAATTTCCCTGTCTATACCTCTGCCCCTCTGTGTCTCTCATGAATCCATAAATAAATCTTTAAAAAATGAATAAAGATAAAATGATGAGTAAGGACCCAAATAAAATCACAAATGAGAAAAGAGATATAACAACCAACACTAGAGAAATAGAAACGATTATAAGAGAACATTATGAAAAAATATATGCCAGCAACCTAGAACCTGGAAGAAATAGATCAATTCCTAGAAATATATAACATAGTAAAAATGAAAAAGGAAGAAATAAGACTTGAACAGACAGATAACCAGCTAAGAAATTGAATCACTAATCAAGGATCTCCCAACAGGAGACGCTTAGATTAATAGAACAGAATGGAAATCCGAAACAAGATACAAACCTGTAACTCTATGATCCAATAATCGACAACAAGGCAGGAAGGAATATCCAAAGCACAAAGACAGTCAATTCAACAAACCCTAACCCTGACCCCAGGATAAGAACAAATGGTGTTGGGAAAACCAGGCAGCCACATGCAGAAGAATGAAACTTACACCATATATATAAAAAATAAATTCAAAATGGATAAAAGACCTAAATGTGAGACCTGAAACCATTCAAAGAAGAAAAGATAGCAAACGTCTTTGACATTTGCCATTGGATCTTCTTTCTATATATGCCTCTAAGGTGAGGGAAACAAAAGCAAAAATACTATTGGGACTTCATCAAATTGAAAAGCTTCCACAAAGTGAAGGAAACAACCAAACCTAAAAGGCAACATACAAAATGAGAGGAGATATTTGTAAACAACACATCCAATAAAGATTTAGTATCCAAAATACATAAAGGAAATATAAATCTCAGCCTCCTAAACACAACTTATCCAACTGCCAATGGGCAGAAGACACGAATGGACTTTGTCTCTGACAAGACATCCAGATGGCCATGAGACACACGGAAAAACACTCAGCGTCACCCATCAACAGGGAAATGCAAACCAAAACCACAATGAGATGTCACCTGACAGCCATCATAATGGCTAAAGAACAGAAGAAACAACAGGTGTCGTTGAGGCTATGGAGAAGAGCGAGGCCTCTTACACCCCTGGTGGGCAGGCGAACAGGTGCAGCCATTGTGGAAAACACTGTGAAGGGTCCTTGAGAAGTTGAAAATAGGGGATCCCAGGGTAGCTCAGCCATTTGGCACCTGCCTTTGGCCCATGTCGCGATCCTGGAGAACTGGGATCGAATTCCACGTCAGACTCACAGTGCACGGAGCCTGCTTCTCCCTCTGCCTGTGTCTCTGCCTCTCTCTCTGTGACTATCATAAAAACAATTTTTTAAAAAAGTTAAAAATAGAGCTACACTACGATTCCAAAATTGCAAAGCTAGGTATTTACCCCAAGGATACAGAAGTGGTTTAGTAGATTCAAAGAGGAACACGCAGCCCAGTGTTTGTAGCAGCATTATCAACAAGAGCCAAACTGTGGATACAGCCCAGATGTCCATCGACAGATGAATGGGCCGAGACGATGTGGTTAATATACACACTGCGGCATCACTCGTTCATCAGAAGGGATGAAACGAAGCCATTTACAATGACGTGGGAGAAGTGGAAAGGACTTATGCTAAATGAACTCAGTGAGAGGAAGACATATACCAAATACCATACAATTGTATTCACATGTGAATTTTAAGAAACCAAACAAACTGGCAAAGGGGCGGAGGGGCGGATGAGAGAAGCAAATAAAAAAAACACACTATTAACCACAGAGAATAAACTAATAAATACCAGAAGAAGGTGGGGGGGGATGGGGAACCAGGCGATGGGGATAGTGGAGAGCACCTGTGACCAGTACCAGGCGTTGTAGTCAAGGGTTGAATCACCTTGTGGTAAACCTGAAACTATATCATACTGTGTTTACAAAGAGGAATTCAAGTAAAACTTTAAAATAATAATTGGTAATATTGATGAAACATGTGCGCACAAGAAATAAAATCAGAAAGGCAAATGAAAATCCAAATAGGGGCAGCCTGGGTGGCTCAGTGTTTTAGCGCCGCCTTCAGCCCATGTCATGATCCTGGAGACCTGGGATCAAGTCCCACATCGGGCTCCCTGCATGTAGCCTGCTTCTCCCTCTGCCTGTGTCTCTGCCTCTCTATCTGTGTGTCTCTCATGAATAAATATATAAATCTTAAAAAAAAAAAAAGAAAATCCAAATAGTCTTTAGAGTCACAAATCCCCTCCTTAGCTCAGCTCGGGAGAAGCCTGCCATGTCTATTCTGACCCCAGCAGAAGCCCTGTGGCAGATCATGGATAAAGAGGATGGGAGATAGATGATGGTCATAGAGAGAGGAATGGTACTCAGGTATCAAAGAGAAGGAAATCTTGCCATTTGCAATGATGTGGATAGAACTAAAGGGATCATGTTAAGTGAAGTAAGTCACTTGGGAAAGAGAATGACCGTGTGGTGTCATTCATAGGTGGAATTCAAGAAGCAAAGCAGATGAACTACTGTGAAGGGAAGGAAAGACAAATAAGATCAAACCAGATGCAGGAAATACAGACTCTTAACGATAGGAAAGGAACTGAGGGTCGCTGGAGGGATGGGGCATAACAGGGGAAATTGGAAAGTGCTGCGTCTCACTCTGTCCTGCTTCTCCAATACTGATTTGCTGTCCGGGGTTATTTGTTGAGGAGGATGGATGTTATGTTTTTTTTTCCTATTTCTAAGTTCTACCACCATGATTTTGATAGGAATGACTTTGAAACTGAGGGTGGCTTCAGGAACTGTGGACATTTTCACAAGATGAGGCTCCCACCCCACAAGCGCAGGATGGCCTCCCAGAGCCTGGTATGGCTCAGTGCACAAGTCTTGTGCTCCTTTGGTTCAGTCTCATTATTTATTCTCCTAGATGCTCCTGAGAAAGCCTTCACATCCTTCCTTTCCTTCCTGAGTGCTCATTGTCGGGACACAGCAAGGCTACTCTGCTCTGTAGTTTCAGTTTGTGTCCCGTGACTTTACTGAACCCACTCCTTAGTTCTAACAGGTTTTGGTGGAGGCTCTGGGGTTGCCTGTTTCTAGTTCCGCGTCTTCAGCATATAGGGACAGTGTGACGTCCCCCTTCCAGGTGTGGAACCTTTTATTTTTACAGCTTTATGTCCTAGAAAGCCCCACTGTTGAATCAAAACTGATCCCAAGCCAAGGGCAGGAAGCCCCTATTAGAATGAGAACAGAGCTCAATGCCCTTGAAGGTCCCATATCAAAATGTAAACCGAACTTGAGGAATTGCTCCAGCCCTTCTGGAGGTCCCCGAGACCAGCCATTAAAACTAAGCTAAAACCCGGGGAGGAGCAAGATGGCGGAAGAGTAGGGTCTCCAAATCACCTGTCTCCACCAAACTACCTAGAAAACCTTCAAATTATCCTGAAAATCTATGAATTCGGCCTGAGATTTAAAGAGAGACCAGCTGGAATGCTACAGTGAGAAGAGTTCGCGCATCTATCAAGGTAGGAAGACGGGGAAAAAGAAATAAAGAAACAAAGGCCTCCAAGGGGGAGGGGCCCAGGAGGAGCCGGGCTGAGGCCGGGGCGAGTGTCCCCAGGACAGGAGAGCCCTGTCCCGGAGGAGCAGGAGCTGCACCGACCTTCCCGGCGGAAAGGGGCTCGCGGGGAGGTGGAGCAGGACCCAGGAGGGCGAGGATGCCCTCCGGCTCCCGGGGACAGTAACAGCAACTGCGCGCCCAGGAGAGTGCGCCGAGCTCCCTAAGGGCTGCAGCGCGCACGGCGGGACCCGGCGGGACCCGGAGCAGCTGAAGGGGCTCGGGCGGCGGCTCCGCGGAGGGGGCTGCGCGGCCCCGGGAGCAGCTCGGAGGGGCTTGGGCGGCAGCTCCGCGGAGGGGGCTGCGCGGCCCGGGAGCGCGAATCCAACAGCGCAGGCTCCGGAGCACAGGGCGCCGGGACACAGCCCAGGATCCGGCCTCCCCCGGGACAGGCAGAGGCCGGGAGGGCCCAGGACAGCAAGGACGCTCCTGCCCCGAGCTGAGCAGATCAGCGGCCCCGCCCGGAGCCTCCAGGCCCTGCAGACAGAGAGCTCTGGAGTTACTGCGGGGACTGAATCCAGGTTTCCAGAGCTGCCCCGCCACTGGGGCTGTTCCTCCTGCGGCCTCACGGGGTAAACAACCCCTACTGAGCCCTGCACCAGGCAGGGGCACAGCAGCTCCCCCAACTGCTAACACCTGAAAATCAGCACAGCAGGCCCCTCCCCCAGAACACCAGCTAGACGGACAACTTCCAGGAGAAGCCAAGGGACTTAAAGAACACAGAATCAGAAGATACTCCCCGGTGGTTCTTTTTTTGTTTGTTTGTTTTTGTTTTTGTTTTTGTTTTGTTTTGCTTTTTGATTTGTTTCCTTCCCCCACCCCCTTTTTTTCTCCTTTCTTTTTCTTTCTCTTTTTCTTCTTTTTTTTTTCGTTTTTTTTTCTTTTTCTTCCCTTTTTTTTTCTTTCTCTTTTCTTTCCTTCTTTCTCTCCTCTCTTTTTCTCTTTTTCCCAATACAACTTGCTTTTGGCCACTCTGCACTGAGCAAAATGACTAGAAGGAAAACCTCACCTCAAAAGAAAGAATCAGAAACAGTCCTCTCTCCCACAGAGTTACAAAATCTGGATTACAATTCAATGTCAGAAAGCCAATTCAGAAGCACTATTATACACCTACTGGTGGCTCTAGAAAAAAGTATAAAGGACTCAAGAGACTTCATGACTGCAGAATTTAGAGCTAATCAGGCAGAAATTAAAAACCAATTGAATGAGATGCAATCCAAACTAGAAGTCCTAACGACGAGGGTTAACGAGGTGGAAGAACGAGTGAGTGACCTAGAAGACAAGTTGATAGCAAAGAGGGAAACTGAGGAAAAAAGAGACAAACAATTAAAAGACCATGAAGATAGATTAAGGGAAATAAACGACAGCCTGAGGAAGAAAAACCTACGTTTAATTGGGGTTCCCGAGGGCGCCGAAAGGGACAGAGGGCCAGAATATGTATTTGAACAAATTCTAGCTGAAAACTTTCCTAATCTGGGAAGGGAAACAGGCATTCAGATCCAGGAAATAGAGAGATCCCCCCCTAAAATCAATAAAAACCGTTCAACACCTCGACATTTAATAGTGAAGCTTGCAAATTCCAAAGATAAAGAGAAGATCCTTAAAGCAGCAAGAGACAGGTGTTTCTCTCCTCTCTCTTTCAAATAAATTAATGACACCTTTAAAAACAAACAAACAAACCCAGAAGGACAAAAATCTCCCATGTAGAAGAATTTCAAAGAAGTTGTGCAGACATTCCACCCTCAAGTTGATTAGCATAGCTTCCCACTCTTATTTCCGGAATACACATAGTAACTTCCTTCTACAAAATATAATATGAAAATCAGTATATAAAATTGATACAATAATAATAATAATAATAAGAAGAAGAAGAAGAAGAAGAAGAATCACTTTACTATGGAGAAAGCTGACAAACACGATTCCAGCAAGATGATCAGATCGATACGAAGACTGATAAATCATGTTGATAATATCTATCCTTTATATGATATAATGAAAATGGCAGTATATCTCTTTATATAATCCATGAAAAGAGTTTAATCATGAGATAAACAACAGACATTTCCCAACTGAGGTAAATTTTACAAAATACTCTACTTCTCAAAGTGTTCCAGTTCAATGATAACAAGGAAAGGCTGAAAGACTGTCACAATCCAGAGGAGCCTAAGAAAACATGAGTACAAATGGAATGTGATATGAGGGATGGTAATTTAGCAAAAACTAAGGAAATCTGAATAAAGTATGGTCTTTGGTTAATGAGAATATTTTAATATTGATTCAAGGCTAATATGTGTACCTTCCTAATATACCACCACCATCATATCCCTACCCCACACCATCCACCCCCACACCATCGGACCCCAGCAAGGACCCAGTGCAGCTGCCCCTGTGGGACATGCTCAGCCTCCCTGGGGTTCTCTGGATACCCTGCTCCCATCAGAAGCCCAATTCTCCCATAGAGAACCCAGAGGTTGCAGGGAGGAAGGAAGGCAGCGATCCCCGTAAGGCTGGGGTAGGTGAGTGATGCAGAGGACACATTGGGCCCTGCCCTCGCCCACTGTCCGTCCTGGAGGGCGCCACACCCTGCACAGGACACCAGCCCCTAACCCAGAGGGACCTGGGCTGACCTGGCTCTGCGCTCTGTGGGAGCTAGGTTGATTTGAGCCCCTCCCAGGCCCAACACAAAGACTAATGGGATCCAGGTCCCCATGGTCCTGGCCAGCCCTGGATTCTGGACCCAGGCTGAGCGAGCAATCTCACAGGTGGATGTGGCCTCCTGGGCCCTGGGCATGCCCCACAGATCCAGGTCACTAACCTAGGGCAAGCCAGGGGATCCCGGGACAACCCAGGGTGGGGAGTGGATGGATAGGCTGGTTGGCCCCACCCGACCCCACACCAGGAGGCAGGATCTTCCAGGTATTGGAGCCCCAGAGGGCCCAAGGCAGGTGTCCAGCTGCCCTGCGGGTCCCAGTACAGGAGCCCATGATCTGCAGGTCCAGGTCATCTCTGCTGTCCTCAGAAAAGTCACTCAGGCTGAAATCTCAGGACACCCGCCCCCACCCGGAGTCCACACATGTTCCCACAATGTGGACTCTAGCACCCGCTTCTCCACACCGTGTGATTATTGCCCTCCCCTAAAGGACAGAAAGGTCTCCCTCCCCAGGGGAAGGCACGCATTAGGCTCTGAGCCCCATTGCTGTAGAAAGTCAATAAAGTGTTGTGCGAAAATGCACAGCCAGCCCGTTTCTGTGTCTCCCAGAACTCTGTGCATGGGGCGTGGAGAGACACCCAGAGAGGAGGAAGGGGCACCATCCAGGCCCCAAACAGCCCCTGCAGGGGCACTGCCAGGTACACAGAGCTGACGTACCCACGTGCCATCCAGGGGCAGCCAGATGCCAGGGTCAGGACCCCACAGACTTTGCTTGGACTCAGGCTGTGTCCCCTGGCCCAGGGGTGGCTGGGACAGAGTGATAGCCAGGGAACCTCAGGTCACCAGGGTCTGTGCACCCTCTGTCCTGATGAACGAGGATGGCTGAGTTCTGGGGCACTTATTCCCCTCCCCGCATCCCCGTGCCTGTGTGCCTGGGGCACAGAGGGCCTGTGGGGCGGTCAGCGTGGCCCTGGAAGGGATGTCAGGACACCAGGCCCTGGTGTTGTGCCCAAGATTGTAAATCAGGGAAACCACCAAGGAGCCCACACCGATGGAAACTCCCGAGGGTTTCTTTACAAGCTGGAGCTTGGGTGAAATTGCACCCAACAAAGCGCAGCAGGGACGTGGATCCCGAGAATAAGAGGCATAGCAGCTTTATAGGGGCCAGGGGCCCATGGGATACGCAGAAAGTTGAACAGTCATGCTGGTCCACACAAAGGTGGCCAATTGAATTACACCTTACCCTATAGTATCCACTTGAGCTGGCCTATTACTTTGGTCAGAATCGTCGCACAGTTTTGGGGGGCACAAAGCAGGGTTACATTTTTATGAGCCGATTTCCGAATAGGGTGTGCCCAGCGGCCTGACTAGGGTGGGGCAGCGCCTTAAGCAAGAAGAAGCTCATGTGAGGGTCATAGGGGAGGAGGCGGGTGTAGCACAAAATGGAATCAGTCCTGCTCTGCTTGTCCAGGGGTAGGGGATTTTTGTTAACTTTCCTGGGTCCCACACTTGCAGCTCACGTACCTGGGCCACCCTCACCAGGTGGACTCAGCCTGCACACCTTGTGGTGATGGATCTCTTATACCAGCGTGTGGAGGGCACCCTCCTCGCCCTAGTGAGTAGGGGCTGGGTGAGCATGGGGCTCGCCAGAAGGCCTGGCAGCACAGGGGACCAAGAACCCCAGCCCAGACCCCAACTCGACTTCCACACACAGGCAGCAACAGGGCTCCCCGCCATGGGCAGCTACCTCCTCAGGATCTCCCCCCAGGGCGGCGCTGAGGTCTGGCTCCCTGCTGGAGAGGCATTGGGGAGAAGAGAAACAGCAGGCGCTCAGTGGGACCCCCTGCCAGACATTGGAATTTGGCCAAGTAGGACCTTCCAGCTCAGATGACTCTCCAGCAGAAAGTCACTGCAGGAGCGAGCCCCCAGTCGGCAAGGAGAGCCCAGCTATCTGCCCAGCGCCAGCACCAGAAACGATGTTGTGCCAACCATTTCGGCATTTGGGTGACCTAGCCAGAGGATCAGATAGCTGCACGTGATATCTGCATGTGATAGTCACACACACAAGCAAAAACCAACAAAAGTCGGAATCCCCCAATGTTGTCAAACAGCAGCTAGATGGTTACATATACGACGCTGTGGACCCAATAGGATACATGATAGACGCTATAAACCATGACTACAGAGGTACTGGAGGTACGGAGATGTGCCTGCTGGGTTTCAAAAAGGAGCACAGAGAGGCAGGAAGCATCCTACGGAGGGGGTGTCCCTCCTAGGAAAGGACACCAGGTCCCTGTGTAGGCTACAGATGGTGATATCTGTCCTCCTCTCTTTCAGCTTCTAGTTTTCCTCCTCTTTTGTTCTTCCTAATTCTAGTTTAGCCTCCACCCTGCATCCAAGACAATGACCAAAGAGGCTTCGTTATGACATCGCGTCTTAAAAGGAGGCCGAGCTCTGCTACCGGGTTCAGAAATGGTCATTGCCTAGGTGTATACTGATCCCCCGAACTTGTGGCTTCACGGCTTTTCTCTCCCTGCAGAACGAGGGGAACCACAGGTCTTACAATGAAAGACGCCCACTTCCCATCGAGCGGGACTATCCCTTGTGGAGGACCTCATCTGGGCCAAGTAGTACAAGCGGGGCGATCAAGAATAGTTCGCAGGTGAGACATAAGCAAACACTTACCTTTGATGTCATGCTTTATTTGTTCATCCATTTATTATTTGTTAAATATTTTCGTTTCATGTCCTCTCTATACCCAACATGGAGTTCAAACTCACAACCCTGAGATCAAGATCCCCCAACCAGGACAGCCAGGCACCCCAGTGCCATGTTTCATAACTCTTTGCTTCCTTGCCTATCTCTGCATCAAACTGGAACATTAAGTCCTGGACGGGAAGCTTTAGTTACATCCGAATCCTAGAACGCTCTCACTGTATC
Source organism: Canis lupus baileyi (assembly GCF_048164855.1). Classification (NCBI taxonomy): domain Eukaryota; kingdom Metazoa; phylum Chordata; class Mammalia; order Carnivora; family Canidae; genus Canis; species Canis lupus. The sequence goes on along the minus strand of NC_132871.1, from coordinate 32,628,317 downwards.
CCATTCCTTGATTGACATTTACCATTGAATAGCACTTTAAATAAATAGTCAGTAAAATAACTACTACAGTAAAGGAAATTATCAACTTTTCATGTGTGTGGGCCCTGCTCCCTGGGCTCCCAGGGAAGCTATGGTTTCTTTCACATTGATCAGGTCCAAATGACTCCACCACACCTCAAAGCGTGGGCTCAGTTTCTGCCCTGACACATGCAAGACCCCTGCTTCAATTAACATGTATCAATCAATCAAAGAGAGCCTGACTAGCTTGGTGTTGTTCGTAAGAACATGGGACTCTTTTTCCTGGCGTAGCAAGTTCTAGCCCCATGTGGGCTGTAGAGATTACAGAAAAATAAAATCTTAAAAACAATCAATCAGTTGATCTTGGGGAGACACAGCCCGGATCCCACAAGGGCAGAGAGCCAACTGACAGTTCTACGCACAATATTATAAGCAGCAGTGCACAAAATCTGAACTTTCAGAAGTCTCCTAGAGTGGGGGACACACCAGGCTTAAGGTGTTCAGGAGGAGAAGTAGGGGGCAGTCCCTGGAGCGACAAGGTGGGCTCAGGATCCCAGGGGTCCCAAGGACAGTGGTGCCAACTGTTCCCGGGCATAGGAGCAGGAACCCGGCTGAGAGCAGCAGGACTCGGGCCAACTGTCTGCCCTGTGTGGCCTTAAGCTGCAAACCCTGTGCAGTCACAGGGCCCAGTTCCTGGGACCGGCCAGCAAAGGCCAGGAGTGCGAGGACACCCTCCCTGGCAAGAATAGCACAGGTCTCCACCAGGGCAGCCCCTAAAATTTGGAGTTTTAAAATTCAGTCACTTGTCTGTGTGGAGGCTGAGAAAATTGAGGCCGTTCCACTTTAAGTTCACGGTTAGCACAAGAACTGCCGTCCCAGGATCCGATGAATAAGAGCTAAAATTTACATTACTTCAGTTACAGGAAAAAAAGAAAAAACAGCTTACAGCTTAAGGTCCCAGAAAGCCCCATATTAGAATGAGAACAGAGCTCAATGCCCTTGAAAGCCTCATGTCAAAATGTAAACAGAACTTGAGGAATTCTGCGAGCCCTTCTGGAGGTCCTTGAGAACAGCCCTTAAAACTAAGCTAAAACCCACCTCGGGGTCCAAGTCCCTGCTCCACTGTGTGGGGTATACTTGGACCCAAGCTCGAGTTTGTAAATCAACCCTCGTGTGTTTGCATCGGTCTCGGCTCCTTAGTTGTTTCTCCAATTCAGAATCTTGGGCACAACACCCACAAGTCCCCTCCCCACCTGGGCTGATCCCCTGTCCCCTCCAACCCAGGGTGACCCTCAGTCACCTCCCGCCCACAGCAGCTCGGCACAGTCCCTCACAGAGGTCTCACGGCCACAGTGGGCACTCTGGCCGTCCCCGGCCTCCCAGGAGAAGAAAGGAGGTTTCGGTAGGACACACTACCATGGTGGCCCCAGGGCTTCCTGCCCAGGATGGCAGCTGGTGACAGGCCGTGGTCTGTGTCCCTGATTTCAGCTCCTCCTCCCTGGTTTTCCCACAGTAAATGAAGGAGGAGCCCTCGTCTCCTCCAGGGACATCACGCAGATAGACCTGGACATCAACAGGAAGTTCGGCAGCCAAATCATGTTTTGGGACTGTTAGGGGGTGGGGTGAGGCTGCTAAGTCAGGGGGCTTCAGGGCCCCAGGGGAGTCCCAGAGGCTTCTGGGTAGTGAACACAGGGCTTAAGAGGCCGGGGGAATCGACAGCAGCCAGCAACACACCACTGTATGGTAGGGTGCCGGGGAAGACCACCGTGCCCCAACCCCCAGGGCTTCGGGGATGAGGAGGTCACTACGTTGACACCTCTAGGGGTATCCATGCGAGCTGAAACCCTAAGGGGTGAGGGACGGCCCCTTGAAAAGCAGGGGCTGTGGTGGGGCCTGTGGAGGGCAGTAACCGGACCTGGGTGCCAGTCATCATGGCCATGGCTGGAGCAGGACACACATCGATCCGATGAGGTCGGACGGGTCAGGGTGACACCCACACTTGGTGTTTTATATATATCTAAATTCTATGCATTTAATTTGAGACAATTTGCAATTTGTAAACATACATAGTACGATGACCCCCAGATAATGCCTCCAGTCCAGCCAGCGCCCTGCACTGACCACACGGGGCCCCCGGGGCAGGTGTCACAGCAAACCCCAGACTGAGGTCGCCTTTATCTGTAGACGTAACAATGTGCATCTGAGAGAATGTGGATGCCCTGTTCGGCAGGCCCCCCACGCCATCCCCCCTCATTCCCCACCCCCACACCATCCCCCTTCATCATCATCCCCAATGGCATCCCACCTATACCATCCCCCTCACACCCACACAGCCCCACACAATCCCCACCCACACCACACCCCCACCATCCCCCCTACATCATACCCCACAGGCCACCACCATCATACCCCTGTCCCCACAACATCCACTCCCACACCATCTGCCCCCAGCAAGGACCCAGTGCAGCTGCCCCCTGTGGGACATACTCAGCCTCACCAGGGTTCTCTGGATACCCTGCTCCCATCAGAAGCCTGGGTTTCCCATAGAGTACCCAGGGGGTGCAGGATCGAGGGAAGGCAGGGAACCCCGACAGGGTGAGTGCAGGTGAGTGGTGCAGAAGACCCACTGTGCACTGCCTCCACCCACTGTCCCTCCTGAAGGGCGGTACACCCTGCATAGGACACCAGCCCCTAACCCAGAAGGACATGGGCTGTCCTGGCCCTGGGCTCTGTGGGGGCTGGGGGGATATGAGCCCCCCAGGCCCAAAACAAAGCCTAACAGGATCCAGCCCCCCACGGTCCTGGCCAGCCCTGGATTCTGGCCCCAGGCTGAGAGAGCCCTCCCACAGCTGGATGTGGCCTCTTGGGGCCTGGGCGTGCCCAACACGTGCCTAGGTCGCTGAACTAGGGCAGGCCTGTGGATGCCGGGACACCCCAGGTTGGGGAGAGGAGGGGTAGGCTGGTGGGCCCCACCCACACCAACACCAGGGGACAGGCTCCACCAGATTCTGGGACCACAGGGGACCCAAGTCCGGGTCCAGCTGCCCTGTGGGGACCCAGCGCAGGAGCCCACGAGCTGTAAGTCCAGGTCAGCTCTGCTTCCTAAGAACCGTCTCTCAGGCTGAAACCTCAGGACACGTCCCCACCCTGAGTCCAAACATGCTTCCAGGTGGGGGAATCCAGCACTAGTCCCCGCCCCACATGTGATTCTTGCCCTCCCATAAAGGACAGAATGGTCTCCCTCCCCAGTGGAAGGCGTGCACCCTTGCTCTGAGCCCGTTTGCTGTAGAAAGTCAATAGAGTGCTGTGGTGCAAAAATGCACAGCCAACCCCTTTCTGTGTCTCCCAGAACTCTGTGCAGAGGGTGAGGAGAGACCCCGAGAGAGGAGGAGGGGGTACATCCACGCCCCAAACAGCCCCTGCAGTGGCGCTGCCAGGCACACCCAGCTGACATCCCCACGTGCATTCAAGGGGCGGCCAGACGCCAGGGTCAGGTCCCACAGACTTTACTGGGACTCAGCCGGTGCCCCGCAGGCCAGGAGTGGCTGGGACAGAGTGACAGCCAGGGAGCCTCAGGTCACCAGGGTCTGTGGAAAGTGACCTGGGAGGTCTGTGCTCCCTCTTTCCAGAGGGCCGGGGTTGGCTGTGTTCCGGGGCACTTCCACCCCTCCCCGCATCCCTGTGCCTGGGGCACAGAGGGCCTGTGGGGCGGTAGCGTGGCCCTGGAAGAGATGTCAGGACAACAGGGCCTTGTGTTGTGCCCAAGATGGCGAATCCGAGAAACCACCAAGGAGCCCACACCGATGCAAACTCCCGAGGGTTTCTTTACAAGCTGGAGCTTGGGTCCAAGTGCACCAGACACAGAGGAGTAGGGACTTGGACCCTGAGACTAAGAGGCGTAGCAGATTTATAGGAGTCAGTGGCCCATGGGAATGCTGAAAGATGCGTAGTCATGTCGGTCCACATGCAGGTGGCCGATTGAATTACACTTTACCCTATATTATCGACTTGAACTGGCCTATTACTTTGGTCAGAATTGGCACACAGCCTTGTGGGGCACAAAGCAGGGTTACATTGTTATGAGCCGATTTCAGATTAGGGTGTGCCCAGCGGCTTGAGTCGGGTGGGGCAGCGCCTTACACCTCAGCAAGCCATGTGGGGTCATAGGGGAGATGGCAGGTGGAGCACAAAATGGAATCAGTCCTGCTCTGCTTGTCCAGGGGTAATGGATTTTTGTTAAATTTCCTGCGTCCCACACTGCAGCTCACAAACGTGGGCCACCCTCACATGGTGTACTCAGCGTGCACACCATGTGGTGCTAGATCTCTCACACCAGGGTGTGGAGGGTACCCTCATCGCCCTAGTGAGTAGGGGCTGGGTAAGCATGGGGCTCTGCCTGAAGGCCAGGCAGCACAGGGGACCAAGGAAACACAGCCCTGTCCCCACCCAGACTCCCAAACACAGGCAGCCCCAGGACTCCCTGCCATGGGCAGCTGAATCGTCAGGAGCTCCCGCCAGGGCGGCCCCAAGGTCTGGCTCCCTGCTGAAGAGACATCAGGGAGAAGATAAGCAGCCAGCGCATGGCAGGACCCACTGCAGCACATGGGAATATGGCCAAGCCGGACCTTCCAGCTCAGCTGACTCTCCAGCTGAAAGTCACTGCATGAGCGAGCCCTGGGTCTGCTAGGAGAGCCTAGCTACCCGCCCAACGCCAGGACCAGAAGTGATGTTGTGCCAACCATTTCGCCATTTGGGTGACCCAGCCAGAGGATCAGATAGCTGCACGTGATAGCGACATGTGATAGACACACACACACTCCAAAACCAATTCCAAAGTCGGAATCCCCCCCAATGTTGTCTAACAGCAGCCAGATGGTTACATACACGACGCTGTTGTCCCCAGTAGGAAACATGGAAGACGCAAAAAACCATGACTGTAGAGGTGCTAGAGGCACAGAGATGTGCCTGCTGGTTTCCAACAAGGAGCACAGAGGGGCAGGAAGCATCCTACGGAGGGGAGGCCCCTCCTTGGAAAGGACATCATGTCCCTGTGAAGGCTACAGAGGGTGAAATCTGTCCTCCTCTCTCTTAGCTTCTGGTTTTCCTCCTAAATGCCATTTTCCTCAATCATAAGACCAAAAATTTATTTTATGTTTTTAAATTTCTTTTTATTGGAGTCCAATTTGTATGAATTCTTCCTTCAGCAAGGTTGTCATTCAGGAGAGAAGGAGAGATCATGAATTCCCAGACAGGCAAAATATAAAGGAGTTCACTTAACCAGTGACCACTTAACCAGTCCAGTAAGGAATTTTAAGAGGGACTCTTCTAGTGGGGGAAAAAAAGAGACCAAAAGCAACAAAGACTAGAAAGGACCAGAGAAAGTCACCAGAAACTCCAACTCCTCCTGTAACACAAAGGCACAAGTTCATATCTTTGAATAATCACTCTGAATGCCGATAGACTAAATGTTCCAATCAAAAGATATAGCGTATCAGAGTGGCTTCAACACAGGATCCGGGATGCCTGGGTGGCTCAGGGGTTGAGTATCTGCCTTTGACCCAGGCTATGATCCTGTAGTCTGGGATTGAGTCCCATATTGGGCTCCTGGTGGGGAGTCTGCTTCTCTCTCTGCCTAATTTTCTGCCTCTCTCTGTGTCTCTCTCTCTCTCTCTCTCATAAATAAAATTGTTATTAAAAAAACAAGATCCATCTGTATGCTGCCTACAAGATGCTCACCTTAGACCTATAGACACCAGCAGATTGATAGTCAGGAGAGGGAAAATCATCTACCATGCTAATGGATATCAAAAGAAAGCTGGAGGACACATACTTATATCAGACAAATGAGATTTGAAACCAAACCCTGAGGGACACACGCTCAGCGGTTGAGCATTTGCCTTCGACTCAGGGTGTGATCCTGGGATCCCAGGATCGAGTCCCACATCGGCCTCCCTTAGGGGAGCCTGCCTCTCCCTCTGCCTATGTTTCTGCCTCTGCTTCTCTGTGTATCTCTCAGGAATAAATAAATAAAATATTTAAATCTCAAAAAGAAAGAACAAATACTGTAAGAAGAGATGAAGAAGAACATTATTTCATAATTAAAAGACTATCAAGATCAAACAACTAAATATTTATGCTGCCAACATGGGAGTACCTAAATATAGAAACCAATTAGCAACAAACGTACAGGAACTCACTGATAATAATATCCTGACAGAGGATTTCAACACCCACTTATGGCAATGGACCGATAGTCTATGCAGAAAATCAACAAGGGAACAATAGCCTTGACACACTGGACCACAGGGACTCAACAGATATACTTAGAATATTAGATCCGAAAGCAGAATACACTTTCCGTTCAATTGCATATGGGACATTCTCCAGAACAGATCATATCAGGGCCCACAAATTAGCCCTTAACAGGTACAACCGGTACAAGAAGGTTGATATCACACCATATACATTTTCGGACCAAGGCACTATGAAACTGGAAGTCGGCAGTAAGAAAAAAATTGTACAGACCAAAAGAACTTGGAGTTTATAATCATCCTACTAGAGAATGAATGGAGAAACCAGAAAATTAAAGAGGAAATTTAAAACAAATGAAAATGAAAACATGTTTCTCCAAACATCTGGGATGTACCAAAGGCAGTCCTAAGAGGGAAGTACATAGCAATACAGGCCTACCTCTAGAAACAAGAAGTCTCCAATACAAAACCTAACCCTATACCTGAAGGAGCTGAAAAAGAAATAGCAAACAAAGCCTAAAGGCTACAGAATAAGGGAAAAATTTAAGATGACAGGAGAAATAAACAATACAGAAACAACAAAACAGTAGAATGGAATAACAGAACTAAGAGCTGGTTCTTCAAAATAAATAATAAAATGGATCAAGCCCTAGCCAGCCTTATCAACGAGAAAAGAGAAAAGACCTAAATAAATAAAATCACAAATGAGAGAAGAGTGATCACAATCAACACCAGAAAAATAAGACAATTATAAAGGAATACTATGAAAGATTATACGCTAACAAACTGTAAGACCTGGAAGAAATGGACAAATCCCTAGAAATGTGCAAACGAGCAAAACTGAAATATGAATAAATAGAAAATATAAACAGACCCATAAGTAGCAAAGGAATTGAATCAGCAAGGCACCTGGGTGCCTCAGTGGTTGAGCATCTGATTTGGCTCAGGTCATGATCCCGGGGTCCTGGGGGATCAAGTCCCACATCAGGCTCCCCGTATGGAGCCTCATTTCCCACTGCCTATACCTCTGCCTCTCTGTGTCTTGCATGAATACATAAATAAAATCTTTAAAAAAGAGAACACATACAAAGATGGGAAAGGACCCAAGTAAAATCACAAATGAAAAAAGAGAAATAACAACCAACCCTAGAGAAATACAAAAGATCATAAGAGAACATTATGAAAAATTATATGCCAGCAACCAAGAACCTGGAAGAAATAGATCAATTTCTGGAAATATATAACAAGCAAAAATGATAAAGGAAGAAATAAGAAACTTGAACACACAGATAACCAGCAACGAAATGAATAAGCCATCAAGAATCTCCCAACAGGAGACCCTTAGATCAATAGAATTGAATGGAAAGCCGAAACAAGATACAAACCTGTAACTCGGGATCCCTGGGTGGCGCAGCGGTTTGGTGCCTGCCTTTGGCCCAGGGCGCGATCCTGGAGACCCGGGATCGAATCCCACATCAGGCTCCCGGTGCATGGAGCCTGCTTCTCCCTCTGCCTGTGTCTCTGCCTCTCTCTCTGGGACTATCATAAAAAAAATTTTAAAAAAAGAAGTTAAAAATAGAGCTACCCTATGATTCCAAAGTTGCAGAGCTAGATATTTACCCCGAGGATACAGAAGTACTTTAGTAGATTCGAGGAGGGACACGCAGCCCAGTGTTTGTAGCAGCATTATCAACAACAGCCAAACTGTGGATACAGCCCAGATGTCCATCGACAGATGAATGGGCAGAAAGATGTGGTAAATATACACACTGCGACATCACTGGGTCATCAGAAGGGATGAAATGAAGACATTTACAATGACGTGGAAGGAGTGGAAAGGATTTATGCTAAATGAACTCAGTCAGTCAGAGAAAGACAGATACCAAATACCATATTGTTGCATTCACATGTGAATTTTTTGAGAGTAGCAAACCAAGGTACACACTCTTAACCACAGAGAATAAACTAATAAATACCAGGGGAAGGTGGGGGGATGGTGAGTCAGGGGATAGGGACAGTGGAGGGCACCTGTGACAAGTACCAGGTGTTGTATCCAAGCGTCTAACCACTATGTGGTAAACCTGAAACTATATCATACTGTGTTCACAAACAGGAATTCAATAAAACTTTAAAATAATAATTGGTAGTATAGAGGAAACATGTGCGCACAAGAGATAAAATCAGAAAGGCAACTGTAAATCCAAATAAAGAGTCTTTAGAGCCACAAATCCCCTCCTTAGCTCAGCTCGGAAGAAGCCTGCCATGTCTATTCTGACCCCATCAGAAGCCTGTATTTTGATTCTCTGGGGAGGCCACTGACTTGGTGGAGTCAGGCTATCTTTGAACCCAAAACCTAAATAGAGTGCATAAAACTAAAGTGCCCAAGATATTAGGAGTCCCAGTGCAGGCACATGCCAAGACAGAAACTCTAACCATATACAGACATAACCGTAACCCTACACTTAAGCCTAATGTTAACCTAACCCTTAAGACCCATCATTAATCGAAAACCAAACACAAACCCCAAGACCGAAACACATTCACTGAACCTTCCTGCCAACCCTCACCCTAAATCCTAAACCTATTCTAAACCCTTAACCCTGACCCCTACCTTAAATCTGACCCTAACCTCTAACCCTAACCTTAACTTAATGTACTCAATCCTATTCCTAACCTTAACCTGTACCCTAACCCTAACCCTCTAATATTAATCCTATCTCATACCCCAAACTGTACTCTAACCTGTACCCTAAAACTAACTCCTAAAACACTCCCTATACCTATCTCTTACCCTTTTCCAAAACCATACCCTGACCCTGACCCTGATTTGACCCTAAACCCTAACTAAACACTAATCATAACCCTAGCCCTAACCCCTATCCTAAACCTAACCCTCGCCCTAAATTTTACCGTAACCCCTAACCCTTACCCCTAACCCCAACTCACACCCTAACACCTCACCCTAACTGCAAACCTAAGCCCAACCCTAACTGCAACCATAACCCTAACCCCACCTTCAAACCTACTGCCCTATCCCTAAAGCCTAAATCCTAACCCTAACTCTAAATACTGTCACTAACCCTAACCTCGTTCCCTAATCCCTAACTCCCATCCTACCTCCTAACCACTGACCCTTACACTTATCCCTCACCCTAACCTCTAATCCACAACCATAAGCTTAATCACAAATACCTAACATCTAACCTAAGCCTAACCACCAACTGACTCCCCTCCCCTGATCCTATCATTCTTTCTACCCATTCACATACCCTGTGGTTCTGAGTAGTCCCTTCTGATGTGGACGAGGCCCCTAACAGCGCCTCCAAAGTCCTCCAGGGGGTCATGAGGAAGCAGGGCTCCTGTGAGTGTGGACATGGCCCCACGTGTTCCTGAGTGATAGTCTGCGGGTCCTGAGGACGGCGGGTCTCCTGTCACTGTGGACTATGCCTCACATCCTCTGGAAGACTCACAGAAGGTCCTCAGGTGGCCGGGGGCTCCTGTCAGCCAGGACATGGCCCCACGTCCCCTGAAAACTCACCGCGGATCCTGAGGAGGCTGTGGGCTCCTGTCAGCATAGACGCAGCCCCATATTTCCTGGAGCTTTAGTGCAGGTCCTGAGGAGGACGGGGGTCCTGTCAGTGTTGAGGTGACCCACATTTTCCTCAAGCCTCACCATAAGACCTGAGGAGGCTGGGGCTCCTGTCAGCATACATGTGGCCCCAAATCTTCCCAAACCTTCACAGTGGGTCCTGAGGAGGCTGGAGAATCCTGTCAGTGTGGATGAGGCACCCACATTTTTCTTAGGCTTCACCAAAGGCCCTGACAATGCGGGGGTCTTCTGTCTGCATGGACGCATCCCATATTTCCCTAAGTCAACACCGGGGGTCCTAAGGAAATCAGAATCCTGTTGTGTCGATGTCACCCAACGTCCTCCCAAAGCGTCACCGAGGGTTCTGAGGAGGCAGGGGCTCCTGTCACCGTGAATGCGGCCCCCAGCTTCCAGAAGCCTCAACTTATGTCCTGAGGTGGCCCAGGGGCTCCTGTCAGTGTGGATGCGGGCCCACATCTTCCTGAAGACAACCCCTGGGTCCTGAGGCGGCACAGGGTCTCCTTTCAGTGTGGATGTGAGCCCACAATTTCCTGAAGCTGCGGCTCATCAGCATGGACGTGTCCCCACGTCCTCCTCAGGCCTTCCCAGCACAGGCTGACTATGGTCAGTGCAGGCAGAAGAGGCGTACTGCACATTCATGCCCCCTGGGTGGGGCCTGGGCTCCGGCGCCCCCTGTGGGATGCTCAGGCACTGCAGGAGGCAGCGGGCACTCCAGGGGCCACACCTGCCTCCTTCCAGGCTCCAGCTGTGGCCTGTTAGTTTCAGAAACGTCTCACTTAAATAGAGCCCAACACCCGGCTTCCCCAGAAATACTTAAGGACACGGAATTGGAGACCACAGAATGCGAAATGAAATGTGGACCAGACTTTTACCACGTCCCGCAAAACTCACTCAACCCTCTTCCACTGTCGGCGGGACTGCGGGCTGGTTGGTGCAGCCGCCCTGGAAACAGTGTGGAGGCTCCTCAGGAGTTACAAATAGAGCCTCCCTGCGACCAGCAGGTGAATGGCCTGAGCTCACTCCGAAGATACAGATGCAGTGAGAATCAGGACACCTGCATGTCCCGATGTCCACAGCATCTGGGTCCATAGTAGCCACACTGTGGGAGGAGCCTCGGTGCCCTCTGGCAGATGATGGATAAAAAGGATGGGAGATAGATGATGGTCATAGAGAGAGGAATGGTACTCAACTATCAAAGAGAAGGAAATCTTGCCATTTGCAATGACGTGGATAGAACTAGAGGGATCAGGTTAAGTGAAATAAGTCAGACGGGAAAGAGAATGACCGTGTGGTGTCACTCATAAGTGGAATTAAAGAACCGAAGCAGATAACAACTGTGAAGGGAAGGAAAAACAAATAAGATGAAAACAGACGCAGGAAATATAGACTCTTAATGATAGGAAACAAACCGATGGTCATTGGAAGCAGGGTGGTGGGGTTAACAGGGGACCGGCATGAAGGAGGGCATGTGATGTCACGAGCACTGTGGTTATCTCCAACTGGTGTATCCCTGAATTCTTCCTTTGAAAGTATAATACTCTATACGTTAATTAATTGGGTTTAAATTAAATTAAGTTAAAATATCAGTTGTATCAGAGCATGTTTCCTTCTGGACTCTCTGTTCTTCTCCTCCAGCTTATGCTGGGACCAACCCTCGTGGGTCTGGTTTGTTTAAGTAGACATCAGGCCTCGTCCATGGACCAGCCCAGAGCTAGAACTCACAACCAGGAGATCAGGACCGGAGGTGAGGTCAGGAGTCCGATGCTTAACCGACAGAGCCAGGCGGGGTCCTGAGGACAACACTGCTTTATCCTGTGTCTCTGTGACATCGTTTGAAATAGGAAACTGCTGCATCCGGATGTGTACTGCTTATCCAATACTGATTTGCTGTCCGGTGTCATATTTCGGGGCAGATGGATGTTATGGGTTTTTTTTCCCCTATTTATAGGATCTGCCACCAAGATTTGACAGGAATAACATTGTAATTGAGGGTGCTTCAGGAACTGCGGACATTTTTACAAGATGAGGGTTCCAACCCACGAGCCCAGGACGGCCTCCCAGAGCCTGGTATGGCTCAGTGCACAAGTCTTGTGCTCTTTTGGTTCAGTCTCATTATTTATTCTCTGTGATGCTCCTGAGAAGGGAGTCACATCCATCATTTCCTTCCTGAATGCTCATTATCAGGACACAGCAAGCCCCACAGTAGAATAAAAACTGAGCCCAGGCCAAGGGCAGGAAGCCCCTATTAGAACAGATCTCAATGCCCTTGACGGCCCCATACCAAAATGTAAACAGAACTTGAGGAATTACTCCAGCCCTTTGGGAATTCCCCGAGACCAGCCCTTAAAAATAAGCTAATACCCACCTCGGGGTCCAAGTCCCTGCTCCGCTCTGTCAGGTATACTTGGACACAAGTTCGAGCTTGTAAATAAACCCTCGTGTGTTTGCATTGGTGTTGGCTTCTCGGTGATTCCTCAGATTCGCAATCTTGGGCACAACAGTCTGAGATAAAAAAAAAACAAACAAAAGAAGCTCGGACGCAGGTAGAGTGAACACAGGGTTCTGAGAGAAGCGGCGGAGACCCGGGGGCTTTGGGGCTCTTCTGTGGAGGCCCCAGCAGACTGGGGGGCGGGATGCTCAGCCCCAGAGCCAGAGGAACCAGCTGCCCCACCGGCATCCCGCCCATCAGAGCCAGGACTCAGGGACCAGCACGGTGTCGCCCGCTGGAGCCCAGAGGCACTGACGCCCACCCCGCCTCTGACCCCCGCAGGTGCAACTCCCAGGCAGATGTGCACCTGACAATCAGTGCCAAGGCCCATCCCCAGACCCCACACAGACCATTCGCTGCCACCAAGTTGTTAGACCACAGAGGCTTCAGAGCTTCAGCTCTCCCTGGAAAGTAGGGTCTATTCCTTTGTAGTTTCTGCTCTAATTTCAATTATTTTCTTTGATTCTTTTTTATTAATTGTCTTCTTTTAATTTTATGTATGTACCTTATATATTTCTTATTTTTACTTTTATGGTAGTTTAATTGTGTTTCATATTTTGGGATTTAGAATCTTTAACAAGCAGGCCAAAATAAATTGGTGTTTTTTTTTGGAGGGCAGTTGTTATTGTTTTTCTTAGTTTTTCTTTTTCTTCCTACTTTCTTTTCTGGAAAAAATAATGAGATGGAGAAATTCTCCATCATAAAATAACATGAGGTAGTACTCACAGCCAGGAAGTTCATCAATAAACATATATGGTATCTAACTACAGTTTAAAACAATGATTATAAAGTTAGCAGCTGGGCTGGAAAAAGAGCACAGAAGAAAACTAGAGAATCCCTTACTGTAGAAATAAAAGAACTAAAATCTAGTCAGGACAACGTTAAAAATTCTATAACTGAGATGCAGTCCCAACTGGAAGCCTTAAAAACAAGAAAGGTTATGGATGACAGAGGCAGAGGTAGGGAAGTTAGCCACTTATTAAAACAATAACATTCATATCATAGGAGACTCAGAAGATGAAGAGAGAGAAATGGTGGGCCTTACTCAGCCATCAGAAATGACAAATACCCACCATTTGCTTCAAGGTGGATGGAACTGGAAGGTATTATGCTGAGTGAAGTAGGACAATAGGAGAAGGACAAACATTGTATGTTCTCATTCATTTGGGGAATATAGGTAATAGTGAAAGGGAATATAAGAGAAGGGAGTAAAAATAAGTTGGAAGTATCAGAAAGGGAGGCAGAACATAAAGACTCCTAACTTGGAATTGAACTAGGGGTGACTGAAGGGGAGGAAGGCAGGGTTGAGGGTAAACGAGTGACGGGAACTGAGGGGGGCACTAGATGGGATGAGCACTGGGTGTTATTCTGATTTGGCAAACTGAACACCAATAAAAAATAATTTATTATTTAAAAAGAAAGAAAGAAAGAAAGAAAGAAAGAAAGAAAGAAAGAAAGAAAGAAAGAAAGAAAGAAAGAAAGAAAAAAAGAAAGAAAGAAAGAAAGAGTGGCACCTGGGTGGCTCAGTTGCGCTTCTGACTTAGGCACAAATCATGATCCAGGTCCAAGGCAGACTCCCTGTTCAGCAGGGAACCTGCTTCTCCCTCTCCCTCTGCCCCAATCGCTCATGTTTTTCTCCTCTCTCTCTCCTATAAATAAATAACATCTTTGAAAAAGAAACAAACAAACCCAGAAGGAAGAGAAATCTCCCATGTAGAAGAATTTCAAACAATTTCTGCAGACATTCCACCCACAAGTTCATGAGCATAGCTTCTCACTCTTAAGTGTGCAATACACAAAGTAACTTTCCTCTACGAAATATATTTAGAAAAACCTAAAATAATAATGATAATATAATAATAATAATAAAATAATAACAATAATGAATCAGTTTACTACGGAGAAAGCTGACAAACATTACCTCAGCAAGATGATCAGATCGATACCAAGACTGATAAATCATGTTGATAGTATCTATCCTTTATATGATATAATGAAAATGGCATTATATCTCTGTATATAATCCACAAAAACAGTTCAATCATGAGATAAACAACAGACATGTCCCAACTGAAGGAAATTTTACAAAATACTCTACTTCTCAAAGTGTTCCAGTTCAAGAACAACAAGGAAAGGCAGAAAGACTGTCACAATCCAGAGGAGCCTAAGAAAACAGGAGGACAAACGGAATGTGATATGAGGGTTGGTAACTTAACAAAAACTAAAGAAATCTGAACATAATACGGTCTTTGGTTAATGCAACTATTTTAATATTGATTCAGTAGCTAATCTTTGTACCATACTAATATAAGATTTCAATAATTGGAGAAATTCAGTGCAAGTGCATGGGAATGCACTGTACTCTCTTCAGAATTACCCTATAAATCTTTGTTTTTTTCCTAATAAATAAGATTTATTTTGAAAATTAACTTTTTTTAAAAATTTTTTTTATTTATTTATGATAGACACACAGTGAGAGAGAGAGAGGCAGAGACACAGGCAGAGGGTGAAGCAGGCTCCACGCACCGGGAGCCCGACGTGGGGTTCGATCCCGGGTCTCCAGGATCGCGCCCTGGGCCAAAGGCAGGCGCTAAACCGCTGCGCCACCCAGGGATCCCCTATTTTGAAAATTAACTTAAATGAATCAGGCTCCAAGTGTGAAGACATTTTAAGAATAGTTGAATTAACTTTTGCCTTATTCTTTAAGAGTTCCTTTGATGGAAACAAAGTAAGAATTTTAGATCAGAAGGAAAGAAAAACACTTATGAACACGTATAATGCCTCCTCAACCTGAAAAGCAGGAACGGATAATAAATAGCAAAAATCAGATAAAAATAATTCTAGTATAATAGACACCATATTGCAAGGGCATTTAAATTTAGCAATGCATAACATTTATTTCCTTGACATTTGTCTTCCAAAGAGTTCACAGTGTTTCAGTGTCAGGTGAAACAGGGGAAGAATCTCAGGGAAGAATCCTTCACATAATAATAGGACCATTGGCAATAATGTCTCTCAGTTCGTTCCAAATCCATAAAGATGCATATCCTGATGAGTGACTGAACTGTGAAGAAAGAGATGAGAAACCCTCATCCCTCTGAATTACTTGTGTCAGAATATTTTAACCATACTACTACGGATAGTAGTAAAGTATCCTTATTAACAGGAAATACTTCTCAGATTGGAATCTCAGCAATGAGATGCACTGAGAAAAAATGCTTCAACTAGCTCCTCATCTTTTAAAGACAAAGGAGAGGTTTTCTATGTAGAAAGACAGTTGTCAAGATAGCCTTAGGGAATAAGAGTCTGCAGCATCGAACCCCGCTGCGCAGCTAGGACGCTCGTGCTCCAGGTCTTCCTGATCCCAAATCCCTGGGCCTGTCCCCCAACACACGCTGCCAAGCTGAGGTCATTTGCAATTGCTCTCTTAGGAACTCAAGGGAGGGGGAAATAGCTAGATAGGATGGGACAAAATGCAAAGAGTCCGTTGAAATGAAGGCCTTTCTACTTTAAGTTCAGTGTTCGAACAAGTCCAGCCATCCCAGGCCCCTGTGAAGAAGAGCTGAAATTTAAATTATTTCAGTTACAGGAAAAAAACAAAAGTTTACAGCTTAATGTCCTAGAAAGCCCCACAATAGGATCATACTGAGCCCATGCCATGGGCTGGAAGCACCTATTAGAATGAGAGCAGAGCTCAATACCCTTGAAGGCCCCAAATCAAAATGTAAACAGAAATTGAGAAATTGAGGAAGCCCTTCTGGAGGACCCCGGGACAAGCCCTTAAAACTAAGCTAAAACACACCTCGGGGTCTAAGTCCCTGCTCCGCTGTGTTGGGTGTACGTGGACACAAGCTCGAGTTTGGAAATCAACCCTTGTGTGTTTGCATTGGTGTCAGTTCCTTAGTGGTTTCTCGGATTCACAATCTTGGGCACAACACCGCCATGTCCTCTCCCACCTTGGCTGAACCCCTATCCCCTCCTACCCAGGGTGACACTCAGTCACCTCCCTGCCTACAACAGCTGGGCACAGGCCGTCACACAGGTCCCATGTGCATGGTGGGCACTCCCGCCTTCCCTACCCTCCCAGAGGAAGGAAGGAGGTTTCGGCAAGACACACTCCTATGGTGGCCCCAGGGCTCCCTGCCCAGCACGGCACCTTGTGACAGGTCCGGTCTGTGTCCCTCATGCCTGCTCCTCCTCCCCGGTTTTCCCACAGGAAATGAAGGAGGATGCCCTGGTCTCCTCCAGGGACATCACGCAGATAGACCTGGACATCATCAAGAAGTTCAGCAGCCACATCATGTTTTAGGACTGCTAGGGGGTCGGATGAGGCTGCTGGGCCAGGGGGCTTTGGGGCCCTGGAGACTTCTCGGTAAGGAAAACGGGGCCTCTGAGGCCAGGGAGAGCAATAGCAACCAACAACACACCGCTCCATGGTAGGGTGATGGGGATGACCACACCCCCGGGGCCTCAAGGATGAGGAGGCGACAAAGATGGGGCCTCCAGTGGTTGCCATGGGACCTGAACACCAAAGGGGAGAGGGACGGCCCCCTGAGAAGCAGGAGATGCGGTGGGGGACGTGAGGGGCATGAACCGGACCTGGGGGCCAGGCGGCATGTCCGCAGCTGGAGCAAGACACACATCGATCCCAAGAGGGTCAGACGGTTCAGAGTGACACCCACTCTCGGTGCTTTATATATTTCTAAATTCTGTGCATTTAATTTGAGACAATTTGCAATTTTAAACATACATATTATGATGACCCCCAGATAATGCCCCCGGTCCAGCCAGGGCCCTGCACTCACCACATGGGGCCCCAGGGGCAGGTGTCACAACAACCCCCAGAATGGTGTTGCCTTTATCTGTAGATGTCTCTGTGTGCATCGTAGAGAACGGGGATGCCCTGTGTCCGCTGGCCCCCAATGCCATCCCCCCATTCCCCAGACCCACACCATCCCCCTACATCATCATCCCACATGGCATCACCACTATCCCAACCCCCTCACACACACACAGCCTCACATAATCCCCCCACAGTATACCCCAACACCATCCCCCCTATTCCATCCCCCACATTCCACCACCATCATACCCAAGCCCCCACACCACCAACCCCGAGCAAGGACCGGTGCAGCTGCACCCTGTGGGACATGATCAGCCTCCCGGGGTTCTCTGGATACCCTGCTCCCATCAGCATCCCGGGTATCCCATAGAGTACCCAGGGGTTGCAGGGAGGAGGGACGGCAGGGAGCCCCCAACAGTGTGAGCAGGTGAGTGAATCAGAGGACCCACTGTGCCCTGCCTCCACCTACTGTCACTCCTGGAGGGTGGGACACCCTGCACAGGATCCAGGCCCTAAACCAGAGGTACCTGGGCTGATTGGGCCCAGGCTCTGTTGGGGCTGGGTTGATTTGTGCCCCCACCAGTCCCAACACAAAGACTAATGGAATCAGGCCCACACGGCCCTGGCCAGCCCTGGATTCTGGCCCCGGGCTGAGCAAGCCCTCTCACAGCTGGATGTGGCCTGCTGGGCCCTGGGCGTGCCCCACAGATCCAGGTCGCTGATCTAGGGCAGCCCTGGGGATCCTGGGACACCCCAGTGTGGGGAGAGGAGGGGCAAGCTGGTGGGCCCCACCCGCACCCACACCAGGAGATAGGCTCCTCCAGGTGCTGGGGCCCCCAGAGGGCCCAAGGCGGGGACCAGCTGTCCTGCGGGAACCCAGTGCAGGAGCCCATGAGCTGCAGGTCCAGTTCAGCTTTGCTGTCTTCAGAACCGTCTCTCAGGCTGAAACCTCAGGACACACGCCCCCACTCGGAGTCCACACATGCTCCCGGGGGGGGACTCCAGCACTCGACCCCCAACCCATATGATTCTTGTCCTCTCGTAAAGGACAGAAAGGTCTCCCTCCCCAGGTGAAGGCACGCACCCACAGCTCTGAGCCCGTTTGCTGTAGAAAGTCAATAAAATGTTGTGGTGCGAAAATGCACAGGCAGCCCGTTTCTGTGTCTCCCAGAACTCTGTGCACAGGGCGTGTAGAGACCCCCAGAAAGGAGGAGGGGGCACCACCTAGGCCCCAACTAGCCTGTGCAGGGGCGACACCAGGCACACACAGCTGACGTCCCCACGTGCCTTCCAGGGGTGGCCAGACCCACTGCTGGACATGGGAATGTGGCCGAGCCAGAACTTCAAGCTCAGCTGACCCTCCAGCTGAAAGTCACTGCATGAGCGAGCCCCAGCGCTGCCAGGAGAGCCCAGCTATCTGCCCAGCACCAGCACCAGAAATGATGTTGTGTCAACCATTCGGGGTTTTTTGGTGACCCAACCAGAGGATCCAATTGCTGCACTTGATAGCTGCATGGGATAGACACACACACACCTCAAAAGCAACAACAACAACAAAAAAGCAACAAAAGACGGAATCCCCCCAATATTGTCAAACAGCAGCCAGATGGTTACTTACACAATGCTGTGGTCCCCAATAGGATACAGGGAAAACGCTATAAGCCACGACTGCAGAGGTGCTAGAGATGTGCCTGCTGTGTTCCAACAAGGAGGCAGAGGGGCAGGAAGCATCCTCCGTAGGGGGGGGCCCTCCTAGGAAAGGACACCAGGTCCCTGTAAAGGCTACGGAGGGTGAAATATGTCCTCCTCTCTTTCTGCTTCTGGTTTTCCTCCTACATGCCATTTTCCTCAATCATATTAGCAAGAATTTATTTTATGTTTTTAAATTTCTTTTTATTGCAGTCCAATTTGTATGAATTCTTTCTTCAGCAAGGGTGTCATTCAGGAGAGATAAAGATTTTCCCAGACAGGCAACATATAAAGGAGTTCATGACCACTTAACCAGTCCAGTAAGGAATTTTAAGAGGGACTCTTCTAGTGGGGGGAAAAAAAGAGACCAAATGCAACAAGGACTAGAAAGGATGAGAGAACGTCACCAGAAACACCAACTCTTCTGGTAACACAGAGGCACAAAGTTCATATTTTTAAATAGTAACTCTGAATGATGATAGATTAAATGCTCCAATCAAAAGATATAGGGTAACAGAGAAGCTAAAAATCAGGATCTGGGATGCCTGGGTGGCTCAGGGGTTGAGCCACTGCCTTTAACTCAGGGTGTGATCCTGGAGTCTGGGATCGAGTCCCATATTGGGCTCCTGGTGGGGAGACTGCTACTCTCTCTGCATAATTACCTGCCTCTCTCTCTCTCTCTCTGTCTCTCTGATAAATAAAATTATTATTGGGATCCCTGGGTGGCGCAGCGGTTTAGCGCCAGCCTTTGGCCCAGGGCGTGATCCAGGAGACCCGGGATCGAATCCCACATCGGGCTCCCGGTGCATGGAGCCTGCTTCTCCCTCTGCCTGTGTCTCTACCTCTCTCTCTGTGACTATCATAAATAAATAAAAATTTAAAAAAATAAATAAATAAAATTATTATAAAAAAACAACATCTATCTGTACGCTGCCAAAAAGATGCTCACCTTAGACCTATAGACACCAACAGATTGAAAGTCAGGGGATGGAAAATCATCTATCACGCTAATGGATATCAAAAGAAAGCTGGAGGACACATACTTATATCAGACAAATGAGATTTGAGACCAAACCCAGGGGGACACCTGGTGGCTCAGTGTTTGATCATCTGCCTTCAGATCAGGGGGTGATCCTGGGATCCCAGGATCAAGTCCCACATCTGCCTCCCCTTAGGAGCCTGTCTCTCACTCTGCTATGTTTCTTCCTCTGCTCCTCTGTGTATCTCTCATGAATAAATAAATAAAATATTTAAATTTCAAACAAGAAAGAACAAATACTGTAAGAAGAGATGAAGATGGGCATTATTTCATAATTAAAAAGACTCTCTATCAAGATCAAACAACTAAATATTTATGCTGCCTACATGGCAGTACCTAAATATAGAAACCAATTAACAACAAACGTACAGGAACTCACTGGTAATAATACAATGACAGGGGATTTTAACACCCACTTATGGCAATGGACTGATCATCTATGCAGAAAATCAACTGGGAAACCTTAGCCTTGACACACTGGACCATAGGGACTCAACAGATATAGTATGAACATTTCATCCTAAAGCAGAATACACACTCCTTTCAAGTGCACATTGGACATTCTCCAGATCAGATCATATCATGGGCCACAAATCACCCCTCAACAGGTACAAGAATGTTGATATCACACCCTGTACCTTTTCGGAACATGATGCAATGAAACTCGAAGTCAACAGTAAGAAAAAATTTGGACAGACCAAAAATACATGGAGATTATGAACATCCAAATAGAGAATGAATGGAGCAACCAGGAAGTTAATGAGGAAATTTAAAACAAATGAAAATGAAAACATGTTTCTCCAAACCTCTGGGATGTAGCAAAGGCAGTCCTAAGAGGGAAATACATACCAATACAGGCCTAGCTCAAGAAACAAGACGTCTCCAATACACAACCTAACCCTACACCTAAAGGAGCTGGAAAAGGAATAGCAAACAAATCCTAAAGCCAACAGAAAAAGAGAAAAAATAAAGATGAGAGCAGATAACTCTGGGAAACGAACAATGGGTGGTGGAAGGGGAGAAGGGCGGGGGGTGGGAGTGAATGGGTGACGGGCACTGGGGGTTATTCTGTATGTTAGTAAATTGAACACCAATAAAAAATAAAATAAAAAAAGATGAGAGCAGAAATAAGCAATGCAGAATAAACAAAACAGTGGAATGGAATAACGAAACTAAGAGCTGGTTCTTCAAAATAATTAATAAAATGGATCAAGCCCTAGCCAGCCTTACCAACGAGAAAAGAGAAAACTTAAATGAATAAAATCACAAATGAGAGAAGAGAGATCAAATCAACACCAGAAAAATAAGACAATTATAAGGGAATACTATGCAAGATTATACGCTAACAAACTGGGAGACCTGGAAGAAATGGACAAATCCATAGAAATGTGCAAATGAGCAAAACTGAAAGAGGAAGAAATAGAAAATATGAAGAGACCCATAACTAGCAGGGAAATTGAATCAGGAAGGCACCTGGGTGCCTCAGTGGTTGAGCATCTGCTTTGGCTCAGGTCATGATCCCGGGGTCTGGGGGATCATGTCCCACATCTGGCTCTCCGCATAGAGCCTCATTTTCCCTCTGCCTATAACTCTGCCTCTCTGTGTCTCGCATGAATACATAAATAAAGGTGATGCCACTGTGGAAAACAGTCTGGAGGGTCCTCTAGAAGTTAAAAATAGGGGATCCCTGCGTGGCACAGCAGTTTGGCGCCTGCCTTTGGCCCAGGGCGCGATCCTGGAGACCCGGGATCGAATCCCACATCGGGCTCCCGGCATGGAGCCTGCTTCTCCCTCTGCCTGTGTCTCTGCCTCTCTCTCTGTGACTATCATAAAAAAAAATTAAAAAAAAGAAGTTAAAAATAGAGCTACCCTACGATTCCAAAATTGCACAGAGGATACACAGAGGATACAAAAGTAGTTTAGTAGATTCGAAGAGGAGCACGCAGCCCAGTGTTGGTCGCAGTGTTATCAACAACAGCGAAACTGTGTATACAGCCTAGATGTCCATCGACAGATGAATGGTCAGAGACGATAAGGGAAATATACACACTGCGACATCACTCGTTCATCAGAAGGGATGAAATGAAGCCATTTTCAATGACATGTGAGAAGTGGAAGGGACTTATGCACAATGAACTCAGTCTGAGAAAGACAGATACCAATTACCATACAATTGTATTCACATGTGAATTTTAAGAAACCAAACAACCTGGCAAGGGGCGAAGGATGGATGAGAGATGCAAACCAAGAAACACACTCTTAACCACAGAGAATAAACTAATAAATACCAGAAGAAAGTGGGGGGATGGGGAATCAGGGGATGGGGATAGTGGAGGTCACCTCTGACCAGTACCAAGCATTGTATTCAAGGGTTGAATCACTATGTGGTAAACCTGAAACTATATCATACCTTGTTTACAAAGAGGAATTCAAGTAAAACTTTAAAATAATAACTGGTAGTATAGAGGAAACATGTGTGCACAAGAGATAAATCAGAAAGACAACTGAAAATCCAAACAAAGAGTCTTTAGAGCCACAAATCCCCTCCTTAGCTCAGCTCAGGAGAAGCCTGACATGCCTATTCTCACCCCAGCAGAAGCCTGGATTTTGATTCTCTGGGGAGGCCACTGACGTGGTAGAGTCAGGCTCAAAGAACCCAAAACCTAAATAGAGTGCATAAAAATAACTGCCCAAGATGCTAGGAGTCCCAGTGCAGGCACATGCCAAGACCCAAACTCTAACCATACACAGACATAACCCTAACCCTACACTTAAGCCTAATGTTAACCTAACCCTTTAACAAGAACTATCACGGGATCCTTGGGTGGCGCAGCAGTTTGGCGCCTGCCTTTGGCCCAGGGCGCGATCCTGGAGACCCGGGATCGAATCCCACATCGGGCTTCCGGTGCATGGAGCCTGCTTCTCCCTCTGCCTGTGTCTCTGCCTCTCTCTCTTTCTCTCTCTGTGACTATCATAAATAAAAAAAATTAAAAAAATGAACTATCACTAATGAAAAACCAAACACAAACCCAAAGACCGAAACACATTTACTGAACCTTCCTGCCAACTGTCACCCTAACTCCTAAACCTATTCTAAACCCTTAACCCTGACCCTTACCTTAAATCTAACCCTAACCCTAACCTCTACCAATAATCTTAACTTAATGTACTCAAATTCTATTCCTAACCTTTACCTATACCCTAACACTAACCCTCTAATACTAATCCTATCTCATACCCCAAAGTGTACCCTAACCCGTACCCTAAAACTAATCCCTAACCCACTGCCGAACCCTCTCTCACCCTTTTCCAAAACCGTCCTCTGACCCTGACCTGACCCTATACCTAACCCCTAACCAAACACTAATCCTAATTCTAGCCCTAACTCCTATCCTAAAACTAACCCTCGCCCTAACCCTAAACCTAGCCCTAACTTTAACTCTAACCCCTAACCCTAACCCTAACTCACACCCTAACCCCTAACCCTAACTGCAAACCTAGCCCAAACCTAAATCTAACCATAACCCAAACCCCAATTCCTAACCTCCTGCCCTAATCCCTAAAATCTTAACCCTAACCCTAACACTAACTCCTGTCTGTAACCCAAACCCCCATCCTAACTCCTAAACACTGACCCTTTTCCTTATCCTTCACCCTACCTCTAATCCGTAACCATAAGCATAATCACTAACCCCTAACATCTAACCTAAGCCTAACCACCAACTGACTCCCCTCCCCGATCCTATCATTCATTCTACCCATTCACTTACCCTGTGGTTCTGAGTAGTCCCTTCTGATGTGGACGTGGCCTCCAACGGCGCCTCCAGAGTCCTCTAGGGGGTCCTCAGGAAGCTGGGCTCCTGTGAGTGCGCACGTGGCCCCACGTGTTCCAGAGTCATAGTCAGCGGGTCCTGAGTACGCCGGGTCTCCTGTCACTGTGGAGTATGCCTCACATCCTCTGGAAGCCTCACAGCAGGTTTTCAGGAGGCCGGGGGCTTCTGTCAGCCTGGACATGGCCCCACATCCCCTGAGAACTCACAGCGCATCCTGAGGAGGCTGTGGGTTCCTGTCAGCCTTGATGGAGCCCCATGTGTCCCGAAGCCAAAGTGCAGGTCCTGAGGAGGACGGGGGTCCTCTCAGTCTTGACGTGGCCCCACATTTTCCTCAGCCTCACCATAAGACCTGAGGAGGCTGGGAGCTCCTGTCAGCATGGACGTGGCCTCAAATCATCCCAATCCTTCACAGTGCATCCTGAGGAGGCCGGAGAAACCTGTCAGTGTGAATTCGGCATCCACATCTTTCTTAGGCCTCACCACAGGCTCTGACAAGGCTGGGGTCTTTTGTCCGCATGGACACATCCCCATATTTCCCAAAGTCTACACCGGGGGTCCTGAGGAAGTCAGTGTCCTGTTGTTTCCATGTGGTGTCAAGTCCTTCCGAAGCGTCACCGAGGATTCTGAAGAGGCCGGGGCTCCTGTAACCATGAATGCAGCCCCCAGCTTCCAAATGTCTCAACTTATGTCCTGAGGGGCCCAGGAGCTCCTGCCAGAGTGGACGCGGTGCCACATTTTCCTGAAGCCTCCCCGCAAGTCCTGAGGTTGCTCAGGGGCTCCTGTCCGCGTGGATGCGGGCCCATATCTTCCTGAACCCTCCCCACGGGTCCTGAGGCTGCTCAGGGGCTCCTGTCAGCATGGATGCGGGCCCACAATTCCTGAAGCCTCTCGGCGGTCCTGAGGAGGCTCAGGGTTCCTGTCAGTGAGGATGTCAGCCCACAACTTCCTGAAGTTCCCCGTGGGTCCTGAGGCGCCCAGGGGCTCCTGACAAGGTGGATGCGGGCCCACATTTTCCTAAAGCCTCACCTTGGGTCCTGAGGAGACCGGGTTTCCTGACAGCGTGAACACGGCCCAATTTCCCCCTGAAGACTCCCTGCGGGTCCTGAGGAGGCTGCAGCTCATCAGCACAGATGCGTCCCCACCTCCTCCTCAGGCCTCCCCAGCACAGGCTGGCTCCTGTTAGTGCAGGCAGAGGAGGTCTACTGCACATGCGCGCCCCATGGGAGGGTTCTGGTCTTGGGCGCCCAGTGCTGGATGCTCAGGTGCTGCAGGAGGCTGTGTAGGAGGCAGCGGGTGCTTCATGGGCTGCACCTGCCTCTTTCAGGCTCCAGGTGGGGCTGTTAGCTTCGGAAACATCTCACTGAAAAGGAGCCCAACACCCGGTTTCCCCAGTAATACTTAAGGACAAGGAATTTGAGCCCACAGCACGCGAATAAAATGTGGAACAGATTTTACCACGTCCTGCAAAACTCCTCAATCCTCTTCCACTGAGGGCAGGACAGCGGGTTGGTGCAGCCGCAATGGAAACAGTGTGGAGGCCCCTCAGGAAGTTACAAATAGAGCCGCCCTGCGACCAGCAGGTGAACGGCCTGGAGCTCACTCCGAAGATACAGATGCAGTGAGACTCAGGACACCTGCACCCCAATGTCCACAGCAGCCGGGTCCACAGTAGCCACACTGTGGGAGGAGACTCGGTGCCCTGTGGCAGATGATGGATAAAGAGGATGGGAGATAGATGATGGTCATAGAGAGAGGAATGGTACTCAGCTATCAAAGAGAAGGAAATCTTGCCATTTGCAATGATGTGGATAGAACTAAAGGGATCATGTTAAGTGAAGTAAGTCAATCGGAAAGAGAATGACCGTGTGGTGTCACTCATAGATGGAATTATAGAAGCAAAGCAGATGAACTACTGTAAAGGGAAGGAAAAACAAATAAGATGAAAACAGATGCAGGAAATACAGACTCTTAACGATAAGAAATGAACTGAGGGTCTCTGGAGGGGGGAGGATAACAGGGGACCGGCATGAAGAAGGGCACGTGATGTCACGGGCACTGCTGTTATCTCCAACTGGTGAATCCCTGAATTCTTCCTCTGAAAGTATAATACACTATACATTAATTAATTGGGTTTAAATTAAATTAAAAAAATCAGTTGTATCAGACCACATTTCTTTCTGGACTCTCTGTTTTGCTCATTCAGCTTATGCCGGGACCACCCCACGTGGGTCTGGTTTGTCTTAGTAGGCTCCACGCTTCGTCCATGGCCCAGCCCAGGGCTAGAACTCAAGACCCCTAAGATCAAGACCAGAGGTGAGGTCAGGAGTCAGATGCTTAACCGATGGAGCCAGCCAGGGGCCTGGAACCACACTGCTTTATCCTGTGTCTCTGTGATATCATTTGAAATAGGAAAGTGCTGCATCCCACTCTGTCATGCTTCTCCAGTACTGATTCGCTGTTCGGGGTCATTTGTTGGGGGGGATGGATGTTATAGTTTTTTTTCCTATTTCTAAGATCTGCCACCATGATTTTGATAGGAATGACATTGAAACTGAGGGTAGCTTCAGGAACTGCGGACATTTTCACAAGATGAGGCTCCCACCCCACAAGCCCAGGACGGCCTCCCAGAGCCTGGTATGGCTCAGTGCACAAGTCTTGTGCTCCTTTGGTTCAGTCTCATTATTTCTTCTCCTTGATGCTCCTGAGAAGGCCTTCACGTCCTTCCTTTCCTTCCTGAGTGCTCATTGTCAGGACACAGCAAGGCTACTCTGTTTTGTAGGGTCAGTTTGTGTCCCGTGACTTTACTGAACTCACTCCTAAGTTCTAACAAGTTTTGGTGGAGGCTCTCGGGTTTCCTGTTTCAAGTACCGCATCTTCAGCATATAGGGACAGTTTGACGTCCCCCTTCCAGGTGTGGAACCTTTGCTGTTTACAGCTTAATGTCCTAGAAAGCCCCACAATAGAATCAAAACTGAGCCCAGGCCAAGGGCAGGAAGCCCCTATTAGAATGAGAACAGGGCTCAATGCCCTTGAAGGCCCCATATCAAAATGTAAACAGAACTTGAGGAATTGCTCCAGCCCTTCTGGAGGTCCCCGAGACCAGCCCTTAAAACTAAGCTAAAACCCTCCTCGGGGTCCAAGTCCTTGCTCCGCTGTGTCAGGTATACTTGGACACAAGATCGTGCATGTAAATAATCCCTCATGTGTTTGTATCGGAATCGGCTTCTCGGTGGTTTCTCAGATTCGCAATCTTGGGCCCACAGTCTGAGATAAAAAAACAAAACCAAAAGGAGCTCGGACGCGGGCAGAGTGAAAGCGGGGTTCTGAGAGAATCAGCAGAGACTCGGGGGCTTGGGTGATCTTCTGTGGAGGGCCTGCAGACTGGGGGACGGAATGCTCAGCCCCAAAGCCAGAGGACCCAGAGACCCCACTCGCATCCCGCCCATCAGCGCGGAGTCTCAGGGAGCAGCACAGCACTGCCCACTGGAGGCCAGAAGTGCTGACGCCCACCACGCCTCTGACCCCACATGTCCATCCTCGAGGCATATGTGCACCTGACAATCAGAGCCATGGTCAATCCCCAGAACCCACACAGACCACTCATTGCCACCGTTGTGTCAGACCACAGAAGCTGCAGTGATTCAGCTCTGCCTGGAAAGTAAGGTCTAGATTCCTTTGTACTTTGTGTTTTATTTTCATTTATTTTCTTTGATTCTTTTATATTAATTGCCTTATTTTAATTTTTATGTATGTACCTTATATATTTCTTATTTTTAGTTTCATGGTACTTTAATTGTGTTTCTTATTTTGGGATTTATAATCTTTTAGCAACCAGGCCAAAATAATCTGGTGGGTTTTTTTTGGGAGGGCAGTTGTTATTGTTTTTCTTGGTTTTTCTTTTTCTTCATGAGGTAGTACTCACAGCCAGGAAGTCCATCAATACAAACATATGATGTCTAACTACAGTTTAAAACGATGATTATAAAGATAGCAGCTGGGCTGGAAAAAGAGCACAACAGAAAAGTAGAGAATCTCTTACTGTAGAAATAAAAGAAGTAAATCTAGTCAGGCCATCGTTAAAAATGCTATAACTGAGATGCAGTCCCAAGTGGAAGCCTTAAAACAAGGAAGGTTATGGACCACAAAGGAAGACTTCGGAACTCAGCCACTTATTAAAACAATAACATTCATATCATGGGAGACTCAGAAGATGAAGAGAGAGAAAAGGTGGGCCTTGCTCAGCCATTAGAAATGACAAATACCCACCATTTCCTTCAATGTGGATGGAACTGGAGGGTATTATCCTGAGTGAAGTAAGTCAATCAGAGAACGACAAATATTGTATGTTCTCATTCACTTGGGGAATATAGATAATAGTGAAAGGGAATATTAGGGAAGGGAGAAGAAATGTGTGGGAAATATCAGAAAGGGAGACAGAACATAAAGACTCCTAACTCTGGGAAACGAACTACGGGTGATGTAAGGTGAGGAGGGCGGGGGTGGGGGTGAATGTGTGACGGGCACTGAGGGGGGCACTTGACGCGATGAGCACTGGGTTTTATTCTGTATGTGGGCAAATTGAACACCAATAAAAAGTAAATTTATTATTAAGAATAGAAAGAAAGAAAGAAAAAAAGAAAGAAAGAAGAAAGAAAGAAAGAAAGAAAGAAAGAAAGAAAGAAAGAAAGAAAGAAAGAAAGAAAGAAAGAAAGAAAGAGTGGCACCTGGGTGTCCTAGTCTGTTAAGCTTCTGCTCTGCCTTAGGGTCAGATCATGATCCAGGTCCCAAGTCAGGCTCCCTGTTCAGCAGGGATCCTGCTTCTCCCTCTCCCTCTGCCCCTCTAGCACATGTTTTTCACTCCTCTCTCTCTCAAATAAATAAATAGCATCTTTGATAAAGAAACAAACAAACAAACCCAGAGGGATGAGAAATCTCCCATGTAGAAGATTTTCAAACAATTTGTGCAGACATTCCACACTCAAGTTCATGAGCATAGCTTCCCACTCTTATGTGTGGAATACACATAGTAACTTCCTTCTACAAAATATATTATGAAAAACTTAATAATGATAATATAATAATAATAATAATAATATTAATAACAATAAAGAATCACTTTACTATGGAGGAACCTGACTAACACTACCTCAGCAAGATGATCAGATCGATACCAAGACTGATAAATCATGTTGATAGTATCTATCCTTTATATGATATAATAAAAATGACAGTATATCTCTGTATATATCCACAAAAACAGTTCAATCATGAGATAAACAACAGGCATGTCCCAACTGAGGGAAAATTTACAAACTACTCTACTTCTCAAAGTTTTCCAGTTCACCAAAAGCAAGGAAAGGCTGAAAGACTCTCACAATCCAGAGGAGCTTAAGAAAACATGAGGACAAATGGAGTGTGATATAAGGGATGGTGACTTAGCAAAAACTAAGGAAATCTGAATAAAGTATGGTCTTTGGTTATTGCAAATATTTTAATATTGATTCATTAGCTAATATTTGTACCGTACTGATATTAGATATCAATAATTGGAGAAATTGAGTGCAAGTGCATGAGAATTCTCTGTACTATCTTCTCAATTTCCCTATGAAGCTTTGTTTTCTTTCTAAGAAATAAGATTTAATTTGAAAATTGAATTAAATGAATCAGGCTCCAGTGTGAAGACATTGTAAGAATCGTTGAATTAACTTTTCCTTATTCTTAAAGAGTTCCTTCGATGGGAACATAGTAAGAATTTTATATCAGAAGGAAAGAAAAACACTTATGAACACGTATAATGCCTCTTCAACCTGAAAAGCAGGAAAGGATAATAAAGAGCAAAAATCAGATAAAAATACTTCTAGTATAATAGACACCATAGGGATCATGGGTGGCGCAGTGGTTTGGCACCTGCCTTTGGCCCAGGGTGCGATCCTGGAGACCCGGGATCGAATCCCACGTCGGGCTCCCGATGCATGGAGCCTGCTTCTCCCTCTGCCTGTGTCTCTACCTCATTCTCTCTCTCTCTCTGTGACTATCACAAGAAAATAAAAATTAAAAAAAATAGACACCATATTGCAAGTGCATTTAAAATTAGCAATGTATAACATTTATTTCCTTGACATTTGTCTTCCAAAGAGTTCATAGTGTTTCAGTGTCAGTTGAAACAGGGGAAGAATCTCAGGGAAGAATCCGTCACTTAATAATAGGACCATTGGTACTAATGTCTCTCAATTATTTCCAAATCCATAAAGATTCATTTCCTGATGAATGACTGACCTGTGAAGAAATAGATGAGAAAGCCTCATCCCTCTGAATTACTTGTGTCAGAATATTTTAACCATAGTACTACGGATAGTAAATTATCCTTATTAACAGGAAATACATCTCAGATTAAAATCTGAGAAATCAGATGGGCAGAGAAAAAATGCTTTAAATCGCTCCTCAAGTTTTATTTTTTTTAATTTTTTAAAGTTATTTATGATAGTCACAGAGAGAGAGGGAGAGGCAGAGACACAGGCAGAGGGAGAAACAGGCTCCATGCACCGGGAGCCTGACGTGGGATTCGATCCCGGGTCTCCAGGATCCTGCCCTGGGCCAAAGGCAGGCGCCAAACTGCTGCGCCACCCAGGGATCCCGCTCCTCAATTTTAAAGACAAAGGAGAACGTTTCTATGTACAAGGTCAGTTGTCAAGATAGCCTTAGGGAATAAGATTCTGCAGCATGGAATCCTGCTGCACTGCGGGGACGCCCATGCCCCAGGTCTTCCTGATCCCAAATCCCTGGGCCTGTCCCCAAACACAGGCTGCCAGGCTGAGGTCATTTGCAATTTCTCTCTTAGGAGCTCCAGGGAGGGGGGCATGAGCTAGATAGGACAGGACGGGATGCGTGGAGGCCAAGAACATTATGGCCATTCTAATTTAAGTTCAGTATTAGCACACGTCCAGCAATCCCAGGCCCCTGTGAAGAAGAGCTGAAATTTGCATTACTTCAGTTACTGGAATAAAACAAAAGTTGACAGCTTAATTTCTTAGAAAGCCCCACAATAGAATAAAAACTGAGCCTAAGCCAAGGGCTGGAAGCCCCAATTAGAATGAGAAGAGAGCTCAATGCCCTTGAAGGCCCAATAACAAAATGTAAACAGAACTTGAGGAATTGCTCCAGCCCTTCTGGAGGTCCCCGAGGCAGCCCTTAAAACTAAGCTAAAACCCTCCTCAGGGTCCAAGTCCCTGCTCCACTGTGTGGGGTATACCTGGACCCTTGCTTGAGTTTGTAAAACAACCCACGTGTGTTTGCATAAGTGTCGGCTATTTAGTGGTTTCTCGGATTCGCAATCTTGGACACAACACCCGCATGTCCTCTCCCCACCTGGACTGACCTCCTGTCCCCTCCCACCCAGGCTGACCCTCAGTCACCTCCCACCCACCACAGCTGGGCACAGGCCCTCACACAGTTCCATGGGCATGGTGGGCACTCCCGCCGTCCCTGGACTCCCAGGGGATGGAAGGAGGTTTCGGCAGGACACACTCCCATGGTGGCCCCAGGGCTCCCTGCCCAGGAGAGCACCTGGTGACAGGTCAGGGTCTGTATCCCTGATGCCAGTTCCTCCTCCCAGATTTTCGCGCAGGAAATGAAAGAGGAGGACCTGGTCTCCTCCAGGGACATCACGCAGGTGGACCTGGACGTCAACAGGGCGTTCAGCAGTCACAACATATTTTGGGACTACTACGGGGTAGGGTGAGGTAGAGGGGCCAGGGGCATCAGGACCCAGTGGAGGACTGGGGGATTCTGGGTAGGGAAAACGGGGTTTCTGAGTCGGGGGGCAGAACAGAAGCCAACAACACAACGCTCCATGGTAGGGTGTTGGAGATGACCTCTGTGCCCCCACCCCCGGGGTCTCGGACATGAGGAGGCCACTAGGATGGGGTCTCCAGGGCTTGCCATGGGAGCTGAACCCCAAAGGGGAGAGGGACGGTCCTCTGAGTAGCAGGGGATGGGGTGGGGGACGTGGGGGGCAGGAACTAGACCTGGGTGCCAGGCGGCATGGCCACGGCTGGAGCAGGATACACATCGATCCCATGAGGGTCGGACGGGTCAGAGTGACACCCACTCTCGGTGATTTATATATTTCTAAGTTCTATGCATTTAATTTGAGACATTTTGCAATTTGAAAACACACATAGTATGATGAACCCCAGATAATGCCCCCGGTCCAGCCAGGGTCCTGCAATGACTACACCCCGCCCCAGGGGCAGGTGTCACAGCAAACACCAGACTGGAGTTGCCTTTAAATGTAGACATCTCCTTGTGCATCTTAGAGGAAGGGGATGTCCTGTCTCCGCAGGCCGCCCATGACATCCCCCTCATTCCCCATTCCCACTCCATCCCCCTACATCATCATTCCCCATGGCATCCCACCTACACCATCCCCCTCAAACCCACACAGCCCCACACAATCCCCACCCACACTATACCCCAACACCATGCCCCCACACCATCCACCCCCACACCATCAGCCCCCATCAAGGACCCGGTGCAGGTGCCCCCTGTGGGACATGCTCAGCCTCCCCAGGGATCTCTCGATACCCTGCTCCTATCAGAAGCCCAGGGGTCCCATAGAGTACCCAGGGGTTGCAGGGAGGAGCGAAGGCAAGGGGCCCCCGACAGGGTGTGTGCAGGTGAGTGGTGCAGAGGATGCACTGTCCCTCCTGGAGGGCGGCACACCCTTCACAGGACACCAGCCCATAACCCAGGAGGATCTGGGCTGGCCTGGCCCCAGGCTCTGTGAAGGTGGGGATGATTTCAGACCCCGCCCCAGGCCCAACAAAAAGACTAATGGGATCCAGCCTCCCATGGCCCTCTCTAGCCCTGGATTCTGACCCTACACTGAGCGAGCCTTCTCACAGCTGGATGTGGCCTCCTGGGCCCTGGGGTGCCACGCAGATCCAGGTCGCTGACCTAGGGCAGCCCTGGGGATCCCGGGACACCCAAGGTTGGGGAGAGCAGAGGTAGGCCGGTGGACCCTACCCACACCCACACCAGGAGGCAGGCCCCTCCAGGTGCTGGGGCCCCAGGGGCCCCACGACCGGGGAGCACCTGCCTGCGGGGACCCAGTGCAGGAACCCATGAGCTGCAGGTCAAGGTCAGCTCTGCTGTCCTCACAACCATCTCTCAGGCTGAAACCTCAGGACACACGCCCCCACCCGAGGTCCACACATGCTCCCAGGTGGGGGACTCCAGCACTCGCACCTCACCCATGTGATTCTTGCCCTCCCCTAAAGGACAGACATACCCTCCACAGGGCAAGGCGCACACCCTCCACTCTGAGCCCATTTGCTGTAGAATGTCAATAAGTGTTGTGATGCGAAAATGGACAGACGGGCCGTTTCTGTGTCTCCCAGAACTCTCTGCACAGGGCGTGGATAGATCCACAGAGAGGAGGAGGGGGCACCACCCAGTCCCCAAACAGCCCCTGGAGGGTCACCACAAGGCACACACAGCTGACGTACCCACGTGCCATCCAGGGGCGGCCAGACGCCAGGGTCAGGACCCCACAAACTATACTGTGACTCAGCCTGTGCCCAACAGGCCAGGAGGGCCGAGGACAGAGTGATGGCCATGGAGCCTCAGGTCAGCAGGGTCTCTGTAAAGCGACCTGGGAGGTCTGTGCTCCCTCTGTCAAGGGGGCCGGGGCTGGCTGGTTTCTGGGGTACCTTCTCCCCTCCCCGTATCTCTGTGCCTGTGTGCCTGGGGAACAGCGGGCCTATGGGGCTGTCAGCGTGACCCTGGATGGGGTGTCAGGACAACAGGCCCTTGTGTTGTGCCCAAGATTGCAAATCCAAGAAACCACCGTTGAGCCGTCACTGATGCAAAATCCCGAGGATTTCTTTACAAGCTGGAGCTTGAGTCCAAGTGCCCCCAACACAGCGGAGCAGGGATTTGGACCCTGAGACTAAGAGGCGTAGCAGCTTTAAAGGGGCCAGTGGCCCATGGGATACACAGAAAGTTGCACAGTCGTGTCAGTCCACACACAGGTGGCCGATTGAATTACACCTTACCCTGTAGGATCCACTTGACCTGGCCTATTTCTTTGGTGAGAATCGGCGTGCAGTTTTGGTGGGCACAAAACAGGGTTACATTGTTATGAGCCGATTTCTGATTAGGGTGTGCCCAGCAGCATGACTGGGTTGGGGCAGCACCTTAAGACATAAGCAGGTTATGTGGGGGTCATAGGGGAGGTGGAGGGTGTAGCACAAACTGGAATCAGTCCTGCTCTGCTTGTCCAGGGATAGGGGATTTTTGTTAAATTTCCTGGGTCCCACACTTGCAGCTCATGCACCTGGGCCACCCTCACCAGGTGGACTCAGTGTGCACACCTTGTGGTGCTGGATCTCTCACACCAGCGTGTAGAGGGCACCCTCCTCGCCCTAGTGAGTAGGGGCTGGGTGAGCATGGGGCTCGGCATGAAGGCCAGGCAGCACAGGTGACCGAGGAACCCCAGCCCCATCACCACCCCTACTCCCACACACAGGCTGCACCATGGCTCCCCTTAATGGGCACCTGGCGCCTCTGGAGATCCCCCAGGGGGGCCCCGAGGTCCCGCTCCCTGCTGGAGAGGCATCGGGGAGAAGAGAAGCAGCTGGCACTCAGCGGGACCCACTGCCTGACATAGGAATGTGGCCGAGCCAGACCTTCCAGCTCAGCTGACCTTCCAGCGGAAAGTCACTGCACGAGCCAGTCCCGGGTCGGCCAGGAGAGTCCAGCTAGCTTCCCAGCGCCAGCTCCAGAAATGATGTTCTGCCAACCATTTCGGTGTTTGGGTGACCCAGCCAGAGGATCCAATAGCTGCACGTGATAGCTGAATGTGATAGACACACACACCCCGAAACCAACAAAAGTCGGAATCCCCCAGTGTTGTCAAACAGCCGTCGAATGGTTACATACACGACGCTATGGTCCCCAGTAGGATATATGGAAGACGCTATAAATCACGACTGCAGAGGTGCTGGAGGCACGGAGATGTGCCTGCTGGGTTCAAACAAGTAGAGCAGAGGGCTAGGAAGCATACTTCAATGGGGGGGCCCCTCTTAGGAAAGGACACCAGGTCCCTGTGAAGGCTACAGATTGTGAAATCTTTCCTCCTCTCCTTCAGCTTCTGGATTTCCTCCTCCTTTCTTCTTCCCAATTCTAGTTTAGCCTCCACCCTGCATCCAAACCAATGACCAAAGAGGCTTCTTTATGATATCCGATCCTAAAAGGATGCTGAGCTCTGGCTACCGGGTTCAGAAACGATCATTTTCTAGGTGTATGCTGATCCCCCGAACTCGTGCTTTCATGGCTCTTCTCTCCCTACAGAACGAGGGGAACCACAGGTCTTACAATGAAAGACGCCCAATTCCACTCGGACGGGACTGTCCCTTGTGGAATACGTCATCTGGGCCAAGTAGTCCAAATGGGGTGATCAAGAATAGGTCGCAGGTGAGACATAAGCAAGCCCTTACCTTTGATATATTGCTTTATTTGTTAATCCATTTATTATTTGTTAAATATTTTAATTTTATGTCCTGTCTATACCCAACACGGTGTTCAAACTCATAACCCTGAGTTCAAGATACCCCAACCAGGCCAGCCAGGCACCCCAGTGCCATGTTTCATAACTCTTTGCTTCCTTGCCAATCTCTGCATCGAACTGGAACATTGAGTCCTTGACGGGGAGCTTTAGTAACCTCCGAATCCTAGAATGTTCTGACTGTATCCCAATCCTAGATTGACATTTACCATTGAATAGCACTTTAAATAAATAGTCAGTAAGATAACTACTACAGAAAAGGAAATTATCAAATTTTCACGTATGTGGTCCCTGCTCCCTGGGCTCCCAGGGAAGCAAGGGTTTCTTTAACATTGATCAAGGTCCAAATGACTCTACCACACCTCAAAGCGTGGGCTCAGTTTCTGCCCTGACACATGCAACACCCCTGCTTCAATTAACATGTATCAATCAATCAAAGGGAGCCTAACTGTCTCAGTGTGGTTCGTAAGAACATGGGACTCTTGTTCTTGGGGTAGCATGTTCAAGCCCAATGTTGGCTGTAGAGATTACAGAAAAATAAAATCTTAAAAATATCAATAAGTTTATCTTGGGGAGACATACAAGGGCAGGGATCCAGCTGATGGTTCTACGCACAATATTATGCAGCAGAGCACAAAATGTGAACTTTCAGATGTCTCCTAGAGTGGGGGACACACCAGCCTTAAGGTGTTCAGGTGGAGAAGTCAGGGGCAGTCCCTGGAGCGACAGGGAGGGCTCAGGATCCACAGGTCCCAAGGATGGTGGCACCATCTGTTCCCAGGCACAGGAGTGGGAATACGGCTGGGAGCAGTGGGACTCGGGCCAGCTCTCTGCCCTGTGTGGCCATAAGCTGCAAACCCCTGTGCAGTCACGGGGCCACGTTCCTGGGACAGGCCAGCAAAGACCAGGAGTGCGAGGACACCCTCCCGGGCAGGAAGAGCACAGGTCTCCACTAGGGCAGCCCCTAAAATTTGGAGTTTTAAACTTCAGTAACTTGTCTGTGTAGGGTGACAAAATTGAGGCGGTTCCACTTTAAGTTCACTGTTAGCACAAGTACTGCCATCCCAGGCCCCTGTGAATAAGAGCTAAAATTTACATTACTTCAGTTACAGGAAAAGGAAAAAAAACAGCTTACAGCGTAAGGTCCCAGAAAGCCCCATATTAGAATGAGAACAGAGCTCAATGCCCTTGAAGGCCCCATATCAAAATGTAAACAGAACTTGAGGAATTGCTCCAGCCCTTCTGGAGGTCTCCGAGACCAGCCCTTAAAACTAAGCTAAAACCCATTTCGGGGTCCAAGTCCATGCTCCGCTGTGTCAGGTGTACTTGGATGCAAGCTCGAGTTTGGAAATCAACCATCGTGTGTTTGTATCGGTGTCGGCTCCTCAGTGGTTTCTCGGATTTGCAATCTTGGGTACAATACCTCCATGTCCCCTCCCCCCTGGGCTGACCACCTGTCCCCTCCCCCACAGGCTGACCCTCAGTCTCCTCCCCGCCAACAACAGCTTGCAAAGGCCCTCACACAGGTCTCATGGGCTCGGTGGGTATTCCCGCCATCCCCGGCCTCCCAGGGCAAGGCAGGAGGTTTCGGCAGACCCACTCCCATGGTGTCCCCAGGGCTCCCTGTCCAGCTTGGCAGCTCGTGACAGGTCGGGGTCTGTGTCCCTGATCGAGCTCCTGCTCCCTGGTTTTCCCACAGGAAATGAAGAAGGAAGCCCTGGTCTCATCCAGGGACATCACGCAGATAGACCTGGACATCAACAGGACGTTCGGCAGGCACACTATGTTTTGGGCCTGCTAGGGGGTCGTGTGAGACTGCTGGGCTAGGGGGCTTAGGGGCCCCAGGGGAGGCCTGGGGGCTTCTGTGTAGGGAAAACGGGACTTCTGAAGCCGGGGGGAGCAACAGCAGGCAACAACACACCACTCCATGGTAGGGTGATGGGGATGACCCACATGCCCCCAACCCCGGAGCCTCTGGGATGAGGATGCCAATTGGATGGGGCCTCCAGTGGTTTCCATAGGAGCTGAACCCCAAAGGGGAGAGGGATGGCGCCCTGAGAAGCAGGGGATGGGGTGGGGGATGTGGGGGGCAGGAACCAGACATGGGGGCCAGGCGGTAAGGCCGTGGCTGGAGCAAGAAACACATCAATCCCATGAGGGTCAGACGGGTCAAAGTGACACCCACTCTCGGTGCTTTATATATTTCTAAATTCTATGCATTTCATTTGAGACAATTTGCAATTTGAAAACATACATAGTATGATGACCCCCAGATAATGACCCCGGTCCAGCCAGGGCTCTGCACTTACCACACGGCGCCACAGGGGCAGGTGTCACAGCAAACCCCAGACTGGGGTCGCCTTTAACTGTAGACGTCTCCTTGTGCATCTTAGAGGAAGGGGATGCCCTGTGTCCACAGGCCCCCCACGCCATCCTGCTCATTCCCCACCCCTACATCATCCCCCTACATCATCATCCCCAATGGCATTCCACATAACACATCCCCCTCACAGCCACACAGCCGCACACAATCCTAACCCACACTACACCCCAACATCATCCCCCCTACACCATCCCTCACACTCCACCACCATCATGCCCCTGGTCCCACACCATCAACCCCACACCATCGGCCACCAGCAATCCCAGTACAGGTGCCCCCAGTGGGACATGCTCAGCCTCACTGGGATTCTCTGGATATCCTGCTCCATCAGAAGACCGGGTGTCCAATAGAGCACCCAGGGGTTGCAGGGAGGAGGGAAGGCACGGAATCCCCAACAGAGTGGGTGCAGGTGGGTGGTGCAAAGGACCCACTGTGCCCTGCTTCTGCCCACTCTCCCTCCTGGAGGGTGACACAACCTGCACAGGACAACAGCCCCTAACCCAGTGGGACCTAGGCTGCCCTGGCACCAGGATCTCTGGGGGCTGGGTTGATTTGGGCCCCGCCCAGGCCCAACACAAAGACTAATGGGTTCCAGCTCCCCATGGCCCTGGGCAGCCCTGGATTCTGGCCCCACGCTGAGCGAGCCCTCTCACAGCTGGATGTGGCCTCCTGGGCCCTGGGCGTGACCCACATATCCAGGTCGCTGACCTATGGCAGCCCTGAGGATCCTGGTACACCCCAGGATGGGGAGAGCAGAGGTACACCGGTGGGCCCCACCGGCACCCACACCAGGAGGCAAGCTCCTCCAGATACTGGGGCCCCAGGGGGCCTGAGGCCGGGGTCCAGCTGCCCTGTGGGAACCCAGCGCAGGAGCCCATGAGCTGCAGGTCCAGTTCAGCTCTGCTGTCCTAAGAACCGTCTCTCAGGCTGAAAACTCAGGACACACGCCCCCACACGGAGTCCACACATGCTCCCAGGTGGGGGACTCCAGCACTTGTCCCTCAACCCATGTGATTCTTGTCCTCCCGTAAAGGACAGAAAGGTCTCCCTCCCCAGGTGAAAGCGCGCACCCACGGCTCTGAGCCCATTTACTGTAGATAGTCAATAAAGTGTTGTGCACAGCCAGCCCTTTTCTGTGTCTTCCAGAACTCTGTGCACGGGTCGTTGAGAGACCCACAGAGAGGACGAGGGGGTATCACCCAGGGCCAAACACCCCTGCAGGGGCACCGCAAGGTACACACATCTGACGTCCCCACGTGCCTTCCAGGGGCGGCCAGTCGCCAGGGTCAGGACCCCACAGACTATACTGGGACTCAGCCTGTGCCCCATGGGCCAGAATGGGCTAGGACAGAGTGACAGCCAGGGAACTTCAGGTCACCAGGGTCTGTGCAAGCGACCTGGGAGGTCTATGCTCCCTCTGTCCAGGAGGCCGGGGCTAGCCCGGTTCCGGGGCACGTACTACCCTCCCGGCATCCCCATGCCAGTGTGCCTGTGGCACAGAGGGCTTGTGGGGCGCTCAGCGTGGCCCTGGAAGGGATGTCAGGACAGCAGGCCCTTGTGTTGTGCCCAAGACTACGAATCTGAGAAACCACCAAGGAGCCGAGACCGGTGGAAACTCCGAGGGTTTCTCTACAAGCTGGAGCTTGGGTACAAGTGCACCTGACACAGCGGAGCAGGGACTTGGACCCCGAGACCAAGAGGCATAGCAGGTTTATACGGTCAGTGGACCATGGGATATGCAGAAATTTCCAGTCATGTCGGTCCACACACAGGTGGCTGATTGAATTACAAGTTACCCTATAGTATCCACTTGAGCTGGCCTATTACTTTGGTCAGAATCGGTGCGCAGTTTTGGGGGACACAAAGTAGGGTTACATTGTTATGAGCCAATTTCCGATTAGGGTGTGCCCAGCAGCTTGACTTGGGTGGGGCAGCGCCTTAAGCCATAAGCTGCTCATGTGGGGGTCATAGGGAAGGTGGCTGGTGTAGCACAAAATGGAATCAGTCCTGCTCTGCTTGTCCAGGGGTAGGGGATTTTGTTCAATTTCCTGTGTCCCAACTTGCAGCTCGCGCACCTGGGCAACGCTCACCAGGCAGATTCAGCATGCACACCTTGAGGTTGCTGGATGTATCACAGCAATGTGTGGAGGACACTTCCTCGCCCTAGTGAGTAGGGGCTGGGTGAGCAAGGGGCTAGGCCTGAAAGCCAGGCAGCACAGGGGACTGAGGAACCCCAGCCCCGTCCCCACCCCGACCTCCACACACAGGCAGCCTCAGGGCCCCCGCCATGGGCACCCGGCTCTTCAGGAGCTCCCCCAAGGGCGGCCCTGAGGACTGACTCCCTTCTGGAGAGGCATCGGGGAGAAGAGAAGCAGCTGGCGCTTGGCAAGACCCACTGCCGGACATGGGAATGTGGCCGAGCAGACCTTCCAACTCAGCTGACCCTCTGGCTGAAATTCACTACAGGAGCGAGCCCCGGGTCAGCCAGGAGAGCCCAGCTAGCCACCCAGCATCAGCACCAGAAATGATGTTTTACCAACCATTTCGGCATTTGGGTTACCCAGCCAGAGGATCAGATAGCTGCACGTGATAGCTTCATGTGATACACACACACAACCCACAAACAACAGAAGTCAGAATCCCCCCAATGTTGTCAAACAGCAGCTGGATGGTTACATACACGACGCCGTGTTTCCCAAAAGGATACCTGGAAGACGCTATAAACCATGACTGCAGAGGTGCTAGAGGCACGGAGATGTGCCTGCTGTGTTCCAAAAAGGAGCACAGAGGGGCAGGAAGCATCCTACGGAGGGGGTGCCCCTCCTAGGAAAGGACACCAGGTCCCTGTGAAGGCTACGGATGGTGAAATCTTTCCTCCTCTCTTTCAGCTTCTGCTTTTCCTACTAAATGCCATTTTCTTCAATCATAATAACAAAAATTTATTTTATGTTTTTAAATGTCTTTTTATTGGAGTCCAATTTGTATGAATTCTTTCTTCAGCAAGGGTGTCATCCAGGATAGAGAGAAAGATTTTCCTAGAAAGGCAAAGTATAAAGGAGTTCATGACCGCTAAACCAGTCCAGTAAGGAATGTTAAGAGGGACTCTTCTAGTGGGGGAGAAAAAGAGACCAAAAGCAACAAAGACTAGAAAGGCCCAGAGAACGTCACCAGAAACACCAACTCTACCAGTAACACAAAGGCACAAAGTTCATATCTTTGAATAATCACTCTGAATGCTGATACTAAATGCTCCAATCAAAAGATATAGGGTATCAGAGTGCCTTAAAAAAACAGGATCCGCGATGCCTGGGTGGCTCAGGGGTTGAGCCTCTGCCTTTGACTCAGGGTGTGATCTCAGAGTCTGGGATCGAGTCCCATATTGGGCTGCTGGTGGGGAGACTGCTTCTCTCTTGGCCTAATTTTCTGCCCCCTCCTCTCTCTCTCTATCTCTCTCTCTCATGCTCTCAAAAATAAAATTGTTATTAAAAAAACAAGGTCTGTCGGTACGCTGCCTACTAGATGCTCACCTTAGACCTATAGACAACAGCAGATTGAAAGTCATGGGATGGAAAATCATCTATCATGCTAATGCTTATGAAAAGAAAGCTAGAGGACCAATACTTATATTAGACAAACTAGATTTGAAACCAAACCCTGGGGTTCCCCTGGAGGCTCAGTGGCTGAGCATCTGCCTTCGGCTCAAGGTGTGTTCCTGGGATCCCAGGATTGAGTCCCACATCGGCATCCATTTGGGGAACCTCTCTCCCTCTGCCTATGTTTCTGCCTTTGCTTCTCTGTGTATCTCTCATGAATAAATAAATAAATAATTCAATCTCAAAAAAGAAAGAAGAAATACTGTAAGAAGTGATGAAGAAGGGCATTATTTCATAGTTAAAAAGACTATCAGGATCAAACAACTAAATATTTATGCTGCTATCATGGGAGTACCTAAATATGGAAACCAATACCAATAAACGTACAGGAACTCACTGATAATAATACAATGACAAGGGATTTTAACACCTACTCACTTATGGCAA
This sequence comes from Canis lupus baileyi, assembly GCF_048164855.1. Classification (NCBI taxonomy): domain Eukaryota; kingdom Metazoa; phylum Chordata; class Mammalia; order Carnivora; family Canidae; genus Canis; species Canis lupus. Next base: position 32,586,557 of record NC_132871.1, on the reverse strand, counting down.
TTGTCCAATCATCTATGCAGAAAATCAACAGGGGAACAATAGCCTTGACACACTGGACCACAGGGACTCAACAGATATAGTTTGAACATTTCTTCCTAAAGCAAAATACACATTCCTTTCAAGTGCACATGGGACATTCTCCAGAACCGATCATATCATGGGCCACAAATCAGCCCTTAACAGGTACAACAGGTACAAGAAGGTTGATATCACACCCTGTACATTTTTTAACACGACGCTATGAAACACGAAGTCGACAGTAAGAAAAAAATTTGGACAGACCAAAAATACATGGAGATTATGAACACCACACTAGAGACTGAATGGAGCAACCAGGAAATTAAAGAGGAAATTTAAAACAAATGAAAATGAAAACATGTTTCTTCAAACCTCTGGGATGTAGCAAAGGCAGTCCAAAGAGGGAAGTACATAGCAATACAGGCCTATCTCAGGAAACAAGAAGTGTCTAATACACAACCTAACCTTACACCTAAATGAGCAGGAAAAGGAATTGGAAACAAAGCCTAAAGCCTACAGAAGAAGGGAAAAAATAAAGATGAGAGCAGAAATAAACAATACAGAAATTAAAAAAAAAAAACAGTAGAATGGAATAACGAAACTAAGAGCTGGTTCTTCAAAATAATTAATAAAAAAGGGATCCCTGGGTGGCGCAGCGGTTTGGCACCAGCCTTTGGCCCAGGGCGCGATCCTGGAGATACGGGATCGAATCCCACATCGGGCTCCCGTTGCATGGAGCCTGCTTCTCCCTCTGCCTGTGTCTCTGCCTCTCTCTCTCTCTCTCTGTGACTATCATAAATAAAAAAATTAATAAAATGGATCAAGCCCTAGCCAGCCTTATGACGAGAAAAGAGAAAAGACCTAAATAAATAAAATCAAAAATGAGAGAAGAGTGATCACAATCAACAGCAGAAAAATAAGACAATCATAAGGGAATACTATGAAAGATTATATGCTAACAAATAGGGAGACCTGTAAGAAATGGACAAATCCCTAGAAATGTGCAAACAAGCAAAACTGATATAGGAAGAAATAGAAAATGTGAAGAGACCCATAACTAGCAAGGAAATTGAATCAGGAAGGCACCTGGGTGCCTCAGTGGTTGAACATATGCTTTGGCTCATGTCATGATCCCGGGGTCCTCGGGAATCAAGTCCCACATCAGGCTCCCCACATGGAGCCTCATTTTCCCTGTGCCTATAGACCTATGCATCTCTGTGTCTCTCATGAATACATAAATAAAATCTTTAAAAAATAAAAAAGATAAAAAGATGAGGAAGGACCCAAATAAAATCACATCTGAGAAAAGAGAAATAACCACCAACACTAGAGAAATACAAACAATTATAAGAGAATATGATGAAAAATTATATGCCAGCAACCTAGAACCTGGAAGAAATAGATCAATTCCTGGAAATATATAACATAGCAAAAATGAAAAAAGAAGAAATAAGAAATTTGAACAGTTAACCAGCCAAGAAATTGAATCAGCAATCAGGGTTCTCCCAACAGGAGACGCTTAGATCAATAGAACAGAATGGAAAGCCAAAACAAGATACAAACATGTATCTATGACCCATAATGGACAACAAGTCAGGAAGGAATACCAATGGCACAAAGACAGTCTCTTCAACAAACCCTAACCCTGATCCCAGGATAAGAACAAATGGTGTTGGGAAAACCAGGCAGCCAAATGCAGAAGAATGAAACTGGACCACTTTCTTACACCATATATATAAAAAATAAATTCAAAATGAATGAAAGACCTAAATGTGAGACCTGAAAGCATAAAAAGAAGAAAAGATAGGCAGCAACGTCTTTGACATTGGCCATTGGATCTTCTTTGTAGATATGCCTCTGAGGTGAGGGAAACAAAAGCAAACATCCTATTGGGACTTCATCAAATTGAAAAGTTTCTGTAAAGTGAAGGAAACAACCAAAGCTAAAAGGCAACATACAGGAGGAGGGGCAAGATGGCGGAAGAGTAGGGTCCCCAAGTCACCTGTCCCCACCAAATTACCTAGATAACATTCACAACATCCTGAAAATCTAGGAATTAGGCCTGGGATTTAAACAGAGAACAGATCAAATGCTACAGTGAGTAAAGTTCACGCTTCTATGAAGGTAGGAAGATTGGAAAAAGAAATAAAGAAACAAAAGGCATCGAAGGGGGAGGGGCCCCACGAGGAGCCAGGCTAAGGCCAGGCCAAAAGCCCCCGGTCAGGAGAGCTCTGTCCCAGAGAAGCAGGATCTGCACCAATCTTCCTAGGCGGAATAGCATTTGCAGGGGTTCAGAGCAGGACCCCAGGAGGGCGGCGATACCCACGTGCTCCCTGGGACACTAACAGACACCTGCACTCCAAGGAGAGTGCAACAAGCTCCCTAAGGGCTGCAGGGCACATGCACTGACTTGGGAGCAGCTCAGAGGGGCTCGGGCTGGGCTCTGCGTGGAGGGGGTTGCATGCCCCGGGAGCAGCTTTGCGGCAGTGCCTCTGGCAGAAGAAGGGGCTCCGTGCAGAGGGGGCTGCGTGGCTCCGGGAGCAACTCGGAGGTGCTCAGGCAGCGGCTCCCTGAGGGGGCTGCATGACCAAGAGCAGCTCAGAGGGGCTAGGCGGCAGCTCTGGGGAGAGATGGCTGGGCGGCCAGGAGAGCGAATCCAACAGCACAGACCCCAGAGCACAGGGTGCCAGGACACATCCCAGGATTTGGCCACCCATGGGACAGGCAGAGGCCCGGATGGCCCAGGACAACGAGGATGCTCCTGCCCAGAGCTGAGCAGATCAGCGGCCCCACCCCAGAGCCTCCAGGACCTGCAGATGGACTGCTCTGGAGTTACTGTGGGTGCTGAATACAGGTTTCCAGAGCTGGCCACTGCCACTGGGTTTGTTCCTCCTAGGGCCTCACAGGGTAAACTACCCTCACTGAGCCCTGCACCAGGCAGGGGACAGAGCAGCTCCCCCAAGTGCTAACACCTGAAAATCAGCACAACAGGCCCCTCCCCTAGAAGACCAGCTAGACGGACAAGTTCCAGGGGAAGTCAAGGGACGTTAAGTATACAGAATCAGAATATACTCTCCCATGTTTTTTTTTATTTCTGATTGCTTCCCCCATCCTTTTTCTCCCCTTTCTTTCTATTTCTTTCTCATATTATTCCCTTTTTTCTTCTTTCTTCCTTTATTCTTTTTTCTTTTTCTCTTTTCTTTCCTTCTTTCTCTCCTCTCTTTTTCTCCTTTTCCCAAGACAATTTGTTTTTAGCCACTCTGCACTGAGCAAAATGACTAGAAGGAAAACTTCACCTCAAAAGAAAGAATCAGAAACAGTCCTCTCTCCCAAAGAGTTTCAAAATCTGATTTACAATTCAATGTCAGAAAGCCAATTCAGAAGCACGATTATACAGCTACTGGTGGTTCTAGAAAAAAGCATAAAGGACTCAAAAGACTTCATGGCTGCAGAATTTAGTTCCAATCAGGCCGATATTAAAAATCAATTGAATGAGATGCAATCCAAACTAGAAGTCCTAACGATGAGGGTTAACGAGGTGGAAGAACGAGTGAGTGATATAGAAGACAAGTTTATGGCAAAGAGAGAAACTGAGGTAAAAAGAGACAGACAATTAAAAGACAAGGAAGACAGATTAAGGGAAATAAACGACAGCCTGAAGAAGAAAAACCTACATGTAATTAGGGTTCGCGAGGGCACCAAAATGGACAGAGGACCAGAATAAGTATTTGAACAAATCCTAGCTGAAAACTTTCCTAATCTGGGAAGGGAAACAGGCATTCATATCCAGGAAATAGAGAGATCCCCCCCTAAAATCAATAAAAACCATCAACAACTCGACATTTAATAGTGAAGCTTGCAAATTCCAAAGATAAAGAGAAGATCCTTAAAGCAGCAAGAAACAAGAAATCCCTGACCTTTAAGGGGAAGAGCAGTAGGGTAACAGCAGACGTCTCTACAGCGACATGGCAGGCCAGAAACGGCTGGCAGGATATATTCAGGGTCCTCAATGAGACGACCATGCAACCAAGAATACTTTATCCAGCAAGGCTCTCCTTCAAAATGGAAGGAGAGATAAAGAGCTTACAAGACAGGCAGGAACTGAAAGAATATGTGACCTCCAAACCAGCTCTGCAAGAAATTTTAAGGGGTACTCTTAAAATTCCCCTTTAAGAAGAAGTTCAGTGGAACAATCCACAAAAACAAGGGCTGAATAGATATCATGATGACACTAAACTCATATCTGTCGATTAGTAACTCTGAATGTGAACGGGTTTAATGACCGCATCAAAAGGCACAGGGTTTCAGACTGGATAAAAAAGCAGGACCCATCTATTTGCTGTCTACAAGAGACTCATTTCAGACAGAAGGACACCTACAATCTGAAAATAATGGGTTGGAGAACCATTTACCATTTAAAAGGTCCTCATAGGAAAGCAGGGGTAGCCATCCTTTATCAGGTAAACTAAAATTTACCCCGAAGACTGTAGTGAGAGATGAAGACGGACACGAAATCATACTTAAAGGATCTATCCAACAAGAGGACTTAACAATCCGCAATATATATGCCCCGAATGTGGGAGCTGCCAAATATTTAAACCAATTAAATATTAAATATTTAAACCCATGAAAGTGAAGAAATACTTAGATAATTATTATCTTATACTTGGTGACATCAATCTAGGTCTTTCTACCCTCGATAGGTCTTCTAAGCACAACATCACCAAAGAAACTAGAGCTTTAAATGATACACTGGAGCAAATAAATTTCAGCGATATCTACAGAACTTTACATCCAAACTGAACTGAATACACATTCTTCTCAAGTGCACATGGAACTTTCTCCAGAATAGACCATATACTGGGTCACAAATCGCGTCTGAACCGATACCAAAAGATTCAGATCGTCCCCTGCATATTCTCAGACCATAATGCCTTAAAATTAGAACTAAATCACAACAAGAAGTTTGGAAGGACTTCAAACACGTGGAGGTTAAGGACCATCATGCTAAAAGATGAACGTGTCAACCAGGAAATTGAGGAAGAATTAAAAAGATTCATGGAAACTAATGAGAATGAAGACACAAACGTTCAAAATCTTTGGCATGCAGCAAAAGCAGTCCTAAGGGGGAAATACAATACAATAGAAGCATCCATTCAAAAACTGGAAAGAACTCAAATACAAAAGCTAACCTTACTCATAAAGGAGCTAGAGAAAAAAAAAAGCAGCTAGATCCTACACCCAACAGTATAAGAGAGTTAATTAAAATTCGAGCAGAACTCAAGGAAATCGAGTCCAGAAGAAATGTGGAACAGATCAAGAAAACCACAAGTTGGTTCTTTGAAAGAATTAATAACATACATAAACCATTAGCCAGTCTTATTAAAAAGAATAGAGAGAAGACTCAAATTAATAAAATCATGAACGAGAAAGGAGAGATCACTACCATCACCAAGGAAATACAATCGATTCTAAAAACATATTATGAACAGCTATACGGAAATAAATTAGGCAATCTAGAAGAAATGGACGCATTCCTGGAAAGCCACAAACTACCAAAACTGGAACAGGAAGACATAGAAAACCTAAACAGGCCAATACCAAGGGAGGAAATTGAAGCAGTCATCAAAAACCTCCCAAGTCAGAAAAGTCCAGGGCCAGATGGCTTCCCAGGGGAATTCTACCAAATATTTAAAGAAGAAACCATACCTCTCCTACTAAAGCTGTTTGGAAAGAAAGAATGAAACAGATAGAGTACTTCCAAATTAGTTCTATGAAGCCAGCATCACCTTAATTACAAAAACAGACAAAGACCCCACCAAAGAGGAGAATTACAGACCAATGGCCATGATCAACATGGATGCAAAAATTCTCAACAAGATACTGGCCAATAGGATCCAACAATACATTAAGAAAATTTTTCACCATGAAAAAGTAGGATTTATCCCCGGGACACAAGGCTGGTTCAACACTCGTAAAACAATCAATGTGATTCATCATATCAGCAAGAGAAAAACCAAGAACCATATGATCCTCTCATTAGATGCAGAGAAAGCATTTGACAAAATAGAGCATCCATTCCTGATCAAAACACTTCAGAGCGTAGGGATAGAGGGAACATTCCTCGACATCTTAAAAGCCATCTACGAAAAGCCCACAGCAAATATCATTCTCAGTGGGGCAGCACTGGAGCCTTTCCCCTAAGATCAGCAACAAGACAGGGATGTTGACTCTCACCACTACTATTCAATGTAGTATCGGAAGTCGTAGCCTCAGCAATCAGACAACAAAAAGACATTAAAGGCATTCAAATTGGCAAAGAAGTCAAACTCTCCCTCTTCACCGATGACATGACACTCTACCTAGAAAACCCAAACCCCTCCGCCCTCAAGATTGCTAGAACTCATACAGCAATTTGGTAGCGTTGCAGGATACAAAATCAATGCCCAGAAATAAATGCCATTTCTATACAATAACAATGAGACTGAAGAAAGAGAAATTAAGAAGTCAATCTCATTTACAATTGCACCCAAAGCATAACATACCTAGGAATAAACCTAACCAAGTAGGTAAATGAGGTATACCCTAAAAACTATAGAAAACTTCTGAAAGAAATTGAGGAAGACACAAAGAGATGGAAAAATATTCCATGCTCATGGATTGGCAGAATTGATGTTGTGAAAATGTCAATGTTACCCAGGCAATGTACACGTTTAATGCAATCCCTATCAAAATACCATGGACTTTCTTCAGAGAGTTAGAACAAATTATTTTAAGATTTGTGTGGAATCAGAATAGACCCCAAATAGCCAGGGGGATTTTAAAAAACAAAACCATATCTAGAGGCATCACAATGCCAGATTTCAGGTATTACTACAAAGCTGTGGTCATCAAGACACTGTGGTACTGGCACAAAAACACACATAGATCAATGGAACAGAATAGAGAACCCAGAAGTGGACCTTGAACTTTATGGTCAACTAATATTCGATAAAGGAGGAAAGACTATCCATTGGAAGAAAGACAGTCTCTTCAATAGATGGTGCTGGGAAAATTGGACATCCACCTTCAGAAGAATGAAACTAGACCACTCTCTTTCACCATAAACAAAGATAAACTCAAAATGGATGAAAGATCTAAATGTGAGACAAGAGTCCATCAAAATCCTAGAGGAGAACACAGGCAGAACCCGTTTTGAACATGGCCACAGCAAGTTTTTGCAAGGTACATCCATGAAGACAAAAGAAACAAAAGCAAAAATGAACTATTGTGACTTCATCAAGATAAGAAGCTTTTGCACAGCAAAGAATACAGTCAACAAAACTAAAAACAACCTTCAGCATGGGAGAAGATATATGCAAAAGACGTTTCAGATAAAGGGCTAGTTTCCAAGATCTATAAAGAACTTCTTAAAATCAACACCAAAGAGACAAACAATCTAATCATGAAATGGGCAAAAGACATGAAGAGAAATCTCACAGAGGAAGACATTGACATGGCCAACATCCACATGAAAAAATGCTCTGCATCACTTGCCATTAGGGAAATACAAATCAAAACAACAATGAGATACCACGTCACATCAGTGAGAATGGAGAAAATTAACAAGGCAGGAAACCGCAAATGTTGGAGAGGATGCAGAGAAAAGGGAACTCTCTTACACTGTTGGTGGGAATGTGAACTGGTGCAGCCACTGTGGAAAACTGTGTGGAGGTTCCTCAAAGAGTTAAAAATAGACCTGCCCTATGACCCAGGAATTGCAGTGTTGGGGATTTACCCCAAATATTCAGATGCAATTCAACGCTGGGACACCTGCACCCCGATGTTTATAGCAGAATGTCCACAATACCCAAACTGCAGACAGAGCCATGGAGTCCATCGAAAGATGAATATATATTGGAGATGTGGTTTATGTATACAATGGAATATTACTCAGCCATTAGAAACGACAAATACCCAACATTTGCTTCAAAGTGGATGGAACTGGAGGGTATTATGCTGAGTGAAGTAAGTCAATCCGAGAAGGACAAACAGTGTATGTTCTCATTCCTTTGGGGAATATAAATAATAGTGAAAGGGAATATAAGGGAATGGAGAAGAAACGTGTGGGAAATATCAGAAAGGGAGACAGATCATAAACACTACTAACTCTGGGAAATGAACTAGGGGTGCTGTAAGGGGAGGAGGTTGGGGGTGGGGGTGAATGTGTGACGGGCACTGAGGGGGACACTTGACGGGATGAGCACTGGGTGTTATTCTGTATGTAGGTCAATTGAACACCAATAAAAAAATAAATTTGGGATCCTTGGATGGCGCAGCGGTTTGGCGCCTGCCTTTGGCCCAGGGCGTGGTCCTGGATACCCAGGATCGAGTCCCACGTCGGGCTCCTGGTGCATGGAGCCGGCTTCTCCCTCTCCCTCTGGGTCTCTTCCTCTCTCTCTCTCTCTCTCTCACTGTGTGCCTATCATAAATAAATAAAATAAATAAAAATAAAAATAAAAATAAATATATTTTTAAAAAAAGATCAAACTTTATTTATTTATTTATTTTTATTTATGCTGCCAACATTGGTGTACCGAAATATCGAAACCAATTAACAACAAACATACAGGAACTCACTGATAATAATACAATGACAGGGGATTTTAACACCCACTTATGTCATGGACTGATCATCTATGCAGAAATTCAACAGGGGAACAATAGTCTTGACACACTGGACCACAGGGACTCCACAGATATAGTCTAAATATTTATTCCTAAAGCAGAATACACATTCCTTTCAAGTGCACATGGGACATTCTCCAGAATAGATCATATCATGGGCCACAAATCAGCCCTCAACAGGTACAACAGGTACAAGAAGGTTGGTATCACACCATGTACATTTTCAGACCACGAGGCTATGAAACACGAAGTCGACAGTAAGAAAAAATTTGGGCAGACCAAAAATACTTGGAGATTATGATCACCCTACTAGAGAATGAATGGAGCAACCAGGAAATTAAAGAGGAAATTTAAAACAAATGAAAATGAAAACATGTTTCTTCAAAACTCTAGGATGTAACAAAGGCAGTCCTTAGAGGGAAGTAGATAGCAATACAGGCCTACCTCAAGAAACAAGAAGTCTGGGAACCCTGGGTGGCGCAGCGGTTTGGCGCCTGCCTTTGGGCTAGGGCGCGATCCTGGAGACCCGGGATCGAATCCCACGTCGGCCTCCCGGTGCATGGAGCCTGCTTCTCCCTCTGACTATGTCTCTGCCTCTCTCTCTCTCTCTCTCTCTCTCTCTGTGACTGTCATAAATAAATAAATAAAAAGAAACAAGAAGTCTCCAATACACAACACAACCCTACACCTAAAGGAGCTGGAAAAGAAATAGGAAACAAAGCCTAAAGCCTGCAGAAGGGAAATAATAAAGATGAGAGCAGAAAGAAACGATACAGAAACAACAAAAGAGAAGTGAATAACGAAACTAAGAGGTGATTCCTCAAAATAATTAATAAAATGGATCAAGCCCTAGCCAGCCTTATCAACGAGAAAAGAGAAAAGAACTAAATAAATAAAATCACAAATGAGAGAAGAGAGATCACAATCAACACCAAAAAAATTAGACAGTTATAAGGGAATACTATGAAAGATTATACGTTAACAAACTGGAAGACCTGCAAGGAATGGACAAATCCCTAGAAATGCGCAGACGAGCAAAACTGAAATAGGAAGAAAAAGAAAATGTGAACAGACTCATAAGTAGCAACGGAATTTAATCAGCAAGGCACCTGAGTGCCTCAGTGGTTGAGCATCTGCTTTGGCTCGGGTCATGATCCCGGGGTCCTGGTGGAGCACGTCCCATATCAGGCTCCCTGCATGGAGCCTCAGTTTTCCCCTGCCTATACCTCTGCCTCTCTGTGTCTCGCATGAATCCATAAATAAAATCTTTAAAAAAGAAAAAAGATAAAAAGATGAGAAAGGACCCAAATAAAATCACAAATGAGAAAAGAGAAATAACAACCAACACTATACAAATACAAACGTTTATAAGAGAATATTATGAAAAATTATATCCCAGCAAACTAGAACCTGGAAGAAATAGATCAATTCCTGGAAATATATAATATAGCAAAAATGAAAAAGGAAGAAATAAGAAACTTGAATAGACAGATAACCAGCAAAGAAATTGAATCAACCCTCAAGAATCTCCCAACATGAGACGCTTAGTTCAATAGAACAGAATGGAATTCTAAAACAAGATACAAACTTGTAACTCGATGATTCATTAATCCACAACAAGGCAGGAAGGAATATACAATGGCAGAAAGACAGTCTCTTCAACAAACCCTAACCCTGACCCCAGGATAAGAACAAATGGTGTTGGGAAACCAGGCAGCCACATGAAGAAGAATCAAACTGGACCACTTTCTTACACCATATATATAAAAAATAAATTCAAAATGGATGAAAGACCTAAATGTGAGACCTGAAACCATACAAAGAAGAAAAGATAGGCAGCAAAGTCTTTGACATTGGCCATTGGATATTCTTTCTTGATATGCCTCTGAGTTGAGGGAAACAAGAGCAAAAATACTATTGGGGCTTCATCAAATTCAAAAGCTTCTGCAAAGTGATAGAAACAACCAACGCTAAAAGGCAACATACAAAATGAAAGGAGATATTTGTAAACAACACATCCAATAAACCGTTATTATGCAAAATACGTAGAGCAAATATAAATCTCAGCATCCTAAACACAAATTATCCAACTGCAGATGGGCTGAAGACATGAATGGACTTTGTCTCTGTCAAGACATCCAACGGCCACCAGACACACGGAAAGACACTCTTCGTCACCCATCATCAGGGAAATGCAAATTAAAACCACAATAAGATGTCACCTGACAGCCATCAGAATGGCTAAAATTGACAACAGAAGAAACAACAGGTGTTGGTGAGGCTATGGAGAAGAGGGAGCCACTTACACTCCTGGTGGGCATGCGAACAGGTGCAACCACTGTGGAAAACACTGTGGAGGGTCCTCGAGAAGTTAAAAATAGGATATCCCTGGGTGGTGCAGTGTTTTGGAACCTGCCTTTGGCCCATGTCGTGATCCTGGAGACCCGGGATCGAATCCCACGCTGGACTCTCAGTCAATGAAGCCTGCTTCTGCATCTGTCTGTGTCTCTGCCTCTCTCTCTGTGACTATCATAAAAAAGAAGTTAAAAATAGAGCTACCCTATGATTCCAAAATTGCAGAGCTAGGTATTTACCCCGAGGATACAAAACTCGTTTAGTAGTTTCGATGAGGGACACGCAGCCCAGTGTTTGTAGCAGCATTATCAACAAGAGCCAAACTGTGGATACAGGCCACAAGTCCATCAACGGTGAATGGGCAGAGACGATGTGGTAAATATACACACTGCGACATCACTGTGTCAACAGAAGAGATGAAATGAAGCCATTTACAATGACGTGGGAGAAGTGGAAAGGACTTATGCTTAATGAACTCAGTCAGAGTAAGACAGATACTAAATACCTTACAATTGTATTCACATGTGAATTTTAAGAAACCAAACAAACTGGCAAAGGGACAGATGGGGGGATGAGAGAAGCAAACAAAAAAACACACTCTTAACCACAGAGGATAAACTAATAAATACCAGAGGAAGGTGGGGGGGATGGGGAATCAGGGGATGGGGATGGGGATAGTGGAGGGCACCTATGACCAGTACCAGGCGTTGTATCCAAGGGTTGAATCACTATGTGGTAAACATGAAACTATATCATAATGTGTTTACAAACAGGATTCAAGTAAATCTTTAAAATAATAATTAGTAGTATTGATGAAACATGTGCGCACTAGGGCCTGTTAGCATCGGAAATGTCTCATTGAAACAGAGCCCAACACCCCGCTTCCCCAGAAATACTTAAGGACAAGGAATTGGAGCCCACAGGACGCAAAATGAAATGTGGACCAGACTTTTACCAGGTCCTGCAAAACTCACTCAACCTTCTTCCACTGTGGGCCAGAGCCAGAGGACCCAGCATCCCCACCCGCATCCCGCCCATCAGCACTAAGTCTAAGGGTGCAGCACAGCGCCGCCCACTGGAGGACAGAGGCGCTGACACCAACCCAGCCTCTGACACCGCAGGTGCATCTCCCAGGCAGATGTGCACCTGAGAATCAGCGCCAAGGCCCATCCTGAGACCCTGCACAGACCACTCACTGCCACCAAGTTGTCAGACCACAGAGGCAGCAGAGCTTCAGCTCTGCCTGGAAAGTAGGGTGTAGCTTCCTTTGTACTTTGTGCTTTATTTTCATTTATTTTCTTTGATTCTTTTTTATTAATTGCCTTATTTTAATTTTTATGGATGTACCTTATATATTTCTTATTTTTACTATCATGGTACTTTAATTGTGTTTCTTATTTTGGGATTTAGAATCTTTAACAAGCGGGCCAAAATAATCTAGTGTTTTTTGGGGGAGGGTAGTTGTTATTGTTTTTCGTGATTTTCCTGTTTCTTCCTTCTTTCTTTTCTGGAAAAAATAATGAGATGGAGAAATTCTCCTCCATAAAATAACATGAGGTAGTACTCACAGCCAGGAAGTTCATCAATACATATATATGATGTCTAACTACAGTTTAAAACAATGATTATAAAGATAGCAGCTGGGCTGGGAAAAAAGCACAGAAGAAAACTAGAGAATCCCTTACAGTAGAAATAAAAGAGTTAAAATCTAGTCAGGCCAATGTTAAAAATGCTATAACTGAGATGCAGTCCCCAGTGGAAGCCTTCAAAACAAGAAAGGTTATGGACCACAGAGGCAGACATAGGGAACTCAGCCACTTATTAAAACAATAACATTCATATCACAGGAGACTCAGAAGATGAAGAGAGAGACAAGGTGGGCCTTGCTCAGCCATTAGAAATGACAAATACCCACCATTTGATTCATCGTGGATGGAACAGGAAGCTATTATGCTGAGTGAAGTAAGTCAATCGGAGAAGGACAAACATTGTATGTTCTCATTCACTTGGTGAATATAAATAAGAGTGAAAGGGAATATAAGGGAACGGAGAAGAAATGTTTAGGAAATATCAGAAATGGAGACAGAACATAAAGACTCCTAACTCTGGGAAATTAACTAGGGATGATGGAAGGGGAGGAGGGTGGGGGTCGGGGTGAATGGGTGAGGTGCACTGAGGGGGGCACTTGACAGGATGAGCACTGGGTGTTATTCTGTATGTGGGCAAATTGAACACCATAAAAAGTAAATGTATTATTAAAAAAAAGAAAGAAAGAAAAAGTGGCATCTGGTTGGCTCAGTCAGTTAAGCTTCAGCCTTAGTCTCAGATCATGATCCAGGTCCCAAGGCAGGCTCCCAGTTCAGCAGGGAACCTGCTTGTCCTTCTCCATCTGCCCTTCGCGCTCATGGTTTTTCTCTCCTCTCTCTCTCTCAAATAAATAAATAACATCCTGAAAAAGAAACAAACCCAGAAGGACGAGAAATCTCCCATGTAGAAGAATTTCAAAGAAGTTGTGCAGACATTCCACCCTCAAGTTGATTAGCATAGCCTCCCACTCTATGTGTGTAATACGCATAGTAACTTCCTTCTACAAAATATAATATGAAAATCTTAATACAAAAATGATAATAATAATAATAATAATAATAATAAAAAGAATCACTTTACTACAGAGAAAGCTGACAAACATTACCTCAGCAAGATGATCAGATCAATACCAAGACTGATAAATCATGTTGATAGTATCTATCCTTTATATGATATAATAAAAATGGCAGTATATCTCTGTATATAATCCACAAAAACAGTTCAATCATGAGATAAACAAAAGACGTTTCCCAACTAAGGTAAATTTTAAAAATACTCTACTTCTCAAAGTGTTCCAGCTCAACGACAACAAGGAAAGGCTGAAAGACTGTCACAATCCAGAGGAGCCTAAGAAAACATGAGTACAAATGGAATGTGATATGAGGGATGGTAACTTAGCATAAACTAAGGAATTCTGAATAAAGTATGGTCTTTGGTTAATGCGACTATTTTAATATTGATTCATTAGCTAATATTTGTACTGGACTAATATACCACCACAATCATATCCCTGCCCCACAAAATCCACCCCCACACCATCGGCCCCCAGCAAGGGACATGCAGCTGCCCCCTGTGGGACATGCTCAGCCTCCCCAGGGTTCTCTGGATACCCTGCTCCCATCAGAAGCCCGATTGTCCCATAGAGAACCCAGGGCTTGCAGGGAGGAGGGAAGGCAAGGATACCCAAAATGGGGGGTGCAGTTGAGTGATGCAGAGGACACATTGGGCCCTGCCTCCGCCCACTGTCCCTCCTGGAAGGCGGCACACCCTACGCAGGACACCAGCCCCTAACCCAAAGGGACCTGGGCTGACCTGGCCCAATGCTCTGTGGGGGCTGAGGTGATTTGAACCCCACCAAGGCCCAACACAAAGACTAATGCGATCCAGGCACCCATGGTCCTGGCTAGCCCTGGATTCAGGCCCCAGGCTGAGTGAGCCCTATCACAGCTGGGTGTGGCCTCCTGGGCCCTGGGTGTGCCCCACAGATCCAGGTCGCTGACCTAGGGCAGGCCGGGGGATCCCGGGACACCCCACTGTGGGGAGAGGATGGATAGGCTGGTTGGCCCCACCCGACCCCACACCAGACGGTAGGCTCCTCCAGATATTGGGGCCCAGAGGGTGCAAAGCCGGGGTCCAACTGCCCTGCGGGTCCCCGTGCAGGAGCCCATGAGCTGAAGTGTCCAGGTCATCTCTGCTGTCCTCAGAATAGTCACTCAGGCTGAAATCTCATGACACACGCCCCCATCCGGAGTCCACACGTGCTTCCACGATGTGGACTCTAGCACCCGTCCCCCACCGGGTGTGATTCTTGCCCTCCCCTAAAGGACAGAAAGGTCTCCCTCCCCAGGGGAAGGCGCGCAATAGGCTCTGAGCCCATTTGCTATAGAAAGTCAATAAAGTGTTGTGGTACGAAAATACACAGCAAGGCCATTTCTGTGTCTCCCAGAACTCTGCATGGGGCGTGGAGAGACACCCAGAGAGGAGGAGGGGGCACCATCCAGACCCCAAACAGATCCTGCAGGGGCGCCTCCAGGTACACACAGCTGACATCCCTCGTGCCTTACAGGGGTGGCCAGTCGCCAGGGTCAGGACCCACAGATTTTACTGGGACTCAGGCTCTGCCCCCTGGGCCAGGAGGGGCTGGGACAGAGTGACAGCCAGGGAGCTTCAGGTCACCAGGGTCTGTGCACAGCGACGTGGGAGGTCTGTGCTCCCTCTGTCCAGAGGGCCGCAGATGGCTGTGTTGCGCGGCATTTCCTCCCCTCCCCGCATCCCTGTGCCTGTGTGCCTGGGGCACAGAGAGCCTGTGGGGTGGTCAGCGTGGCCCTGAAAGGGATGTCAGGACACCAGGCCCTGGTGTTGTGTCCAAGATTGTAAATCAGGGAAACCACCAAGGAGCCCACACCGATGGAAAATCACGAGAGTTTCTTTACAAGCTGGAGCTTGGGTCTAATTGCACTGGACACAGCGGAGCAGGGACGTGGATCCCGAGACTAAGAGGCATAGCAGCTTTATAGGGGCCAGTGGACCATGGGATATGCAGAAAGTTGCACGATCATGCCGGTCCACACGCTGGTGGCCAATTAAATTACACCTTACCCTATAGTATCCAATTGAGGTGGCCTATTACTTTGGTCAGAATCGTCGCACAGTTTTGGGGGACACAAAGCAGGGTTACATTGTTATGAGCTGATTTCCAATTAGGGTGTACCCAGTGGCCTGACTAGGGTGGGGCAGCGCCTTAAGCAATAAGCAAGTCATGTAGAGGTCATAGGGGAGGTGGCCGGTGTAGCACAAAATGGAATCAGTTCTGCCCTGCTTGTCCAGGGGTAGGGGATTTTTGTTAAATTTCCTGGGTCCCAAACTTGCAGCTCACGAACCTGGGCGACCCTCACCAGATGGACTCAGTCTGCACACTTTGTGGTGCTGGATCTCTTACACCAGCGTGTGGAGGGCACACTCCTCGCCCTAGTGAGTAGGGGCTGTGTGAGCATGGGGCTCGCCAGAAGGCCAGGCAGCACAGGACACCGAGAACCCAAGTCCTGACCCCAACTCGACTCCCACACACAGGCAGCAACAGGGCTCTCCACCATGGGCAGCTCCTCATTATCCCCCCAGGCAACGCTAAGTTCTGGCTCCCTGCTGGAGGCATCAGGGAGAAGAGTAGCAGCCAGTGCTCAGCGGGACCCCCTGCCAGACATGGGAATTTGGCCCAGTCGAACCTTCCAGCTCAGCTGACCCTCTAGCGTAAAGTCACTGCAGGAGCGAGCCCCGAGTCGGCAAGGAGAACCCAGCTATCTGCCCAGCGCCAGCACCAGAAATGATGTTGTGCCAACCATTTCGGCATTTGGGTGACCCAGCCAGAGGATCAGATACCTGCACGTGATATCTGCATGTGATACACACACAACCTAAAACCAACAAAAGTCCGAATCCCCCCAATGTTGTCAAACAGCACCCGGATGG
Source organism: Canis lupus baileyi (assembly GCF_048164855.1). Lineage (NCBI taxonomy): Eukaryota > Metazoa > Chordata > Mammalia > Carnivora > Canidae > Canis > Canis lupus. The sequence continues at coordinate 32,569,964 of NC_132871.1, read as the reverse complement.
TTACATACACCACGCTGTGGTCCCCAAAAGGATACATGGAAGACGTTATAAACCATGACTGCAGAGGTACTGGAGGAACGTAGATGTGCCTGCTGGGCTTCAAAAAGGAGCACAGAGAGGCAGGTAGCATCCTACGGAGGGGGTGCCCCTCCTAGGAAAGGACACCAGGTCCCTGTGAAGGCTACGGATGGTGAAATCTGTCCTCCTCTCTTTCAGCTTCTGGTTTTCCTCCTCTTTTCTTCTTCCAATTCTAGTTTAGCCTCCACCCTGCATCCAAGACAATGACCAAAGAGGCTTCATTATGACACCCTGTCCTAAAAGGAGGCCGAGCTCTTACTACCGGGTTCAGAAATGGTCATTGCCTAAGTGTATGCTGATCCCCCGAACTCGTGGCTTCACGGCTCTAGTCTCCCTGCAGAACGAGGGGAACCACAGGTCTTACAATGAAAGACGCCCACTTCCACTCGGGCGAGACTATCCCTTGTGTAGGACGGCATTGGGCCAAGTAGTGCAAGCGGGGCAATCAAGAATAGTTCGCAGGTGAGACATAAGCAAACACTTACCTTTGATATCATGCTTTATTTGTTCATCCATTTATTATTTGTTAAATATTTTCGTTTCATGTCCTCTCTATACCCAACATAGGGTTCAAACTCACAACCCTGAGATCAAGATCCCCCAACCAGGCCAGCCAGGCACCCCAGTGCCATGTTTCATAACTCTTTGCTTCCTTGTCTATCTCTGCATCGAACTGGAACATTAAGTCCTGGACAGGAAACTTTAGTTACCTCTGAATCCTAGAACGTTCTCACTGTATCCCATTCCTAGATTGACATTTACCATTGAATAACACTTTAAATAAATACTAAAATAACTACTACCGTAAAGTAAATTGTCAACTTTTCACGTGTGTGGGCCCTGCTCCCTGGGCTCCCAGGGAAGCTATGATTTCTTTCACATTGATCAGGTCCAAATGACTCCACCACACCTCAAAGCGTGGGCTCAGTATCTGCCCTGACATATGCAAGACCCCTGCTTCAATTAACATGTATCAATGAATCAAAGAGAGCCTGACCGGCTCTGTGTGGTTCGTAAGAACATGGGACTCTTGTTCTTCGGGTAGCAAGTTCAAGCCCCATGTTGGCTGTAGAGATTACAGAGAAATAAAATCTTAAAAAAAAATCAATCAGTTGATCTTGGGGAAACAGAGCCCCAGATCCCACAAGGGCAGAGAGCCAACTGACGAATCTATGCACAATATTATAAGCAGCAGTGCACAAAATCTGAACTTTCAGAAGTCTCCCAGCATGGGGAACACACCAGACTTAAGGTGTTCAGGTGGAGAAGTGGGGGGCAGTACCTGGAGCAACAGGGCGGGTTCAGGATCCCAGGGGTCCCAAGGACGGTGGCGCCAACTGTTCCCAGGCACAGGAGCAGGAACCCAGCTGAGAGCAGCAGGACTCGGGCCAGCTGTCTGCCCTGTGTGGCCATAAGCTGCAAATCCCTGTGCAGTCACGGGGCCCAGTTCCTGGGACCAGCCAGCAAAGGCCAGGAGTGCGAGGACACCCTCCCAGGCAGGAAGAGCACAGGGCTCCACCAGGGCAGCCCCTAAAATTTGGAGTTTTAAAATTCAGTCACTTGTCTGTGGGGAGGCTGAGAAAATTGAGGCCGTTCCACATTAACTTCACTGTTAGCGCAAGTACTGCCATCCCAGGACCCTGTGAATAAGAGCTAAAATTTACATTACTTCAGTTACAGGAAAAAAAGAAAAAAAGAGCTTACAGCTTAAGGTCCCAGAAAGCCCCATATTAGAATGAGAACAGAGCTCAAAGCCCTTTTTTTTTAAATTTATTTTTTATTGGTGTTTAATTTACTAACATACAGAATAACCCCCCAGTGCCCGTTACCCATTCACTCTCACCCCCCGCCTTCCTCCCCTTCTACCACCCCTAGTTCGTTTGAAGGCCTTATATCAAAATGTACACAGAACTGGAGGAATTGCTCCAGCCCTTCTGGAGGACCCTGAGACCAGCCCTTAAAACTAAGCTAAAACCCACCTCACGGTCCAAGTCCCTGCTCCGCTGTGTGGGGTATACTTGGACCCAATCTCGAGTTTGTAAATCAACCCTCGTGTGTTTGCATCCCTGTCAGCTCCTAGGTTGTTTCTCTGATTCGCAATCTTGGGCACAACACCCCCAAGTCCCCTCCCCACCTGGGCTGATCCCCTGTCCCCTCCCACCCAGGCTGACCGTCAGTCACCTCCCGCCCACAGCAGCTCGCCACAGCCCCTCACAGAGGTCCCACGGCCACGGTGGGCACTCTGGCCATCCCCAGCCTCCCAGGAGAAGAAAGGAGGATTCGGCAGGACACACTCCCATGGTGGCCCCAGGGCTCCCTGCCTAGGATGGCAGCTGGTGACAAGCCAGTGTCTGTGTCCCTTTTCTTTTCTTTTTTCTTTTCTTTTCTTTTCTTTTTTTCTTTTCTTTTCTTTTTTCTTTTCTTTTCTCTTCTCTTGTTTCTTTTCTTTTCTTCTTTCTTTTTCATTTGTTTGCATCCCCCACCTTTTATTCCTTTCTTTCTTTTTCTTTCTCTTTTTCTTCTCTTTTTTCTTTCTTTTCTTCCTTTTATCTTTTTCTCTTTTCTTTCCTTCTTTCTCTCTCTTTTTCTCCTTTTCCCAATACAATTTTTTTTGGCCACTCTGCACTGAGCAAAATGAATAGAAGGAAAACCTCACCTCAAAAGAAAGAAACAGATCCCCCTGCTAAAATCAATAAAAACCGTCCACAACCTCGACATTTAATAGTAAAGTTTGCAAATTCCAAAGATAAAGAGAAGATCCTTAAAGCAGCAAGAGACAAGAAATCCCTGACCTTTAAGGGGAGGAGCATTAGGGTAACAGCAGACCACTCCACAGAGAACTGGCAGTCCAAAAAGGGCTGGCAGGATATATTCAGGGTCCTCAATGAGAAGAATATGCAACCAAGAATACTTTATCCAGCAAGGCCTCATTCAAAATGGAAGGAGAGATAAAGAGCTTCCAAGACAGGCAGGAACTGAAAGAATATGTGACCTCCAAACCAGCTCTGCAGGGAATTTTAAGGGGGACTCTTAAAATTCCCCTTTAAGAAGAAGTTCAGTGGAACAATCCACAAAACAAGGACTGAATAGATATCAAGATGACACTAAACTCATATCTGTCGTTTAGTAACTCTGAATGTAAACAGGCTTAATGACCCCATCAAAAGGCGTAGAGTTTCAGACTAGATAAAAAAGCAGGACCCATCTAGTTGTTGTCTACAAGAGACTCATTTTAGACAGAAGGACACCTACAGCCTGAAAATAAAAGTTGGAGAACCATTTACCATTCAAATGATCCTCAAAAGAAAGCAGGGGTAGCCATACTTATATCAGATAAACTAAAATTTACCCTGAAGACTGTAGTGAGAGATGAAGAGGGACACTACATCATACTTAAAGGATCTATCCAACAAGAGGACATAACAATCCTCTACATATATGCCCCGAATGTGGGAGCTCCCAAACATTTAAATCAATTAATAACCAAAGTAAAGAAATACTTAGATAATAATACACTTATACTTGGTGACTTAAGTCTATCCTTTACTATACTCAATAGGTCTTCTAAGCACAACCTCTCCATAGAAATGAGAGCTTTAAATAATACACTGGACCCGATGGATTTCACAGAAATCTACAAAACTTTACATCCAAACTCAACTGAATACACATTCTTTTCAATTTCAAGTGCACATGGAACTTTCTCCAGAATAAACCAAATACTGGGTCACAAATCGAGTCTGAACCAATACCAAAAGATTGGGATTGTCCCCTGCATATTCTCAGACCATAATGCCTTGAAATTAGAACTAAATCATAACAAGAAGTTTGGAAGGACCTTAAACACGTGGAGGTGAAGGACCATCCTGCTAAAGATGAAAGGGTCATAGGAAATTCAGGAAAAATTAAAAAGATTCATGGCACCTAATGAGCATGAAGAGATAACCATTCAAATTCGTTGGAATGCAGCAAAAGCAGTCCTAAGAGGGAAATACATCGCAATACAAGCATCCAATCAAAAACTGGAAAGAACTCAAATACAAAAGCTAACCTTACTCATAAAGGAGCTAGAGAAAACACAGCAGATAGATCCTATGCCCAACAGAAGAAGAGAGTTAATTAAAATTCGAGCAGAACTCAAGGAAATCGAGACCTGAAGAAATGTGGAACAGATCAACAGAACCGGGAATTGGTTCTTTGAAGGAATTAATAAGATACCTAAAGCATTATCCAGCCTTATTAAAAAGAATAGAGAGAAGACTCAAATTAATAAAATCATGAATGAGAAAGGAGAGATCACTAACAACACCAAGGAAATACAAACGATTTTAAAAACAGATTATGAACAGCAATACGCCAATAAATTAAGCAATCTAGAAGAAATGGACGCTTTCCTGGAAAGCCAGAAACTACAAAAACTGGAACAGGAAGAAATAGAAAACCTGAGCAGACCAATAACGAGCGAGGAAATTGAAGCAGCCATCAAAACCTCCCAAGACACAAAAGTCCAGGGTCAGATGGCTTCCCATGGGAATTCTATCAAACGTTTAAAGAAGAATCTATACCTATACTACTAAAGCTATTTGGAAAGATAGAAAGAGATGGAGTACTTCCAAATTCGTTGTATGAGGCCAGCATCACCTTAATTCCAAAACCAGACAAAGACCCCACCAAAAAGGAGGATTACAGACCAATATCCCTGATGAACAGGGATGCAAAAATTCTCAACAAGATACTACCCAATAGGATCCAACAGTACATTAAGAAAATTATTCATCATGACCAAGTAGGATTTATCCCCGGAACACAAGGCTGGTTCAACACTCGTCAAACAATCACTGTGATTCATCGTATCAGCAAGAGAAAAACCAAGAACCATATGATCCTCTCATTAGATGCAGAGAAAGCATTTGACAAAATAGAGCATCCATTCCTGATCAAAACACTTCAGAGCGTAAGGATAGAGGAAATATTCTTCGACATCACAAAGGCCATGTATGAAAAACCCACAGCAAATATCATTCTCGTTGTGGAATCACTGGGAGCTTTTCCCTTAAGATCAGGAACAAGACAGGGATGTCCACTCTCACCACTGCTATTCAACATAGTCTGGAAGTCCTAGCCTCAGCAATCAGACAACAAAAAGAAATAAAGGCATTCAAATTGGCAAAGAAGAAGTCAAACTCTCCCTCTTCGCTGATGACATGATACTATACCTAGAAAACCCAAAACCCTCGACCCCAACATTGCTAGAACACATACAGCAATTTGGTACCCTGGCAGGATACAAAAACAATGCCCAGAAATCAATGGCATTTCTATACACTAACAATGAGACAGAAGAAATAGAAATTGAGGAGTCAATCTCATTTACAATTGCACCCAAAAGCATAAGATACCTAGGAATAAACCTAACCAAGGAGGTAAGGATCTCAACCATAAACACTATAGAACGCTTCTGAAAGAAATTGAGGAAGACACAAAGAGATGGAAAAATATTCCATGCTCATTGATTGGCAGAATTAATATTGTGAAAAAGTCAATGTTACCCAGGGCAATGTACACGTTTAATGCAATCCCTATCAAAATACCATGGACTTTCTTCAGAGAGTTAGAACAAACTATTTTAATATTGGTGTGGAATCAGGAAAGACCCCGAATAGCCAGGGGAATTTTAAAAAAGAAAACCATATCTGGGGGCATCACAATGCCAGAATTCAGGTTGTACTACAAAGCTGTCGTCTTCAGGACAGTGTGGTACTGTCACAAAAACAGACACATAGATCAATGGAACAGAATAGAGAACCCAGAAGTGAACCCTCAACTTATGGTCAACTGATATTCGATAAAGTAGGAAAGACTATCCATTGGAAGAAAGACAGTCTCTACAATATATGGTGCAGGGAAAATGGACATTCACAGTCAGAAGAGTGAAACTAGACCACTCTCTTTCACCATACACAAAGATAAACTCAAAATGGATGAAAGATCTAAATGTGAGACAAGAGTCCATCAAAATCCTAGAGGAGAGCACAGGCAACACCCTTTTTGAACTCGGCCACAGTAACTTCTTGCAAGATAAATCCACGAAGGCAAATGAAACAAAAGGAAAATGAACTATTGGGACTTCATCAAGATAAGAAGCAGTAACTTCTTGCAAGATAAGTCCACGAAGGCAAATGAAACAAAAGGAAAAATGAACTATTGGGACTTCATCAAGATAAGAAGCTTTTTCACAGCAAAGGATACAGTCAACATAACTAAAAGACAACCTAAAGAATGGGAGAAGGTATATGCAAAAGTCGTATCAGATAAAGGGCTAGTTTCCAAGATCTATAAAGAACGTTTTAAACTCAAACCCAAGGAAACAAACAATCCAATCATGAAATGGGCAAAAGACATGAATAGAAATCTCACAGAGGAAGACACTGACATTGCCAACATGCACATGAAAACATGCTCTGCATCACTTGCCATCAGGGAAATACAAATCAAAACCAGAATGAGATACCACCTCACACCAGTGAGCATGGGGGAAATTAACAAGGTAGGAAACCACAAATGTTGGAGAGGATGCGGAGAAAAGGGAACCCTCTTACACTGTTGGTGGGAATGTGATCTGGTGAAGCCACTCTGGCAAACTGAGTGGATGTTCCTCAAAGAGTTAAAAATTTACTTGCCCGATGACCCAGCAATTGCACCTTTGGAGATTTACCCCAAAGATTCAGATGCAAGGAAACGCCGGGACTCCTGCACCCCGATGTTTATAGCAGAATGTCCACAATAGCCAAACTGTGGAAGGAGCTTTGGTGTCTATTGAAAGATGAAGGTGTAAAGAAGATGTGGTTTATGTATAAAATGGAATATTATTTAGGCATTAGAAATGATGAATACGCACCATTTGCTTCAACGTGGATGAAACTGGAGGGTATTATGCTGAGTGAAGTAAGTCAATTGGAGAAGGACAAACAGTGTATGTTCTCATTCATTTGGAGAATATAAATAATAGTGAAAGGGAATATAAGGGAATGGAGAAGAAATGTGAGGGATATATCAGAATACGAGACAGAAAATAAAGACTCCTAACTCTGGGAAATGAACTACGGGTGGTGGAAGGGGAGGTGTGCGGGGGTTGGGAGTGATTGGTTAATGCGCACTGAGGGGGACACTTGACGGGATGAGCATTGAGTTTTATTCTGTATATTGGTAAATTGAACACAAATAAAAACTTAATTTAATAAAAAAAAGATTCATGGAAACTAATGAGAATGAAGATACAACCGTTCAAAATCTTTGGGATGCAGCATAAGCAGTCCTAAGGAGGAAATACATCGCAATAGAAGCCTCCATTCAAAAACTGTAAAGAACTCAAATACCAAAGCTAACCTTACACATAAAGGAGCTAGGGAAAAAACAGCAGATAGATCCTACACCCAAGAGAAGAAGACAGTTAATTAAGATTATAGCAGAACTCAATGAAATCGAGACCAGAAGAACTGTGGAACAGATCAAAAAACCAGGAGTTGGTTCTTTGAAAGAATTAATAAGATACATAAACCAATAGCCAGCCTTATTAAAAAGAAGAGAGAGAAGATTCAAATTTATAAAATCATGAAAGAGAAAGGAGAGATCACTACCAACACCAAGGAAATACAAACGATTTTAAAAACATATTATGAACAGCTATACGCCAAAAAATTAGGCAATCTAGGGATATGGACGCATTCCTGGAAAGCCAGAAACTACAAAAACTGGAGCAGGAAGAAATAGAAAACCTGAAAAGGCCAATAACCAGAGAGGAAATTGAAACAGTGATCCAAAACCTCCCAAGACACAAAAGTCCAAGGCCAGATGGCTTCCCAGGAGAATTCCATCAAATGTTTAAAGAAGAATCCATACCTATCCTACAAAAGCTGTTTGGAAAGATAGAAAGAGATGGAGTACTTCCAAATTCATTCCATGAGGCCAGCATCACATTAATTCCAAAACCAGACAAAGACCCCACAAAAAGGAGGATTACAGACCAATATCCCTGATGAACAGGGATGCAAAAATTCTCATCAGGATCCTAGCCAATAGGATCCAACAGTACATTAAGAAAATTATTCACCATGACCAAGTATGATTTATCCCAAGAACACAAGGCTGCTTCAACACTCGTAAAACAATCAATGGGATTCATCATATCAGCAGGAGAAAAACCAAGAACCATATGATCTTCTCATTAGATGCAGAGGAAGCATTTGACAAAATAGAGCATCCATTGCTGATCAAAACACTTCAGAGCGTAGGGATAGAGGGAACATTCCTGAACGTCTTAAAAGCCATCTACAAAAAGCCCACAACAAATATCATTCTCAATGGGGAAGCACTGAGATTTTTTCCCCTAAGATCAGGAACAAGACAGGGATGTCCACTCTCACCACTCCTATTCAACATAGTACTGGAAGTCCTAGCCTCAGCAGTCAGACAACAAAAAGACATTAAAGCCATTCAAATTGGCCAAGAAGAAGTCAAACTCTCCCTCTTCACCGATGACATGATACTCTACCTAGAAACCCCAAAAGCCACCCCAAGACTGCTAGAACTTATACAGCAATTTGGTAGCGTGGTAGGATACAAATTCAATGCCCAGAAATCAATGGCATTTCTATACACTAACAATGACACTGAAGAAAGAGAAATTGAGGAGGCAGTCTCATTTACAATTGCACCCAAAAGCATCAGATACCTAGGAATAATCCTAACCAAGGAGGTAAAGAATCTCAACAATAAACACTATAGAATGCTACTGAAAGAAATTGAGGAAGACACAAAGAGATGGAAAAATATTCCATGCTCATGGATTGACAGAATTAATATTGTGAAAATGTCAATGTTACCCAGGACAATGTACACATTTAATGGAATCCCTATCAAATATTATGGACTTTCTTTGGAGAGTTAGAACAAATTATTTTAAGATTTGTGTGGAAACAGGGATCCCTGGGTGGCGCAGCGGGGGATCCCTGGGTGGCGCAGCGGTTTGGCGCCTGCCTTTGGCCCAGGGCGCGATCCTGAGGACCCGGGATCGAATCCCACGTCGAGCTCCCGGTGCAAGTAGCCTGCTTCAGCCTCTGCCTGTGTCTCTGCCTCTCTCTCTGAGACTATTCTAAAAAAAATTTTAAAAAAAGAAGTTAAAAATAGAGCTACCCTATGATTCCAACATTACACATCTAGGTATTTACCCCGAGGATACAAAAGTAGTTGAGTAGATTCGAAGAGGAACACGCAAACCAGTGTAGGTAGCAGCGTTATCAACAACAACGAAACTGTGTATAGAGCCCAGATGTCCATCAACTGATGAATGGGCAGAGACGATGTGGTAAATATACACACTGTGACATCACTCAGTCATCAGAAGGGATGAAAGGAAGCCATTTACAATAACGTGGGAGAAGTGGAAGGGACTTATGCTAAATGAACTCAGTCAGTCAGAGAAAGACAGATACCAAATACCATACAATTGCATTCACATGTGAATTTTAAGAAACCAAACAAACTGGTAAAGGGGCAGAGGGGGGGATGAAAGAAGCAAACAAAAAAACACACTCTTAACCACAGAGAATAAACTAATAAATAACAGGGGAAGGTGGCGGGGATGGGGAATCAGGGGATGGGGACTGTGGAGGTCACTTCTGACCAGTACCAGGCGTTGTATTCAAGGGTTGAATCACTATGTGGTAAACCTGAAACTATATCATACTATGTTTACAAACAGGATATAAGTATAACTTTAAAATAATAATTGGCAGTATAGAGGAAACATGGGCACACAAGAGATAAAATCAGAAAGGAAACTGAAAATCCTAAGAGTCTTTAGAGCCACAAATCCCCTCCTTAGCTCAGCTCAGGAGAAGCCTGCCATGCCTATTCTCACCCCAGCAGAAGCCTGGATTTTGATTCTCCGGGGAGGCCACTGACTTGGTGGAGTCAGGCTATCTTTGATCCCAAAACCTAAATAGAGTGCAGAAAACTAAACTGCCCAAGATACTAGGAGTCCCAGTGCAGGCATATGCTAAGACCCAAACTCTAACCATACACAGACATAAGCCTAACCCTCCACTTAAGCCTAATGTTAACCTAACCCTTAAACAAGAACTATCACTAATCAAAAACCAAACACAAACACCAAGACCAAAACACATTCACTGAACCTTCCTGCCAACTGTCACCCTAACTCCTAAACCTATTCTAAACCCTTAATCCTGACCCTTACCTTAAATCTAACCCTAAACCTAACTTCTAACCCTAACCTTATTTAATGTACTCAAATCCTATTCCTAACCTTAACGTGTACCCTAACCCTAACCCTCTAATACTAATCCTATTTCATACCCAAATGTGTACTCTAACCTGTACCCTAAAACTAATCCCTAACCCACTGCCTAACCCTCTCTTACCCTTTTCCAAAACCGTACCCTGACCCTGACCTGACCCTAACCCTAACCCCTAACCAAACACTAACCCTAACCCTAGCCCTAACCCTATCCTAAACCTAACCCTCGCCCTAACCCTAAACCTAGCCCTAACTTTTACTCTAACCCCTAATCCTAACCACTAACTCACACCCTAACCCCTAACCCTAACTGCAAACCTAGCCCAACCCTAACTCTAACCATAACCCAAACCCCAACTCCTAACCTCCTGCCCTAATCCCTAAAGTCTAAACCCTAACTCTAACTCCTGTCCCTAATCCAAACCCCCATCCTAACTCCTAACCACTGACCCTTACCCTTATCCCTCACCCTAACCTCTAATCTGTAACCATAAGCATAATCACTAACACCTAACATCTAACCTAAGCCTAACCACCAAATGTGTCCCCTCCCCTGTCCCTACCATTTATTCTACCCATTCACTTACCCTATGGTTCTAAGGAGTCCCTTCTGACATGGACGTGGCCCCCAGTGGCGCCTCCAGAGTCCTCCAGGGGCTCCTGAGGAAGCCGGGTTCCTGTGAGTGCGCACGTGGCCCCACGTGTTCCAGAGTCATAGTAAGCAGGTCCTGAGTACGCCGGGTCTCCGGTCACCGTGGGTATGCCTCACATCCTCTGGAAGCCCCATAGCAGGTTCTCAGGAAGCCGGGGGCTCCTATCAGCCTGGACATGGCCCCACGTCCCCCAGAAAACTCACCGCGCATCCTGAGGAGGCTGTGGGATCCTGTCAGCCTAGACGCAGCCCCATGTGTCCCAACACCAAAGTGCAGGTCCTGAGGAGGACGCGGGTCCTCTCAGTCTTGACGTGGCCCCACATTTTCCTCAGCCTCACCATAAGACCTGAGGAGGCTGGGGGCTCCTGCCAGCATGGACCTGGCCCCAAATTATCCCAGTTCTTCACAGTGCATCCTGAGGAGGCCGGAGACTCCTGTCAGTGTGGATTCGGCATCCACTTCTTTCTTAGGCCTCACCACAGGCTCTGTCAAGGCTGGGGTCTTCTGTCCGCATGGACACATCCCCATATTTCCCGAAGTCTACACTGGGTGTCCTGAGGACATCAGCGTCCGGTTGTGTGGATGTGGCCCCACGTCCTCCCGAAGCATCACCGCTGGTTCTGAGGTGGCCGGGACTCCTGTCTCTGTGGTTGCGGTCCCCAGCTTCCAGAAGACTCAACTTATGTCCTGAGGGGCACTTTAGCTCCTGCCAGAGTGGACGCCATGCCACATTTTTCAGAAGCCTCCCCACACCCATGGGCTCCTGTCAGGGTGTCTGCGGGCCCACAATTTCCTGAAGCCTCCCGCAGGTCCTGAAGTGGCCCAGGGGCTCCTGTCAGGGTGGATGTGGACCCACATCTTCCTGAACCATCACCGTGTGTTCTGAGGAGACCGGGGCTCCTGTCAGTGTGAACGCTGCCCAATATCCCCCTGAAGACTCCCCGCAGGTTCTGAGGAGGCTGCAGCTCATCAGCGTGGATGTAACCCCACGTCTTCCTCAGGCCTCCCCAGCACAGGCTGGCTCCTGTTAGTGCAGGCAGAAGAGGCCTACTGCGCATGCGTACCTCCTGGGCGGTGCCTGGGCTCGGGTGCCGCCTGTGGGATGCTCAGACGCTGCAGGAGGCTGTGCAGGAGGCAGCATGCCTTTCCTGGGGCCCACCTCTGCCTCCTTCCAGGCTCCAGCTGTTAGCTTCGGAACCGTCTGACTGAAAGGAGCCCAACACCCGGTTTCCTCAAAAATACTTAAGGAGAAGGAATTGTAGCCCAAAGGACGTGAAATGAAATCTGGACCAGACTTTTACTACGTCCTGTAAAACTCACGCAACCCTCTTCCACTGTGGGCGGGAGCACGGGCTAGTGCAGCCGCCTTGGAAACAGTGTGGAGGCTCCCCAGGAAGTTACAAATAGAGTCGCCCTGCGACCAGCAGGTGTACGGCCTGGAGCTCACTCCGAGGATACAGATGCAGTGAGACATGGGACAACTTCACCCAACTTCCACAGCAGCCGGGTCCACAGTAGCCACACTGTGGGAGGACCCTCAGTGCCCTGTGGCAGATGATGGATAAAGAGGATGGGAGATAGATGATGATCATAGAGAGGGGAATGATACTCAGCTATCAAAGAGAAGGAAATCTTGCCATTTGCAATGACATGGAAAGAACTAGAGGGATCATCTTAAGTGAAATAGGTCAGTTGGAAAAGAGAATGACCGTGTGGTGTCATTCATAGGTGGAATTAAAGAAGCAAAGCAGATGAACATCTGTGCAGGGAAGGAAAAACAAATAAGATGAAAACAGATGCAGGGAATACAGACTCTTATATTTAGGAAACAAACTGAGTGTCGCTGCAGGGGAGGGGATGGGGGAGGGGATAACAGGACCAGCATGATGGAGGGCACGTGATGTCAAGAGCACTGCGGTTATCTCCAACTGGTGAATCCCTGAATTCTTCCTCTGAAAGTATAATACACTATACGTTAATTAATTGGGTTTAAATTAAATTAAGTTAAAAAATCAGTTGTATCAGAGCACGTTTCCTTCTGGACTCTCTGTTCTACTCCTTCGGCTTATGCTGGGACCAACCCTCGTGGGTCTGGTTTAAGTAGGCGTCAGGCCTCGTCTATGGACCAGCCCAGGGCTAGAACTCACGACCCCTACATCAGGACTGGAGGTGAGGTCACGAGTCGGATGCTTAACAGACGGAGCCAGGCGGGGTCCCGAGGACAACACTGCTTTATCCTTTGTCTCTGTGACATTGTTTGAAATAGGAAAGTGCTGCGTCCCACTCTGTCCTACTTCTCCAATACTGATTTGCTGTCCCGGGTCATTTGTGGGGGCGGATGGATGTTATGGTTTTTTTTTTTTTCCTATTTATAGGATCTGCCACCATGACTTGACAGGAATTACATTGAAATTGAGGGTGGCTTCAGGAACTGCGGACATTTTCACAAGATGAGGCTCCAAACCATGAGCCCAGCACGGCCTCCCAGAACCTGGTATGGCTCAGTGCACAAGTCTTGTGCTCCTTTGGTTCAGTCTCATTTTTTATTCTCTGTGATGCTCCTGAGAAGTAAGTCACATCCGTCATTTCCTTCCTGAGTGCTCATTGTCAGGACACAGCAAGCCCCACAATAGAATAAAAACTGAGCCGAGGCCAAGGGCAGGAAGCCCCTATTAGAACAGATCTCAATGCACTTGAAGGCCCCATATCAAAATGTAAACAGAACTTGAGGAATTGCTCCAGCCCTTGGGAGTACCCTGAGACCAGCCCTTAAAACTAAGCTAAAACCGGGATCCCTGGGTGGCGCAGCGGTTTGGCGCCTGCCTTTGGCCGAGGGCGCGATCCTGGAGACCCAGGATCGAATCCCACGTCAGGCTCCTGGTGCATGGAGCCTGCTTCTCCCTCTGCCTATGTCTCTGCCTCTCTCTCTCTCTCTCTCTCTCTCTGTATGACTATCATAAAAAAAAAAAACTAAGCTAAAACCCACCTCCGGGTCCAAGTCCCTGCTCCGCTCTGTCGGGTATACTTGGAAAGAAGCTCAAGCTTGTAAATAAACCCTCATGTGTTTGCATTGCTGTCAGCTTCTCAATGGTTTCTCGGATTTGCAATCTTGGGCACAACAGTCTGAGATACAAAACCAAAACCAAAAGAAGGTCGGATGCAGGTAGACTGAACACAGGGTTCTGAGAGAAACGGCAGAGACCTGGGGACTTGGCAGCTCTTCTGTGGAGGCCCCAGCAGCCTGGGGGCGGGATGCTCTGCCCCAGAGCCAGAGGACCCAGAGACCCCACCCGCATCCCGCCTATCAGGGCCGAGTCTCAGGAGCAGCACAGCACCGCCCACTGAGCCGAGAGACGCTGACGCCCACCCCGCCTCTGGCCCACGCAGGTGCATCTCCCAGGAAGATGTGCACCTTATAATCAGCACCACGGCCCATCCCCAGACCCCACACAGACCATTCGCTACCACCAAGTTGTCAGACCACAGAGGCTGCAGATCTTTAGCTCTGCCTGGAAAGTAGGGTTTAGATTCCTTTGTACTTTGTGTTCTTTTTTCATTTATTTTTTGATTCTTTTTTATTAATTGCCTTATTTTAATTTTTATGTATGTACCTTATATATTTCTTATTTTTACTTTCATAGTACTTTAATTGTGTTTATTCTTTTTAATTTTTTTTCAATTTATATATGATAGTCACAAACAGAGAGAAAGAGAAAGAGAGAGAGAGAGAGAGGCAGAGACACAGGCACAGGGAGAAGCAGGCTCCATGCACTGGGAGCCCAACGTGAAATTCGATCCAGAGTCTATAGGATCCTGCCCTAGGCCAAAGGCAGGCACTAAACCCCTGCGCCACCCAGGGATCACTTTAATTGTTTCTATTTTGGGATTTAGAATCTTTAACAAACAGGCCAAAGTAATCTGTTTTTTTGGGGGGGGGGCAGTTATTATTGTTTTTCTTGGTTTTCCTTTTTCTTCCTTCTTTCTTTTCTGGAAAATATAATGAGATGGAGAAATTCACCTCCATAAAATAACATGAGGTCTACTCACAGCCAGGAAGTTCATCAATACACATATATGATATCTAACTACAGTTTAAAACAATGATTATAAAGATAGCAGCTGGGCTGGAAAAAGAGCACAGAAGAAAACTAGAGAAACCTTTACTGTAGAAATAAAAGAACTTAAATATAATCAGGTCAATGTTAAAAATGCTATAACTGAGATGCAGTCCCAAGTGGAAGCCTTAAAAAGAAGAAAGTTTATGGACCACAGAGACAGACGTAGGGAAGTCATCCACTTATTAAAACAATAACATTCAAAAAAAAAAACACAAAAAAACAAAACAAAACAAAACAAAAAACAATAACATTCATACCATAGGAGACTCAGAAGATGAAGAAAGAGAAAAGGTGGTCCTTGCTCAGCCATTAGAAACGACAAATACCCACCGTTTGCTTCAACGTGGATGGAACTGGAAGGTATTATGCTGAGTGAAGTAAGACAATCGGAGAAGGACAAACATTGTATGTTCTCATTCATTTGGGGAATATAGATAATAGTGAAGGGAATATAAGGTGAGGGAGAAGAAATGTGTGGGAAATATCCGAAAGGGAGACAGAACATAAAGACTCCTAACTCTGGGAAACGAACTAGGGGTGATGGAAGGGGAGGATGGCGGGCGGTGGGGGTGAATGTGTGATGGGCACTGAGGGGGGCACTTGACGGCATGAGAACTGGGTGTTATTCTGTATGTTGACAAATTGAACACCAATAAAAAATAAAATTATTATTAAAAAAAAGAAAGAAAAAGAAAAGAAAGAAGAAAGAAAGAAAGAAAGAAAGAAAGAAAGAAAGAAAGAAAGAAAGAAAGAAAGAAAGAAAGAGTGGCACCTGTGTGGTTCAGCTAGTTAAGCTTCTGCCTTAGGCTCATATCATGATCCAGGTCCCAAGGCAGGCTCCCTGTTCAGCAGGGAACCTGCTTCTCCCTCTCCCTCTGCCCCCTCACTCATGGATTTTCTCTTCTCTCTATCTCAAATAGATAAAAAACATCTTTGAAAAAGAAACAAACAAACCCAGAAGAAGAGAAATCTCCCATGTAGAAGAATTTCAAACAAATTGTGCAGACATTCCACACTCAAGTTCATGAGCATAGCTTCTCACTCTTATGTGAGGAATACACATTGTAACTTCCTTCTTCAAAATATAATAAGAAAAACTTAAAATAATATTGATAATATAATAATAATAATGTTTAATAATAATAAAAAAGGATCAGTTTACTGCGTAGAAAGCTGACAAACACTATCTCAGCAATGTGATCAGATCGATACCAAGACTGATAAATCATGTTGATAGTATATCCTTTATATGATATAATGAAAGTGGCAGTATATCTCTGTATATAACCCAAAAAACTGTTCAATCATGAGATAAATGACAGACATGTCCCACCTGAGGGAAATTTTACAAAATACTCTACTTCTCAAAGTGTTCCAGGGCAACAACAACAAGGAAAGGCTGAAAGACTGTCACAATCCAGAGGAGCCTAAGAAAACATGAGAACAAATGGAATGTGATATCAGGGATGGTAACTTAGCAAAAACTAAGGAAATCTAAATAAAGTATGGTCTTTGGTTAATGCGACTATTTTAATATTGATACATTAGCTAATATTTGTACTGTACTAAAATAAGATATCAATAATTGGAGAAATTGAGTGCAAGTGCATGTGAATGCACTGTACTATCTTCTCAATTTCCCTATAAATCTTTGTTTTTTTCCTAATACGATCTATTTTGAAAATTGACTTAAATGAATCAGGCTCCAACTGTGAAGACATTTTAAGAATAGTTGAATTAACTTTTGCCTTCTTATTAAAGAGTTCCTTTGATGGAAACAAAGTAAGAATTTTAGATCAGAAGGAAAGAAAAACACTTTTGAACACGTATAATGCCTCTTCACCCTGAAAAGCAGGAATGGATAATAAATAGCAAAAAATCAGATAAAAATACTTCTAGTATAATAGACACCATATCACCATATTGCAAGTGTATTTAAAATTTGCAACGCATAACATTTATTTCCTTGACATTTGTCTTCCAAGGAGTTCACAGTGTTTCAGTGTCTGTTGAAACAGGGGAAGAATCTCAGGAAAAAATCCTTCACATAATAATAGGACCATTGGTAATAATGTCTCTCAGTTCTTTCCAAATCCATAAAGATGCATTTCCTGAGGAGTGACTGAACTGTGAAGAAAGAGATGAGAAACCGTCACCCCCTAAACTCTTGTGTCAGAATATTTTAACCATAGTACTACAGATAGTAGTAAATTATCCTTATTAACAGGAAATATGTCTCAGATTGGAATCTGAGCAATCAGATGGGCAGAGAAAAAACGCTTTGACTCGCTCCTCATCTTTTAAAGACAAAGGAGAGTTTTACTATGTACAAAGTCAGTTGTCAACATAGCCTTAGGGAATAAGAGTCTGCAGCATTGAATCTAGCTGCACAGCTGGGACGCCCAGGCTCCAGGTCTTCCTGATCCCAATCACTGGGCCTGTCCCCCAACACAGGATGCCACGCTGAGGTCATTTGCAACTGCTCTCTTAGGAGCTCTTGGGAAGGGGGAAGGAGCTAGATAGGATGGGACAGGATGCATGGAGGCCGAGAAAATTAAGGCCATTCCAATTTAAATTCAACATTAGCACACGCCCAGCCATCCCAGGCCCCTGTGAAGAAGAGCTGAAATTTACATGCCTTCAGTTACAGGAAAAAAACAAAAGTTTACAGCTTAATGTCCTAGAAAGCCCCACAATAGAATCAAAACAGAACCCAGGCCAAGGGCAAGAAGCCCCTATTAGAATGAGAACAGAGCTCAATGCACTTGAAGGCCCCATTTCAAACTGTAAACAGAAATTGAGGAATTGCTCCAGCCATTCTGGAGGTCCCTGAGACCAGCCCTTAAAACTAAGCTAAAACCCAACCTCAGAGTCCAAGTCCCTGTTCCGCTGTGTTGGGTGTACTTGGATGCAAGCTCGAGTTTGGAAATCAACCCTTATGTGTTTGCATCGGTGTCACCTCCTTAGTGGTTTCTTGGATTCGCAATCTTAGGCACAATACCCCCATGTCCCCTCCCACCTTGGCCGAACCCCTATCCCCTCCCACCCAGGCTGACACTCCGTCACCTCCCTGCCCACAACAGCTGGGCACAGACCGTCACACAGGTCCCACGGGCACGGTGGGCACTCCCGCCATCCCTGGCCTCCCAGAGGAAGGAAGGAGGTTTCGGCAGGGCATACTCCCATGGTGACCACAGGGATCCTTGCCCAACATGGCAGCTTGTGACAGTTCGGGGTCTGTGTCCCTAATGCCTGCTCCTCCTCCCCGGTTTTCCCACAGGAAATGAAGGAGGAGGCCCTGGTCTCCTCCTAGGACATCACGCAGGTAAACCTGGATGTAAACAGGACTTCGGCAGACACATCAAGTTTTAGGACTGCTAGGTGTTGGGTGAGGCTGCTGGGCCACAAAGCTTCGGGCCCCCTGGGGCTTCTGAGTAGGGAAAACGGGGCCTCTGAGGCCAGGGGGAGTAACAGCAGCCAACAACATACCGCTCCATGGTAGGGTGATTGGGATGACCCCCTTGCCCACCCCTCCGGGCCTCAGGGATGAGGAGGCCACTAGGATGGGGCCTTCAGGGGTTGCCATGGGAGTTGAACACCACCAAATGGTAGAGGGATGGCCCCATGAGAAGCAGGGGATGGGGTGTGGGATGTGGGAGGCATGAACCGGACCTGGGGGCCAGGCGGCATGGCCGCGGCTGGAGCAGGACACACATCGATCCCATGAGGGTCAGACGGGTCAGAGTGACACCCACTCTCGGTGCTTTATATATTTCTAAATTCTATGCATTTAATTTGAGACAATTTCCAATTTGAAAGCATACATATGGGGATCCCTGGGTGGCGCAGCAGTTTGGTGCCTGCCTTTGGCCCAGGGCGCGATCCCGGAGACCCGGGATTGAATCCCACATTGGGCTCCCGGTGCATGGAACCTGCTTCTCCCTCTGCCTGTGTCTCTGCTTCCCTCTCTCTCTCTCTGTGACTATCATAAATAAATAATTTAAAAAATAAAAAAATTGAAAGCATACATATTATGATGACCCCCAGATAATGTCCCCGGTCCAGCCAGGGCCCTGCACTGACCACACCGCGCCCCAGGGGCAGGTGTCACAACAAGCCCCAGACTGGGGTCGCCTTTAACGGTAGATGTCTCCTTGTGCATCTTAATGGAAGGAGATACCCTGTGTCCACAGGCCCCCACGACATCCCCCTCATTCCCCACTCCCACCCCCTCCATCATCATCCCCAGTGGCATCCCACCATCCCCCTCACACCCACAACCCCACACAATCCCCACCCACACTATACCCCAACACAATCCCCCCTACACCATCCCCCACACTCCACCACAATCATACTCCTGCCCCCACACGATCCACCGCCACACCATTTATCCCCAGCAAGGACCTGGTGCAGGTGCCCCCTGTGGGACATGGCCTCCCCGGGTTTTTCTGCATACCCTGATCCCATCAGAAGCCCTGGTGTCCCATAGAGTACCCAGGGGTTGCAGGGAGCAGGAAAGACATGGAGCCCCCGACAGGGTGGGTGTAGGTGAGTGGTTCAGAGGATGCACCCTGCCCTGCCTCCGCCCAGTGTCCCACCTGGAGGGCAGCACACCCTGCACAGGACACCAGCCCCTAACCCATAGTGACCTGGGCTGACCTGACCCCGGGCTCTGTGGGGGCTGAGTTGATTTGAGCCCCCCAGGGCCAACACAAAGACTAATGGGATCCAGCATCCCATGGCCCTGGCCAGCCCTGGATTCTGGCCCCATGCTGTGCGAGCCCTCTCACAGCTGAATGTGGCCTCTTGGGCCCTGGGCTTACCCCACTGATCCAGGTCGCTGACCTAGGGCGCCCTTTGGATCCTAGGGTGGGGAGAACAGGGGTAGGCCGGTGGGCCCCACCCATAGCCACACCAGGAGCCAGCCTTCTCCAGGTGCTGGGGCGCCTGGGAGCCCAAGTCCGGGGTCCAGCTGCCCTGCATGGACCCAGCGCAGGACCAGGTCAGCTCTGCTGTCCTCAGAACCTTCTCTCAGGCTGAAACCTCAGGACACACGCCCCCACCCGGATTTCACACGTGCTCCCAGGTGGGAGACTCCAGCACCCGCCTCCCCAACCCGTGTCATTCTTGCCCTCCCCTAAAGGACAGAAAGCTCTCCATTCCCAGGGGCAGGCGCGCCCCCTCGGCCCTGAGCCCATTTGCTGTACAAAGTAAATAAAGTGTTGTGGTATGAAAATGCACAGCCAGCCCGTTTCTGTGTCATCCAGAACACTGTCCACAGGGCTTGGAGAGACCACCAGAGAGGAGGAGGGGGCACCACCCAGGCCCCACCAGCCCATGCAGGGGCACCACCATGCACAGCCAGCTGACGTCCCCATGTGCCTTCCAGGGGCAGCCAGACGCCAGGGTTAGGAACTGACAGACTTTACTAGGACTCAGGCTGTGCCCCACGGGCCAGGAAGGGCTGGGACAGAGTGACAGCCAGGAAGCCTCAGGTCACCAGGTTCTGTGCAAAGCAACCCGGTTGTCTGTGCTCCCTCTGTCCAGGGGGCCT
This sequence comes from Canis lupus baileyi, assembly GCF_048164855.1. Classification (NCBI taxonomy): domain Eukaryota; kingdom Metazoa; phylum Chordata; class Mammalia; order Carnivora; family Canidae; genus Canis; species Canis lupus. Next base: position 32,549,240 of record NC_132871.1, on the reverse strand, counting down.
GGGCAGGCCTTGTTCAGGGGACTTTCCTCCACGCATCATCCCCGTGCCTGTGTGCCTGGGGCAGAGAGGACCTGCGGGGTGGTCAGCATGGCCCTAGAAGGGATGTCAGGACAGCAGGCCCTTGTGTTATGCCCAAGATTGTGAATCCGAGAAACCACCGAGGAGCCAACACCGATGCAAACTCCCAAGGGTTTCTTTACAAGCTGGAGCTTGGTTCCAAGTGCACCCGACACAGCAGAGAATGGACTTGGACCCTGAGACTAAGAGGCGTAGCAGCTTTATAGGGGCCAGTGGCCCATGGGATATGCAGAAAGTTGCACAGTCATGTCTGTTCACAAGCAGGTGGCCAATTGAATTACACCTTACCCTATAGTTTCCACTTGCGCTAGCCTATTACTTTGGTCAGAATCGGAATGCAGTTTTGGGGGAAATAAAGCAGGGTTACATTGTTATGAGCTGATTTCAGATAAGGGTGTGCCCAGCGGCCTGACCTGGGTGGGGCAGCGCCTTAAGCAATAAGAAGGTCATGTGGGGGTCATCCTGGAGGTGGGGGGTGTAGCACAAAATGGAATCAGTCCTGCTCTGCTTCTCCAGGGGTAGGAGATTTTGTTAAATTTCCTGGGTCCCACACTTGCAGCTCATGCACCTGGGCCAGCCTCACCAGATGGACTCAGCGTGCACACCTTGTGGTGCTTGATCTCTCACACCAGCGTGTGGAGGGCACCCTCCTTGCCCGACTGAGTAGGGGCGGGTGAGCATGGGGCTCGGCCTGAAGGTCAGGCAGCACAGGGGACCGAGGAACCCCAACCCCTGTCCCCACCCAGACTCCCAAACACAGGAAGCCCCAGGGCTCCCCCCCATGGGCAGCTGGATCCTCAGGATCTCCCACCAGGATGGCCCCAAGGTCTGGCTTCCTGCTGGAGAGGCATCAGGGAGAAGATAAGCAGCCAGCGCATGGCAGGACCCATTGCCTCACATGGGAATATAGCCAAGCCGGACCTTCCAGCTCAGCTGAACCTCCAGCAGAAAGTCACTGCAAGAGCGAGCCCAGGGTCTGCCAGGAGAGCCTAGCTAGCCGCCCAGCACCAGCACCAGAAATGATGTTGTGCCAACCGTTTTGGCATTTGGGTGACCCAGCCAGAGGATCCAATAGCTGCACGTGATAGCTACATGTGATAAACACACACACACCCCAAAACCCACAAAAGTCGGAATCCCCCCAATGTTGTCTAACAGCAGCCGGATGGTTACATACACGACGCTGTGGTCTCCAATAGGATACATGAAAGACGCAATAAACCATGACTGCAGAGGTGCTGGAGGCACAGAGATGTGCCTGCTTGGTTCCAACAAGGGTCACAGAGGGGCAGGAAGCATCCTACAGAGGGGAGGCCCCTCCTTGGAAAAGACATCATGTCCCTGTGAAGGCTACGGAGGGTGAAATCTGTCCTCCTCTCTTTCAGCTTCTGGTTTTCCTCCTAAATGCCATTTTCCTCAATCAAAAGACTAAAAATTTATTTTATGTTTATAAATTTCTTTCTGTTGGTGTCCAATTTGTATGAATTCTTGCTTTAGCAAGGGTGTCATTCAGGAGAGAAGGAGAGATCATGATTTTCCCAGACAGGCAAAATATAAAGGAGTTCATGACCACTTAACCAGTCCAGTAAAGAATTTTAAGGGGGACTCTTCTAGTGGGGGAAAAAAAGAGTCCAAAAGCAACAAAGACTAGAAAGGCCCAGAGAACATCACCAGAAACACAAACTCCTCCTGTAACACAAAGGCACATGTTTGTGCCTACACATCCTAACCCTACACCTGAAGGAGCTGAATAAGGAATAGCAAACATAGCCTAAACATGATTATCTTTGAATAATCACTCTGAATGCCGATAGACTAAATGCTTCAATCAAAAGATAGAAGGTATCAGAGTGGCTTAAAACACAAGATCCGGGAAGCCTGGGTGGCTCAAAGTGTTGAGCATCTACCTTTGACTCAGGGTATGATCCTGCAGTCTGGGATCAAGTCCCATATTGAGCTCCAGGAGTGGAGTCTACTTCTCTCTCTCCCTAATTTTCTGCCTCTCTCTCTCTCTCATAAATAAAATCGTTATTAAAAAAACAAGATCCATCTGTATGATGCCTACAAGATGCTCACCTTACACGTATACACACCAGCAGATTGATAGTCAGGGGAGGGAAAATCATCTACCACGCTAATGGATATCAAATGAAAGTTGGAGGACCCATACTTATATCAGACAAACGAGATTTGAAACCAAACCCTGGGGGACACCTGGTGGCTCAGTGGTTGAGCATCTGCCTTCAGCTCAGTGTGTGAACCTGGGATCACAGGATCGAGTCCCACATCGGCCTCCCTTAGGGGAGCCTGCCTCTCCCTCTGCCTATGTTTCTGACTCTGCTTCTCTGTGTATCTCTCATGAATAAATAAATAAAATATTTAAATCACAAAAAGAAAGAACAAATCCTGTAAGGAGAGATGAAGAACATTATTTCATAATTAAAAAGACTATCAAGATCAAACAACTAAATATTTATGCTGCCAACATGGGAGCACGTAAATATAGAAACAAATTAACAACAAACGTACAGGAACTCACTGATAATAATACACTGACAGGGGATTTCAACACCCACTTATGGCAATGGACCGATTGTCTAGCAGAAAATCAACAAGAGAACAATAGCCTTGACACACCGGACCACAGGGACTCAACAGATATAGTTAGAAAATTAGATCTGAAAGCAGAATACACTTTCCTATCAAGTGCACATAGGACATTCTCCCGAACAGATCATATCAGGGCCCACAAATCAGTCCTCAACAGGTACAACAGGTACAGGAAGGTTGATATCACACCATGTACATTTATGGCCCACGGTGCTTTGAAACTGGAAGTCGAAGGTAAGAAAAAATTTGGACAGACCAAAAATATGTTGAGTTTATGATTATCCTACTAGAGTGAATGGAGCAACCAGGAAATTAAAGAGGAAATTTAAAACAAATGAAAATGAAAACATGTTTCTTCAAACCTCTCGGATGTAGCAAAGGAGTAGTAAGAGGGAAGTACATAGCAATACAGGCCTACCTCAAGAAAAAAGAAGTCTCCAATACACATCCTAACCCTACACCTGAAGGAGCTGAATAAGGAATAGCAAACATAGCCTAAAGCCTACAGAAGAAGGGAAAAAATAAAGATGAGTGCAGAAATAAACAATACAGAAACAACAAAACAGTAGAATGGAGTAACAAAACTAAGAGCTGGTTCTTTAAAATTATTAATAAAATGGATTAACCCTAACCAGGCTTATCAACGAGAAAACAGAAAAGACCTAAATAAATAAAATCACAAATGAGAGAAGAGAGATCACAATCAACACCAGAAAAAAAAAAGCAGTTATAAGGGAATACTATGAAAGATTATACGAAAACAAACTGGGAGACCAGGAAGAAATGGACAAATCCCTAGAAATGTACAAACGAGCAGAACTGAAATAGGAAGAAATAGAAAATGTGAACAGCCCATAACTAGCAAAGGAATTTAATCAGCAAGGCACCTGGGTGCCTCAAGGGTTGAGCATGTGCTTTGGCTCAGGTCATGATCCCGGGGTCCTGGGGGATCAAGTCCCACATCAGGCTCCCTGCATGGAGCCTCATTTTCCCTCTGCTTATAACTCTGCCTCTCTGTGTCTCTCATGAATACATAAATAAAGGTGCAGGCATTGTGGAAAACAGTCTGGAGGGTCCTCGAGAAGTTAAAAATAGGGGATACCTGGGTGGCGCAGCCATTTGGCCCCTGCATTTGGCCCAGGGTGTGATCCGGGAGACCTGGGATCGAATCCCACGTTGGGATCCCGGTGCATGGAGCCAGGTTCTCCCACTGCCTGTGTCTCTGCCTCTCTCTCTATGACTATCATAAAAAAAATTTAAAAAAGAAGTTAAAAATAGTGCTACCCAACGATTCCAAAATTGCAAAGCTAGGTATTTACCCCGAGGATACAAAAGTATTTTAGTAGATTCGAAGAGGAACACGCAGCCCAGTGTTGGTAGCAGCGTTATCAACAACAGCGAAACTGTGTATAGAGCCCAGATGTCCATCGACAGATGAATGGGCAGAGACGATGTGGTAAATATACACACTGCGACATCACTCGGTCATCAGAAGGGATGAAAGGATGCCATTTACAATGACGTGGGAGAAGTGGAAGGGACTTATGCTAAATGAACTCAGTCAGAGAAAGACAGATACCAACTACCATACAATTGCATTCACATGTGAATTTTAAGAAACCAAACAAACTGACAAAGGGGCAAAGGGGGGGATGAGAGATGCAAACCAAGAAACATACTCTTAACCACAGAGATTAAACTACTAAATACCAGAGGAAAGTGAGGGGGATGGGGAATCAGGGGATGGGAATAGTAGAGGTCACCTCTGACCAGTACCAGGCGTTGTATTCAAGGGTTGAATCACTATGTGGTAAACTGGAAATGATATCATACTGTGTTTACAAAGAGGAATTCAAGTAAAATTTTAAAATAATAATTGGTAGTATAGAGGAAACATGGGCGCACAAGAGATAAAATCAGAAAGGCAACTGAAAATCCAAACAAAGAGTCTTTAAAGCCACAAATCCCCTCCTTAGCTCAGCTCAGGAGAAGCCTGCCATGCCTATTCTCACCCCAGAGAAGCCTGGATTTTGATCATTTTAAAATGATCTCTGGGGAGGCCGCTGACTTGGTGGAGTCAGGCTATCCTTGAAACCAAAACCTAAATAGAGTGCATGAAACTAAACTGCCCAAGATGCTAGGAGTCCCAGTGCAGGCACATGCCAAGACACAAACTCTAACCATACACAGACATAACCCTAAGCCTACACTTAAGCCTAATGTTAACCTAACCCTCAACAAGAACTATCACTAATCAAAAACCAAACACAGGGCAGCCCGGGTGGCTCAGCGGTTTAGCGCTGCCTTCAGCCCGGGGCCTGATCCTGGAGACCCGGGATCAAGTCCCACATCGGGCTCCCTGCATGGAGCCTGCTTCTCCCTCTGCCTGTGTCTCTGCCCCTCTTTCTCTCTCTCTCTCTCTGTGTGTGTGTGTGTCTCTCATGAATAAATAAATAAAATCTTAAAAAAAAAAAAAAACAAACACAAACTCCAAGACCAAAACACATTCACTGAACCTTCCTGCCAACCCTCACCCTAACTCCTAAACCTATTCTAAACCTTTAACTCTGACCCTTACCTTAAATCTAACCCTAACCCTAACCTCTAACCATAACCTTAACTTAATGTACTCAAATCCTATTCCTAACCTTAACCTGTACCCTAACCCTAACCCTCTAATACTAATCCTATCTCATAACCCAAACTGTACCCTAACCCGGACCCTAAAACTAATCCCTAACCCACTGTCTAACCCTCTCTTACCCTTTTTCAAAACCGTACCCTGAGCCTGACCTGACCCTAACCCTAACCCCTAACCAAACTCTAACCCTAATCCTAGCCCTAACCCGTATCCTAAACCTAACCCTCGCCCTAACCCTAAAACTAGCCCTAACTTTAACTCTAACCCCTAACGCTAACCTCTATCCCTATCTCACACCCTAACCCCTAACCCTAACTGCAAACCTACCTGAACCCTAACTCTAACCATAACCCAAACCCCAACTCCTAACCTCCTGCCCTAATCCCTAAAGTCTAATCCCTAACTCTAACTCTAACTCCTGTCCCTAACCGAAACCCCCATCCTAACTCCTAACCACTGACCCTTACCTTTATCCCTCACGCTAACCTCTAATCTGTAACCATAAGCATAATCACTAACCCTTAACATCTAATCTGAGCCTAACCACCAACCACCTCCCCTCCCCTGATCCTACCATTCATTCTACCCATTCACTTACCCTATGGTTCTGAGGAGTCCCTTCTGACATGGACGTGGCTCCCAACGGCGCCTCCAGAGTCCTCCAGGGGGGTCCTGAGGAAGCTGGGCTCCGGTAAATGCGGACATGGCTCCACGTGTTCCAGAGTCATAGTCAGTGGGTCCTGAGTACGCCGGGTCTCCTGCCAACGTGGAGTATGCCTACTCTGGAAGGAGGAGGAACATCTTTCTGGATGTCTCACATCCTCTGGAAGCCTCACAGCAGGTTCTCAGGAAGCCAGGGACTCCTGTCATCCTGGACATGGCCTCATGTCCCCTGAAAACTCACCGCGGGTCCTGAGGAGGCTGTGGGTTGCTGTCAGCCTAGACGCAGCCCCATGTGTCCCGAAGCCAAAGTGCAGGTCCTGAGGAAGAAGGGGATCCTCTCAGTCTTCATGTGGCCCCACATTTTCCTCAGCCTCACCATAAGACCTGAGGAGGCTGGGGGCTCTTGTCAGAATGGACGTGCCCCCAAATCATCCCAATCGTTCACAGTGTGTCCTGAGGAGGCCGGAGACTCCTGTCAGTGTGGAATCGGCATCCACATTTTTCTGGGGCCTCACCACAGGCTCTGACAAGGCTGGGGTCTTCTGTCCACATGGACGCATCCCCATATTTCCCGAAGTCTACACTGGGGGTCCTAAGGACATCAGCGTCCGGTTGTGTGGACGTGGCCCCACGTCCTCCCGAAGCATCACCCCGGGTCTGAGGTGGCCGAGGCTCCTGTCACTGTGGATGCGGCCCCCAGCTTCCAGAAGTCTCAACTTATGTCCTGAGGGGCCAGTTACCTCCTGCCGGAGTGGAAGCAGCGCCCCATCTTTCAGAAGCCTCCCCACATGTTCTGAGGCGGCCCAGGGGCTCCTGTCAGCGTGGATGGGGGCTCACATCTTACTGAAGCCTCCCCGCGGGTCCTGAGGCAGCCCAGGGGCTCCTGTCAGGATGGGTGCGGGCCCACAATTTCCTGAAGCCTCCCCACAGGTCCTGAAGCGGCCCAAGATCTCCTATCAGGATAGATGTGGGCCCATATCTTCCGGAAGCCTCACCGTGTGTCCTGAGGAGACCAGGGCTCCTGTCAGCGTGTACGCTGCCCAATATCCCACTGAAGACTCCCCGCAGATTCTGAGGAGGCTGTGGCTCATCAGCTTGGACATGTCCCCATGTCTTCCTCAGGCCTCCCCAGCACAGGCTGGCTCCTGTTAGTGCAGAGAGACGAGGCCTACTGCACATGCGTGCCCCTTGGGCGGTGCCTGGGCTCGGGCGCTCCTGCGGGAATCTCAGGCACTAGAGGAGGCTGTGCAGGAGGCACGTGCCCATCCCCGGGCCGTCCTCTGCCTCCTTCCAGGTTCCAGCTGTGGCCTGTTAGCTTCGGAAACATCCGACTGAAAAGAAGCCCAACACACGGCTTCCCCAAAAATTCTTAAGGAGAAGGAATTGGAGCCCAAAGGATGCGAAATGAAATGTGGACAAGACTTTTACCATGTCCTGTAAAACTCACTCAACCCTCTTCCACTGTGGGCGGCACCGCAGGCTGGTGCAGACGCCATGGAAACAGTGTGGAGGCTCCTCAGGAAGTTACAAATAGAGCCGCCCTGGGACCAGAAGGTGCACGGCCTTAGCTCACCCCGAAGACACAGATGCATGAGACTCGGGGACACCTGCACCCCAATGTCCACAGCAGCCGGGTCCACAGTAGCCACACTGTGGGAAGAGCCTCGGTGCCCTCAGGCAGATGATGGATAAAGAGGATGGAAGATAGATGATGGTCATAGATGATAGTTAGATGATAGGAATGGTACTCAGCTATCAAAGAGAAGAAAATATTGCCATTTGCACTCACGTGGATAGAACTAGAGGGATCATGTTAAGTGAAATAAGTCAGTCAGGAAAGAAAATTACCGTATGGTTGCATTCATAGGTGAAATTAAAGAAGCAAAGCAGATGGGCAACTGTAAAGGGAAGGAAAAACAAATAAGATGAAAACAGAGATGGAGGAAAAAAAGACTCAATCACAGGAAACAAACTGAGGGTCGCTGGAGGGGAGGGGAGTGGAGGGACTGGGTAACTGGTAGACTGGCATGAAGGAGGGCATGTGATGTCATGAGCCCTGTTGTTATCTCCAACTGGTGAATCCCTGAATTCTACCCCTGAAAGTATAATACACTATACTGTTAATTAATTGGGTTTAAATTAAATTAAGTTTAAAAAATCAGTTGACAGTATCGGAGTGCATTTTCTTCCAGGCTCTCTATTCTGCTCCTTCAGCTTATGCCAGAACCACACCCCTGTGGGTTTGGTTTGTTTCAGTAGGCTCCATGCCTCGTCCACAGTTTAGCACAGGGCTGGAATTCATGACCCCGAGATCAAGACCAAGGGTGAAGTCAGGAGTCGGATGCTTAACCAACAGATCCAGCTGGGGCCCGAGAACCACACTGCTTTATCCTGTGTCTCTGTGACATTGTTTGAAATAGGAAAGTGGAGGGAGGGACAAGATGACAGAAGAGTAGGGTTCCGCAAATCACCTGTCCCCACCAAATTACCTAGATAATCTTCATCATCCTGAAAATCTATGAATTCGGCCTGAGATTTAAAGAGAGACCAGCTGGAATGCTACAGTGAGAAGATTTCGCACTTCTATCAAGGTAGGAAGAGGGGGGAAAAAAATAAAGAAACAAAAGGCATCCAAGGGGAGGGGCCCCATGAGGTGCTGGGCTAAGGCCAGGACGAGTGCCCCCAGGACAGGAAAGCTCTGTCCCGGAGAAGCAGGAGCTTCACCAAACTTCCCGGGTGGAAAGGCTCCTGAAGGGAGTTGGAGCAGGACGCCAGGATGGTGGGGATGCCCTCGGGCTCCCTGGAACACTAACAGACACCTGCGCACCCAGGAGACTGCACCATACCCCGTGGCTGAGCTCCCTAAAAGACTGCAGGGACCACGGCTGGACCCGGAGCAGCTCGGAGCGGCTCGGGTGGCGGCTCCACACGGAGGGGGCTGCGAGGCCAGGAGCAGCTCGGAGGGGCCTCCGGCAGAGGAAGAGGATCCCTGCAGAGAGGGTTGCGGGGCTCTGGGACCAGCTCAGTGGGGCTTGGATGGTGGTGCCGCAGAGGCGGCTGTGTGGCCTGGAGGGGGAATCAAAAGAGCAGGCACTGGAGCACAGGGCACCAGGATACAGCCCAGAATCCGGCCTCCCCCGGGACAGGCAGACCCCGGGAAGGCCCACGACAGCTAGGATGCTTCAACCCAGAGCTGAGCAGATCAGCGTCCCCGCCTTGGCATCTCCAGGCCCTGCAGAGGGAGAGCTCCATAGTTACTGTGGGAGCTGAATCCAGGGCTGAGAGCTGCCAACGTCACTGGGATGGTTCCTCTTGGGGCCTCACGGGATAAATGAGCCCTGCACCAGGCAGAGGGCAGAGCAGCTCCCCCAAGAGCTAACACCTGAAAATCAGCACAACAGGCCCCTCCCCCAGAAGACCAGCTAGATGGACAAGTTCCAGGGGAAGTCAAGGGAATTAAGTATACAGAATCAGAAGATACTCCCCGTGGTCTTGTCTTTTCTTTTCTTTTCTTTTCTTTTCTTTTCTTTTCTTTTCTTTTCTTTTATTTCTTTTTGATTTGTTTGCATCCCCCACCCTTTATTCCTTTCTTCCTTTTTCTTTCTCTTTTTCTTCTCTTTTTTCTTTTTTTTCTTCCTTTTCTATTTTTCTCTTTTCTTTCCTTCTTTCTCTCTCTTTTTCTCCTTTTCCCAATACAACTTGTTTTTGGCCACTCTGCACTGAGCAAAATGACTAGAAGGAAAACCTCACCTCAAAAGAAAGAAACAGTCCTCTCTCCTAAGAGTTACAAAATACGGATTACAATTCAATGTCAGAAAGCCAATTCAGAAGCACTTATACAGCTACTTGTGGCTCTAGAAAAAAGCATAAAGGACTCAAGAGACTTCATGACTGCAGAGTTTAGATCCAATCAGGCAGAAATTAAAAATAAATTGAAGGAGATGCAAACCAAACTAGAAGTCCTAATGACGAGGGTTAACGAGGTGGAAGAACGAGTGAGTGACATAGAAGCCAAGTTGATTGCAAAGAGGGAAACTGAGGAAGAAAGAGTCAGACAAAAGACCAGGAAGACAGATTAAGGGAAATAAACGACAACCTGAGGAAGAAAAACCTACGTGTAATTGGGGGTCCTGAGGGCGCTGAAAGGGACAGAGAGCCAGAATATGTATTTGAACAAATCCTAGCTGAAAACTTTCCTAATCAGGGAAGGGAAACAGGCATTCAGATCTAGGAAATAGAGAGATACACCCCCCTAAAATCAATAAAAACCATCAACACCTCGACATTTAATAGTAAAGCTTGCAAATTCCAAAGATAAAGAGAAGATCCTTAAAGCAGCAAGAGACTAGAAATCCCTGACCTTTATGGGGAGGAGCATTAGGGTAACAGCAGACCACTCCAGAGGGAACTGGCAGTTCAGAAAGGGCTGGCAGGATATATTCAGGGTCTTCAATGAGAAGACCATGCAACCAAGAATACTTTATCCAGCAAGGCTCTCATTCAAAATGGAAGGAGAGATAAAGAGCTTCCAGGACAGGCAGGAACTGAAAGAATATGTGACCTCCAAAGCCGCTCTGCAGGGAATTTTAAGGGGGACTCTTAAAATTCCCCTTTAAGAAGAAGTTCAGTGGAACAATCCACAAAAACAAGGACTGAATAGATATCATGAAGACACTAAACTCATATTTGTTGATAGTAACTCTGAATGTGAACAGGCTTAATGACCCCATCAAAAGGCGTAGGGTTTCAGACTGGATGAAAAAGCAGGACCCATCTATTTGCTGTCTACAAGAGACTCATTTTAGACAGAAGGACACCTACAGCCTTAAAATAAAAGGTTGGAGAACCATTTACCATTCAAATGGTCCTCAAAAGAAAGCAGGGGTAGCCATCCTTATATCAGATAAACTAAAATTTACCCTGAAGACTGTAGTGAGAGATGAAGAGGGACACTACATCATACTTAAAGGATCTATCCAACAAGAGGACATAACAATCCTCTACATATATGCCTCGAATGTGGGAGCTCCCAAACATTTAAATCAATTAATAACCAAAGTAAAGAAATACTTAGATAATAATACACTTATACTTGGTGACTTAAATCTAGCCTTTACTATACTCAATAGGTCTTCTAAGCACAACCTCTCCATAGAAATGAGAGCTTTAAATAATACACTGGACCCGATGGATTTCACAGAAATCTACAAAACTTTACATCCAAACTCAACTGAATACACATTCTTTTCAATTTCAAGTGCACATGGAACTTCCTCCAGAATAGACCACATACTGGGTCACAAATCGAGTCTGAACCAATACCAAAAGATTGGGATTGTCCCCTGCATATTCTCAGACCATAATGCCTTGAAATTAGAACTGAATCATAACAAGAAGTTTGGAAGGAGCTCAAACACGTGGAGGTGAAGGACCATCCTGCTAAAGATGAAAGGGTCATAGGAAATTAAGGAAGAATTAAAAAGATTCATGGAACCTAATGAGCATGAAGATACAACCATTCAAATTCGTTGGAATGCAGCAAAAGCAGTCCTAAGAGGGAAATACATCGCAATACAAGCATCCATTCAAAAACTGGAAAGAACTCAAATACAAAAGTTAACCTTACTCATAAAGGAGCTAGAGACAACACAGCAGATAGATCCTACACCCAAAAGAAGAAGAGTTAATTAAAATTCGAGCAGAACTCAAGGAAATCGAGACCTGAAGAAATGTGGAACAGATCAACAGAACGGGAATTGGTTCTTTGAAAGAATTAATAAGATACCTAAAGCATTATCCAGCCTTATTAAAAAGAAGAGAGAGAAGACTCAAATTAATTAAATCATGAATGAGAAAGGAGAGATCACTACCAACACCAAGGAAATACAAACGATTTTAAAAACATATTATGAACAGTTATACGTCAAAAAATTAGGCAATCTAGAATAAATGGACACTTACCTGGAAAGCCAGAAACTACCAAAACTGGAACAAGAAGAAATAGAAAAGCTCAAAAGGCCAATAACCAGGGAAGAAATTGAGCACTCATCCAAAAATTCCCAAGACACAAAAGACCAGGGCCAGATGGATTCCCAGGGGAATTCTATCAAACATTTAAAGAAGAAACCATACCCCACAAGCCCAGGATGGCCTCCCAGAGCCTGGTATGGCTCAGTGCACAAGTCTTGTGCTCCTTTGGTTCAGTCTCATTATTTATTCTCCTTGATGCTCCTGAGAAGGCATTCACATCCTTCCTTTCCTTCCTGAATGCTCATTGTCGGGACACAGCAAGGCTACTCTGCTCTGTAGTTTCAGTTTGTGTCCCGTGACTTTACTGAACCCACTCCTTAGTTCTAACAGGTTTTGGTGGAGGCTCTGGGGTTGCCTGTTTCTAGTTCCGCGTCTTCAGCATATAGGGACAGTGTGACGTCCCCCTTCCAGGTGAGGATCCTTTGATTTTTACAGCTTTATGTCCTAGAAAGCCCCACTATTGATTCAAAACTGATCCCAAGCCAAGGGCAGGAAGCCCCTATTAGAATGAGAACAGAGCTCAATGCCCTTGAAGGTCCCATATCAAAATGTAAACAGAACTTGAGGAATTGCTCCAGCCGTTCTGGCCGTCCCCGAGACCAGCCCTTAAAACTAAGCTAAAACCCACCTCAGGGTCCAAGTCCCTGCTCCGCTCTGTCGGGTATACTTGGACACAAGCTCGAGGTGGTAAATAAATCCTCGTGTGTTTGCATCAGTGTCGGCTTCTCGGAGATTTCTCGGATTCGCAATCTTGGGCACAAGAGTCTGAGATAAAAAAAGAAAACCAAAAGAAGCTCGGACGCAGGTAGAGTGAACACAGGATTCTGAGAGAAGCGGCGGAGACCCGGGGGCTTGTGGGCTCTTCTGTGGAGGCCCCTGCAGACGGGGGACAGGATGCTCAGCCCCAGAGCCAGAGGACCCAGAGACCCCACCCATATCCTGCAAATCTGGGCCGGGTCCGAGTGAGCAGCACAGCGCTGCCCGCTGGAGTCCAGACGCGCTGATGCCCACCCTGCCTCTGAACCCGCAGATGCATCTCCCAGGCAGATGTGCACCTGACAATCAGCGCCAAGGCCAATCCCCAGACCCCACACAGACGATTCGCTGCCACCAAGTTGTCGGACCACAGAGGCTGCAGAGCTTCAGCTCTGCTTGGAAAGAAGTGTCTAGCTTCCTTTGTACTTTGTGATTTATTTTCATTTATTTTCTTTGATTCTATTTTATAAATTGCCTTATTTTAACTTTTATGTATGTACCTTATATATTTCTCATTTTAGGTTTCATGGTACTTTAATTATGTTTCTTATTTTGGGATTTAGAATCTTTTAACAACCAGGCAAAAATACTCTGGTAGTTCTTTTGGGGTCGGCAGTTGTTATTGTTTTCCTTAGTTTTTCTTTTTCTTCTTTCGTTTCTGGAAAAAATAATGAGATGGAGAAATTCAGCTCCATAAAATAATATGAGGTAGTACTCACAGCCAGGAAGTCCATCAATACAAATATATGATGTCTAACTACAGTTTAAAACAATGATTATAAAGATAGCAGCGGGGCTGGGGATAGAGCACAGAAGAAAACTAGAGAATCCCTTACTGTAGAAATGAAAGAATTAAAATCTAGTCAGGCCAACGTTCAAAATGCTATAACTGAGATGCAGTACCAAGTGGAATCCTTAAAAACAAGGAAGGTTATGGACCACAAAGGGAGACTTCGGAACTCAGCCACTTATTAAAACAATAACATTCATATCATGGGAGACTCCCAAGATGAAGACAGAGGAAAGGTGGGCTTGCTCAGCCATTAGAAACGACAAATACCCACCATTTCCTTCAACTGGATGGACCTGGAAGGTGTCATGCTGAGTGAAGTAAGTCAATCAGAAAAAGACAAATATTGTATGTTCTCATTCACTTGGGGAATATAGATAATAGTGAAAGGGAATATAAGGGAAGGGAGAAGAAATGTGTGGGAAATATCAGAAAGGGAGACAGAACATAACGACTCCTAACTCTGGAAAATGAACTAGGGGTGATGTAAGGGGGGGAGGGTGGGGATGGGGGTGAATGTGTGATGGGCACTGAGGGGGGCACTTGTCGCGATGAGCACTGGTTGTTATTCTGTATGTAGGCAAATTGAACACCAATAAAAAGTAAATTTATTATTAAGTAAAAGAAAGAAGAAAGAAAGAAAGAAAGAAAGAAAGAAAGAAAGAAAGAAAGAAAGAAGAAAGAAAGAAAGAAAGAAGAAAGAGAAAGAAAGAAAGAAAGAAAGAAAGAAAGAAAGAAAGAAAGAAAGAAAGAAAGAAAGAGTGGCACCTGAGTGGCTCAGTTAGTTAAGCTTCTGCCTTAGGGTCAGATTATGATCCAGGTCACAAGGAAGGCTCTCTCTTCAGCAGGGAACCTGCTTCTCCCTCGCCCTCTGTCCCTCTAGCACATGTTTATCAGTCTTCTCTCTCTCAAATAAATAAATAGCATCTTTGAAAAAGAAACAAACAAACCCAGAGGGAAAAGAAATCTCCCATGGAGAAGATTTTCAAATAATTTGTGCAGACATTCCACCCTCAGGTTCCTGAGCGTAGCTTCCCAATCTTATGTGTGGAATACACATAGTAACTTCCTTCTACAAAATATATTATGAAAAACTTAAAATAATAATGATAATATAATAATAATAATAATAATAATAATAATAATAAAAGAATCACTTTACTACAGAGAAACCTGAGAAACACTACCTCAGGAAGATTATAAGATCGATACCAAGACTGATAAATTGTGTTGATAGTATCTATCCTTTACATGATATAATAAAAATGGTAGTATATATCTGTATATAATCCACAAAAACAGTTCAATCATGAAATAAACAACAGACATATCCCAACTGAGGGAAATTTTACAAAATACTCTACTTCTCAAAGTGTTCCAGTTCAACAAAAACAAGGAAAGTCTGAAAGACTGTCACAATCCAGAGGAGCCTAAGAAAACATGAGGACAAATGGAGTGTGGTATGAGGGTTAGTGATTTAGCAAAAACTAAGGAAATCTGAATAAAGTATGGTCTTTGGTTATTGCGAAAATTTTAATATTGATTCATTAGCTAATATTTGTACTGTACTGATATATCAATAATTGGAGAAATTGAGTGCAAGTGCATGAGAATTCTCTGTACTATCTTCTCAATTTCCCTATAAATCTTTGTTTTCTTTCTAAGAAATAAGATTTAATTTGAAAATTGACTTAAATGAATCAGGCTCCAGTGTGAAGACATTTTAAGAATCGTTGAATTAACTTTTGCCTTATTCTTAAAGAGTTCCTTCCACGGGAACAAAGTAAGAATATTATATCAGAAGGAAAGAAAAACACTTATGAACACGCATAATGCCTTCTCAACCTGAAAAGCAGTAAAGGATAATAAATAGCAAAAATCAGATAAAAATACTTCTATTGGGGATCCCTGGGTGGCGCAGCGGTTTGGCGCCTGCCTTTGGCCCAGTGCGTGATCCTGGAGACCCGGGATCGAATCCCACGTCGGGCTCCCGGTGCATGGAGCCTGCTTCTCCCTCTGCCTGTGTCTTTGCCTCTCTCTCTCTCACTGTGTGCCTATCATAAATAAATAAAAAACTTAAAAAAAAAAGAATCGTTGAATTAAAAAAAAAGAATCCTTAAATTATTTTGCCTTAAAAAAAATTTAAAAAAATTATTTTTTTCCTTATTCTTAAAAAGTTCCTTCAATGAGAACAAAGTAAGAATTTTAAATCAGAAGGAAAGAAAAACACTTATGAACACGTATAATGCCTCCTCAACCTGAAGCAGGAAAGGATAATAAATAGCAAAAATCAGATAAAAATACTTCTATTATAATAGACACCATATTGCAAGTGCATTTAAAATTAGCAATGTATAACATTTATTTCCTTGACATTTGACTTCCAAAGAGTTCATAGTGTTTCAGTGTCAGTTGAAAGGGGAAGAATCTCAGGGAAGAATCCTTCACGTAATAATAGGACCATTGGTACTAATGTCTCTCAATCATTTCCAAATCAATAAAGATGCATTTCCTGATGAGTGACTGAGCTGTGAAGAAAGAGATGAGAAACCCTCATCCCTTTGAATTACTTGTGTCAGAATATTTTAACCATAGTATTATGGATAGTAAATTATCCTTATTAACAGGAAGTATGTCTCAGAGTGGAATCTGAGGAATCAGATGGGCAGAGAAAAAATGCTTTAACTCGCTCCTGCACTTTTAAAGACAAAGGAGAACTTTTCTATGTACAAAGTCAGTTGTCAAGATAGCCTTAGGGAATAAGAGTCTGCAGCATCGAATCCTGCTGCACAGCTGGGATGCCCGTGCCCCAGTTCTTCCTAATCTCAAATCCCTGGGCCTGTCCCACAACACAGGTAGCCACGCTGAGGTCATTTGCAATTTCTCTCTTAGGAGCTCCAGGGAGGGGAGAATGAGCTAGATAGGACGGGACGGGATGCGTGGAGGCTGAGAACATTATGGCCATTCTACTTTACGTTCAGTATTAGCACACGTCCAGCAATCCCAGGCCCCTGTGAAGAAAAGCTGAAATTTGCATTACTTCAGTTCCTGTAAAAAAACAAAGTTTACAGCTTAATGTCTTAGAAAGCCCCACAATAGAATAAAAACTGAGCCTAAGCAAAGGGCTGGAAACCCAATTAGAATGAGAAGAGAGCTCAATGCCCCTGAAGGCCCCATATCAAAATGTAAACAGAACTGGAGGAATTGCTCCAGCCCTTCTGGAGGTCCCGGAGACCAGCCCTTAAAAGCAAGGTAAAACACTCCTCGGGGTCCAAGTCCCTGTTCCACTGTGTGGCATATACTTGAACCCATGCTCGAGTTTGTAAAACAACCCACGTGTGTTTGCATCAGTGTCGGCTCTTTAGTGGATTCTCAGATTCGCCATCTTGGGCACAAAACCCCCATAACCCCTCCCCACCTGGACTGACCTCCTGTCCCCTCTCACCCAGGCTGACCCTCAGTCACCTCCCTGCCCACAACAGCGGGGCACAGGCCCTCACAGATGTCCCAGGGGCACGGTGGGCACTCCCGCCATCCTCAGGCTCCCAGGGGAAGGAAGGAGGTTTTGGCAGGACACACTACCATGGTGGCCCCAGGGCTCCCTGCCCAGGAGAGCACCTGGTGAAAGGTCGGGGTCTGTGTCCCTGATGCCAGCTCCTCCTCCCTGGTTTTCCCACAGGAAATGAGAGAGTAGGACCTGTCTCCTCCAGGGACATCACACAGGTGGACCTGGACGTCAACAGGACGTTCAGCAGTCATATCATATTTTGGGACTACTACGGGGTAGGGTGAGGTTGAGGGGCCGGGGGAATCAGGACCCAGGGGAGGACCGGGACATTCCGGGTAGGGAAAATGGGACTTCTGAGGCGGGGGGCAGAACAGCAGCCAACAACAAACCGCTCCATGGTAGGGTGTTGGGGATGACCTCTGTGCCCCACCCCCAGGGACTCGGGGATGAGGAGGCCACTAGGATGGGGCCTCCAGGGCTTGCCATGGGAGCTGAAGCCCAAAGGGAAGAGGGACGACCCCCTGAGAAGCAGGGGATGGGGTGGGGGACATGGGGGACAGGAACCGGACCTGGGTGCCAGGCAGAATGGCCGTGGCAGGAGCAGGACACACTTCGATCCCATGTGGGTTGGACAGATCAGAGTGACACCCACTCTCAGTGCTTTACATGTTACTAAGTTCTATGCATTTAATTTGAGACAATTTGCAATTTGAAAACACAGATAATATGATGAACCCTGTATAATGCCCCCGGTCCAGCCAGGGCCATGCACTGACCACACCCGGCCCCAGGGGCATGTGTTGCAGCAAACCCCAGACTGGAGTCTCCTTAAAGTGTAGACGTCTCCTTTTGCATCATAGAGGAAGGGGATGCCCTGTGTCCGCAGGCCCCCCACGACATCTCCCTCATTCCCCACTGCCACTCCATCCACCTACATCCTCTACCTCAATGGGATCCCACCTACACCATCCCCCACACTCCACCACTATCATGCCCCTGCCCCCACACCATCCAACCACACACCATCGGCCCCCAGCAAGGACCCGGTGTAGGTGACCCCTGTGGGACATGCTCAGCCTTCCCGGGGTTCTCTGGAAACCCTGCTCCCATCAGAAGCCCAGGTGTCCCATAGAGTCCTCAGGGGTTGCAGGGAGGAGGGAAGACAGGGAGCCCCCAACAGGGTGTGTGCAGTTGAGTGGTGCAGAGGAAGCACTGTGCCCTGCCTCTGCCCACTGTCCGTCCTGGAGGGTGGCACACCCTGCACAGGACAACAGCCCCTAACCCAGGGGGATCTGGACTGGCCTGGCCCTGGGCTCTGTGAGGGTGGGTGTGATTTGAGCCCCCGCCCCAGGCCCAAGAAAAAGACTAATGGGATCAGGCCCCCATGGCCCTGTCCAGCGCTGGATTCTGGCCCCACACTGAGCGAGCCCTCTCACAGCTGGATGTGGCGTCCTGGTCCCTGGGGATTCCCCACAGATCCAGGTCGCTGACCTAGGGCAGCCCTGGGGATCCTGGGACACCCAAGGTTGGGGAGAGCAGAGGTGGGCCAGTGGAGGCAGACTCCTCCAGGTGCTGGGGCCGCAGGGGCCCCATGGCTGGGGTCCAAGTGCCCTGCGGGGACCCAGCTAAGAACACATGAGCTGCAGGTCTAGGTTAGCTCTGCTGTCCTCAGAACCGTCTCTCAGGCTGAAACCTCAGGACACACGCCCCCACCCGAGGTCCACACATGCTTCCAGTTGGGGGACTCCAGCATTCGCACCCCACTCATGTGATTCTTGCCCTCCCCTAAAGGACAGACATTCCCTCCACAGGGGAATGCGCGAACCCTCGACTCTGAGCCGTTTGCTGAAGAATGTCTATTGACATGTGTTGTGGTGCGAAAATGCACAGCAGCCCGTTTCTGTGTCTCCCAGAACTCTGTGCACGGGGCGTGGATAGACCCACAGAGAGGAGGAAGGGGCACCACCCAGTCCCCAAACAGCTCCTGCATGGGCACTGTAAGGCACACACAGCTGATGTCCCCATGTGCCTTCCAGGGGCGGCCAGACGCCAGAGTCAGGACCCAACAAACTATACTGTGACTCAGCCTGTGCCCCATGGGCCAGGAGGGTCTGGGACAGAGTGACGGCCAGGGAGCCTCAGATCACCAGGGTCCATGTAAAGCGACCTGGGAGGTCTCTGCTCCCTCTGTCAAGGGGGCCGGGGCTGGCTGGTTTCTGAGGTACTTCCTCCCCTCCCCACATCTCTGTGCCTGTGTGCCCGGGGAACAGAGGGCCTGTGGGGTCGTCAGCATGACGCTGGAAGGGATGTCAGGACAGCAGGGCCTTGTGTTGTGCCCAAGATTGCAAATCCAAGAAACCACCGAAGAGCCGTCACCGATGCAAACTCCGAGGATTTCTTTACAAGCTGGAGCTTGAGTCCAAGTGCACCCGACACAGCAGAGCAGGGATTTGGACCCTGAGACTAATAGGCATAGCAGCTTTAAAGGGGCCAGTGGCCCATGGCATACACAGAAAGTTGCACAGTCGTGTTGGTCAACACGCAGGTGGCCGATTGAATGACACCTTACCCTATAGGATCGACTTGACCTGGACTATTACTTTGGTCAGAATCGGCCCACAGTTTTGGCGGACACAGAGCAGGGTTACATTGTTATGAGCCGATTTCTGATTAGGGTGTGCCCAGCGGCTTGACTGGGTTGGGGCAGTGCCTTAAGACATAAGCAGGTTATGTGGGGGCCATAGGGGAGGTGGCGGGTATAGCACAAAATGGAATAAGTCCTGCTCTGCTTGTCCAGGGGTAGGGGATTTTTGTTAAATTTCCTGGGTCCCACACTTGCAGCTCATGCACCTGGGCCACCCTCACCAGGTGGACTCAGTGTGCACACCTTGTGGTGCTGGATCTCTCACACCAGCGTGTAGATGGCACCCTCCTTGCCCGAGTGAGTAGGAGCTGGGTGAGCATGGGGCTCAGCATGAAGGCCAGGAAGCACAGGGGATCAAGGAACCCCAGCCTCATCACCGCCCCTACTCCAACACAGGCTGCCCCATGGCTCTCCGTAATGGGCACCTGACGCCTCTGGAGATCCCCCCAGGGCAGCCCCAAGGTCTGCCTCCCTGCTGGAGAGGCATTGGGGAGAAGAGAAGCAGCTGGCACTCAGCGGGACACACTGCCGGACATGGGAATGTGGCCGAGCCAGAACTTCCAGCTCAGCTGACCCTCCAGCTGAAAGTCACTGCACGAGCCAGCCCCGGGTCGGCCAGGAGAGTCCAGCTAGCTGCCCAGTGCCAGCACCAGAAATGATGTTGTGCCAACCATTTCGGTGTTTGGGTGACCCAGCCAGAGGATCCAATAGCTGCACGTGATACCTGCATGTGATAGACACACACTCACACCGAAACCAACAAAAGTCGGAATCCCCCAATGATATCAAACAGCATGTGAATGTTTACATACATAACGCTGTGGTCCCCAATAGGATACATGGAAGACGCTAAATATCACTACTGCAGAGGTGCAGGAGGCAAGGAGATGTGCCTGCTGGGTTCCTACAAGGAGAGCAGAGGGACAGGAAGCATACTTCAATGGGGGGCCCCTCTTAGGAAAGGACAACAGGTCCCTGTGAAGGCTACGGATGGTGAAATCTTTCCTCTTCTCTTTCAGCTTCTGGATTTCCTCCGCCTTTGTTCTTCCTAATTCTAGTTTAGCCTCCACCCTGCATCCAAACCAATGACCAAAGAGGCTTATTTATGATATCCGGTCCTAATGGAGGCTGAGATCTGGCTACCGGGTTCAGAAATGATCATTTTCTAGGTGTATGCTGATCCCCCGAACTCGTGCCTTCGTGGCCCTTCTCTCTTTGCAGAATGAGGGGAACCACAGGTCTTACAATGAAAGACGCCCACTTCCACTCGGGCGGGACTATCCCTTGTGGAGGACGTCAACTGGGCCAAGTAGTGTAAACGGGGCGATCAAGAATAGTTCGCAGGTGAGACATAAGCAAACACTTATTTTGATGTCATGCTTTATTTGTTCATCCACTTATTATTTGTTAAATATTTTAATTTTATGTCCTGTCTATACCCAATATGGTGTTCAAACTCATAACTCTGAGTTCAAGATACCCAACCAGGCCAGCCAGGCACACTAGTGCCATGTTTCATAACTCTTTGCTTCCTTGCCTATCTCTGCATCGAACTGGAACATTGAGTCCTTGACGGGGAGCTTTAGTTACCTCCGAATCCTAGAATGTTCTCACTGTATCCCAATCCTAGATTGACATTTACCATTGAATAGCACTTTAAATAGTCAGTAAGATAACTACTACAGAAAAGGAAATTATCAAATTTTCACGTATGTGGTCCCTGCTCCCTGGGCTCCCAGGGAAGCTATGGTTTCTTTAACATTAATCAAGGTCCAAATGACTCCACCACACCTCAAAGCGTGGGCTCAGTTTCTGCCCTGACACATGCAACATCCCTGCTTCAATTAACATGTATCAATCAATCAAAGGGAGCCTAACTGGCCGGTGTGCTTCGTAAGAACATGGGACTTTGTTCTTGGGATAGCATGTTCAAGCCCAATGTTGGCTGTAGAGATTACAGAAAAATAAAATCTTAAAAAAAATCAATCAGTTTATCTTGGGGAGACATAGCCCTGGATTCCACAAGGACAGGAGCCAGCTGATGGTTCTACGCACAGTATTATATGCAGCAGAGCACAAAATGTGAACTTCAGAAGTCTCCTAGAGTGGGGGACACACCAGCCTTAAGGTGTTCAGTTGGTGAAGTCAGGTACAGTCCCTGGAGCGAAAGGGTGCGCTCAGGATCCTACGGGACCCAAGGATGGTGGCACCAACTGTTCCCAGATACAGGCGCGGGAACGCGGCTGAGAGCAGTGGGACTCGGGCCAGCTGTCTGCCCTGTGTGGCCATAAGCTGCAAACCCCTGTGCAGTCACCGGGCCGCGTTCCTTGGACAGGCCAGCAAAGGCCAGGAGTGGGAGGACACTCTCCCGGGCACAAAGAGCACAGGTCTCCACCAGGGCAGCCCCTAAAATTTGGAGTTTTAGACATCAGTAACTTGTCTGTGTGGAAGCAGACAAAATTGAGGCGGTTCCACTTTAAGTTCACTGTTAGCACAAGTACTGCCATCCCAGGCCCCTGTGAATAAGAGCTAAAATTTACATTACTTCAGTTACAGGAAAAAAAGAAAAAAACAGCTTAGAGCTTAAGGTCCCAGAAAGCCCCATATTAGACTGAGAACAGAGCTCAATGCCCTTGAAGGCCCAATATCAAAATGTAAACAGAACTTGAGGAATTGCTCCAGCCCTTCTGGAAGTCACCGAGACCAGCCCTTAAAACTAAGCTAAAACCCACTTCGGGGTCCAAGTGCATGCTCCTCTGTGTCGGGTGTACTTGGACGCAAGCTCGAGTTTGGAAATCAACCATCGTGTATTTGCATTGGTGTCAGCTCCTCAGTGGTTTCTCGTATTTGCAATCTTGGGCACAACATCTCCATGTCCTCTCCCCACCTGGGCTCCCCCCCTGTCCCCTCCCCCCCAGGCTGACCCTCAGTCACCTCCCCACACACAACAGCTTGGAACATGCCCTCACACAGTTCCCATGGGCTCTGTGGGCACTCCCGCCATCCCCAGCCTCCCAGGGCAAGACAGGATGTTTCAGCAGACCCACTCCCATGGTGGCCACAGGGCTCCATGCCCAGCATGGCAGCTCGTGAAAGGTCGGGGTCTGTGTCCCTGATGCGAGCTCCTGCTCCCTGGTTTTCCCACAGGAAATGAAGGAGGAGGCCCTGGTCTCCTCCAGGGACATCACGCAGGTAGACCTGGATGTCAACAGGATGTTCAGCAGCCACACTATGTTTTGGGCCTGCTAGGGGGTCAGGTGAGGCTGCTGGGCCAGGGGGCTAGGGGCCCCATGGGAGGCCTGGGGGCTTCGGGGTAGGGAAAATGGGGCTTCTGAAGCCGAGGGGAGCAACAGCAGCCAACAACACACCACTCCATGGTAGGGTGATGGGGATGACCCACATGCCCCCAACCCCGGGGCCTCAGGGATGAGGAGGCCAATTGGATGGGGCCTCCAGTGGTTGCCATGGGAGCTGAACCCCATAGGGGAGAGGGACAGTGCCCTGAGCAGGGGATGGGGTGGGGGACGTGGGGGGCAGGAACCAGGCCTGGGGGCCAGGCGGCATGTCCACGGCTAGAGCAGGACACACATCAATCCCATGAGGGTCGGACGGGTCAGAGTGACACCCACTCTCGGTGCTTTATATATTTCTAAATTCTATGCATTTCATTTGAGGCAATTTGCAATTTGAAATCATACATAGTATGATGACCCCCAGATAATGACCCTGGTCTAGCCAGGGCCCTGCACTGACCACACGGTGCCACAGGGGCAGGTGTCTCAGCAAACCCTAGACTGGGGTAGCCTTTAACTGTAGAAGTCTCCTTGTGCATCTTAGAGGAAGGGGATGCCCTGTGTCCGCAGGCCCCCACGCCATCCTGTTCATTCCCCACTCCCACATCATCCCCCTACATCATTATCCCCAATGGCATTCCACATAACACCATCCTCCTCACAGCCCCACAGCCCCACACAATCCTAACCCACACTACACCACAACACCATCCCCCCTACACCATTCCCCACACTCCACCACCATCAGACCCCTGGTCCCACAACATCTACCCCACACCATCGGCCCACAGCAAAGACCCGGTGCAGGTGACCCCTGTGAGACATGCTCAGCCTCCCTGTGATTCTCTGGATACCCTCTTCCCATCAGAAGACCGGGTGTTCAATAGAGCACACAGGGGTTGCAGGGAGGAGTGAAGGCACGGAATCCCCAACAGAGTGGGTGCAGGTGAGTGGTATAAAGGAACCACTGTGCCTTGCCTCTGCCCACTCTCCCTCCTGGAGGGTGACACACCCTGCACAGGACAACAGCCCCTAACCCAGTGGGACCTGGGCTGCCCTGGCACCAGGATCTGTGGGGGCTGGATTGATTTGGGTCCCGCCCCAGCCCAACACAAAGACTAATGGGTTCCAGCTCCCCATGGCCCTGGGCAGCCCTGGATTCTGGCCCCACGCTGAGCGAGCACTCTCACAGCTGGATGTGGCCTCCTGGGCCCTGGGCGTGACCCACATATCCAGGTCGCTGACCTAGGGCAGCCCTGAGGATCCTGGTACACCCCAGGGTGGGGAGAGTAGAGGTACACCGGTGGGCCCCACCGGCACCCACACCAGGAGGCAAGCTCCTCCAGATACTGGGGCCCCAGGGGGCCTGAGGCCGGGATCCAGCTGCCCTGTGGGAACCCTGACAGGAGCCCATGAGCTGCAGGTCCAGTTCAGCTCTGCTGTCCTCAGAACCGTCTCTCAGGCTGAAACCTCAGGACACACGCCCCCACACAGAGTCCACACATGCTCCCAGGTGGGGGACTCCAGCACTTGTCCCTCAACCCATGTGATTCTTGTCCTCCCGTAAAGAACAGAAAGGTCTCCCTCCCCAGGTGAAAGCACGCACCCACGGCTCTGAGCCCATTTACTGTAGATAGTCAATAAAGTGTTGTGCACAGCCAGCCCTTTTCTGTGTCTCCCAGAATTCTGTGCACGGGGCGTCGAGAGACCCACAGAGAGGACGAGGGGGTATCACCCAGGCCCCAAACAGCCCCTGCAGGGGCACCGCTAGGCACACACAGCTGACGTCCCCACGTGCCTTCCAGGGGCGGCCAGTCGCCAGGGTCAGGACCCCACAGACTATACTGGGACTCAGCCTGTGCCCCATGGGCCAGAATGGGCTAGGACAGAGTGACAGCCAGGGAACTTCAGGTCACCAGGGTCTGTGCAAAGCGACCTGGGAGTTCTGTGCTCCCTCTGTCCAGGAGGCCGGGGCTGGCCCAGTTCCAGGGCACATACTACCCTCCCCGCATCCCCATGCCAGTGTGCCTGGGGCACAGAGGGCCTGTGGGGCGCTCAGCCTGGCCCTGGAAGGGACGTCAGGACAGCAGGCCCTTGTGTTGTGCCCAAGACTACGAATCTGAGAAACCACCAAGGAGCCGACACCGAAGCAAACTCCCGAGGATTTCTCTACAAGGTGGAGCTTGGGTACAAGTTCACCCGACACAGCGGAGCAGGGACTTGGACCCCGAGACTAAGAGGCATAGCAGATTTATAGGGTCAGTGGACCGTGGGATATGCAGAAATTTGCACAGTCATGTCGGTCAACACGCAGGTGGCTGATTGAATTACACCTTACACTATAGTATCCACTTGAACTGGCCTATTACTTTGGTCAGAATCGGTGCACAGTTTTGGGGGACACAAAGCAGGGTTACATTGTTATGAGGCGATTTCTGATTAGGGTGTGCCCAGCAGCTTGACTTGGGTGGGGCTGCGCCTTAAGCCATATGCTGGTCATTTGGGGGTCATAGGGGAGGTGGTGGGTGTAGCACAAAATGGAATCAGTCCTGCTCTGCTTGTCCAGGGGTACGGGAATTTTGTTAAGTTTCCTGGGTCCCAACTTGCAGCTCATGCACCTGGGCAACGCTCACCAGGTGGACTCAGCGTGTACACCTTGTGGTGCTGGATCTATCACACCAGCGTGTGGAGGACACCCTCCTCGCCCTAGTGAGTAGGGGCTGGGTGAGCCTCGGCCTGAAAGCCAGGCAGCACAGGGGACTGAGGAACCCCAGCCCCGTCCCCACCCCGACCACACAGATGCAGCCTCAGCGCTCCCCGCCATGGGCACCCAGCTCCTCAGGAGCTCCCGCCACGGTGGCCCCGAGGTCTGACTCCCTGCTGGAGAGTCATCGGGGAGAACAGAAGCAGCCAGAGCTCGGCAAGACCCACTGCCGGACATGGGAATGTGGCCAAGCCAGACCTACCACCTCAGCTGACCCTCCAGCTGAAATTCACTACAGGAGCGAGCCACAGGTCGGCCAGGAGAGCCCAGCTAGCCACCCAGCATCAGCACAAGAAATGATGTAGTACCAACCATTTCGGCGTTTGGGCTACCCAGACAGAGGATCTGATAGCTGCACATGATAGCTTCATGTGATAGACACACACACGCCCCATAACCAACAGTCAGAATCCCCCCAATGTTGTCAAACAGCAGCTGGATGGTTATATACACGACGCTGTGGTCCCTAATAGAATACCTGGAAGACGCTATAAACCATGACTCCAGAGGTGCTGGAGGCATGGAGATGTGCCTGCTGTGTTCCAAAAAGGAACGCAGAGGGGCAGGAAGCATCCTACGGAGGGGGGGGACTCCTAGGAAAGGACACCAAGTCCCTGTGAAGGCTACGGTTGGTGAATCTTTCCTCTTTTATTTCAGCTTCTGCTTTTCCTCCTAAATGCCATTTTCCTCAATCATAATAGCAAAAATTTATTTTATGTTTTTAAATTTCTTTTTATTGGAGTCCAATTTGTATGACTTCTTTCTTCAGCAAGGATGTCATTCAGGATAGAAGGAAAGATTTTCCCAGACAGGCAAAGTATAAAGGAGTTCATGACTGCTAAACCAGTCCACTAAGGAATTTTAAGAGGGACTATTCTAGTGGGGGAAAAAAAGAGACAAAAGCAACAAAGACTAGAAAGGACCAGAGAACTTCACCAGAAACACCAACTCTACAGGTAAAACAAATGCACAAAGTTCATATCCTTGAATAAGCACTTTGAATGCTAATACTAAATGCTCCAATCAAAAGATATAGGGTGTCAGAGTGGCTTAAAAAACAGGATCCGAGATGCCTGGGTGGCTCAGGGCATAAGTCTCTGCCTTTGACCCAGGGTGTGATTCTAGAGTCTGGGATCGAGTCCCATATTGGGGTCCCGGTGGGGAGCCTGCTTCTCTCTTGACCTAATTTTCTGTCTCTGTCTCTGTCTCTGTCTCTGTCTCTTTCTCTCTCTCATTCTCTCAAAAATAAAATTGTTATTAAAAAAACAATGTCCATCGGTATGCTGCCTAATAGATGCTCACCTTAGACCTATAGACAACAGCAGATTGAAAGGCAGGGGATGGAAAATCATCTATCATGCTAATGGTTATGAAAAGACAGCTGGAGACCAATACTTATATTAGAGAAACTAGATTTGAAACCAAACTCTGGGGGTCACCTGGTGGCTCAGTGGTTGAGCATCTGCCTTCGGCTCAAGGTGTGTTCGTGGGATCCCAGGATCGAGTCCCATATTGTCATCCTTTTGGGGAGCCTCTCTCCCTCTGCCTATGTTTGTGCCTCTGCTTCTCTGTGTATCTCTCATGAATAAATAAATAAATAAAATATTTAATCTCAAACAGAAAGCACAAATACTGTAAGAAGTGATGAAGAAGGGCATTATTTCATAGTTAAAAAGACTCTCCATCAGGATCAAACAACTAAATATTTATGCTGCCAACATGTGAGTACCTAAATATGGAACCCAATAAACGTACAGGAACTCACTGATAATAATACAATGACAGGGGATTTTAACACCTACCCACTTATGGCAATGGACCGATCGTCTATGCAGAAAATCAACCAGGGAACAATAGCCTTGACACACTGGACCACAGGGACTCCACAGATATACTCTGAATATTTCTTCCTAAAGCAAAATACACATTCCTTTCAAGTGCACATGGGACATTCTCCAGAACAGATCATATCATGGGCCACAAATGCCCTCAACAGGTACAACAGGTTCAAGAAGGTTGATATCACACCCTGTACATTTTCAGACCACGACGCTATGAAACTCGAAGTCGACAGTAAGAAAAAATTTGGACAGACCTAAAATACGTGGAGATTATGAACATCCTACCAGAGAAGGAATGGAGCAACCAGGAAATTAAAGAGGAAATTAAAAACAAATAAAAATGAAAACATGTTTCTCCAAACCACTGGGATGTAGCAAAGGCAGTCCAGAGGGAAGTACATAGCAATACAGGCCTATCTCAGGAAACAAGAAGTCTCTAATACACAACCTAACCTTACACCTAAAGGAGCTGGATAAGGAATAGGAAACAAAGCCTAAAGCCTACAGAAGAAGGGAAAATATAAAGATGAGAGCAGAAATAAACAATACAGAAACAGTAGAATGGAATAACGAAATTAAGAGCTGGTTCTTCAAAATAATTAATAAAATGGATCAAGCCCTAGCCAGCCAAATGAATGAGAAATGAGAAAAAACCTAAATAAATAAAATGAATAGAGAGAAGAGAGATCACAATCAACACCAGAAAAATAAGACAATCATAAGGGAATACTATGAAAGATTATATGCTAACAAATTGGGAAACCTGGAAGAAATGGACAAATCCCTAGAGATGTGCAAACAAGCAAAACTGAAATAGGAAGAAATAGAAAATGTGAATAGACCCATAACTAGCAGAGGAATTGAATCAGCAAGGCACCTGGGTGCCTCAGTGGTTGAGCATGTGCTTTGGCTCAGGTCATGATCCCGGGGTCCTGGGGAATCAAGTCACACATCAGGCTCCCCGCATGGAGCCTCATTTTCCCTGTGCCTATACCTATGCATCTCTGTGTCTCTCATTAATACATAAATAAAATCTTTAAAAACGAAAAAAGATAAAAAGATGAGAAAGGACCCAAATAAAATCACAAATGAGAAAAGAGAAATAACAACATTAGAGGAATACAAACAATTATAAGAGAATATGATGAAAAACTACATGCCAGCAACCTAGAACCTGGAAGAAATAGATCAATTCCTGGAAATATATAACATAGCAAAAATGAAAAATGAAGAAATAAGAAATTTGAACAGACAGTTACCAGCAAAGAAATTGAATCAGCAATCAGGGTTCCCCAACAGGAGACGCTTAGATCAATAGAACAGAATGGAAAGCCAAAACAAGATACAAACATGTATCTATGACCCATAATGGACAACAAGGCATGAAGGAATATCCAATGGCACAAGACAGCCTCTTCAACAAACACTAACCCTGACCCCCGGATAAGAACAAATGGTGTTGGGAAAACCAGGCAGCCACATGCAGAAGAATGAAACTGGACCACTTTCTTACACCATATATATAAAAAATGAATTCAAAATGGATGAAAGACCTAAATGTGAGATCTGAAACCATACATACTAGAAAAGATAGGCAGCAACGTTTTTGACATTGGCCATTGGATCTTCTTTCAGGATATGCATTTGAGGTGAGGGAAACAAAAGCAAAAATACTATTGGGACTTCATCAAATTGAAAAGCTTCTGCAAAGTGAAGGAAACAACTAAAGCTAAAAAGCAACATACAGAAGGAGAGGCAAGATGGTGGAAGAGAAGGGTCCCCAAGTCACCTGTCCTGACCAAATTACCTAGATAAACTTCAAATCATCCTGAAAATCTAGGTATTCAGCCTGAGACTTAAGCAGAGACCAGATAGAATGCTACAGTGAGAAAAGTTCACACTTCTATCAAGGTAGGAAGATGGGGAAAAAGAAATAAAGATACAAAAGGCATCCAAGGGGACGGGGCCCCACACAGCCAGGCTAAGGCCAGGGTGAGTGCCCCCCGGGCAGGAGAGCTCTGTCCCAGAGAAGCAGGAGCTGCACCATTCTTCCTGAGGGAAATGACGCCCGCAGGGATTCAGAGCAAGACCCCAGGAAGGCGGGGATACCCTCGGGCTCCATGGGACACAAACATACACCTGCACTCCCAGGAGATTGCACCGAGCTCGCTAAGGGCTGTGGGGCACATGCATTGACCCAGGAGCAGCTCTGAGGGGATTCGGCAGCGGCTCTGTGCGGAGGGGGCAGCGGGTCCCTGGGAACAGCTAGGTGGCGGCGCCTAGGGCAGAGGAAGTGGCTTCGTGTGGAGGGGGCTGCGGGGCTCCAGGAGCAGCTCAGAGGGGCTATGGCGGCTCCGTGGAGAGGTGCCTACCCGGCCGGGAGCGAGAATCCAACAGCGCAGGTCGGGGAGCACAAGGCCGGGACACAGCCCAGGATTCGGCCTCCCCCGGGACAGGCAGAGGCCTGGAGGTTCCAGGAGAGCAAGGACGCTCCTGCTCAGAGCTGAGAAGATCAGCAGCCCCGCCCCAGAGCCTCCAGGCCCTGCAGACGGACTGCTCCAGAGTTACTGGGGAGGCTGAATACAGGTGTTCCGACCTGGCTGCTGCCACTGGGGTTGTTCCTCCTTGGGGGTCACAGGGTATACGAGCCCACTGAGCGCTTCACCAGGCAGGGGGAGAGGAGCTCCCCCAAGGGCTAGCACCTGAAACTCAACACAACAGGCCCCTCCCTCCAGAAGACCAGCTAGACGGCCAAGTTCCAGGGGAAGTCAAGGGACTTAAAGTACACAGAAACAGAAGATACTCCCCCATGTTTTTTTTTAATTTCTGATTGCTTCCCCCATTCTTTTCCCCCCTTTCTTTCTTTTTCTTTCTCCTTTTATTCTTTTTTGCTTTTTTCTTCCTTTTCCCTTTTTTCTTTTTCTCTTCTTTTTTCTTTCTCTCTTCTCTTTTTCTCCTTTTCACAATACAACTTGTTTTTGGCCACTCTGCACAGAGCAAAATGACTAGAAGGAAAACCTCACCTCAAAAGAAAAAACAGTCCTCTCTCCCACAGAGTTACAAATCTGGATTACAACTCAATGTCAGAAAACCAATTCAGAAGCACTATTATACAGCTATTGGTGGCTCTAGAAAAAAGCATAAAGGACTCAAGAGACTTCATGACTGCAGAATTTAGATCCAATCAGGCAGAAAGTAAAAAACAATTGAAGGAGATGCAATCCAAACTAGAATTCCTAATGACGAGGTTTAACGAGGTGGAAGAACGAGTGAGTGACGTAGAAGACAAGTTGATGGCAACGAGGAAAACTGAGGAAAAAAGAGATAGACAATTAACAGACCAGGAAGACAGATTAAGGAAAATAAACGACAGCCTGAGGAAGAAAAACCTATGTGTAATTGGGGATCCTGAGGGCGCTGAAAGGGACAGAGAGACAGAGTATGTATTTGAAGAAATCCTAGCTGAAAACTTTCCTAATCTGGGAAGGGAAACAGGCATTCAGATCCAGGAAATAGAGAGATAACCCCTAAAATCAATAAAAACCGTCCAACACCTCGATTTAATAGTGAAGCTTGCAAATTCCAAAGAATAAGAGAAGACCCTTAAAGCAGCAAGAGACAAGAAATCCCTGACCTTTATGGGGAGGAGCAGACCTCTCCACAGCGACCTGGCAGCCCAGAAAGTGCTGGCTGGATATATTCAGGGTCCTCCATGAGAAGAACATGCAACCAAGAATAATTTATCCAGCCAGGCTCTCATTCAAAATGGAAGGAGAGATAAAGAGTTTCCAAGACAGGCAGGGACTGAAAGAATATGTAACCTCCAAACTAGCTCTGCAAGAAATTTTAAGGGGGACTCTTAAAATTCCCCTTTAAGAAGAAGTTCAGTGGAACAATCCACAAAAACAAGGACTGAAGAGATGTCATGATGACACTAAACTCATATCTGTTGATAGTAACTCTGAACGTGAATGGGCTTAATGACCCCTTCAAAGGCGCAGGGTTTCAGACTGGATAAAAAATCAGGACTCAACTATTTGCTTTCCACAAGAGACTCATATTAGACAGAAGGACACCTACAATCTGAAAATAATGGGTTGGAGAACCATTTACCATACAAATGGTCCTCAAAAGAAAGCAGTGAAAAAAAAAAAAGAAAGAAAGAAAGCAGTGGTAGCCATCCATATATCAGATAAACTTAAATTTACCCCGAAGACTATAGTGAGAGATGAAGACGGACACTAAATCATACTTAAAGGATCTATCCAACAAGAGGGCTTAACAATCCTCAATATATATTCCCTGAATATCGGAGCTGCCAAATATTTAAACCAATTATAACGAAAGTGAAGAAATACTTAGATAATAATTATCTTATACTTGGTGACTTCAGTCTAGGTCTTTCTACCCTCGATAGGCCTTCTAAGCACAACATCTCAAAGAAACGAGGGCTTTAAATGATACACTGGAGCAGATACATTTCACAGATATCTACAGAACTTTACATCCAAACTCAACTGAATAAACATTCTTCTCAAGTGCACATGGAACGTTCTCCAGAATAGACCACATACTGGGTTACAAATCACGTCTGAACCGATACCAAAAGATTCAGATCATCCCCTGCATATTCTCAGACCATAATGCCTTAAAATTAGAACTAAATCACAACAAGAAGTTTGGAAGGACCTCAAACACGTGGAGGTTAAGGACCATCCTGCTAAAAGATGAAAGGTTCAACCAGGAAATTGAGGAAGAATTAAAAGGATTCATGGAAACTAATTGGAATGAAGATACAAATGTTCAAAATCTTTGGCATGCAGCAAAAGCAGTCCTAAGGGGGAAATACATCACAATAGAAGCATCCATTCATAAACTGGAAAGATCTCAAATACAAAAGCTAACCTTACTCATAAAGGAGCTAGAGAAAAAAACAGCAGCTAGATCCTACACCCAAACAGAATAAGAGATTTAATTAAAATTAGAGCAGAACTCAAGGAAACTGAGACCATAAGAAATGTGGAACAGATCAACAAAACCAGGAGTTGGTTCTTTGAAAGAATTAATACCATACATAAACCATTAGCCAGTCTTATTAAGAAGAGAGACAAGACTCAAATTAATAAAATCATGAATGAGAAAGGAGAGATCACTACCAACACCAAGGAAATACAAACGATTTTAAAAACATATTATGAACAGCTATACGCCAAAAAATTAGGCAATTTAGAAGAAATGGACGCTTTCCTGGAAAGCCACAAACTACCAAAACTGGAACAGGAAGACATAGAAAACCTACACAGGCCAATACCCAGGGAGGAAATTGAAGCAGTCATCAAAAACCTCCCAAGTCACAAAAGTCCAGGGCCAGATGGCTTCCCAGGGGAAATCTATCAAACGTTTAAAGAAGAAACCATACCTCTCCTACTAAAGCTGTTTGGAAAGATAGAAAGAGATGGAGTACTTCCAAATTCGTTCTATGAAGCCAGCATCACCTTAATTCCAAAACCAGACAAAGACCCCACCTAAAAGGAGAATACACACCAATATCCCTGATGAACATGGATGCAAAAATTCTCAACAAGATACTAGCCAATAGGATCCAACAATACACTAAGAATATCATTCACCATGACCAAGTAGGATTTATCCCCGGGACACAAGGCTGGTTCAACACGTGTAAAAAAATCAATGTCATTCATCATATCAGCAAGAGAAAAACCAAGAACCATATGATCCTCTCATTAGATGCAGAGAAAGCATTTGACACAATAGAGCATCCATTCCTGATCAAAACTCTTCAGAGCGTAGGGATAGAGGGAACATTCCTCGACATCTTAAAAGCCATCTAGGAAAAGCCCACAGCAAATATCATTCTCAATGGGGAAGCACTAGGAGCCTTACCCCTAAGATCAGGAACAAGACAGGGATGTCCACTCTGACCATTGCTATTCAAAATAGTACTGGAAGTCCTGCCTCAGCAATCAGACAAAAAAAGAAATAAAGTCATTCAAATTGACAAAGAAGTCAAACTCTCCCTCTTCGCCAATGACATGATACTGGATACCTAGAAAAACCAAAAGCCTCCACCCTAGGATAGCTAGAACTCATACAGCAATTTGGTAGCGTTGCAGGATACAAAATCAATGCCCGGAAATCAATGGCATTTTTATACACTAACAATGAGACTGAAGAAAGAGAAATTAGGGAGTCAGTCTCATTTACAAGTGCACCCAAAAGCATAAGATACCTAGGAATAAACCTAACCAAGGAGGTAAAGGATCTATACCCTAAAAACTATAGAAAACTTCTGAAAGAAATTGAGGAAGACACAAAGAGATGGAAAAATATCCCATGCTCATGGATTGGCAGAATTAACATTGTGAAAATATCAATTTTACCAAGGCAATGTTCACCTTTAATGCAAACCCTATAAAAATACCATGGACTTTCTTCAGAGACTTAGAACTAATTATTTTAAGATTTGTGTGGAATCAGGATCCCTGGGTCATGCAGCGGTTTGGCACCTGCCTTTGGCCCAGGGCACGATCATGTAAACCCAGGATTGAATCCCATGTCAGGCTCCTGGTGCATAGAGCCTGCTTCTCCCTCTGACTGTGTCTCTGCCTCTCTCTCTCTCTCTCTCTGTTTGTGACTATCATAATAAAAAAAGACTTGTGTGGAATCAGAAAAGACCCTGAATAGCGAGGCGAATTTTAAAAAAGACAACCATATCTAGGGCATCACAATGCCAGATTTCAGGGTGTACTACAAAGCTGTGGTTCAAGACAGTGTGGTACTGGCACAAAAACAGACAAATGGATCAATGGAACAGAAGAGAGAACCCCGAAGTGGACCCTGAACTTTATGGTCAACTAATATTCAATAAAGTTGGAAAGACTATCGATTGGAAGAAAGACAGTCTCTTCAATAAATGGTGCTGGGAAAATGGACATACACATGCAGAAGAAAGAATGAAACTACACCACTCTCTTTCACCATACACAAAAATAATCTCAAAATGAATGAAAGATCTAAATGTGAGACAAGAGTCCATCAAAATCCGAGAGGAGAACACAGGCTATATCTTTTTTTGAACTTGGCCACAGTAACCTCTTGGAGATACATCCACGAAGGCAAAATAAACAAAAGCAAAAATGAACTATTGTGATTTCATCAAGATAAGAAGCTTTTGCACAGCAAAGGATACAGTCAACAAAACTAAAAGACAACCTACAGAATGGGAGAAGATATTTGCAAATGACGTATCAGATAAAGGGTTAGTTTCAAAGATCGATAAAGAACTTCTTAAAATCAACAACAAAGAGACAAAGAATCCAATCATGAAATGGGCAAAAGACATGAAGAGAAATGTCACAGAGGACGACATTGCCATGGCCAACATGAACATAAAAAAAATGCTCTGCATCACTTGCTATCATGGAAATACAAATCAAAACCACAATGAGAACCACCTCACACCACTGAATGGGAATAATTAACAAGGCAAGAAGAAAACAAATGTTGGAGAGGATGCAGAGAAAAGGGAAGACTCTTACACTTTTGGTGGTAATGTGAACTGGTGCAACCACTTTGGAAACTTGTCTGGAGGTTCCTCAAAGAGTTAAAAATAGACCTGCCCTATGACCCAGCAATTGCACTGTTGCGGATTTACCTCAAAGATTCAGATGCAATGAAACGCGGGGACACCTGCACCCCGATGTTCATAGCAGCAACGTCCACAATAGCCAAAATGTGGAAGGAGGCTTGGAGTCCTTTGAAAGATGAATGGATAAGGAACATGTGGTTTATGTATACAATGGAATATTACTCAGCAAGTAGAAACGACAAATACCCACCTTTTGCTTCAACCTGGATGAAACTGTAGGGTTTTACGCTGAGTGGAGTAAGTCAATCGGAGAAGGACAAACATATGGTCTCATTCAATTGGTTAATATATATAATAGTGAAAGGGAATATAAGGGAATGTAGAAGAATGTGTGGGAAATATCAGAAAGGGAGACAGAACATAAAGACTGCTGACTCTGAGAAAGGAACAAGGGATGCTGGAAGGGGAGGAGGGCAGGGGGTGCGGGTGAATGGGTGACGGGCACTGACGGGGGCACTTGCCGGGATGAGCCTGGGTGTTACTCTGCTTGTTGGTAAATTAAACACCAATAAAAAATAAATTTATTTTTTAAAAAAAGTACAAACACCTAAATATTTATGCTGCAAACATAGGAGTACCTAAATATAGAAACCAATTAATGACAAACGTACAGGAACTCACTGATAATAATACAATGACAGGGGATTTTACCACCCAATGATGACAATGGACTGATCGTCTATGCAGAAAATCAACAGGGGAACAATTGCCTTGACACACTGGACCACAGGGACTCAACAGATATAGTCTGACATTTCATCCTAAAGCAGAACACACATTCCTTTCAACTGCACATGGGACATTCTCCAGAACAGATCATATCAAGGCCCACAAATCAGCCATCAACAGGTACAACAGGTACAAGAAGGTTGATATCACACCCTGGACATTTTCAGACCACGACGCTAAGAAACTCGAAGTCGACAGTAAGAAAAAATTTGGACAGACCAAAAATACATGGAGATTATGAACATCCTACTAGAGAATGAATGGAGCAACCAGGAAATTAAGGAGGAAATTTAAAACAAATGAAAATGAAAACATGTTTCTCCAAACGTCTGGGATGTAGCAAAGGCAGTCCTAAGAGGGAAGTACATAGCAATACAGGCCTACCTCAAGAAATAAGAAGTCTCCAATACACAACCTAACCCTACACCTAAAGGAGCTGGTAAAGCAATAGCAAACAAAGCCTAAAGCCTACAGAAGAAGAGAAAAAATAAAGATGAGAGCAGAAATAAAAAATACAGAAAAAACAAAACAGTAGAATGGAATAACGAAACTAAGAGCTGGTTCTTCTTTTTTTTTTTTTTGATAGTCACAGAGAGAGAGAGAGAGAAAGGCAGAGACACAGGCAGAGGGAGAAGCAGGCTCCATGCATCGGGAGCCCAACGTGGGATTCGATCCCGGGTCTCCAGGATCGCGCCCTGGGCCAAAGGCAGGCGCCAAACCACTGCGCCACCCAGGGATCCCTAAGAGCTGGTTCTTCAAAATAATTAATAAAATGTATCAAGCCCTAGCCAGCCTTATGAATGAGAAAAGAGAAAACCTAAATAAATAAAATCACAAATGAGAGAAGAGAGATCACAATCAACACCAGAAAAATAAAACAATTATAAGGAAATACTATGAAAGATTATATGCTAACAAACTGGGAGACCTGGAAGAAATGGACAAATCCCTAGAAATGTGCAAACGAGCAAAACTGAAATAGGAAGAAATAGAAAATATGAACAGACCCATAATTAGCAAAGAAACAGAATCAGTAAGGCACCTGGGTGTCTCAGTGTTGAGCATCTGCTTTAGCTAAGTTCATGTTCCCAGGCTCCTGGGGGATCACGTCCCACATCAGGCTCCCCGCATGGAGCCCTATTTTCCCTCTGCCTATAACTCTGCCTCTCTGTGTCTCTCATGAATATGTAAATAAAGGTGCGGCCACTGTGGAAAACAGTCTGGAGGGTCCTTGAGAAGTTAAAATAGGGGATCCCTGCATGGCACAGTAGCCCGGGATCGAATCCCACGTCGGGCTACTAGTGCATGTAGCCTGTTTTTTTCTCTGCCTGTGTCTCTGCCTCTCTCTCTGTGACTATCATAAACAAAATTTCAAAAAGGAGTTTAAAATAGAGCTACCCTACGATTCCAAAATTGCACAGCTAGGTATTTACCCTGAGGATACAAAAGTAGTTTAGTAGACTCAAAGGGGAACACGCAGCCCAGTGTTGGTAGCAGCATTATCAACAACAGCGAAACTGTATACAGCCCAGATGTCCATCAACGATGAATGGGAAGAGACGATGTGGCAAATATACACACTGCAACATCACTGGGTCATCAGAAGGGATGAAATGAAGCCATTTACAAGGACGTGGGAGAAGTGGAAGGGACTTACGCTAAATGAACTCAGTCAGTCAGAGTAAGACAGGTACCAAATACCATACAATTGCATTCACATGTGAATTTTAAGAAACCAAACTGGCAAAGGGGCAAATGGGGGGATGAGAGATGCAAACCAAGATACACACTCTTAACCACACAAAATAATCTAATAAATACCAGAGGAAGGTGGGGCGGATGGGGAATCAGGGGATGGGGATAGTGGAGGTCACCTCTGACCAGTACCAGGTGTTGTATTCAAGGGTTGAATCACTATGTTGTAAACCTGAAACTATATCATACTGTGTTTACAAAGAGGAATTCAAGTAAAACTTTAAAATAATAATTGGTAGTATAGAGGATACATGTGCGCACAAGAGATAAAATCAGAAAGGCAACTGAAAATCCAAACAAAAGTCTTTATAGCCACAAACCCCTCCTTAGCTGAGCTCAGGAGAAGCCTGCCATGCCTATTCTCACCCCAGCAGAAGCCTGGATTTTGATTCTCTGGGGAGGCCACTGACTTGGAGTCAGGCTA
This sequence comes from Canis lupus baileyi, assembly GCF_048164855.1. NCBI lineage: Eukaryota > Metazoa > Chordata > Mammalia > Carnivora > Canidae > Canis > Canis lupus. Next base: position 32,511,045 of record NC_132871.1, on the reverse strand, counting down.
TCTTTGAACCCAAAACCTAAATAGAGTGCATAAAACTAAACTGCCCAAGATGCTAGGAGTCCCAGTGCAGGCACATGCCAAGACCCAAACTCTAACCATACACAGACATAACACTTACCCTACACTTAAGCCTAATGTTAACCTAACCCTTAAACAAGAACTATCACTAATCAAAACCAAACACAAACCCCAAGACCGAAACACATTCACTGAACCTTCCTGCCAACCCTCACCCTAACTCCTAAACCTATTCTAAACCCTTAACCCTGACACTTACCTTAAATCTAACCCTAACCTCTAACCATAACCTTAACTTAATGTACTCAAATCGTATTCCTAAACTTAACCTGTACCCTAACCCTAACCCTCTAATACTAATCCTATCTCATACCCAAAAGTGTACCCTAACCCGTACCCTAAAACTAATCCCTAACCGACTGCCTAGCCCACTCTTAACCTTTTCCAAGCCGTACCCTGACCCTGACCTGACCCTAAACCTAACCCCTACCAAACACTAACCCTAATCCTATCCCTAACCCCTATCCTAAACCTAACCCTCGCCCTAACCCTAAACCTAGCTGTAACTTTTACTCTAACCCCTAACCCTAACCCCTGACCCTAACTCACACCCTAAACCCTAACCGCAAACCTAGCCCAAACCTAACTCTCACCATAACCCAAACCCCAACTCCTAACCTCCTGCCCTAATCCCTAAAGTCTAAACCCTATCCCTAACTCTAACTCCTGTCCCTCATACAAACCCCCATCCTAACTCCTAACCACTGACCCTTACCCTTATCCCTCACCCTAACCTCTAATCCATAACCATAAGCATAATAACAACCCCTAACATCTAACCTAAGCCTAACCACCAAATGCCTCCCCTCCCCTGACCCTACTATTCATTCTACCCATTCACTTACCCTATGGTTCTGAGGAGTCCCTACTGATATGGATGTGGTCCCCAATGGCACCTCCAGAGTCCTCCAGGAGGTCCTGTGGAAGCCGGGGTCCTGTGAGTGCAGAAGTGGCCCCACGTGTTCCAGAGACTTAGTCAGCGGGTCCTGAGTTCGCCTGGTCTCCTGTCACCGTGGGTATGCCTCACATCCTCTGGAAGCCTCACAGCAGGTTCTCAGGAGGCCCGGGGCTCCTGTCAGCCTGGACATGGCCCCACGTCCCCCAGAAAACTCACCGCAGGTCCTGAGGAGGCTGTGGGTTCCTGTCAGCCTAGACGCAGCCCCATGTCTCCCAAAGCCAAAGTGCAGGTCTTGAGGAGGACGGGGGTCCTCTCAGTCTTGACGTAGCCCCACATTTTCCTCAGCCTCACCATAAGACCTGAGGAGGTTGGGGGCTCCTGTCAGCATGGACGTGGCCCCAAATCATCCCAGTCCTTCACAGTGCATCCTGAGGAGGCCGGAGACTCCTGTCAGTGTGGATTCGGCATCCACATTTTTCTTAGGCCTCACCACAGGCTCTGACAAGGCTGGGGTCTTCTGTCCGCATGGACGCATCCCCATATTTCCCAATATCTACACCGGGGGTCCTGAGGACATCAGTGTCCCGTTGTGTGGACGTGGCCTCACGTCCTCCCAAAGCATCACCACAGGTTCTGAGGTGGCCGAGGCTCCTGTCACTGTGGATGCGGCCCCCAGCTTCCAGAAGCCTCAACTTATGTCCTGAGGGGCCCATTAGGTCCTGCCAGAGTGAACGCGGCACCACATCCTTCAGAAACCTCCCTGTGTGTCCTGGAGTGGCCCAGGGGCTCCTGTCAGTGTGGATGCGGACCCACATCTTACTGAAGCCTCCCCGCGGGTGCTGAGGCAGCCCAGGGGCTCCTGTCAGGGTGGATGTGGGCCCACATCTTCCTGAAGCCTCACCATGTGTCCTGAGGAGACCGGGGCTCCTGTCATCGTGAACGCTGCCCAGTATCCCCCTGAAGACTCACCGCAGATTCTGAGGAAGCTGTGGCTCATCAGAGTGGACGTGTCCCCACGTCTTCCTCAGGCCTCCCCAGCACAGGCTTGCTCCTGTTAGTGCAGGCAGAAGGCCTACTGCACATGCATGCCCTCTGGGTGGTGCCTGGGCTCAGGCGCCCCCTACGGGATGCTCAGGCGCTGCAGGAGGCTGTGCAGGAGGAGGCAGAGTGCCCATCCCCAGGCCCACCTCTGCCTCCTTCCAGGCTCCAGCTGTGGCCTGTTATCTCCGGAAACGTCTGACTGAAAAGGGGCCCAACACCCAGCTTCCCCAAAAATACTTAAGGAGAATGAATTGGAGCCCAAAAAGCGAAATGAAATGTGGACCAGACTTTTACCAAGTCCTGTAAAACTCACTCAACCCTCTTCCACTGTGGGAGGGACAAAGGGCTGGTGCAGCCGCCCTGGAAACAGTATGGAGGCTCCTCAGGAAGTTACAAATAGAGCTGCCCTGCGACCAGCAGGTGTACAACCCGGAGCTCACTCTGAAGATACAGATGCAGTGAGACGTGGGACAACTGCACCCCAATTTCCACAGCAGCCGTGTCCGCAGTAGCCACACTTGGGAGGAGCCTCGGTGCCCTCTGCCAGATGATGGATAAAGAGGATGGGAGATAGATGATGGTCATAGAGAGAGGAATGGTACTCAGCTATCAGAGAGAAGGAAATCTTGCCATTTGCAATGACGTGGATAGAACTAGAAGGATCATCCTAAGTGAAATAGGTCAGTCGGAAAAGAGAATGACCGTGTGGTGTCATTCATAGCTGGAATTAAAGAAGCAAAGCAGATGAACATCTGTGAAGGGAAGGAAAAACAAATAAGATGAAAACAGATGCAGGAAATACAGACTCTTAATTAAAGGAAACAAACTGGGGATCCCTGGGTGGCGCAGCAATTTGGCGCCTGCCTTTGGCTCAGGGTGCGATCCTGGAGACGAGACCCGGGATCAAATCCCACATCGGGCTCCCGGTGCATGGAGCCTGCTTCTCTCTCTGCCTGTGTCTCTGTCTGCCCCGCCCCTCTCTCTCTCTGTGCCTGTGTGTCTATGGTAAATAAATAAATAAAAAATTTAAAGTAAAATAAAGGAAACAAACTGAGTGTCCCTGCTAGGCGGGGACGGGGGAGGGGATAACATGGGACCAGCATGAAGGAGGGCACATGATGTCAGGAGTACAGCGGTTATCTCCAACTGTTTAATCCTGAATTCTTCCTCTGAGAGTATAATGCACTATACGTTAATTAATTCGGTTTAAATTAAATTAAGTTAAAAAATCTGTTGTATCAGAACACGTTTCCTACTGGACTTTCTGTTCTGTTCCTTCACCTTATGCTGGGACCAACCCACATGGGTGTGGTTGTTAAGTAGGCGTCAGGCCTCGTCCATGGACCAGCCCAGGGCGAGAACTCACGACCCTGAGATCAGGACCGGAGGTGAGGTCAGTAGTCGGATACTTAACTGATGGAGCCAGGAGGGGTCCCGAGGAAAACACTGCTTTATCCTGTGTCTCTGTGACATCGTTTGAAATAGGAAAGTGCTGCGTCCCACTCTGTCCTGCTTCTCCATTACTGATTTGCTGTCCGGGGTCATTTGTGGGGGCGGATGGATGTTATGGGTTTTTTTTTTCCTATTTATAGGATGTGCCTCCATGATTTGACAGGAATGACATTGAAATTGAGGGTGGCTTCAGGAACTGCGGACATTTTCACACGATGAGGCTCCCAACCCATGAGCCCAGCACGGCCTCCCAAAGCCTGGTATGGCTAAGTGCACAAGTCTTGTGCTCCTTTGGTTCAGTCTCATCTATTCTCTGTGATGCTCCTGAGAAGGGAGTCACGTCCGGCATTTCCTTCCTGAGTGCTCATTGTCAGGACACAGCAAGCCCCACAATAGAATAAAAACTGAGCCCAGAACAATGGCAGGAAGCCTCTATTAGAAGAGATCTCAATGCCCTTGAAGGCCCCATATCAAAATGTAAACCGAACTTGAGGAATTGCTCCAGCCCTTTGGGAGTTCCCCGAGAACAGCCCTTAAAACTAAGCTAAAACCCACCTCGGGGTCCAATTCCCTGCTCCGCTCTGTTGGGTATACTTGGACACAAGCTCGAGCTTGTAAATAAACCCTCGTGTGTTTGCATCAGTGTCAGCTTCTTGGTGGTTTCTCAGATTCGCAATCTTGGGCACAACAGTCTGAGATAAAAAAACAAAACCAAAAGAAGCTCGGACGCAGGTAGAGTGAACGCAGGGTTCTGAGAGCAGCGGCGTAGACCTGGGGGCTTTGGGGCTCTTCTCTGGAGGCCCCAGCGGACAGGTGGGTGGGATGCTCAGCCCCAGAGCCAGAGGACCTAGCATCCCCACCGGCATCCCGCCCATCAGGGCCGGGTCTCAGGGAGCAGCCCAGCGCTGCCCACTTGAGCCCAGAGACGCTGATGCCCACCCCGCCTCTGACCCCCACAGGATCAACTCCTAGGCAGATGTGCACCTGACAATCAGGACCACGGCCCATCCCCAGACCCCACACAGACCATTTGCTGCCGCCAAGTTGTTGGACCACAGAGGCTGCAGAGCTTCAGCTCTGCCTGGAAAGTAGGGTCTAGATTCTTTTGTACACTGTGCTCTTTTTAAATTTATTTTCTTTGATTCTTTTTTATTAATTGTCTTATTTTAATTTTTCGTATGTACCTTATATATTTCTTTTTTTACTTTCATGGTACTTTAATTGTGTTTCATATTTTGGGATTTAGAATCTTTTAACAAGCAGGCTAAAATAATGTGGTTTTTTTTTGGGAGGGCAGTTGTTATTGTTTTTCTTGATTTTTCTTTTTCTTTCTTCTTTCTTTTTTGGAAAAAATAATGAGATTGAGAAATTCTCCTCCATAAAATAACATGAAGTAGTACTCACAGCCAGGAAGTTCATCAATAAACATATACGATGTCTAACTACAGTTTAAAACAATGATTATAAAGATAGCAGCTGGGCAGCCCTGGTGGTGCAGCGGTTTAGCGCCGCCTGCAGCCCAGGGCGTGATCCTGGAGACCCTGGATCGAGTCCCACGTCAGGTTCTCTGTATGATGCCTGCTTCTCCCTCTGCCTGTGTTTCTGCCTCTCTCTCTCTCTGTCTCTATGAATAAATAAATAAAATCTTAAAAAAAATAATAATAATAAAGATAGCAGCTGGGCTGGAAAAAGAGCACAGAAGCAAACTAGAGAATCCCTTACTGTAGAAATAAAAGAACTTAAATCAAGTCAGTCCAACGTTAAAAATTCTATAACTGAGATGTAGTCCCAAGTGAAAGTCTTCAAAACAAGAAAGGTTATGGACCAAAGTGGCAGACTTAGGGAGTTCAGCCACTTATTAAAACTATGACATTCATATCATAGGAGACTCAGAAGATGAAGAGAGAGAAAAGGTGGACCTTGGTCAGCCATTAGCAACGACAAATACCCACCATGTACTTCAAGGTGGATGGAACTGGAAGGTATTATGCTGAGTGAAGTAAGACAATCAGAGAAGGACAAACATTGTATGTTCTCATTCATTTGGGGAATATAGGTAATAGTGAAAGGGAATATAAGGGAAGGGAGTAGAAATGTGTGGGAAATATCAGAAAGGGAGGCAGAACATAAAGTCTTCTAACTCTGGAAATGAAGTAGGGGTGATTGAATGGGAGGAGGGCAGGGGTGAGGATGAATGGGTGACGAGCACTGAGGGGGGCACTAGACGGGATGGGAACTGGGTGTCATTCTATATTTGGCAAACTGAACACCAATAAAAAATAAATTTATTATTAAAAAAAAAGAAAGAGTGGCACCTGGGTGGCTGAGTTAGTTAAGCTTCTGCCTTAGGCTCAGATCATGATCCAGGTCCCAAGGCAGGCTCCCTGTTCAGCATGGAACCTGCTTCACCCTCTCCCTCTACCCTTCTTGCTCATGCTTTTTCTCCTCTCTCTCTCTCATATAAATAAATAACATCTTTGAAAAAAAAATCAAACAAACCTAGAGGGAAGAGAAATCTCCCATGTAGAAGAAATTCAAAGAATTTGTGCAGACATTCCACCGTCAAATTCATGAGCATAGCTTCCCACTCTTATGTGTGCAATACACTTAGTAACTTCCTTCTAAAAATATATTATGAAAAACCTAAAATAATAATGATAATACACTAATAATAATAAAAATAATAATAAAAATAACAAAAATGAATCAGTTTACTATGGAGAAAGCTGACAAACACTACCTTAGAAAGATGATCAGATCCATACCAAGACTGATAAATCATGTGATAATATCTATCCTTTATATGATATAATAAAAATGGCAGTATATCTCTGTATATAATCCACAAAAACAGTTCAATCATCAGATAAACGACAGACATGTCCCAACTGAGGGAAATTTTTCAAAATACTCTCCTTCTCAAATTGTTCCAGTTCCACAACAACAAGGAAAGGCTGAAAGACTGTCACAATCCAGAGGAGCCTAAGAAAAAATGAGGACAGATGGAATGTAATACGAGGGATGGTAACTTAGCAAAAACTAAGGAAATCTGAATAAAGTATGGTCTTTGGTTAATGCGACTATTTTAATATTGATTCATTAGCTCATATTTGTACCGTACTAATATATGATATCAATAATTGGAGAAATAGAGTGCCAGTGCATGTGAATGCACTATACTATCTTCTCAATTTCCCTATAAATCTTTGTTTTTTTCCTAATAAATAAGATTTATTTTGAAAATTGACTTAAATGAATCAGGCTCCAAGTGTGAAGACATTTTAAGAATAGTTGAATTAACTTTTGCCTTCTTCTTAAAGAGTTCCTTTGATGGAAACAAAGTAAGAATTTTAGATCAGAAGGAAAGAAAAACACTTATGAACACGTATAATGCCTCCTCAACCTGAAAAGCAGGAACGGATAATAAATAGCAAAAATCAGATAAAAATAATGCTAGTATAATAGGTACCATACTGCAAGTGCATATAAAATTAGCAATGGGGGATCCCTGGGTGGCGTAGCAGTTTGGCGCCTGCCTTCGGCCCAGGGCGCAATCCTGGAGACCCGGGGTCGAGTCCCACGTCGGGCTCCCGGTGCCTGGAGCCTGCTTCTCCCTCTGCCTGTGTCTCTGCCTCTCTCTCTGTCTGTGACTATCATAAATAAATAAAAGAAAAAAATAAAAAAATAAAATTACCAATGCATAACATTTATTTCCTTGACATTTGTCTTCCAAAGAGTTCACAGTGTTTCAGTGTCAGTTGAAATAGGGGAAGAATCTCAGGGAAGAATCCTTCACATAATAATAGGACCATTGGTAATAATGTCTCTCAGTTTATTCCAAATCCATAAAGATGCATTTCCTGATGAGTGACTAAACTGTGAAGAAAGAGATGAGAAACACTTCCCTCTGAATTACTTGTGTCAGAATATTTTAACCATAGTACTACAGATAGTAGTAAATTATCCTTATTAACAGGAAATACATCTCAGATTGGAATCTGAGCAATCAGATGTGCAGAGATAAAACTCTATGACTCCCTCCTCAACTTTTAAAGACAAAGGAGAGCTCTTCTATGTACAAAGTCAGTTGTCAAGATAGCCTCAGGGAATAAGATTCTGCAGCTTCGAATCCCGCTGCACAGCTGGGACGCCCGTGCTCCAGGTCTTCCTGATCCCAAATCACTGGGCCTGTTGCCCAACACAGGATGCCACGCTGAGGTTATTTGCAATTGCTCTCTTAGTAGCTCTGGGGAAGGGGGAAGGAGCTAGATAGGTGGGACAGGAAGCAAGGAGGCTGAGAAAATTAAGGCCATTCCAATTTAAATTCAGCATTCGCACACTCCCAGCCATCCCAGGCCCCTGTGAAGAAGAGCTGAAATTTACATTGCTTCAGTTACAGGAAAAAAACAAAAGTTTACAGCTTAATGTCCTAGAAAGCCCCACAATTGAATCAAAACAAAGTCCATGCCAAGGGCTGGAACCGTCTATTAGAATGAGAACAGAGCTCAATACCCTTGAAGGCCCCATATCAAAATGTCAACAGAACTTGAGGAATTGCTCCAGCCCTCTGTAGGACCCCCCCCAAGACAAGCCCTTAAAACTAAGCTAAAACCCACCTCGGGGTCCAAGTCTCTGCTCCACTGTGTTGGGAGTACTTGGACGCAAGCTCGAGTTTGGAAATCAACCCTTGTGTGTTTGCATTGGTGTCAGATACTTAGTGGTTTCTCGGATTCGCAATCTTGGGCCCAACACTCCCATGTCCCCTCCCACCTTGGCTGAACACCTATCCCCTCCCACACAGGGTGAAACTCAGTCACCTCCCCGCCCACAACAGCTGGGCACAAGCCGTCACACAGGTCCCACGGGCACGGTGGGCACTCCCGTCATCCCTGGACTCCCAGAGGAAGGAAGGAGGTTTCCGCAGGACACACTCCAATTGTGGTCCCAGGGCTCCCTGCCCAGCATGGCAGCTCGTGACAGGTCGGGGTCTGTATCCCTGGCGCCTGTTCCTCCTCCCTGGTTTTCCCACAGGAAATGAAGGAGGATACACTTTTCTTCTCCAGGGACATCACGAAAGTAGACCTGGACGTCAACAGGACGTTGGGCAGCCACATCATGTTTTAGTACTGCTAGGGGGTCGGGTAATTCTGCTTGTACAGGGGGCTTTGGGGCCCTGGGCTTCTGGGTAGGGAAAACAGGGCCTCTGTGCCAGGGGGAGCAACGGCAGCCAACAACACACTGCTCAATGGTAGGGTGATTGGGATGACCCCCGTGCCCACCCCTCGGGCCTCAAGGATGAGTGGCCAGTAGGATGGGGCCTCCAGGGGTTGCCATGGGAGCTGAACACCAAAAGGGATAGGGACGGCCCCATGAGAAGCAGGGTATGGGGTGGGGGATGAAGGGGGCCAGGGACCGGACCTGGGGGCCAGGCGGCATGGCCGCAGCTGGAGCAGGACACATATCGATCCCATGAGGGTCGGATGGGTCAGAGTGACACCCACTCTCGGTACTTTATATATTTCTAAATTCTATGCATTTAATTTGAGACAAATTGCAATTTGAAAAAATACATATTATGATGACCCCCAGATAATGCCCCCAGTCCAGCCAGACACCTGCACTGACCACACCGTGCCCCAGGGGAAGGTGTCACAACAAACCCCAGACTGGGGTCGCCTTTAACTGTAGAAGTCTCCTTCTGCATCTTAGGGGAAGGAGATACCCTGTGTCCGCAGGCCCCCCACGACATCCCCCTCATGCCCCACTCCTACTCCACCCCTCTACATCATCATTCCCAATGGCATCCCACCTACACCATCCCCCTCACACCCACACAGCCCACGCAAACCCAACCCACACTATACCCCAACACCATCCCCCTACACCATCCCCCACACTCCACCACAATCATACCCCTGCCCCCACACCATCCACCCCCACACCATTTAACCCCAGCAAGGACCAGGTGCAGGTGACCCCTGTGGGACATGCTCAGCCTCCCGGCATTTCTCTGCATACCCTGATCCCATCAGAAGCCCGGGTGTCTCAAAGAGTACCCAGGGGTTGCAGAGAGGAGGAAAGACAGGGAGCCCCCGACAGGGTGGGTGCAGGTGAGTGGTTCAGAGGATGCACCGTGCCCTGCCTCTGCCCACTGTCCCTCCTGGAGGGCGGCACACCCTGCACAGGACACCAGCCCCTAACCCCTAGGGACCTGGGCTGACCTGGCCCCGGGCTCGGTGGGGGTTGAGTTGATTTGAGCCTCTCCAGGGCCAACACAAAGACTAATGGGATCCAGCCCCCCATGGCCCTGGCCAGTCCTGGATTCTGGCCCCAGGCTGAGCAAGCCCTCTCACAGCTGGATGTGGCCTCTTAGGCACTGGGCGTACCCCACAGACCCAGGTCACTCACCTAGGGCGCCCTTTGGATCCTGGGACACCCCAGGGTGAGGACAGCAGGAGTAGGCCGGTGGGCCCCACCTGCACCAAAACCAGGAGGCAGGCTGCTCCAGGTGCTGGGGCCACTGGGAGCCCAAGGCCGGGGTCCAGCTGCCCTGCAGGGACCCAGTGCAGGAGCCCATGACCTGCAGGTCCAGGTCAGCTCTGCTGTCCTCAGAACCGTCTCTCAGGCTGAAACCTCGGACATATGCCCCCACCCAGATTCCACACATGCACCCAGGTGGGGGACTCCAGCACCCACCCCCCCAACCCGTGTCATTCTTTCCCTCCCCTAAAGAACAGAAAGCTCTCCCTCCCCAGGGGAAGTTCAGAATGGGCATGCAATTTTGGGGGGCACAAAGCAGGGTTACATTGTTATGAGCTGATTTCCGATTAGGTTGTGCACAGCGGCCTGACTATGGGGGGGCAGCACCTTAAGCCATAAGCAGGTCATGTGGGTGTCATCCTGGAGGTGGCAGGTGTAGCATAAAATGGAATCAGTCCTGCTCTGCTTGTCCAGGGGTAGGAGATTTTTGTTAAATTTCCTAGATCCCACACTTGCAGCTCACGCACCTGGGTCACCCTCACCAGGTGGACTCAGCCTGCACACCTTGTGGTGCAGGATCTCTCACACCAGCGGGTGGAGGGCACCCTCCTTGCCCGAGTGAGTAGGAGCTGGGTGAGCATGGGGCTCGGTCTGAAGGCAAGGCAGCACAGGAGACCGAGGAACCCAGCCCCGTCCCCACCCAAACTCCCACACACAGGCAGCCCCTGGGCTCCCCGCCATGTGAACCCAGCTCCTCAGGTTCTCCCCGCATGGCGGCCCCGAGTTCTAGCTCCCTGCTGAGAGGCATCGGGGAGAAGAGAAGCAGCCGCCATTGGCGGGCCACACTTCCGGACATGAGAATGTGGCTGAGCTGGACCTTCCAGCTCAGCTGCCCCTCCAGTGGAATGTCACTGCACAAGCGAGCACCGGGTCGGCCAGGAGTGCCTGGCTAGCCGCCCAGCTCCAGCACCAGAAATGATATTCTGCCAACCATTTCGGCATCGGGGTGACCCAGCCAGAGGATCCGATAGCTGCATATGATAGCTGCATGTGATAGACACACACACCCCAAAACCAACAAAAGTCAGAATCCACCCAATGTTGTCAAACAGCTTCCGGATGATTCCATACACGACGCTGTGGTCCCCAATAGGATACACAATAGGATGTGTATATGTGTATACACAATAGGATACACAATACATCCAATAAGATGGAAGGCGGTATAAAGCATGACTGCAGAGGTGCGGGAGGTACGGAGATGTGACTGCTGGGTTTCAACAAGGAGCGCAGAGGGTCAGGAAGGGGGGGGCAATCCTAGGAAAGGATACCAGGTGCTGTGAAGGGTACGGATGGTAAAATCTGTCCTCCTCTGGTTCAGCTTCTGGTTTTCCTCCTAAATGCAATTTTCCTCAATCATAATAGCAAAAATTTATTTTATGTTTTTAAATTTCTTTTTATTGGAGTCCAATTTGTATGAATTCTTTCTTCAGCAATGGTGTCATTCAGGATAGAAGGAGAGAGAAAGATTGTCCCAGACAAGCAAAATATAAAGGAGTTCAGGACCACTTAACCAGTCCAGTAAGGAATTTTAAGAGGGACTGTTCTAGTGGGTGAAAAAAAGAGACCAAAAGCAACAAAGACTACAAAGGACCAGAGAACGTCACCAGAAACACCAACTCTACCGGTAACACAAAGGCAATAAGTTCATATCTTTCAATAATCACTCTGAATGCTGATAGACAAAATGCTCCAATCAAATGATAGAGTGTATCTGAGTGGCTTAAAAAGCAGGATCCGGGATGCCTGGGTGGCACAGGGGTTGAGCCTCTGCCTTTGACTCAGGGTATGATCCGGGAATCTGGGATCCAGTCCCATATTGGGCTCCTGGTGGGGAACATGCTTCTCTCTCTGCCTAATTTTCTGCCTCTCTCTCTCTCTCTCTTTCTCTCTCGCTCATAAATAAAATCGTTATTAAAAAAACCAGATCCATTGGTATGCTGCCTACAAGATGCTCACGTTAGACCTATAGACACCGGGAGATTGAAAGTAGGGCATGGAAAACCATCTATAAAAGTAATGGATATCAAAAGAAAGTTGGAAGACCCATACTTATATCAGACTAACTAGATTTGAAACCAAACCCTGGGAGACACCTGGTGGCTCAGTGGTTGAGCATCTGCCTTCAGAACAGGGGGTGATCCTGGGATCCAAGGATCGAGTCCCCTTCGGCCTCCCTTTGGGGAGCCTGCCTGTCCTTCTGCCTATATTTCTGCCTCTTCTTCTTTGTGTATCTCTCATGAATAAATAAATAACATATTTACATTTCAATAAAGAACAAATACTGTAAAAAGCGATGAAGAAGGGCATTATTTCATAATTTAAAAGACCCTCTATCAAGATCAAAAAACTAAATATTTATGCTGCCAACATGGGAGTACCTAAATATAGAAACCAATTAACAACAAACGTACAGAAACTCACTGATGATAATAAAATGACAGGGGATTTTAACAACCACTTATGGCAATGGACCGATCGTCTATAGAGAAAATCAACAAGGGAAAAATAGCCTTGACACACTGGACCACAGGAACTCAACAGATATAGTCTGAACATTTCAACCTAAAGAAGAATACACATTCCTTTCAAGTGCACATGGGACATTCTCCAGAACAGATCATATCATGGCCCACAAATCAGCCCTCAACAGGTACAACAGGTACAAGAAGGTTGATAGCACATCCTGTACATTTTCAGACCACGACGCTATGAAAATCGAAGTCGACAGTAAGAAAAAATTTGGACATAGCAAAAATACGTGGAGATAATGAACATCCTACTAGAGAATGAATGGAGCAACCAGGAAATTAAAGAGGAAATTTAAAACAAATGAAAATGAAAACATGTTTCTCCAAACCTCTGGGATGTAGCAAAGGTAGACCTAAGAGGGAAGTACATAGCAATACAGGCCTACCTCAAGAAACAAGAAGTCTCCAATACACAGCCTAACCCTACACCTTCAGGACCGGGAAAAGGATAGCAAATAATGCCTAAAGGCTATAGAAAAGAGGAAAAAAAGATGAGAGCAGAAATAAACAATACAGAAACAACAAAGCAGTAGAATGGAAAAAACAAAACAAAGGGACGGTTCTTCAAAACAATTAAGAAAATGGATCAAGCCCTAGCCACCCTTATCAATGAGAAAAGAGAAATGACCTAAATAAATAAAACCACAAATGAGAGAAGAGAGATCACAATCAACACCAGAAAAATTAGACAATTCTAAGGGAATACTATGAAAGCTTATACGCTAACATACTGGGAGACCTGGAGGAAATGGACAAATGCCTAGAAATGTGCAAATGAGTAAAAGTGAAATAAGAAGAAATAGAAAATGTGAACAGACCCATAACTAGCAAAGGAATTGAATCAGCAATGCACCTGGGTGCCTCATTGGTTGAGCATCGGCTTTGGCTCAGGTCATGATCCCGGGGTCCTCGGGAATCAAGTCCCACATCAGGCTCCCCGCATGGAGCCTCAATTTCCCTCTGCCTATACCTCTGCCTCTCTGTGTCTCTCACGAATACATAAATATAATCTTCAAAAAAAAAAGATGAAAAGATGAGAAAGGACCCAAATAAAATCACAAATGAGAAAAGAGAAATAACAACCAACACTAGAGAAACACAAACGATTATAAGAGAACATTATGAAAAATTATATGCCAGCAACCTAGAACCTGGAGGAAATAGATCAATTCCTAGAAAAATTTAACACAGCAAAAATGAAAAAGGAAGAAATAAGAAACTTGAACAGACAGATAACCAGCAAAGAAATTGAATCAGCAATCAAGGGTCTCCCAACAGGAGACGCTTAGAACAATAGAACAGAATGGAAAGCCGAAACAAGATACAAACCTGTAACTCTATGATCCATTAATCGACAACAAGGCAGGAAGGAATATCCAAAGGCAGAAAGACAGTCTCATCAACAAACCCTAACCCTGAGCCCAGGATAAGAACAAATGGTGTTGGGAAAACCAGGCAGCCACATGCAAAAGAATGAAACTGGACCACTTTCTTACACCATATATATAAAAAATGAATTCAAAATGGATGAAAGACCTAAAAGTGAGACCTGAAACCATACAAAGAAGAAAAGATAGGCAGCAACGTCTTTGACATTGGCCATTGGATCTTCTTTCTAGATATGCCTCTGAAGTGAGGGAAACAAAAGCAAAAATACTATTGGGACTTCATCAAATTGAAAAGCTTCCACAAAGTGAAGGAAACAACCAAATCTAAAAGGCAACAAACAAAATGAGAGGCGATATTTGTAAACAATACATCCAATAAAGAGTTAGTATGCAAAATACATAAAGCAAATATAAATCTCAGCATCCTAAACACAAATTATACAACTGCAGATGGGCAGAAGAAATGAATGTACTTTGTCTCTGACAAGACATCCAGATGGCCACCAGACACACGGAAAGACACTCAGCGTCACCCATCATCAGGGAAATGCAAACCAAAACCACAATGATGTGTCACCTGACATCTGACAGCTGCCAGAATGGCTAAAACTAACAACACAAGAAACTATAGGTGTTGGTGAGGCTATGGAGAAGGGGTTCCCCCTTACACTCCTGGTGGGCATGTGAAAATGTGCAGCCACTGTGGAAAACAGTGTGGAGCGTCCTCGAAAATTTAAAAATAGGGGATCCCTGGTGGCGCAGCGGTTTGTCTCCTGCTTTTGGCCCAGTGGGTGAACTTGGAGACCCAGGATCGAAACCCACATCGGGATCCAGGGACTCCTTTCAGGGTGATGCAGGCCCAGGGGCTCCTATCAGGGTGATTCAGGGTTATGCGGGCCCAAGGGCTGCTGTCAGGGTGATGCGGGCCCACATCTTTCTGAAGCCTCCCCGAGGGTCCTGAGGCGGCCCCGGGGCTCCTGTCAGCATGGATGCGGGCCCACAATTTCCTGAAGCCTCCCCGTGGGTCCTGAGATGGCCCAGGGGCTCCTGTCCGGGTGGATTCTGCCCCAAATCTTCCTGAAGCCTCACCGCGGGTCCTGAGGAAACCGGGACTCCTATCAGCATGAACACCGCCCAATGTCCCCCTGAAGACTGCCCGCGGGTCCTGAGGAGGCTGCAGCTCACCAGGGTGGACGCGTACCCACGTCCTCTTCAGGCCTCCCCAGCAGAGGCAGGCTCCTTTTAGTGCAGACAGAGGAGGCCAACTGGGCATGCGTGCCCCCTGGGTGGAGCCTGGGCTCGGGCGCCCCCTGCGGGAGGCTCAGGCACTGCAGGAGGCCCTGCAGGAGGCAGCGGGGGCTCCCGGGGCCGCACCTGCCTCCTCCCAGGCTCCAGCTATGGCCTGTTAGTTTTGGAAACATCTCACTGAAACGGAGCCCAACACCCGGCTTCCCCAGAAATACTTAAGGACAAGGAATTGGTGCCCACAGGACACGAAATGAAATGTGGACCAGACTTTTACCACGTCCTGCAAAACTCACTCAACCCTTTCCACTGTGGGAGGGACTGCAGGCTGGTGCAGCTGCCCTGGAAACAGTGTGGAGGCTCCTCAGGAAGTTACAAATAGAGCCGCCCTGCGACCAGCAGGTGCAGGACCTAGAGCTCAATCCGAAGATATAAATGCAGTGAGACTCGGGACACCTGCACCCCAATGTCCACAGCTGCCGGGTCCACAGTACACACTGTGGGAGGAGCATCAGTGCCCTCTGGCAGATGATGGATAAAGAGGATGGGAGATAGATAATGGTCATAGAGAGAGGAATGGAATGAAACTATCAAAGAGAAGGAAATCTTGCCACTTGCAATGACGTGGATAGTACTAGAGGGATCATGTTAATTGAAATAAGTCAGTCAGGAAAGAGAATGACCGGGTGGTGTCATTCATACGTGGAATTAAAGAAGCAAACCAGATGAACATCTGGAAGGAAAAACAAATAAGATGAAAACAGATGTAGGAAATACAGACTCTTAATGGTAGAAAACAAACTGAGGGTCGCTGGAGGGGAGGGGAGGGGAGGGGAGAGAGGATAACAGGCGACCGGCATGAAGAAGGGCACGTGATGTTACGAGGACTGCTGTTATCTCCAACTGGTGAATCCCTGAATTCTTCCTCTGAAAGTATAATACATTATAAGGTAATTAATTGGGTTAAATTAAATTAAGATAAAAAAATCAGTTGTATCAGAATACATTTCCATCTGGACTCTCTGTTTTGCTCTTTCAGCTTATGCCGGGACCACCCCCTGAGGGTCTGGTTTGTTTAAGTTGGCGCCACACCTAGCCCATGGCCCAGGCCAGGGCTAGAACTCACGACCCCTGAGATCAGGACCAGAGGAGAGGTCAGGAGTCGGATGCTTAACCGACGGAGCCAGCCAGGGGCCTGAGAACCACACTGCTTTATCCTGTGTCTCTGTGACATCCTTTGAAATAGGAAAGTGCTGCATCCTGCTCTGTCCTGTTTCTCCAATACTGAGGTATTTGTGGGGGCGGATGGATGTTAGGGAATTTTGTCCTATTTCTAAGATCTGCCACCATGATTTTGATAGGAATGACATTGAAACTGAGGGTGGCTTCAGGAACTGCGGATATTTTCACAAGATGGGGCTCCCACCCCACGAGCCCAGGATGGCCTCCCAGAGCCTGGTATGGCTCAGTGCACAAGTGTTGTGCTCCTTTGGTTCAGTCTCATTATTTATTTTCCTTGATGCTCCTGAGAAGGGAGTCACGTCCTTCACTTCCTTCCTGCGTGCTCATTGTCAGGACACAGCAAGGCTACTCTGCTCTGTAGCGTCAGTTTGGGTCCCGTGACTTTACTGAACTCACTCCTTAGTTCTAACAGGTTTTGGTGGAGGCTCTCGGGTTTCCTGTTTCTAGTACATGTCTTCAGCATATAGGGACAGTGTGACGTCCCTCTTCCAGATGTGGAACCTTTGTGTTTACAGCTTAATGTCCTAGAAAGCCTAGCAATGGAATAAAAACAGAGCCCAGGCCAAGGGCAGGAAGCCCCTATTAGAATGAGAACAGAGCTCAATGCCCAAGAAGTCCCCATATCAAAATGTAAACAGGACTTGAGGAATTGCTCCAGCCCTTCTGGAGGTCCCCGAGACCAGCCCTTAAAACTAAACTAAAACCCACCTCAGGGACCAAGTCCCTGCTCCGCTGTGTTGGGTATACTTGGACACAAGCTCGAGCATGGAAATAAACCCTCGTGTGTTTGCATCGGTGTCGGCTTCTTGGTGGTTTCTCGGATTCACAATCTTGGGCACAACAGTCTGAGATTAAAAAACAAAACCAAAAGAAGCTGGAACACAGGCAAAATAAACGCAGGGTATGGAGAGAAACGGCGGAGACCCGGGGGCTTGGCGAATCTTCTGTGAAGGCCCCTGCAGACTGGGGAGCAGGATGCTCAGCCCCAGAGCCACAGTACCCAAGTCCCCACCGGCGTCTGGCCAGTCTCAGGGAGCAGCACAGCGCCGCGTGCTGGAGGCCAGAGGCGCTGACGCCCACCCCGCCTCTGACCCTGCAGGTGCATCTCCCAAGCAGATGTGCATTGGACAACCAGCGCCATGGCCCATCCCCAGACCCCACAAAGACCACCCGCTGCCACCAAGTTGTGGAACCACAGAGGCTGCAGAGCTTCATCTTCAGCGCTGCCTGGAAAGTGGGGTCTAGCCTCCTTTGTACTTTGTGCTTTATATTTATGTATTTTCTTTGATTCTTTTTTATTATATGTCTTATTTTAATTTTTATGTATGTACCTTATATAATTCTTATTTTTACTTTTATGGTATTTTAATTCTGTTTCTTTTTTTAATTATTTAAAATTTATTTATGATAGTCACAGAGAGAGAGAGAGAGAGAGAGGCAGAGACACAGGCAGAGGGAGAAGCAGGCTCCATGCCGGGAGCCCAACGTGAGATTCAATCCCGGGTCTCCAGTATTACGCCCTGGGCCAAAGACAGGCGCTAAACCGCTGTGCCACCCAGGGATCACTTTAATTGTGTTTCTTATTTTGGGATTTAGAATCTTTTAACAAGCAGGCCAAAATAATCTGGTGTTTTTTTTTTTTTTTTTTTTTGGAGTGCAGTTGTTATTGTTTTTCTTGGTTTTTCTTTTTCTTCCCTCATTCTTTTCTGGAAAAAACAATGAGATTGAGAAATTCACCTCCATAAAATAACATGAGGTTCTACTCACAGCCAGGAAGTTCATTAATACACATATATGATGTCTAACTACAGTTTAAAACAATGATTATAAAGATAGCTGCTGGGCTGGAAAAAGAGCACAGAAGAAAACTAGAGAATCCCTTACTGTAGAAATAAAAGAACTAAAACCTAGTCAGGCCAACGTTAAAAATGCTATAACTCTGACGCAGTCCCAAGTAGAAGCCTTAAAAACAAGAAAGGTTATGGACCAAGAGGCAGATTTAGGGAACTCAGCCACTTATTAAAACAATAACATTCATATCATAGGAGACTCAGAAGATGAAGAGAGAGAACAGATGGGCCTTGCTCAGCCATTAGGAACGACAAATACCCACCAATTGCTTCAACGTGGATGGAACTGGAAGGTATTATGCTGAGTGAAGTAAGTCAATCGGAGAAGGACAAACATTGTATGTTCTCATTAATTTGGGGAATATGGATAATAGTGAAAAAGAATATAAGGGAAGGGAGAAGAAATGAGTCGGAAATATCAGAAAGGGAGACAGAACATAAAGACTACAAACTCTGGGAAATGAACTAGTGGTGCTGGAATGGGAGGAGGGCAGTGGGTGGGGGTGAAAGGGTGACGCGCACTGAGGGGGGCACTTGACGGGATGAGCACTGGGATTTATTCTGTATGCTGGCAAATTGAACACCAATAAGAAAATAAATTTATTATTAAAAGAAAGAAAGAAAGAAAGAAAGAAAGAAAGAAAGAAAGAAAGAAAGAAAGAAAGAAAGAGTGGCACTTGGGTGGTCATTCAGTTAAGCTTCTGCCTTAGGCTCAGATCAAGATCCAGGTCCCAAGTCAGGCTCCCTGTTCAGCAGGGAACCTGATTCTCCCTCTCCCTCTGCCCCTCTCGCTCATGCTTTTTCTCTCCTCTCTCTCACAAATAATTAAATAACATCTTTGAAAAAGAAACAAATCCAGAAAGAAGAGAAATCTCCCATGTAGAATAATTTCAAACAATTTGTGTAGACATTCCACCCTCAAGTTCATGAGCATAGCTTCCCACTCTTATGTGTGTAATACACATAGTAAATTGCTTCTAGAAAATATATTATGAAAAACTTAAAATAATAATGATAATAATAATAATAATTAATAATAATAATAATAATAATAAAGAATCACTTTACTACGGAGAAAGCTGACAAACACCTCAGCAAGATGACCAGATCGATACCAAGACTGATAAATCATGTAGATAGTATCTATTTTTTATATGATATAATGAAAGTGGGAGTATATCTCTGTATATAATCCAAAAAAACAGTTCACTCATGAGATAAACAACAGACATGTCCCAACTGAGGGAAATTTTACAAAATATTCTACTTCTCAAAGTGTTCCAGTTCAACAACAAAAAGGAAATGCTGAAAGACTGTAACAATCGAGAGGAGCCTAAGAAAACAGGAGGACAAATGGAATGTGATATGAGGGGTGGTAACTTAGCAAAAACTAAGGAAATCTGAATAAAGTATGGTCTTTGGTTAATGCGACTATTTTAATATTGATTCATGAGCTAATATTTGTACTGTACTAATATAAGATATCAATAAATGGAGAAATTGAGTGCAAGTGCATGCGAATGCTCTGTACTATCTTCTCAATTTCTCTGTAAATCTTTGTTTTTTTCCTAATAAATAAGATTTATTTTGAAAATTGACTTAAATGAATCAGGCTTCAAGTGTGAAGACATTTTAAGAATGTTTGAATGATCTTTTGCCTTATTCTTAAAGAGTTCCTTCGATGGGAACAAAGTAAGAATTTTATATCAGAAGGAAAGAAAAACACTTATGAACACGTATAATGCCTCCTCAACCTGAAAAGCAGGAACGATTAATAAATAGCAAAAATCAGATAAAAATACTTCTATTATAATAGACACCATATTGCAAGTGCATTTAAAACTAGCAATGCATAACATTTATCTCCTTGACATTTGTCTTCCAAAGAGTTCACAGTGTTTCAGTGTCAGTTGAAACAGGGGAAGAATCTCAGGGAAGAATCCTTCACATAATAATAGGACCATTGGTACTAATGTCTCTCAATTAATTCCAAATCCATACAGATGCATTTCCTGATGAGTGACTGAGTTGTGAAGAAAGAGATGAGAAACCCTCATCCCTCTGAATTACTTGTGTCAGAATATTTTAACCATAGTATTATGGATAGTAAATTATCCTGGAAACAGGAAATATGTCTCAGAGTGGAATCTGAGCAATCAGATGGGGAGAGAAAAAATGCTTTAACTCGCTCCTGCACTTTTAAAGACAAAGGAGAGGTTTTCTATGTACAAAGTCAGTTGTCAAGACAGCCTTAGTGAATAAGAGCCTGCAGGATCGAATCCCGCTGCACAACTGGGACGCCCGCGCCCCAGATCTTCCTGATCCCAAATCCCTGGACCTGTCCCCCAACACACACTGCCAGGCTGCAGGCTGAGGTCATTTGCAATTGCTCTCTTAGGAGCTCCGGGGAAGGGTGAAGGAGGTAGATAGGATGGGAAGGGACGCAAGGAGGCCAAGAAAATGAAGGCCTATCCACTTTACGTTCAGCGTTTGAACAAATCCAGCCATCACAGGCCCCTGTGAAGAAGAGCTGAAATTTACATTACTTCATTTACAGGAAAAAAAAAACAAAAGTTTACAGCTTAATGTCCTAGAAAGCCCCCACAATAGAATAAGAACTGAGCCCACGTCAAGGTCTGGAAAGTGCCTATTAGAATGAGAACAGAGCTCAATGACCTTGTGTAAACAGAACTTGAGGAATTGCTCCAGCCCTTCTGGAGGACCCCGAGACAAGCCCTTAAAACTAAGCTAAAACCCACCTCGGGGTCCAAGTCTCTGCTCCGCTGTGTTGGGTGTACTTGGATGCAAGCTCATGTTTGGAAATCAACCCTGTGTGTTTGCATTGCTGTCAGCTCCTTAGTGGTTTCTCGGATTCCCAATCTTGGGCACAACACCCCCATGTCCCCTCCCACCTGGGCTGAACCCCTATCCCCTCCCACCCAGGGTGACACTCAGTCACCTGCCCGCCCACAACAGCTGGGCACAGGCCATCACACAGGTCCCACGGGCATGGTGGGCACTCCCGCCTTCCCTGGCCTCCCAGAGGAAGGAAGGAGGTTTCGGCAGGACACATTCCCATGGTGGCCCCAGGGCTGCCTGCCCAGCATGGCAGCTTGTGAGAGGTCAAGTCTGTGTCCCTGACACCTGCTCCTCCTCCCCGGTTTTCCCACAGGAAATGAAGGAGGATGCCCTTGTCTCCTCCTAGGACATCACGCAGGTAGACCTGGACGTCAACAGGATGTTGGGCAGCCACATCATGTTTTAGGACTGCTAGGGGTCAGGTGAGGCTGCTGGGCCAGGGGGCTTCGGGGCCCCGGTGGCTTCTGGGTAGGGAAAATGGGTTCTCTGAGGCCAGGGGAGCAACAGCATTCAAGTCACCACTCCATGGTAGGGTGATGGGGATGACCACCATGCCCACACCCCGGGGGCCTCAGGGATGAGGAGGCCACTAGGATGGGGACTCCAGGGGTTGCCATGGGAGCCGAACACCATAGGGGAGAGGGACAGCCCCTTGAGAAACAGGGGACGGGGTGGGGGACGTGGGGAGCAAGAACTGGACCTGGGGGCCAAGCAGCATGGCCATGGCTGAAGCAGGACACACATCGATCCCATGAGGGTCAGATGGGTCAGAGTGACACCCACTCTCAGTGCTTTATATATTTCTAAATTCTATGCATTTAATTTTAGACAATTTGCAATTTGAAAACATACAAATTATGATGACCCCCAGATAATGCCCCCAGTCCAGCCAGGGCCCTGCACTGTCCAAACCAAGACTCAGGGGCAGGTGTCACAAGAAACCCCAGACTGGGTTCGCCTTTAACTGTAGAAGTCTCTTTCTGCATCTTAGGGGAAGGAGATACCCTGTGTCCACAGGCCCCCGACGACATCCCGCTCATTCCCCACTCCCACATCATTCCCCTACATTATCATGCCAAATGGGATCCCACCTACACCATCCCCCTCACACCCACACAGCCCCACACAACCCCACCCAGACTATACCACAACACCATACCCCCTACACCATCCCCGCACTCCACCACAATCATACTTTTGCCCCCACACCATCTACCCCCACACCATTTACCCCAAGCAAGGACCCAGTAGAGGTGCCCCCTGTGGGACATGCTCAGCCTCCCCGGGGTTCTCGGCATACCCTGATCCCATTACAAGCCCGGGTGTCCCATAGAGTACCCAAGGGTTGCAGGGAGGAGGAAAGACAGGGAGCCCCCGACAGGGTGGGTCCAACTGAGTGGTGCAGAGGATGCATCATGCCCTGCCTCTGCCCACTGTCCCTCATTTAGGGCGGCACACCCTGCACAGGACACCAGCCCCTAACCCATAGGGACCTGTGCTGACCTGGCCCTGGGCTCTGTGGGGGCTGAGTTGATTTGAGCCCCCACCAGGCCCAACACAAAGACTAATAGGATCCAGCCCCCCATGGCCCTGGCCAGCCCTGGAATCTGGCCCCGGGCTGAGCGAGCCCTCTCACAGCTGGATGTGGCCTCTTGGGCCCTGGGTGTACCCCACAGATCCAGGTCGCTGACCTAGGGTGCCCTGTGGATCCTAGGACACCCCAGGGTGGGGAGGCAAGGGTAGACCGGTGGGCCCCACCCGCACCCACACCAGGAGGCAGGCTGGTCCAGGTGCTGGGGCCCCAAGGACCCTGAGGCCGGGGACCAAGTGCCCTTCGAGGACCCATCACAGGAGCCCATGGGCTGTAGGTCCAGGTCAGCTCTGCTGTTCTAAGAACCGTCTCTCAGGCTAAAACCTCAGGACACATGTCCCCACCTGGATTCCACACATGCTCACAGGTGGGGGACTCCAGCACCCACCCCACAACCCATGTCATACGTGCCCTCCCCTAAAGGACAGAATGATCTCCCTCCCCAGGGAAGGCACGCAGCCTCGGCTCTGAGCCCATTTGCTGTAGAAAGTAAATAAAGTGTTGTGGTGGGAAAATACACAGCCAGCCCATTTCTGTGTCTCCCAGAAAACTGTGCATGGGGCTTAGAGAGACCCCCAGAGAGGAAGAGGGGGCACAACCCAGGCCCCACCAGCCCCTGCAGGGGCGCTGCCATGCACAAACAGCCGACTTCCCCATGTGCCTTGCAGGGGCGGCCAGACGCCAGGGTCAGGACCTGACAGAATTTACTGGGACTCAGGCTGTGCCCCGCAGGCCAGGAGGGGTGGGATAGAGTGACAGCCAGGAAGCCTCAGGTCACCAGGGTCTGTGCAAAGCCACCCGGAGGTCTGTGCTCCCTCTGTCCAGGGGGCAGGGGCTGGCTGGGTTCCGGGGCAATTCCTCCACACATCATCCCCGTGCCTGTGTGCCTGGGGCAGAGAGGGCCTGCACGGTGGTCAGCATGGCCCTGGAAGGGATGTCAGGACAGCAGTCCCTTGTGTTGTGCCCAAGATTGTGAATCCAAGAAACCACCGAGGAGCCAACACCGAGCAAACTCCCAAGGCTTTCTTTACAAGCTGGAGCTTGTGTCCACGTGCACCCGACACAGAGGTGCAGGGACTTGGACCCCGAGACTAAAAGGCGTAGTAGCTTTATAGGGGCCAGTGCACATGCATATGCAGAAAGTTGCACAGTCATGTCGGTTCACACGCAGGTGGCTGATTGAATTACACGTTACCCTACAGTATCCACTTGAGCTGGCGTATTACTTTGGTCAGAATCGGGGCACAGTTTTGGGGGGCACAAAGCAGGGTTACATTGTTATGAGCTGATTTCTGATTAGGGTGAGCCCAGCGGCCTGACTAGGTTGGGGCAGTGCCTTAAGCCATAAGCAGGTCATGTGGGGGTCATCCTGGGGATGGCGGGTGTAGCACAAAATGGAAACAGTCCTGCACTGCTTGTCCAGGGCTAGGAGATTTTTGTAAAATTTCTTGGGTCCCACACTTGCAGCTCACACACCTGAGCCACCCTCACTAGGTGGACTCAGCGTGCATACCTTGTGGTGTGGGATCTCTCACACCAGAGTGTGGAGGGCACCCTCCTTGCCCGAGTGAGTAGGGGCTGGGTGAGCATGGGGCTCGGCCTGAAGGCCAGGCAGCACAGCAGACCGAGGAACCACAGCCCCATCCCCACCCCAACTCCCACACACAGGGAGCCCCTGCGCCCCCCGTCATGGGCACCCAGTTCCTCAGGAGCTCCCCCCAGGGTGGCACCGAGGTCTAGCTCCCTGCTGGAGAGGCATCCGGGAGAAGATAAGCAGCCAGCGCATGGCACGACCCACTGCCGCACATGAGAATATGGCCAAGACGGACCTTCCAGCTCAGCTATCCCTCCAGCGGAAAGTCACTACACGAGCGAGCCCTGGGTATGCCAGGAGAGCCTAGCTATCTGCCCAGCGCCAGCACCAGAAATGATGTGCCAACCGTTTTGGCATTTGGGTGACCCAGCCAGAGGATCCAATACCTGCATATGATAGCTGCATGTGATAGAGACACACACACCACAAAACCAACAAAAGTCGGAATCCCCCCAATGTTGTCTAACACCAGCCGGATGATTCTATACACGATGCTGTGGTCCCAAATAGGATACTTGGAAGATGCAAAAAACCACGACTGCAGAGGTGCTGGAGGCACAGAGATGTGTCTGCTGGGTTCCAACAAGGAGCACAGAGGGGAAGGAAGCATCCTACGGAGGGGAGGCCTCTCCTTGGAAAGGTCATCATGTCCCTGTGAAGGCTACAGATGGACAAATCTGTCCTCCTCTCTTTCAGCTTCTGTTTTTCCTCCTAAATGCCATTTTCCTCAATCATAAGATCAAAAATTCAATTTATGTTTTTAAATTTCTTTTTATTGGAATCCAATTTGTATGAATTCTTGCTTCAGCAAGGGTGTCATTCAGGAGAGAAGGAGAGAGAACAATTATCCCAGACAGGCAAAATATAAAGGAGTTCATGACCACTTAAACATTCCAGTAAGGAATTTTAAGAGGGACTCTTCTAGTGGGGGAAAAAAAGAGAACAAAAACAACAAAGACTAGAAAGGCCCAGAGAACGTCACCAGAAACATCAACTCTTCCGGTAACACAAAGGCACAAAGTTCATATCTTTGAATAATCACTCTGAATGCTGATAGACTAAATGCTTCAATCAAAAGATATAGGGTATCAGAGTGGCTTAAAACACATGATCCAGGATGCCTGGGTGGCTCAAGGGGTTGAGCATCTGCCTTTGACTCAGGCTGTGATTCTGGAGTCTGGGATCGAGTCCCTTATTGGGCTCCTGGTGGGGAGCATGCTTTTCTCTCTGCCTAATTTTCTGCCTCTCTCTCTCTCTCTCTCTTTCTCTCTTTCTCATAAATAAAATCGTTATTAGAAAAACAAGATCCATCTGTATGCTGCCTACAAGATGCTCACGTTAGACCTATAGACACCAGCAGATTGACAGGGGAAGGAAAATCATCTACCACGCTATGGATATCAAACAAAAGCTGGAGGACCCATACTTATATAAGACAAATGAGATTTGAAACGAAACCCTGGGGGACATCTGGTGGCTCAGTAGTTGAGCATCTGCCTTTGGCTCAGGGTGTGATCCTGTGATCCCAGGATCAGCCTCCCTTTGGGGAGCCTACCTCTCCCTCTGCCTATGTTTCTGCCTCTGCTTCTCTGTGTATCTCTCATGAATAAATAAATAAAATATTTATATTTCAAAAAAGAAAGAACAAATACTGTAAGAAGTGATGAAGAAGGCCATTATTTCATAATTAAAAAGACTCTCTATCAAGAACAAACAACTAAATATTTATTTCTGTCAACATGGGAGTACCTAAATATAGAAACCAATTAACAACAAACATAAAGAAACTCACTGATAATAATACAATGACAGGGGATTTTAACAACCACTTATGGCAATGGACCGATCGTCTATACAGAAAATTAACAAGGGAAAAATAGCCTTGACACACTGGACCACAGGGACTCAACAGATATACTCTGAACATTTCAACCTAAAGCAGAATACACATTCCTTTCAAGTGCACATGGGACATTCTCCAGAACAGATCATTCATGGCCCACAAATCAGCCCTCAACAGGTACAACAGGTACAAGAAAGTTGATATCACACCCTATACATTTTCGGACCAGGACGCTATGAAACTCAAAGTCGACAGTAAGAAAAAATTTGGACAGACCAAAAATACGTGGAGATTATGAACATCCTACTAGAGAATGAATGGAGCAACCAGGAAATTAAAGAGGAAATTTAAAACAAATGAAAATGAAAACATGTTTCTCCAAACCTCTGGGATGTAGCAAAGGTAGTCCTAAGAGGGAAGTACATAGCAATACAGGCCTACCTCAAGAAACAAGAAGTCTCCAATACACAGCTTAACCCTACACCTTAAGGAGCTGGAAAAGGAATAGCAAACAGTGCCTAAAGGCTATAGAAGAGGGGAAAAAATGAAAGCAGAAATAAACAATACAGAAACAACAAAGCAGTAGAATGGAATAACAAAACAAAGGGTCGGTTCTTCAAAACAATTAAGAAAATGGATCAAGCCCTACTCACCCTTATCAATTGGAAAAGAGAAAATACCTAAATAAATAAAACCACAAATGAGAGAAGAGAGATCACAATCAACACCAGAAAAATAAGACCATTTTAAGGGAATACTATGAAAGCTTATACACTAACATACTAGGAGACCTGGAGGAAATGGACAAATGCCAAGAAATATGCAAATGAGTAAAATTGAAATAGGAAGAAATAGAAAATGTGAACAGACCCATAACTAGCAAAGGAATTGAATCAGCAAGGCAACTGTGTGCCTCAGTGGTTGAGCATGTGCTTTGGCTCAGGTCATGATCCTGGGGTCCTGGGGAATCAAGTCCCACATCAGGCTCCCCACATAGAGCCTCAACTTCCCTCTGCATATAGCTCTGCCTCTCTGTGTCTCTCATGAATACATAAATAATATCTTTAAAAAAGAAAAAGATAAAAAGATGAGCAAGGACCCAAATAAAATCACAAATGAGAAAAGAGAAATAACAACCAACACTAGAGAAATACAAACGATTATAAGAGAACATTATGAAAAATTATATGCCAGCAACCTAGAACCTGGAAGAAATAGATCAATTCCTGGAAATATATAACATAGCAAAATGAAAAAGGAAGAAATAAGAAACTTGAACAGACAGATAACCAGCAAAGAAATTGAATCAGCAATCAAGGATCTCCCAACAGGAGACGCTTAGATCAAAAGAACAGAATGGAAAGCCGAAACCAGATACAAACCTGTAACTCTATGATCCATTAATCGACAACAAAGCAGGAAGGAATATCCAAAGCACAAAGACAGTCTCTTCAACAAACACTAACCCTGACCCCTGGATAAGAATAAATGGTGTTTGGAAAACTATGCAGCCACATGCAAAAGAATGAAACTGGACCACTTTCTTACAGCATATATATAAAAAATAAATTCAGGATCCCTGGGTGGCGCAACGGTTTGGCGCCTGCCTTTGGCCCAGGGCCCGATCCTGGAGACCCGGAATCGAATCCCATATCGGGTTCCCGGTGCATGGAGCCTGCTTCTCCCTCTACCTGTGTCTCTGCCTCTCTCTATCTCTCTGTGACAATCATAAATAAATAAAAATTTAAAAAAAATATTAAAAAAAAGAAAAATAAATAAATTCAAAATGAATGAAAGACCCAAATGTGAGACCTGAAACCATACAAAGAAGAAAAGATAGGCAGCAACATCTTTGACATTGGCAATTGGATCTTCTTTCTAGATATGCCTCTGAGGTGAGGGAAACAAAAGCAAAAATAATATTGGGACTTCATCAAATTGAAAAGCTTCTGCAAAGTGAAGGAAACAACCAAAGCTAAAAGGCAACATATAGGAGGAGGGGCAAGATGGCAGAAGAGAAGGGTCCCCAAGTCACCTGTCCCCACCAAATTACCTAGATAACCTTCAAATCATCCTGAAAATCTAGGAATTCGACCTGAGATTTAAACAGAGACCAGATAGAATGCTACAGTGAGAAAAGTTCACGCTTCTATCAAGGTAGGAAGATGGGAAAAAGAACTAAAGAAACAAAAGACATCCAAGGGGGAGAGGCCCCACGAGGAGCCCGGATAAGGTCAGGGTGAGTGTCCCCCAGTCAGGAGAGCTCTGTATCAGAGAGGAGGAGCTGCACCAATCTTCCAGGGTGGAATGGCGCCCACAAGGATTCAGAGCAGTACCCCAGGAGGGCAGAGATACCGTCGGGCTCCATGGGACACTCCCAGGAGAGTGCACCTAGCTCCTTAAGGGCTGCAGGGCACATGGATTGAACAGCTCTGAGGGGCTCGGGTGGTGGCTCTGTGCGGAGGGGGTTGCGGGTCCCTGGGAGCAGCTAGGTGGCAGGGCCCAGGGCAGAGGAAGTAGCTCCTGGAGCAGCTCAGAGGGGCTTGGGCGGCAGCTACATGGAGAGGTGGCTGCATGGCTGGGAACGAGAATCCAATAGCACAGGCTCCGAAGAACAGGGCGCTGGGACACAGCCCAGGATTTGGCCTCCCCCGGGACAGGCAGAGGCCCGGAGGGCCCAGGACAGTAAGGATGCTCCTGCCAAGAGCTCCGCAGATCAGCAGCCCCACCCCGGGCCCCCAGGCCCTGCAGATGGACTGCTCTGGAATTACTGTGGGGGTTGAATACCGTTTTTCAGACCTGGCCACGGTCACTGGGGTTGTTCCTCCTTGGGCTTCACGGGGTAAACAACCCCGACTGAGCGCTACACCAGGCAGGGGGAGAGGAGCTGCCCGAAGGGCTAACACCTGAAAATCAGCACAACAAGTCCCCCCCCAGAAGACCAGCTAGACGGACAAGTTCCAAGGGATGTCAAGGGACTTAAAGTATACAGAATCAGAAGATACTCCCCCAAATTTTTTAAAATTCTGATGGCTTCCCCCACCCTTTTTCTCCCCCTTTCTTTTTCTTTCTCTTTTATTCTCTTTTATCCTATTTTCTTCCTTTTTTTCTTTTTTCTTTTTCTCTTTTCTTTCATTCTTTCTCTCTACTCTTTTTCTCCTTTTCTAAATTCAACTTGTTTTTGGCCACTCTGCACTGAGCAAAATGACCAGAAGGAAAACCTCACCACAAAAAGAAAGAATCAGAAAGAATCCTTACTCCCACAGAGTTACAAATTCTGGATTACAATTCAATGTCAGAAAGCCAATTCAGAAGCACTATTATACAGCTACTGGTGGCTCTAGAAAAAAGCATAAAGGACTCACGAGACTTCATGACTGCAGAATTTAGATCCAATCAGGTAGAAAGTAAAAATCAATTGAATGAGATGCAAACCAAACTAGAAGTCCTAACGACGAGGGTTAATGAGGTGGAAGAAGGAGTGAGTGACATAGAAGACAAGTTGATGGCAAAGAAGGAAACTGAGGAAAAAAGAGACAGACAATTAAGAGACCAGGAAGACAGATTAAGGGAAATAAACGACAGCCTGAGGAAGAAAAACCTATGTGTAATTGGGGGTACCAAGGGCACCGAAAGGGACAGGAGGCCAGAATATGTATTTGAACAAATCCGAGCTGAAAACTTTCCTAATCTGGGAATGAAAACAGGCATTCAGATCCAGGAAATAGAGAGATACCCCCATGAAATCAATAAAAAGCGTCCAACATCTCGACATTAAATAGTGAAGCTTGCAAATTCCAAAGATAAAGAGAAGATCCTTAAAGCAGCAAGAGACAAGAAATCCCTGACCTTTATGGGGAAGAGCATTAGGGAAACGGCAGATGTCTCCACAGTGACCTGGCAGCCCAGAAAGGGCTGGCAGGATATATTCAGGGTCCTCAATGAGAAGAACATGCAACCAAGAATACTTTATCCAGCAAGGCTCTCCTTCAAAATGGAAGGAGAGATAAAGAGCTTCCAAGACAGGCAGGAACTGAAAGAATATGTGACCTCCAAACCAGCTATGCAAGAAATTTTAAGGGGGACTCTTAAAATTCCCCTTTAAGAAGAAGTTCAGTGGAACAATCCACAGAAACAAGGACTGAAGAGATATCATGATGACACTAAACTCATATCTGTCGATAGTAACTCTGAACGTGAATGGGCTTAATGACCCAATCAAAAGGCTCAGGGTTTCAGACTGGATAAAAAAGCAGGATCCATCTATTTGCTGTCTACAAGAGACTCATTTTAGACAGAAGAACACCTACAGCCTGAAAATAAAAGTTTGGAGAACCATTTACCATTCAAACAGTCCTCAAAAGAAAGCAGGGGTAGCCATCCTTATATCAGATAAACTAAAATTTACCCCGAAGACTGAAATGAGAGATGAAGAGAGACACATCATACTTAAAGGATCTATCCAATAAGAGGACTTAACGAACCTCAATATATATCCCCCAAATGTGGGAGTTGCCAAATATTTACACCAATTAATAACAAACGTGAAGAAATACTTAGATAATACTTATCTTATGCTTGGTGACTTCAATCTAGCCCATTTTATACTTGATAGTTATTGTAAGCACAACATCTCCAAAGAAATGAGATCTTTAAATGATACACTGGACCAGATGGATTTCATAGATATATACAGAATTTTACATCCAAACTCAACTGAATACACATTCTTCTCAATTGCCCATGGAACTTTCTCCAGAGTAGACCACATACTGGGTCACAAATCGGGTCTGAACCGATACCAAAAGACTGGGATCATCCCCTGCAGATTCTCAGAGCATAATGCCTTGAAATTAGAACTAAATCACAACAATAAGTTTGGAAGGGCCTCAAACACGTGGAGGTGAAAGACTATTCTGCTAAAAGATGAAAGGGTCAACCAGGAAATTAAGGAAGAATTAAAATGATACATGGAAACTAATGAGAATGAACATACAACCGTTCAAAATATTTGGGATGCAGCAAAAGCATTCCTAAGGGGGAAATACATCGCAATACAAGCATCCAATCAAAAACTGGAAAGAATTCAAATACAAAAGCTAACCTTACACATAAAGGAGCTAGAGAGAAACAACAGATATATCCTACACCCAACAGAAGAAGAGACTTAATTAGAATTCAAGCAGAACTCAAGGAAATCGAGACCATAAGAAATGTGGAACAGATCAACAGAACCAGGAGATGGTTCTTTGAACAAATCAATAAGATAGATAAACCATTAGCCAACCAGATTAATAAGAAGATAGAGAAGACTCAAATTAATAAAATCATGAATGAGAAAGGAGAGATCACTACCAACACCAAGGAAATACAAACGATTTTAAAAACATATTATGAACAGCTATACGCCAAAAAATTAGGCAATCTAGAAGAAATGGACGCAATCCTGGAAAGCCACAAACTAACAACTGGAACAGGAAGAAATAGAAAACCTGAACAGGCCAATAACCAGGGAGGTAATAGAAGCAGTCATCCAAAACCTCCCCAGACACAAAACTCCAGGGTCAGATGGCTTCCCAGGGGAATTCTATCAAACGTTTAAGGAAGAAACCACATCTCTCCTACTAAAGCTGTGTGGAAAGATAGAAAGAGATGGAGTACTTCCAAATTCTTTCTATGAAGCCAGCATCACCTTAATTCCAAAACCAGACAAAGGCCCCACCAAAAAGGAGAATTACAGACCAATATCCGTGATGAACATGGATGCAAAAATTCTCAACAAGATACTAGCCAATAGGATCCAACAGTACATTAAGAAAATTAATCACCATGACCAAATAGGATTTATCCCTGGGACACAAGGCTGGTTCAACACTTGTCAAACAATCACTGTGATTCATCATATTAGCAAGAGAAAAACCAAGAACCATATGATCCTCTCATTAGATGCAGAGAAAGCATTTGACAAAATAGAGCATCCATTGCTGATCAAAACACTTCAGAGCGTAGGGATAGAGGGAACATTCCTCGACATCATAAAGGCCATCTACGCAAAGCCCACAGCAAATATCATTCTCAATGTGGAAGCACTGGGAGCATTTCCCCTAATATCAGGAACAAGACAGGGATGTTCACTCTCACTACTGCTATACAACATAGTACTGGAAGTCCTAGCCTCAGCAATCAGACAACAAAAAGAAATAAAGGCATTTCAAATTGGCAAAGAAGCAGTCAAACACTCCCTCTTCGCCGATGACATGATACTCTACCTAGAAAACCAAAAAGCCTCCCCCCCAAGATTGCTAGAACTCATACAGCAATTTGGTAGCATGGCAGGATACAAAATCAATGCCTAGAAATCAATGGCATTTCAATACACTAACAATGAGGCTGAAGAAATAAAAATTGAGGAGGCAATCTCATTTACAAATGCACCCAAAAGCATAAAATACCCAGGAATAAACCTAATCAAGGAGGTAAAGGATCTCAACCATAAACACTATAGAACGCCTCTGAAAGAAATTGAAGAAGACACAAAAAGATGGAAAAATATATTCCATACTCATGGATTGGCAGAATTAATATTGTGAGTGGAGGTTCCTCAAAGAGATAAAAATTGAATTGCCCGACGACCCAGCAATTGCACCTTTGGGAATATACCCCAAAGACTCAGATGCAAGGAAACGCCGGGGCTCCTGCATCCTGATGTTTATAACAGAACGTCCAAAATAGCCAAACTGTGGAAGGAGCCTTGGTGTCCATTGAAAGATGAAAGTGTAAAGAAGATGAGGTTTATGTATAAAATGGAATATTATTTAGGCATTAGAAATGACAAATACCCACCATTTGCTTCAATGTGGATGAAACTGGAGGGTATTATGCTGACTAAAGTAAGTCAATCAGAGAAGGACAAACAGTTTATGTTCTCATTCATTTGGAGAATATAAATAATAGTGAAAGGGAATTTAAGGGAATGGAGAAGAAACGTGTGGGAAATATCAGAAAGGGACACAGAACATAAATACTCCTAACTCTGAGAAGGGAACTAGGGATGCTTTACGGGGAGGAGGGCGGGGGGTGTGGGTGAATGGGTGAAGGGCACTGATGGGGGCCCTTGCAGGGATGAGCACTGGGTGTTATTCTGTTTGTTGGCAAATTCAACACCATAAAAATTAAATTTATTTTTAAAAATATGTTCAAACAACTAAATATTTATGCTGCCAACATGGGAGTACATAAATATAGAAATCAATTAACAACAAACATACAGAAAGTCACTGATAATAATACAATGACAGGGGATTTTAACACCCACTTATGGCAATGGACCGATCATCTATACAGAAAATCAACAAGGGGAAAATAGCTTTGACACACTAGACCACAGGGACTCAACAGATATAGTTTGAACATTTCATCCTAAAGCAGAATATACATTCCTTTCAAGTGCACATGGGACATTCTCCAGAACAGATCATATCATGGCTCACAAATCAGCCTTCAACAGGTACAACAGGTACAAGAAGGTTGATATCACACCCTGTACATTTTTGGACCACGACGCTATGAAACTCGAAGTCGACAGTAAGAAAAAATTTGGACAGACCAAAAATACATGGAGATTATGAACATCCTACTAGAGAATGAATAGAGCAACCAGAAAATTAAAGAGGAAATTTAAAACAAATGAAAATGAAAACATGTTTCTCCAAACCTCTGGGATGTAGCAAAGGAAGTCCTGAGAGGGAAGTACATAGCAATACAGGCCTACCTCAAGAAAGAAGAAGTCTCCAATACACAGCCTAACCCTACACCTTAAGGAGCTGGAAAAGGAATAGCAAACAAAGCCTAATGCCTATAGAAGAGGGGAAAATAAAGATGAGAGGAGAAATAAACAATACAGAAACAACTAAGCAGTAGAATGGAATAACGAAACAAAGAGATGGTTCTTCAAAATAATTAAGAAAATGGATCAAGCCCTAGCCAGCCTTATCAACGAGAAAAGATAAAAGACCTAAATAAATAAAACCACAAATGAGAGAAGAGAGATGACAATCAACACCAGAAAAATTAGACAATTATAAGGGAATACTATGAAAGATTATACGCTAACATACTGGGAGACCTGGAAGAAATGGACAAATCCCCAGAAATGTGCAAATGAGCAAAATTGAAATAGGAAGAAATAGAAAATGTGAACAGACCCATAACTAGCAAAGGAATTGAATCAGCAAGGCACCTGGGTGCCTCAGTGGTTGAGCATGTGCTTTGGCTCAGGTCATGATCCCGGGGTCTTGGGGAATGAAGTCCCACATCAGGCTCCTCGCATGGAGCCTCAATTTCCCTGTGTCTATACCTCTGCCTCTCTTTGTCTCTCATGAATACATAAGTAAAGTTGCAGCCACTGTGGAACAGTCTGGAGGGTCCTCGAGAAGTTAAAAATAGGGGATCCCTGGTTGCCGCAGTGGTTTGGCGCCTGTCTTTGGCCCAGGGCCTGATCCTGGAGACCCGGAATCGAATCCCACATCGGGCTCCCGGTGCATGGAGCCTGCTTCTCCCTCTGCCTGGGTCTCTGCCTCTCTCTCTGTGACTATCCTAAAAAAATATAAAAGAAGAAGTTAAAAATAGAGCTACCCTATGATTCCAAAATTGCACAGCTAGGTATTTACCCCGAGGATACAAAAGTAGTTTAGTAGATTCGAAGAGGAACACGCAGCCCAGTGTTGGTAGCAGCGTTGTTAACAACAGTGAAACTGTGTATAGAGCCCAGATGTCCATCGACAGATAAATGGGCAGAGACGATGTGGTTAATATACACACTGCGACATCACTCTGTCATCAGAAGGGATGAAATGAAGCCATTTACAATGATGTGGGAGAAGGAGAAAGGACTTATGCTAAATGAACTCAGTCAGAGGAAGACATATACCAAATATCATACAATTGCATTCACATGTGTATTTTAAGAAACCAAACAAACTGAAAATGGGGCAGAGGGGGGGGATGAGAGAGCAAATAAAAAAACACACTATTAACCCAAGAGAATAAACTAATAAATACTAGAGGAAAGTGAGGGGGATGGGGAATCAGGCGATGGGGATAGTGGAGGGCACCTGTGACCAGTACCAGCGTTGTATCCTAGGGATGAATCAGTATGTGGTAAACTGAAACTATATCATACTGTGTTTACAAAGAGGAATTCAAGTAAAACTTTAAAATAATAATTGATAGTATTGATGAAACATGTGCGCACAAGAGATAAAATCAGAAAGGCAACTGAAAATCAAATAAAGAGTCTTTAGAGTCACAAATCCCCGCCTTAGCTCAGCTTAGGAGAAGCCTGCGATGTCTATTCTGACCACAACAGAGGCCTGGATTTTGATTCTCTGGGGAAGCCACTGACTTGGTGGAGTCAGGCTATCTTTGAACCCTAAACCTAAATAGAGTGCATAAAACTAAACTGCCCAAGATACTAGGAGTCCGAGTGCAGGCACATGCCAAGACACAAACTCTAACCATACACAGATATAACCCTAACACTACACTTAAGCCTAATGTTAACCTAAACCTTAAAGAAGACCTATCACTAATCGAAAACCAAACACAAACCCCAAGACCAAAACACATTCAAAGAACCTTCCTGCCAAACCTCAACCTAACTCCTAAACCTATTCTAAACCCTTAACCCTGACCGCTACCTTAAATCTAACCCTAACCCTAACCTCTAAACCTAAACTTAACTTAATGTACTCAAATCCTATTCCTGACCTTAACCTGTACCCTAACCCTAACCCTCTAATACTAATCCTATCTCATACCCGAAACTGTACCCTAACTCGTACCGTAAAACTAACCCCTAACCCACTCCCTAAATGTATCTCTTACCCTCTTCCAAAACCGTACCCTGACCCTGACCTGTCTGTAACCCTAACCCCTAACCAAACTGTAACCCTAACCCTAGTTCTAACCCCTATCCTAACCCTAACTCTCGCCCTATTTCTAAACCTAGACCTAACTATAAACCAAACCCTCACACTAAACCCTAACTCTAACTCACACACTAACCCCTAACCCTAACTGCAAACCTAAGCCCAACCCTAACACTAACCATAACCTTAACCCCAAATCCTAACCTCCATGTGTCCTGAAGCCAAAGTGCTGGTCCTGAGGAGGACGGGGTTCCTGTCAGGGTTGACGTGGCCCCACATTTTCCTCAAGCCTCACCATAAGACCTGAGGAAGCTGGGGGCTCCTGTCAGCATGGATGTGGCCCATAATCTTCCCAAACCTTCACAGTGGGTTCTGAGAGGGCTGGAGACTCCTGTCAGGGTGGATGCGGCACCCACATTTTTCTCAGGCCTCACCACAGGCCCTGACAAGGCTGGGGACTTCTGTCCCCATGGACGCATCCCCATATTTCCCCAAGTCTACACTGGGGGTCCTGAGGAAGTCAGCGTCCTGTTGTGTCCATGTGGCCTCAAGTCCTCCCGAAGCGTCACTGAGGTTTCTGAGGAGGCCGGGGCTCCTGTAACCATGAATGCGGCCCCCAGCTTCCAGAAGCCTCAACTTATGTCCTGAGGGGCCTGGGAGCTCCTGCCAGAGTGGACCTGACACCACATCTTCCTGAAGCCTCCCCGCGGGTCCTGAGGCTGCTCTGGGGCTCCTGTCAGCATGGATCCGGGCCCACAATTGCCTGAAACCTCCCCGCGGGTCCTGAGGTGGCTCAGGGCTCCTGTCATTGTGGATGTGAGCACACATCTTCCTGAAGACTCCCCGCAGTTCCTGAGGCGGCCCAGGGGCTCCCGTTAGGGTGGATGCGGGCCCACATCTTCCTAAAGCCTCACCGTGATTCCTGAGGAAACCGGGGCTCCTGTCAGCATGAATGCGACCCAATTGCCCCCTGAAGACTTCCCGCAGGTCCCGTGGAGGCTGCAGCTCATCAGCGTAGACGCGTCCCCACGTCTCCCTCAGGCCTCCCCAGCACAGGCAGTTAGTGCAGGGAGAGGAGGCCTACTGCACATGCATGCCCCATGGGAGGGGCCTGGGATCGGGCGCCCCCTGCGGGACACTCAGGCGATGCAGGAGGCTGTGCAGGAGGCAGAAGATGCTCCATAGTCCCCACCCGCCTCCTTTCAGGCTCCAGCTGGGGCCTGTTAGCTTCGGAAACATCTCACTGAAAAGGAGCCAAACACCCGGTTTCCCCAGAAATACTTAAGGACAAGGAATTGGAGCCCACAGGACGCGAAATGAAATGTGGACCAGACTTTTAACACGTCCTGCAAAACTCACTCAACACTTTTCCACTGTGGGTGGGACCGCGGGTTGGTGCAGCCACCCTGGAAACAGAGTGGAGGCCCCTCAGGAAGTTACAAATAGAGCCGCCCTGCGACCAGCAGGTGAACGGCCTGGAGCTCACTCCAAAGATAAAGATGCAGTGAGACGTGGGACAACTGCACCCCAATGTCCACCGCAGCTCGACCCACAGTAGCCACACTGTGGGAGGACCTCGGTGCCCTGAGGCAGATGATGGATAGAGAGGAT
The DNA here is from genome assembly GCF_048164855.1 of Canis lupus baileyi. Lineage (NCBI taxonomy): Eukaryota > Metazoa > Chordata > Mammalia > Carnivora > Canidae > Canis > Canis lupus. The sequence continues at coordinate 32,473,353 of NC_132871.1, read as the reverse complement.
GGGAGATAGATGATGGTCATAGAGAGAGAAATGGTACTCAGCTATCAAAGAGAAGGAAATCTTTCCATTTGCAATGATGTGGATAGAACTAAAGGGATCATGTTAAGTGAAGTAAGTCACTCGGGAAAGAGAATGACCGTGTGGTGTCATTCATAGGTGGAATTAAAGAAGCAAAGCAGATGAACTATTCTGAATGGAAGGAAAGACAAATAAGATCAAAACAGATGCAGGAAACACAGACTCTAAATGATAGGAAATGAACTGAGGGTCGCTGGAGGGGTGGGGACATAACAGGGGAAATAGGAAAGTGCTGCGTCTCACTCTGTCCTGCTTCTCCAATACTGATTTGCTGTCCAGGGTTATTTGTTGAGGAGGATGGATGTTATGGTTTTTTTTTCCTATTTCTAAGGTCTGCCACCATGATTTTGATAGGAATGACATTGAAACTGAGGGTGGCTTCAGGAACTGTGGACATTTTCACAAGATGAGGCACCCACCCCAGGAGTCTAGGACAGCCTCCCAGAGCCTGGTATGGCTCAGTGCACAAGTCTTGTGCTCCTTTGGCTCAGTCTCATTATTTATTCTCCTTGATGCTCCTGAGAAGACCTTCACGTCCTTCCTTTGCTTCCTGAGTGCTCATTGTCGGGACACAGCAAGGGTACTCTGCTCTGTAGGGTCAGTTTGTGTCCCGTGACTTTACTGAACTCACTCCTTAGTTCTAACAAGTTTTGGTGGAGGCTCTGGGGTTGCCTGTTTCTAGTTACGCATCTTCAGCATATAGGAACAGTGTGACGTCCCCCTTCCAGGTGTGGAACCTTTTATTTTTACAGCTTAATGTCATAGAAATCCCCACTATTGAATCAAAACTGAGCCCAGGCCAAGGGCAGGAAGCCCCTATTAGAATGGGAACAGAGCTCAATGCCCTTGAAGGCCCCATATCAAAATGTAAACAGAACTTGAGGAATTGCTCCAGCCGTTCTGGAGGTCCCCAAGATCAGCCCTTAAAACTAAGCTAAAACCCACCTCAGGGTCCAAGTCCCTGCTCTGCTCTGTCGGGTATACTTGGACACAAGCTCGAGGTGGTAAATAAACCCTCGTGTGTTTGCATCAGTGTTGGCTTCTCGGAGGTTTCTCGGATTCGCAATCTTGGGCACAACAGTCTGAGATAAAAAAACAAAACCAAAAGAAGCTCGGACGCAGGTAGAGTGAACACAAGATTCTGAGAGAAGCGGCAGAGACCCGGGGGCTTGGGGGCTCTTCTGTGGAGGCCCCTGCAGCCTGGGTGGCAGGATGCTCAGCCCCAGAGCCAGAGGACCCAGAGACCCCACCCGCATCCCGCCCATCTGGGCCTGGTCTGAGGGAGCAGCACAGCGCTGCCTGCTGGAGACCAGACAAGCTGACTCTGACCCCGCCTCTGACCCCGCAGATGCATCTCCCAGGTAGATGTGCACCTGAGAATCAGCGCCATGGCCAATCCCCAGACCCCGCACAGACCACTCACTGCCCCCAAGGTGTTGGACCACAGAGGCTGCAGAGCTTCAGCTCTGCTTGGAAAGTAGGGTCCAGCTTCCTTTGTACTTTGTGCTTTATTTTCATTTATTTTCTTTGATTCTTTTTTATTAATTGCCTTATTTTAATTTTTATGGATGTACCTTATATATTTCTTATTTTTACTATCATGGTACTTTAATTGTGTTTCTTATTTTGGAATTTAGAATCTTTAACAAGCAGGCCAAAATCATCTGTGTTTTTTATTTTGGGAGGGCAGTTGTTATTGTTTTTCTTGGTTTTCCTTTTTCTTCCTTCTTTCTTTTCTGGAAAAAATAATGAGATGGTGAAATTCACCTCCAAAAAATAATATGTGGTAGTACTCACAGCCAGGAAGTCCATCAATACAAATATATGATGTCTAACTACAGTTTAAAACAATGATTATAAAGATAGCATCTGGGCTGGAAAAAGAGCACAGAAGAAAACTAGAGAATCCCTTACTGTAGAAAGAAAAGAATTAAAATCTAGTCAGGACAACGTTAAAAATGCTATAACTGAGATGCTGTCCCAAGTGGAAGCCTTAAAAACAAGGAAGGTTATGGACCACAATGGCAGACTTCGGAACTCAGCCACTTATTAAAAGAATAACATTCATATCATGGGAGACCCCAAGATTAAGACAGAGGAAAGGTGGGGTTTCTCAGCCATTAGAAACGACAAATACCCACCATTTCCTTCAACGAGAATGGAACAGGAAGTTATTATGCTGAGTGAAGTAAGTCAATCAGAGAAAGACAAATATTGTATGTTCTCAATATAGATAATAGTGAAAGGAATATAAGGGAAGGGAGAAGAAATGTGTGGGAAATATCAGAAAGGGAGACAGAACATAAAGACTCTTAACTCTGGGAAACAAACTAGGAATGATATAAGGGGAGGAGAGCGCGGATGGGGGTGAATGTGTGACGGGCACTGAGGGGGGCACTTGACGCGATGAGCACTGGTTGTTATTCTGTATGTTGGCAAATTGAACACCAATAAAAAGTAAATTTATTATTAAGTAGAAAGAAAGAAAGAAAGAAAGAAAGAAAGAAAGAAAGAAAGAAGAAAGAAAGAAAGAAAGAAAGAAAGAAAGAAAGAAAGAAAGAAAGAAAGAGTGGCACCTGTGTGGCTCAGTTAGTTAAGCTTCTGCCTTAGGGTCAGTTCATGATCCAGGTCCCAAGGAAGGCTACCTGTTCAGCAGGGAACCGGGTTCTCCCTCACCCTCTGCCCCTCTAGCACAGGTTTTTCACTCCTCTCTATCTCAAATAAATAAATAGCATCTTTGAAAAATAAACAGACAAACCCAGAGGGAAGAGAAATCTCCCATGTAGAAGATTTTCAAACAATATGTGCATACATTCTACCCTCAGGTTGGTGAGCATAGCTTCCCACTCTTACGTGTGGAATACACATAGTAACTTCCTTCTACAAAATATAATATGAAAAACTTAAAATAATAATGATAATATAGTAATAATAAAATAATAATAATAAAGAATCACTTTACTATGGTGAAACCTGACAAACACTACCTCAGAAAGATGATCAGATCGATACCAAGACTGATAAATCATGTTGATTCTATCTATCCTTTATATGATATAATGAAAATGGCAGTATATCTCTGTATATAATCCACAAAAACAGTTCAATCATGAGATAAACAACAGACATGACCCAACTGAGGAAAATTTTACAAAATACTGTACTTCTCAAAGTGTTCCAGTTCAACAACAACAAGGAAAGGTGAAAGACTGTCACAATCTAGAGGAGCCTAAGAAAACATGAGGACAAATGGAGTGTGGTATGAGGGATGGTGATTTAGCAAAAAGTAAGGAAATCTGAATAAAGTATGGTCTCTGGTTATTGCGAAAATTTTAATATTGATTCATTAGCTAATATTTGTACTGTACTGATATAAGATATCAATATTTGGAGAAATTGAGTGCAAAGTGCATGAGAATTCTCTGTACTATCTTCTCAATTTCCCTATAAATCTTTGTTTTCTTTCTAAGAAATAAGATTTAATTTGAAAATTGACTTAAATGAATCAGGCTTCAGTGTGAAGACATTTTAAGAATCGTTGAATTATCTTTTGCCTTATTCTTAAAAAGTTCCTTCGATGGGAACAAAGTAAGAATTTTATATCAGAAGGAAAGCAAAACACTTATGAACACGCATAATGCCTTCTCAACCTGAAAAGCAGTAAAGGATAATAAATAGCAAAAATCAGATAAAAATACTTCTATTAGGGATCCCTGGGTGGCGCAGCGGTTTGGCGCCTGCCTTTGGCCCAGGGCGCGATCCTGGAGACCCGGGATTGAATCCCACATCGGGCTTCCGGTGCATGGAGCCTGCTTCTCCCTCTGCCTATGTCTCTGCCTCTCTCTCTTTCTCTCTCTGTGACTATCATAAATAAATAAAAATTAAAAAAAACTTTTGTTATAATAGACACCATATTGCAAGTGCATTTAAAATTAGCAATGAATAACATTTATTTCCTTGACATTTGACTTCCAAAGAGTTCACAGTGTTTCAGTGTCAGTTGAAACAGGGGAAGAATCTCTGGGAAGAATCCTTCACATAATAATAGGACCATTGGTATTAATGTCTCTCAATTATTTCCAAATCCATAAAGATGCATTTCCTGATGAGTGACTGAGCTATGAAGAAAGAGATGAGAAACCCTCATCCCTTTGAATTACTTCTGTCAGAATATTTTAACCATAGTATTATGGATAGTAAATTATCCTGGAAACAGGAAATATGTCTCAGAGTAGAATCTGAGCAATCAGATGGGGAGAGAAAAAATGCTTTAACTCGCTCCTGCACTTTTAAAGACAAAGGAGAACTTTTCTATGTACAAAGTCAGTTGTCAAGATAGCCTTAGGGAATAAGAGTCTGCAACATGGAATCCTGCTGCACAGCTGGGACTCCCATGCCCATGTCTTCCTGATCTCAAATCCCTGGGCCTGTCCCACAACACAGGTAGCCACACTGAAGTCATTTGCAATTTCTCTCTTAGGAGCTCCAGGGAGAGCGGCACAAGCTAGAAAGGACGGGACGGGTTGTGTGGAGGCCGAGAACTTTATGGCCATTCTACTTTAAGTTAAGTATTAGCATACGTCCAGCAATCCCAGGCCCCTGTGAAGAAGAGCTGAAATTTGCATTACTTCAGTTACTGTAAAAAAAACAAAGTTTACAGCTTAATGTCTCAGAAAGCCCCACAATAGAATAAAAACTGAGCCTAAGCAAAGGGCTGGAAACCCCAATTAGAATGAAAAGATAGGGATCCCTGGGTGGCGCAGCAGTTTGGCACCTGCCTTTGGCCCAGGGAGCGATCCTGGAGACCCGGGATCGAATCCCACGTCGGGCTCCCGGTGCATGGAGCCTGCTTCTCCCTCTGCCTATGTCTCTGCCTCTCTCTCTCTCTCTCTGTGACTATCATAAATAAATAAAAATTAAAAAAAAAGATTTAGAATGAGAAGAGAGCTCAATGCCCTTGAAGGCCGCATATCAAAATGTAAACAGAACTTGAGGAATTCCTCCAGCCCTCTGGAGGTCCCCAAGACCAGCCCTTAAATCTAATCTAAAACCCTCCTCAGGGTCCAAGTCCCTGTTCCACTGTGTGGCATATACTTGAACCCATGCTCGAGTTTGTAAAACAACCCTCGTGTGTTTGCATCAGTGTCAGCTCCTTAGTGGTTTCTCGGATTCGCCATCTTGGGCACAACACCCCCATGACCCCTCCCCACCTGGACTGACCTCCTGTCCCCTCCCACCCATGCTGACCCTCAGTCACGTCCCCGCCCACAACAGCTCGGCACAGGCCCTCACACAGTTCCACAGGCACGGTGGGCACTCCCGCCGTTCCCAGCCTCCCAGGGGAAGGAAGGAGGTTTTGGCAGGACACACTACCATGGTGGCCCCAGGGCTCCCCGCCCAGAAGAGCACCTGGTGACAGGTCGGGGTCTGTGTCCCTGATGCCAGCTCCTCCACCCGGTTTTCCCACAGGAAATGAAGGAGGAGGCCCTGGTCTCCTCCAGGGACATCACGCAGGTGGACCTGGATGTCAACAGGACGTTCAGCAGTCACATCATATTTTGGGACTACTACGCGGTAGGCTAAGTTTGAGGGTCCAGGGGGGATCAGGACCCAGGGGAGAACCGGGGCATTCCGGGTAGGGAAAACGGGACTTCTGAGGCGGGGGGCAGAACAGCAGCCAACAACACATCGCTCCATGGTAGGGTGTGGGGATGACCTCTGTGCCCCCACACCCAGGGCCTCGGGGATGAGGAGGCCACCAGGATGGGGCCTCCAGGCGTTGCCATGGGAGCTGAACCCCTAAGGGTTGAGGGACCACCCCCTGAGAAGCAGGGGATGGGGTGGGGACAAGGGGGGAAGGAACCGATCCTGGGTGCCAGGCAGAATGGCCACGGCAGGAGCAGGACACACTTCGATCCCATGAGGGTCAAACGGGTCAGAGTGACACCCACTCTCGGTGCTTTACATGTTTCTAAGTTCTATGCATTTAATTTGAGACAATTTGCAATTTGAAAACACACATAGTATGATGAACCCCAGATAATGCCCTGGTCCAGCCAGGGCCATTCACTGACCACACCCGGCCCCAGGGGCTGGTGTCACAGCAAACCCCAGACTGGAGTCTCCTTTAAGTGTAGACGTCTCCTTGTGCATCTTAGAGGAAGGGGATGCCCTGTGTCCGCAGGCCCCCCACGACATCTCCCTCATTCCCCACTGCCACTCCATCCACCTACATCATCATCCTCAATGACATCCCACTTACACCATCCCCCTCAAACCCACACAGCCCCACATAATCCCCACCCACTCTATACCGCAACACCATCCCCCCTACACCATCCCCCACACTCCACCACCATCATACCCCTGCCCCCACACCAACCACCCCCACACCATCAGCGCCCAAAAAGGACCTGGTGCAGGTGCACCCTGTGGGACATGCTCAGCCTCCCAGGGTTTCTCTGGATACCCTACTCCCTTCAGAAGCCCGGGTGTCCCAGAGAGTACCCAGGAGTTGCAGGGAGGTGGGAAGACAGGGAGCCCCAGACAGGGTTTGTGCAGGTGAGTGGTGCAGAGGAAGCACTGTGCCCTACCTCCACCCACTGGCCGTCCTGGAGGGCGGCACACCCTGCAAAGGACACCAGCCCCTAACCCAGGGAGATCAGGACTGGCCTGGCCCCGGGCTCTGTGTAGGTGGGTGTGATTTGAGCCCCCGCTCCAGGCCCAACAAAAAGACTAATGGGATCCAGCCTCCCATAGCCCTGTCCAGGCCTGGATTCTGGCCCCACGCTGAGCGAGCCCTCTCACAGCTTTATGTGGCCTCCTGGGCCCTTGGCGTGCCCCACAGGTCCAGGTAACTGACCTAGAGCAGCCCTGAGGATCCCGGAACACCAAAGGTTGGGGAGAGCAGAGGTAGGCTGGTGGGCTCCACCCACACCAGGAGGCAGGTTCTTCCAGTTGCTGGGGCCCCAGGGGCCCCGAGGTTAGAGTCCAGCTGCCCTGCAAGGACCCAGCTAGGAACCCATGAGCTACAGGTCAAGGTCAGCTCTGCTATCCTCAGAACCATCTCTAAGGCTGAAACCTCAGGACACACGCCCCCACCCGGAGTCCACACATGCTCCCAGGTGGGGGACTCCAGCACTCGCATCGCCACCCATGTGATTCTTGCCCTCTCCTAAAGGACAGAATGGTCTCCTTCCCCAGGGGAAGGCACGCACCCTGGGCTCTGAGCCCATTTGCTGTAGAAGATCAATAAAGTGTTGTGATGTGAAAATGCACAGCCAGCCTGTTTCTGTGTCTCCCAGAACTCTGTGCACGGGGCATGGAGAGACCCACAGAGAGGAGGGGGCAACACCCAGGCCCCAAATAGCCCCTGCATGGGCACTGCAAGGCACACACAGTTGATGTACCCACGTGCCTTCCAGGGGCGGCCAGACACCAGGGTCATGACCCCACAGACTATACTGGGACTCAGCCTGTGTCCCATGGGCCAGGAGGGCCTGGGACAGAGTGACAGCCAGGGAGACTCAGGTCACCAGGGTCTGTGTAAAGCGACCTAGGAGGTCTGTGCTCCCTCTGTCAAGGGGCCTGAGGCTGGCTGGTTTCTGGGGCACTTCCTGCCATCCCCGCATCTCTGTGCCTGTGTGCCTGGGGAACAGAGGGCCTGCGGGGCGGTCAGTGGGACCCAGGAAGGGATGTCAGGACAGCAGGTCCTTGTGTATGCCCAAGATTGCAAATCCAAGAAACCACCGATGAGCCGACACCGATGAAAACTCCCGAGGATATCTTTACAAGCTGGAGCTTGAGTCAAAGTGCACCCGACACAGCGGAGCAGCGATTTAGACCCTGAGACTAAGAGGCGTAGCAGCTTTATAGGGGCCAGTGGACCTTGGGATACACAGAAAGTTGCACAGTCATGTCGGTCCACACGCAGGTGGCTGATTGAAATCCACCTTAACTCATGGGATCCACTTGACCTGGCATATTACTTTGGTCAGAAACGGTCCGCAGTTTTGGTGGGCACAAAGCAGGGTTACATTCTTATGAGCAGATTTCTGATTAGGGTGTGCCAAGTGGCTTGACTGGGTTGGGGCAGCACCTTAAGCCATAAGCAGGTCATGTGGGGGTCATAGGGGAGGTGGCGGGTGTAGCACAAAATAGAATCAGTCCTGCTCTGCTTGTCCAGGGGTAGGGGATTTTTGTTAAATTTCCTGGGTCCCACAATTGCAGCTCACGCACCTGGGCCACCCTCACCAGGTGGACTCACTGTGCACACCTTTTGGTGCTGGATCTCTCACACCAGCGTGTAGAGGGCACCCTCCTCGCCCTAGTGAGTAGGGGCTGGGTGAGCATGGGGCTCGGCATGAAGGCCAGGCAGCACAGGGTACCGAGGAACCACAGCTCCCCGTAATGGGCACCCAGCTCCTCTGAGAACCCCCCAGGGTGGCCCCGAGGTCTGGCTCCCTGCTGGAGAGGCATCGGGGAGAAGAGAAGCAGCCAGGGCACAGTGGGACCCACTGCCGGACATAGGAATGTGGCGGAGCCGGACCTTCCAGCTCAGCTGACCCTCCAGTGTAAAGTCACTGCACGAGCGAGCTTTGGGTCAGCCAGGAGAGCCCAGCTAGCCGCCCAGTGCCAGCACCAGAAAAGATGTTGTGCCAACCACGTCAGTGTTTGGGTTACCCAGCCAGAGGATTAGATAGCTGCACATGATAGATGCATGTAATAGACACACACACACCCCAAAACCAACAAAAGTCGGAATCCCCCAATGTTGTCAAACAGCAGTTGGATGCTTACATACACGACGGTGTGGTCCTAATAGGATACATAGAAGACACTATAAGCCATAATTGCAGAGGTGCTGGAGGCACGGAGATGTGCCTGCTGGGTTCCAAAAAGGAGCGCAGAGGGGCAGGAAGCATCCTACAGAGGCGGGGGGCATGATGAGCATGTGCTTTGCTAAGGTCATGATCCCGGGGTCCTGGGGAATCATGTCCCACATCAGGCTCCCTGCATGGAGCCTCATATTCCCTCTGCCTATACCTCTGGCTCTCTGTGTCTCTCATGAATACATAAATAAAATCTTTAAAAAAGTAAAAAGATAAAAAGATGAGAAAGGACCCAAATAAAATCACAAATGAGAAAAGAGAAATAACAACCAACACTACAGAAATACAAATGATAATAAGAGAATATGATGAAAAATTCTATGCCAGAAACCTAGAACCTGGAAGACATATATATATGTACAAAACAATGAAAAATGAAGAAATAAGAAATTTGAACAGACAGTTAACCAGCAAAGAAATTGAATCAGCAATCAGGGATCTCCCAACAGGAGACACTTAGATCAATAGAACAGAATGGAAAGCTAAAACAAGATACAAACATGTATCTATTTTCCAAAAATGGACAACAAGGCAGGAAGGAATATCCAATGGCACAAAGACAGTCTCTTCAACAAACCATAACCCTGACCCCAGGATAAGAACAAATGGTGTTGGGAAAACCAGGCGCCCACATGCAGAAGAATGAAACTGGACCACTTTCTTACACTATATATATAAAAAATAAATTCAAAATGGATGAAATACCTAAATGTGAGACCTGAAGCTATACAAAGAAGAAAAGATAGGCAGCAACGTCTTTGACATTGGCCAATGGATGTTCTTTCTAGATATGCCTCTGAGGTGAGGGAAACAAAAGCAAACATCCTATTGGGACTTCATCAAATTGAAAAGCTTCTGCAAAGTGAAGGAAACAACCAATGATAAAAGGCAACATACAGGAGGAGGGGCAAGATGGCGGAAGAGTAGGGTCCCCAAGTCACCTATCCCTACCAAATTACCAAGATAACCTTCACGTCATCCTGAAAATCTACGAATTTGGCCTGAGATTTAAACAGAGACCAGATCTAATGCTACAGTGAAAAAAGTTTGTGCAACTATCAAGGTAGGAAGATGGGAAAAAGAAATAAAGAAACAAAAGTCATCCAAGAGGGACGGGCCCCATGAGGAGCCGAGCTAAGGCCAAGCCGAGTGCCCCCGGGTCAGGAGAGCTCTGTCCCAGAGAATCAGGAACTGCACCAATGTTCCAGGGTGGAATGGGCCTACAGGGATTCAGAGCAGGACCCCAGGAGGGCGGGGATACCCTCGGGCTCCATGGGAGACTAACAGACACCTGCACTCCCAAGAGAGTGCATCGAGCTCCCGAAGGGCTGCAGGGCACATGCATGACCCAGGAGCAGCTCTGAGGGGCTCGGGCGGAGGCTCTCTGTGGAGAGGGCTGCGGGTCCCTGGGAGCAGCTAGGCGGCGGTGCCTAGGGCAGAGGACGAGGCTCTGTGTGGAGGGGGCTGCGCGGCTCCAGGAGCAGCTCATAAGGGCTGGGGCGGTGGCTTTGTGGATAGAAGGCTGTGCAGCTGGGAGCGAGAATCCAACAGCAAAGGCCCCAGAGCACGGGGCCGAGAATCCAACAGCAAAGGCCCGAGAGCACGGGGCCCCGGGACACAGCCCAGGATTCGGCCTCCCCCGGGACAGGCAGAGGCCTGGAGGGCCCAGGACAGCAAGGACGCACCTGCCTAGAGCTGAGCAGATCAGCAGCCCCACACCGGAGGCTCCAGGCCCTGCAGATGGACTGCTCCGGAGTTATGGCGGGGGCTGAATACAAGTTTTCAGATCTGGCCGCTTCCACTGTGGTTGTTCCTCCTTGGGTGTCACGGGGTAAACAAGCCCCACTGAGCGCTTCACCAGGCCGGGAGAGAGGAGCTCCCCCAAGGGCAAACACCTGAAACTCAGCACAATATGACCCTCTCCCAAAATACCAACTAAACAGACAAGTTCCAGGGGAAGTCAAGGGACTTAAAGTATACAGAATCAGAAGATACTCCCCCATGTTTTTTTTTTATTTCTGATTGCTTCGCCCTCCCTTTTCCCCCTTCTTTCTTTTTCTTTCTCTTTTTCTTCTCTTTTTTCCTTCTATCTTCCTTTATTCTTTTTTCTTTTTCTCTTTTCTTTCCTTCTTTCTCGTCTCTCTTTTTCTCCTTTTCCCAATACAATTTGTTTTTGGCCACTGCATGAGCAAAATGACTAGAAGGAGAAGCTCACCTCAAGAGACTCAGACAGAAGGACACGTACAATCTGAGAATAATGGGTTGGCGAACCATTTACCATTCAAATGGTCCTCAAAAGAAAGCAGGGGTAGCCATCCTTATATCAGGTAAACTAAAATTTACCCCGAAGATTATAGTGAGAGATGAAGACGGACACTAAATCATACTTAAAGGATCTATCCAACAAGACGACTTAATAATCCTCAATATAAATGCCCCGAATGTGGGAGCTGCCAAATATTTAAACCAATTAATAACCAAAGTGAAGAAATACTTAGAGAATAATTATCTTATACTTGGTGACTTCAATCCAGCTCTTTCTACCCTCGATAGGTCTTCTAAGCACAACATCTCCAAAGACACGAGAGCTTTAAATGATACACTGGAGCAGATAAATTTCACAGAAATCTATAGAACTTTACACCCAAACTGAACTGAATAAACGTTCTTCTCAAGTGCACGTGGAACTTTCTCCAGAATCGACGACATACTGGGTCACAAATGACATCTGAACCGATACCAAAAGATTCTGATCGTCCCCTGCATATTCTCAGACCATATGCCTTGAAATTAGAACTAAATCACAACAAGAAGTTTGGAAGGACTTCAAACACGTGGAGGTTAAGGACCATCCTGCTAAAAGATGAAAGGGTCAACCAGGAAATTGAGCAAGAATTAAAAACTTTCATGGAAACTAATGAGAATAAAGATACAACCGTTCAAAATCTTTGGGATGCAGCACAAGCAGTCCTAAGGGGGAAGTACATCACAATACAAGCCTCCATTCAAAAACTGGAAAGAATGGAAATACAAAAGCTAACCTTACTCAAAAAGCAGCTAGAGAAAAAAACAGCAGATAGATCCTACACCCAGCAGAGGAAGAGAGTTATTTAAGATTCGAGCAGACCTCAAAGAAAATCGAGACCAGAAGAAATGTGGAACAGATAAACAAAACCAGGAGTTGGTTCTATGAAAAAATTAATACCATACATAAAACATCAGCCAGTCTTATTAAAAAGAAGAGAGAGAAGACTCAAATTAATAAAATCATGAATGAGAAAGGAGAGATCACTACCAACACCAAGGAAATACAAACGATTTTAAAAACATATTATGAACAGCCATACGCCAATAAATTAGGCAATCTAGAAGGAATGGACGCATTCCTGGAAAGCCACAAACTACCAAAACTGGAACAGGAAGACATAGAAAACCTGAAGAGGCCAATAACCAGGGAGGTAATTGAAGCAGTCATCCAAAACCTCCCAAGACACAAAAGACCAGGGCCAGATGGCTTCCCAGGGGAATTCTATCAAACGTTTAAAGAGGAAACCATACCTCTCCTACTAAAGCTGTTTGGAAAGATAGAAAGAGATGGAGTCCTTCCAAATAAGTTCTATGAAGCCAGAATCACCTTAACTCCAAAATCAGACAAAGACCCCACCGAAAAGGAGAATTACAGACCAATATCCCTGATGAACATGGATGCAAAAATTCTCAACAAGATACTAGCCAATAGGATCCAACAATACATTCAGAAAATTATTCACCATGACCAAGTAGGACTTATCCCTGGGACATAAGGCTGGTTCAACACTCGTAAAACAATCAATGTGATTCATCATATCAGCAAGAGAAAAACCAAGAACCATATGATCCTCTCATTAGATGCAGAGAAAGCATTTGACAAAATAGAGCATCCATTCCTGATCAAAACACTTCAGAGCGTAGGGATAGAGGGAACAATCCTCGACATCTTAAAAGCCATCTAGGAAAAGTCCACAGCAAATATCATTCTCAATGGACAGGACTTGGAGCCTTTCCCCTAAGATCAGGAACAAGACAGGGATGTCCACTCTCACCACTCCTATTCAACATAGTACTGGAAGTCCTAGCCTCAGCAATCAGACAACAAAAAGACATTAAAGGCATTCAAATTTGCCAAAAAGTAGTCAAACTCTCCCTCTTCACCGATGACATGATACTCTACCTAGAAAACACAAAACCCTCCCCCCAGGATTGCTAGAACTCATACAGCAATTTGGTAGCGTTGCAGGATACAAAATCAATGCCCAGAAATCAATGGCATTTCTATACACTAACAACGAGACTGAAGAAAGAGAAACTAAGGAGTCAATCTCATTTACAATTGCACCCAAAAGCATAAGATACCTAGGAATAAACCTAACCAAGGAGGTAAATGATCTATACCCTAAAAACTATAGAAAACTTCTGAAAGAAATTGAGGAAGACACCAAGAGATGGAAAAATATTCCATGCTCGTGGAATGGCAGAATTAATATTGTGAAAATGTCAGTGCTACCCATGCCATGTTCACGTTTAATGCAATCCCTATCAAAGTACCATGAAATTTCTTCAGAGAGTTAGAACAAATTATTTCAAGATTTGTGTGGAAACAGAAAAGACCCCCAATAGCCAGGGGGAATTTTAAAAAAGAAAACCATATCTGGGCGCATCACAATGCCAGATTTCAGGTTGCACGACAAAGCTGTGTTCACCAAGACAGTGTGGTACTGGCACAAAATTAGACACAGGGATCAACAGAACAGAATAGAGAACCCAGAAGTGGACCCCGAATTTTATGGTCAATTCATATTTGATAAAGGAGGAAAGACTATCCATTGGAAGAAAGACAGTCTCTTCAATAAGTGGTGCTGGGAAAATGGATATCCACATGCAGAAGGATGAAACTAGACCACTCTCTTTCACCATACACAAAGATAAACTCAAAATGGATAAAAGATCTAAATGTGAGACAAGAGTCCATCAAAATCCTAGAGGAGAACACAGGCAACACCTTTTTGAACTTGGCCGCAGTAACTTCTTGCAAGATACATCCACGAATGCAAAAGAAACAAAAGCAAAAATGAGCTATTGTGACTTCATCAAGATAAGAAGCTTTTGCACAGCAAAGGATACAGTCAACAAAACTAAAAGACAACTTACAGAATGGGAGAAGTTATTTGCAAATGACGTATGAGATAAAGGGCTAGTTTCCAAGATCTATAAAGAACTTATTAAACTCAACACCAAAGAAACAAACAATTCAATCATGAAATGGGCAAAAGGCATGTAGAGAAATCTCACAGAGGAAGACATTGACATGGCCAACATGCACATGAAAAAATGCTCTGCATCACTTGCCATCAGGGAAATACAAACCAAAACCACAATGAGATACCACCTCACACAGGTGAGCATGGGGAAAATTAACAAGGCAGGAAACCACAAATGTTGCAGAGGATGCGGAGAAAAGGGAACCCTCTTACACTGTTGGTGGGAATGTGATCTGGTGCAGCCACTCTGGAAAACTGAGTGGAGGTTCCTCAAAGAGTTAAAAATAGACCTGCCCTACGACCCAGCAATTGCACAGTTGGGGATTTACCTCAAAGACTGAGATGCAATGAAACGCCAGGACACCTGCACCCTGATGTTTATAGCAGAAATGTCCACAATAGCCAAAATGTGGAAGGAGGCTTGGTGTCCATCGAAAGATGAATGGATAAAGATGATGTGGTTTATGTATACAATGGAATATTACTCAGGCATTAAAAACGACAAATACCCACCATTTGCTTCAACGTGGATGAAACTGGAGGGTATTACACTGAGTGAAGTATGTCAATCAGAGAAGGACAAATAGTGTATGTTTTCATTCATTTGGGGAATATAAATAATAGTGAAAGGGAATATAAGGGAATGGAGAAGAATTGTGTGGGAAATATCAGAATGGAGACAGAACATAAAGACATCTAACTCTGGGAAACGAACTAGGGGTGGTAGAAGGGTAGGAGGGTGGGTGGTGGGGAGAATGGTGATGGACACTGAGGGGAGCACTTGATGGGATGAGCACTGGGTGTTCTTATGTATGTTGGTAAATTGAACACAAATAAAAAATTAATTTATTAAAAAAAAGATTCATGGAAACTAATGAGAATGAAGATACAACTGTTCAAAATCTTTGGGATGCAGCACAAGCAGTCCTGCGGGGGAAATACATCACAAGAGAAGCCTCCATTCAAAAACTGTAAAGAACTCGAATACAAAGGTAACCTTACACATAAACTAGCTAGGGAAAAAAACAGCAGATAAATCCTACACCCAGCAGAGGAAGAGAGTTATTTAAGATTCGAGCAGAACTCAACGAAATCGAGACCAGAAGAACTGTAGAACAGATCGACAAAACCAGGAGTTGCTTCTTTGAAAAGAATAAGATACATAAACCATTAGCCAGTCTTATTAAAAAGAAGAGAGAGAAGATTCAAATTAATAAAATCATGAATGAGAAAGGAGAGATCACTACCAACACCAAGGAAATACAAACGATTTTAAAAACATATTATGAACAGCCATACGCCAATAAATTAGGCAATCTAGAAGGAATGGACGCATTCCTGGAAAGCCACAAACTACCAAAACTGGAACAGGAAGACATAGAAAACCTGAACAGGCCAATAAACAGGGAGATAATTGAAGCAGTCATCCAAAACCTCCCAAGACACAAAAGACCAGGGCCAGATGGCTTCCCAGGGGAATTCCAGCAAAAGTTTAAAGAAGAAACCATACCTCTCCTACTAAAGCTGTTTGGAAAGATAGAAAGAGATGGAGTACTTCCAAATTCGTTCCATGAGTCCAGCATCTTCTGAATTCCAAAACCAGACAAAGACCCCACCAAAAAGGAGAATACAGACCAATATCCCTGAACATGGATGCAAAAATTCTCAACAAGATACTAGGCAATAGGAGCCAACAGTACATTAAGAAAATTATTCACCATGAGGGGATCCCTGGGTGGCGCAGCGGTTTGGCGCCTGCCTTTGGCCCAGGGCGCGATCCTGGAGACCCGGGATCGAATCCCACGTCGGGCTCCCGGTGCATGGAGCCTGCTTCTCCCTCTGCCTGTGTCTCTGCCTCTCTCTCTCTCTCACTATGTGCCTATCATGAATAAATAAAAATTAAAAAAAAAAAAAGAAAATTATTCACCACGAAAGAGTACGATTTATCCCAGGGACACAAGGCTGATTCAACACTCGTCAAACAAACAATGTGATTCATCATATCAGCAAGAGAAAAACCAAGAAGCATATGATCCTCCCACTAGCTGCAGAGAAAGCATTTAACAAAATAGAGCATTCATTGCTGATGGAAACCCTTCAGAGCATAGGAATATCGGGAACATTCCTCGACATCTTAAAAGCCATCTACAAAAAGCCCACAACAAATATCATTCTCAATGGGGAAGCACTGGGAGCCTTTCCCCTAAGATAAGGAACAAGACAAGGATGTCCACTCTCACCACTCCTATTCAAAATAGTACTGGAAGTCCTAGTCTCAGCAATCAGACAAAAAAAAGACATTAAAGGCATTCAAATTGGCCAAAAAGTAGTCAAACTCTCCCTTTTCACTGATGACATGATACTCTACCTAGAAAACCCAAAAGCCTCCATGCCAAGATTGCTAGAACTCATACAACAATTTGGTAGCATTGCAGGATACAAAATAAATGCCCAGAAATCATTGGCATTTCTATACACTAACAATGAGTCTGAAGAAAGAGAAATTAAGGAGTCAATCTCATTTACAATTGCACCCAAAAGCATAAGATACCTAGGAATAAACCTAACCAAGGCGGTAAAGATTGAAACCATAAACACTATAGAACGCTTCGGAAAGAAATCGAGGAAGACACAAAGAGTTGGAAATATATACCATGCTCATGGATTGGTAGAATTAATATTGTGAAAATGTCGTGTTACGCAGGGCAATGTACACGTTTAATGCAATCCCTATCAAAATAATATGGACTTTCTTCGGAGAGTTAGAACAAATTATTTCAAGATTTGTGTGGAATTAGAAAATACCCTGAATAGCCAGGGAGATTTTAAAAAAGAAAACCATATCTGGGGGCATCACAATGCCAGATTTCAGGTTGTACTACGAAACTGTGGTCATCAGGGCAGTGTGGAACTGGCACAAAAACAGACACATAGATCAATGGAACAGAATAGAGAACCCAGAAGTGGACCTTGAACTTTATGGTCAACTAATATTCGATAAAAGAGGAAAGATTATGCATTGGAAGAAAGACAATCTCTTCAATAGATGGTGGTAGGAAAATTGGACATCCACATGCAGAAGAATGAAACTAGACCACTCTCTTTCACCATACACAAAGATAAACTCAAAATGGATGAAAGATCTAAATGTGAGACAAGAGTCCATCAAAATCCTAGAGGAGAACAAAGGCAACACCCTTTTTGAACTTGGCCTCAGTAAATTCTTGCAAGATTCATCCACAAAGGCAAAAGAAACAAAAGCAAAAATGAACTATTGTTACTTCATCAAGATAAGAATCTTTTGAACAGTATAAATACAGTCAACAAAACTAAAAGACAACCTAAGGAATGGGAGAAAGGGATCCCTGGGTGGCGCAGCGGTTTGGCGCCTGCCTTTGGCCCAGGGCGCTATCCTGGAGACCCGGGATCAAATCCCATGTCGGGCTCCCGGTGCATGGAGCCTGCTTCTCCCTCTGCCTGTGTCTCTGCCTCTCTCTCTCTCTGTGACTATCATAAATAAATAAAAATTAAAATAAAAAGAATGGGAGAAGATATTTGCAAATGATGTATCAGATAAAGGGCTAGTTTCCTAGATCCATAAAAAATTCTTAAAATCAACACCAAAGATACAAACAATCCAATCATGAAATGGGCAAAAGACATGAACAGAAATCTCACAGACGAAGACATAGACATGGCCAACATGCACATGAGAAAATGTTGTGCATCACTTGCCTCAGGGAAATACAAATCAAAATTACAATGAGATACCACCTCACACCAGTGAGCATGGGGAAAATGAACAAGGCAGGAAACCACAAATGTTGGAGAGGATGCGGAGAAAAGGGAACCCTCTTACACTGTTGGTGGGAATGTGATCTGGTGCAGCCACTCTGGAAAACTGTGTGGAGGTTCCTCAAAGAGTTAAAAATAGACCTGCCCTATGACCCAGCAATTGCACTCTTGGGGATTTACCCAAAATATTCAGATGCAATGAAATGCCGGGACACCTGCACCCTGATGTTTTTAGCAAGAATGTCCATAATACCGAAACTGTGGACGGAGCCATGGTGTCCATCGAAAGATGAATGGATAAAGAAGATGTGGTTTTTGTATACAATGGAATATTACTCAGCCATTAGAAACAACAAATACCCACCATTTGCTTCTACGTGGATGGAACTGGAGGGTATTATGCTAAGGGAAGTAAGTCAATCGGAGAAGGACAAACGTATGTTCTCATTCAATTAGTTAATATAAATAACAGTGAATGGGAATATAAGGGAATGGAGAAGAAACGTGTGGGAAATATCAGAAAGGGAGACAGAACATAATGATTCCTAACTCTGATAAAGGAACAAGGGATGCTGGAGGGGAGGAGGCGGGGGGTGCGGGTGAATGGGTGAAGGGCACTGAGGGGGTCCCTTGCCGGGATGAGCACTGGGTGTTATTCTGTTGTTTGGTAAATTGAAGAACAATAAGAAATAAATTTATTTTTTACAAAAGTTCAAACAACTAAATACTGATGCTGCCAACATGGGAGTACGTAAATATAGAAACCAATTAACAACAAACATACAGGAACTCCCTGATAATAATACAATGACAGTGGATTTTAAAACCTACCCACTTATGGCAATGGACTGATCGTCTATGCAGAAAATCAATAGGGGAAGAATAATATTGACACACTGGACCACAGGGACTCAACAGATATAGTCTGAACATTTCTTCCTAAAGCAGAATACACATTCCTTTCAAGTGCACATGGGACATTCTCCAGAACAGATCATATCATGGCCCACAAATCAGCCCTCAACAGGTACAACAGGTACAAGAAGGTTGATATCACACCCTGTACATTTTCAGACCATGACTCTATGAAACTCGAAGTCGACAGTAACAAAAATATTGGACAGACCAAAAATACGTGGAGATTATGAACATCCTACTAGAGAATGAATGGAGCAACCAGGAAATTAAAGATCAAATTTAAAACAAATGAAAATGAAAACGTTTCTCCAAACCTCTGGGATGTTGCAAAGGCAATCCTAAGAGGGAAGTACATAGCAATACAGGCCTATCTCAAGAAACAAGAAGTCTCCAATACACAACCTAACCCTACGCCCAATAGGCTGGAAAAGGAATAGCAAACAAAGCTTAAAGCCTACAGAAGAAGGGAAAAATAAAGATGAGAGAAGAAATAAAAATGCAGAAAAAAACAAAACAGTAGAATGGAATAATGAAACTAACAGCTGGTTCTTCAAAATAATTAATAAAATGGATCAAGCCTTAGCCAGCCTTATCAACGAGAAATGAGAAAAGACCTAAATAAATAAAATCACAAATGAGAGAAGAGAGATTACAATCAACACCAGAAAAATTAGACAATTATAAGGGAATACTATGAAAGATGATATGCTAACAAACTGGGAGTCCTGGAAGAAATGGACAAATCCCTAGAAATGTGCAAAGGAGCAAAACTGAAATAGGAAAAAATAGAAAATATGAACACACCCATAACTAGCAAAGAAGTTGAATCAGCAAGGCACCTGGGTGCCTCAATGTTTGAGCATCTGCTTTGGCTCATGTCATGATCCTGGGGGAATCACGTCCCACATCAGTCTCCCCACATGGTGCCTCATTTTCCCTCTGCCGATAACTCTGACTCTCTGTGTCTCTCATGAATACATAAATAAAGGTGCAGCCACTGTGGAAAACAGGCTGGAGGGTCCTCGAGAAGTTAAAAATAGGGGATCCCTGGGAGCCCGGTGGTTTGGCGCCTGCCTTTCGCCCAGGGCCTGATCCTGGAGACCCGGGATCGAATCCCACGTCGGGCATCCGGGGCATGTAGCCTGCTTCTCCCTCTACCTGTGTCTCTGCCTCTCCCTCTGTGACTATCATAAAAAAATTTTTTTAAAAAGAAGTTAAAAATAGGGCTACCCAACGATTCCAAAATTGCACAGCTAGGTATTTACCCCGAGGATACAAAAGTAGTTTAGTAGATTTGAAGAGGAACACGCAGCCAAGTGTTGGTAGCAGCATTATCAACAACAGCAAAACTGTGTATACACCCCAGATGTCCATCGACAGATGAATGGGCAAAGACGATGTGGTAAATATACACACTGCGACATCACTCGGTCATCAGGAAGGATGAAATGAAGCCATTTACAATGACGTGCGAGAAGTGGAAGACATTTATGCTAAATGAACTCAGTCAGGGAAAGACAGATACCAAATACCATACAATTGCATTCACATGTGAATTTTAAGAAACCAAACAAACTGGCAAAGGGGCAGAGGGGGGGATGAGAGAAACAAACAAACAAAAAAACACACTCTTAGTCACAGAGAATAAAGTAATCAATACCAGAGGAAGGTGGGGGGGATGGGGAATCAGGGGATTGGGATAGTGGAGGTCACCTCTGACCAGTACCAGGCGTTGTATTCAAGGGTTGAATCAGTATGTGGTAAACCTGAAACTATATCATACTGTGTTTACAAACAGGAATTCAAGTAAAACTTTTAAAAATTAATTGGTAGTAAAGAGGAAACATGTGCACACAAGAGATAAAATCAGAAAGGCAACTGAAAATCCAAACAGTCTTTAGAGCCACAAATCCCCTCCTTAGCGCAGCTCAGGAGAAGCCTGCCATGCCTATTCTCACCCCAGCAGAAGCCTGGATTTTGATTCTCCGGGGAGGCCACTGACTTGGGGGCATCAGGCTATCTTTGAACCTGAAACCTAAATAGAGGGCATAAAACTAAACTACCCAAGATGCTAGGATTCCCAGTGCAGGCACATGCCAAGACACAAACTCTAACCATACACAGACATAACCCTAACCATACACTTAAGCCTAATGTTAAGGTCATCCTTAAACAAGAACTATCACTAATCAAAAACCAAACACAAACCCCAAGACCGAAACACATTGACTGAACCTTCCTGCCAGCCCTCACCCTAACTCTTAAACCTATTCTAAACCCTTAACTCTGACCCTTACCTTAAAACTAACCCTAACCATAACCTCTAACCCTAACCTTATCTTAATATACTCAATTCCTAATCCTAACCTTAACCTGTACACTAACCCTAACCCTCTAATACTAATCCTATCTCATACCCCAAACTGTACACTAAACTGTACCCTAAAACTAATCCCTAGCCCACTGCCTAACCCTCTCTTACCCTTTTGCAAAACTGTACACTGACCTGCTCCTAACCCTAACCCCTAAACAAACACTAAACCTAACCCTAGCCCTAACCCCTATCCTAAACCTAACCCTCACCCTAACCCTAAACCTAGCCCTAACTTTAACTCTAACCCCTAACCCTAAACACTAACACTAACTCACACCCTAACCTATAACCCTAACTGCAAATCTAGCCCAACCCTAACTCTAACCATAACCCAAACCCCAACTCCTAATCTCCTGCTCTAATCCCTAAAGTCTAAACCCTAACCCTAACTCCTGTCCCTTACCAAAACCCCCATCGTAACTCCTAACCACTTACCCTTACCCTTATCTCTCACCCTAACCTCTAATCCATAACCATAAGCATAATGACTAACCCCTAACATGACTAACCCCTAGGCCTAACCACAAACTGCCTCCCCTCCCCTGACCGTACCATTCATTCTACCCATTCACTTACCCTATGGTTTTGAGGAGTCCCTTCTGACATGGACGAGGCCCACAACGGCGCCTCCAGTGTCCTCCAGGGGGTCCTGAGGACGCCGGGCTCCTGTGAACGTGGACGTGGCCCCACGTGTTCCAGAGTCATAGTCAGCGGGTCCTGAGTATGCCAGGTCTCCTGTCACTGTAGAGTATTCTGCACATCCTCTGGAAGCCTCACAGCAGGTTCTCAGGAGGCCGGGGGCTCCTGTCAGTCTGGACATGGCCCCATGTCCCCTGAAAACTCACCGCAAGTCCTGAGGAGGCTGTGGGATCCTGTCAGCCTAGACGCAGCCCCATGTGTCCCAACACCAAAGTGCAGGTCCTGAGGAGGACGCGGGTCCTCTCAGTCTTGACGTGGCCCCAGAATTTCCTCAGCCTCACCATAAGACTTGAGGAGGCTGGGGGGCTCCTGTCAGAATGGACGTGGCCCCAAATTATCCCAATCATTCACAGTGGGTCCTGAGGAGGCCAGAGACTCCTGTCAGTGTGGATTCGGCATCCACATTTTTCTTAGGCCTCACCACAGGCTCTGACAAGGCTGGGGTCTTCTGTCCGCATGGACGCATCCCGATATTTCCCGATGTCTACACCGGGGGTCCTGAGGACATCAGTGTCTGGTTGTGTGGACATGGCCCCATGTCCTCCTGAAGCGTCACCGCAGGTTCTAAGGTGGCCGAGGCTCCTGTCACTTTGGATGCGGCCCCCAGCTTCCAGAAGACTCAACTTATGTCCTGAGGGGCCCATTAGCTCCTGCCAGAGTGGTCGCGGCGCCACATGTTTCAGAAGCCTCCCCGCATGTCCTGAGGTGACCCAGGGGCTCCTGTCAGCGTGGATGCGGGCCCACATCTTACTGAAGCCTCCCCGTGGGTCCTGAGGCAGCCCAGGGGCTCCTCTCAGGGTGGGTGTGGGCCAACTATTTCCTGAAGCCTCCTGGGAGGTCCTGAAGTGGTCCAGGGGCTCCTGTCAGGGTGGATGTGGACCCACATCTTCCTGAAGCTTCACCGTGTGTCGTGAGGAGACTGGGACTCCTGTCAGCGTGAACGCTGAGCAATATCACCCTGAAGACTCCTCACAGGCTCTGAGGAGGCTGTGCTGATCAGCGTGGATGTGTCCCCCCATCTTCCTCAGGCCTCCCCAGCACAGGCTGGCTCCTGTTACTGGAGGCAGAGGAGGCCTACTGCGCATGAGTGCCCCCTGTGCAGTGCCTGGGCTCGGGCTCCTCCTGCGGGATGCTCGGATGCTACAGGAGGCTGTGCAGGAGGCACCTGCTTATCCCTGGGCCCACCTCTGCCTCCTTCCAGGCTCCACCTGGGGCCTGTTAGCTTCGGAAACATCTCACTGAAAAGGAGCCCAACACCCGGGTTCCTCAAAAATACTTAAGGAGAAGGAATTGGAGCCCAAAGGACACCAAATGAAATGTGGACCAGACTTTTACCACGTCCTGTAAAACTCATTCAACCCTCTTCCACTGTGGGCGGGACAGCGGGCTGGTGCAGCCGCCCTGGAAACAGTATGGAGGCCCCTCAGGAAGTTACAAATAGAGCTGCCCTGCAACCAGCAGGTGTACGGCCTGGAGATCACTCCGAAGATACAGATGCAGTGAGACTCGGGACACCAGCACCCCAATGTCCACAGCAGAAGTGTCCACAGTAGTCACATTGTGGGAGGAGCCTCGGTGCCCTCTGACTGATGATGGATAAAGAGGATAGGAAATAGGTGATGGTCATAGAGAGAGGAATGGTGCTCAGGTATCAAAGAGAAGGAAATCTTGCCATTTGCAATGATGTGGATAGAACTAAAGGGAAAATGTTAAGTGAAGTAAGTTACTCGGGAAAGAGAATGACCGTCTGGTGTCATTCATAGGTGGAATTAAAGAAGCAAAGCAGATGAACATTTGTGAAGGGAAGGAAAAACAAATAAGATGAAAACAGATGCAGGGAATACAGACTCATATATAGGAAACAAACTGATTGTCGCTGCAAGGGAGGGGGCGAGGGAGGGGATAACAGGGGACCAGCATGAAGGAGGGCACATGATGTCACGAGGACTGCTGTTAGCTCCAACTGGTGAATCCCTGAATTCATCCTCTGAAAGTATAATACACTATATGTTAATTAATTGGCTTTAAATTAAGTTAAAAAATCAGTTGTATCAGAGCACGTTTCCTACTGGACTTTCTGTTCTGCTCCTTCAGCTTATGCTGGGACCACCCTCGTGGGTCTGGTTTGTTTACGTAGGCATCAGGCCTCGTCCATGGACCAGCCCTGCGCTAGAACTCATGGCCCCGAGATCAAGACCGGAGGTGAGGTCAAGAGTCAGTGGCTTAACCAACAGAGCCAGGCGGAGTCCCGAAGACAACACTGCTTTATCCTTTGTCTCTGTGACATCGTTTGTTTTATTATTTTTTTAAGATATTTTTTTAATTTTTTAATTAACTTATAGTCAGAGAGAGAGGCAGAGACACAGGCAGAGGGAGAAGCAAGCTCCATGCACTGGGAGCCCGACATGGAATTCGATCCCGGATCTCCAGGTTCGCGCCCTGGACCAAAGGCAGGCGCCAAACCGCTGCGCCACCCAGGGATCCCTGTGACATCGTTTGAAAGAGGAAAGTCCTGCGTCCCGCTCTGTCCTGCTTCTCCAATACTGATTGGCTCTCCGGGGTCATTTGTGGGGGCTGTTGGATGTTTTGGGGGTTTTTTCCTATGTATAGGATCTGCCACCATGACTTGACAGGAATGTCATTGAAATTGAGGGTAGCTTCAGGAACTGCAGACGTTTTCACAAGATGAGGCTCCAAACCAATGAGCCCAGGACGGCCTCCCAGAGCCTAGTGTGGCTCAGTGCACAAGTCTTGTGCTCCTTAGGTACAGTCTCATTATTTATTCTCTGTTTTGCTCCTGAGAAGGGATTCACGCCCGTCATTTCCTTCCTGATTGCTCATTGTCTGGACACAGCAAGACCCACAATAGAATAAAAAATGAGCCCAGGCCAAGGGCAGGAAGCCCCTATTAGAAAAGATCCACTGCCCTTGATGGCCCCATATCAAAATGTAAACAGAACTTGAGGAATTGCTCCAGCCCTTCTGGAGGTCCCCGAGAACAGCCCTTAAAACTAAGCAAAAACCCACCTCGGGGTCAAATTCCCTGCTCCGCTGTGTCAGGTATACTTGGACAAAAGATTGAGCTTGTAAATAGTCCCTCGTGTGTTTGCATCGGAATTGGCTTCTCAGTGGTTTCTCAGATTCGCAATCTTGGGCACAACAGTCTGAGATAAAAAAAACAAAACCAAAAGAAGCTCGGACGCGGGCAGAGAGAAAGCAGGGTTCTGAGAGAAGCGGTGGAGACCTGGGGGCTTGGGGAATCTTCTGTGGAGGACATGCAGACTGGGGGGCGGAATGCTAGCCCCAGAGACAGAGGACCCAGAGACCCCACCCGCATACCGCCCATCAGTGTCGAGTCTCAGGGAGCAGCACAACACTGCCCACTGGAGGCCAGAAGTGCTGACGCCCACCTCGCCTCTGACCCCGCAGGTACATCTCCCAGGCAGATGTTCACCTGACAATCAGCACCATGGCCAATCTCCAACCCCGCACAGACCACTCGCTGCCACCAAGGTGTCGGACCACAGAGGCTGCAGAGATTCAGCTCTGCCTGGAAAGTATGGTCTAGTTGCCTTTGTACTTTGTGCTTTATTGTCATTTATTTTCTTTGATTCTATTTTATAAATTGCCTTATTTTATTTTTATGTATGTACCTTATATATTTCTTATTTTTAGTTTCATGGTACTTTAATTTTGTTTCTTATTTTGGGATTTAGAATCTTTTAACAACCAGGCCAAAATAATCTGGTGGTTTTTCTGGGAGGGCAGTTTTTATTGTTTTTCTTTTTCTTCCTTCTTTCTTTTCTTGGAAAAAAATAAAGAGATGGAGAAATTCGCCTCCATAAAATAACATGAGGTAGTACTCACAGCCAGGAAGTCCATCAAAACAAATATATGATGTCTAACTACAGTTTAAAACAATGATTATAAAGATAGCATCTGGGCTGGAAAAAGAGCACAGAAGAAAACTAGAGAATCCCTTACTGTAGGAATAAAAGAACTAAAATCTAGTCAGGCCAATGTTAAAAATGTTATAACTGAGATGCAGTCCCAAGTGGAAGCCTTAAAAACAAGGAAGTTTATGGACCACAAACGCAGACTTGGAAACTCAGCCACTTATTAAAACAATAGCATTCATATCATGGGAGACTCAGAAGATGAAGAGAGTGAAAAGGTGGGCCTTGCTCAGCCATTAGAAATGACAAATAACCACCATATCCTTCAACGTGGATGGAACTGGAAGGTATTATGCTGAGTGAAGTAAGTTAATCAGAGAAGAACAAATATTGTATGTTCTCATTCACTTGGGGGATATAGACAATAGTGAAAGGGAATATAAGGGAAGGGAGATGAAATGTGGGGGAAATATCAGAAAGGAAGACAGAACATAAAGAATCCTAAAACTGGGAAACGAACTAGGGGTGATGGAAGGGGAGGAGGGCGGAGGTGGGGGTGAATGTGTGATGGGCACTGAGGGGGGCACTTGACGGGATGAGCACTGGGTGTTATTCTGTATGTTGGCAAATTGAACACCAATAAAAAGTAAATTTATTATTAAGAAAGAAGAAAGAAAGAAAGAAAGAAAGAAAGAAAGAAAGAAAGAAAGAAAGAAAGAAAGAAAGAAAGAAAGAATGAATGGCGCCTGGGTGGCTCAGTCTGTTAAGCTTCTGCCTTAGGGTCAGATCATGATCCAGGTCCAAGGAAGGCTCCCTGTTCAGCAGGGAACCTGCTTCTCCCTCTCCCTCTGCCCCTCTAGCACATGTTTTTCACTCCTCTCTCTCTCAAATAAATAAATAGCATCTTTGAAAAAGAAACAAACAAACCCAGAGGGAAAGAAATCTCCCATGTAGAAGATTTTCAAACAATTTGTGCAGACATTCCACCGTCAAGTTCATGAGCATGCTTCCCACTCTTATGTGTGGAATACACATAGTAACTTCCTTCTACAAAATATAATATGAAAAACTTAAAATAATAATGATAATATAATAATAATATTAGTAGTAATAATACTAATAAAGAATCACTTTACTACAGAGAAATCTGACAAACACTACCTCAGCAAGATGATCAGATCGATACCAAGACTGATAAATCATGTTGATAGTATCTAACCTTTATATGATATAATAAAAATAGCATTATATCTCTGTATATAATCCACCAAAACAGTTCAATCATGAGATAAACAACAGACATGTCCCAACTGAGGGAAATTTTACAAAATACTCTACTTCTCAAAGTGTTCCAGTTCAACAACAAAATGAAAGGCTGAAAGACTGTCACAATCCAGAGGAGCTTAAGAAAACATGAGGACAAATGGAGTGTGATATGAAGAATGGAGACTTAGCAAAAACTAAGGAAATCTGAATAAAGTATGGTCTTTGGTTATTGGAAAAATTTTAATACGATTCATAAGCTAATATTTGTACCGTGCTGATGTAAGATATCAATAATTGGAGAAATTGAGTGCAAGTGCATGAGAATTCTCTGTACTATATACTCAATTTCCTTATAAAACTTTGTTTTCTTTCCAAGAAATAAGATTTAATTTGAAAATTGACTTAAATGAATCAGGCTCCCGTGTGAAGACATTTTAAAAATCGTTGAATTAACTATTGCTGTATTCTTAAAGAGTTCCTTTGATGTTAACAAAGTAATAATTTTATATCAGAAGGAAAGAAAAACACTTATTAACACGTATAATGCCTCCTCAACCTGAAGAAGGAAAGGATAATAAATAGCAAAATCAGATAAAAATACTTCTATTAAAAAAAATACTTCTATTATAATAGACCCCATATTGCAAGTGCATTTAAAATTAGCAATGTATAACATTTATTTCCTTGACATTTGTCTTCCAAAGAGTTCACAGTGTTTCAGTGTCAGTTGAAACAGGGGAAGAATCTCAGGGAAGAATCCTTCACATAATAATAGGACCATTGGTACTAATGTCTCTCAATTATTTCCAAATCCATACAGATGCATTTCCTGATGAGTGACTGAACTGTGAAGAAAGAGATGAGAAACCCTCATCCCTCTGAATTACTTGTGTCAGAATATTTTAACCATAGTAATACGGATAGTAAATTATCCTTCTTAACAGGATATGTCTCAGATTGGAATCTGAGCAATCAGATGGGCAGAGAAAAAATGGTTAACTTGCTCAACTTCTAAAGACAAAGGAGAACTTTTCTATGTACAAAGTCAGTTGTCAAGATAGCCTTAGGGAAAAAGAGTCTGCAGCATGGAATCCTGCTGCACAGCCGGGACGCCCGAGCCCCAGGTCGTCCTGATCCCAAATACCTGGGCCTGTCCCCCAACACATGCTGCCACGCTGAGGTCATTTGTCATTTGCAATTTCTCTCTTAGGAGCTCCAGGGAGAGCGGCATGAGCTAGATAGGACGGGACAGGATGTGTGGAGGCCGAGAACATTACGGCCATTCTACTTTAAGTTCAGTATTAGCACAGGTCCAGCAATCCCAGGCCCCTGTGAAGAAGAGCTGAAATTTGCATTATTTCAGTTAATGGAATAAAACAAAAGTTTACAGCTAATGTCTTAGAAAGCCCCAAAATTGAATAAAAACTGAGCCTAAACCAAGGGCTGGAAGCCCCAATTAGAATGAGAAGAGAGCACAATGCCCTTGAAGGACCCATATCAAAATGTAAACAGAACTTGAGGAATTGCTCCAGCCCTTCTGGAGGTCCCCGAGACAAGCCCTTAAAACTAAGCTAAAACCTTCCTTGGGGTCCAAGTCCCTGCTCCACTGTGTGGGGTATACCTGGAACCACGCTCGAGTTTTGAAATCAATCCTCGTGTCTTTACATCGGTGTCTGCGCCTTAGTGGTTTCTCAGATTCGCAATCTTTGGCAAAACACCCCCATGACCCCTCCCCACCTGGAATGACCTCTGTCCTCTCCCACCCAGGCTGACCCTCAGTCACCTCCCCACTGACAACAGCTGGGCACAAGCCCTCACACAGTTCCACGGGCACGGTGGGCACTCCAGCTGTCCCCAGCCTCCCAGGGGAAGGAAGGAGGGTTTGGCAGGACACACTCCCATGGTGACCCCAGGGCTCCCTTCCCAGGAGAGCACCTGGTGACAGGTCTGGGTCTGTGTCCCTGATGCCAGCTCCTCCTCCCCGGTTTTCCCACTGGAAATGAAGGAGGAGGCCCTGGTCTCCTCCAGGGACATCACGCAGGTAGACCTGGATGTCAACAGGACGCTCAGCAGTCACATCATATTTTGGGACTACTACGGGGTAGGGTGAGGTTGAGGGGCCAGGGGTATCAGGACCCAAGGGAGGACCGGGGGATTCTGGGTAGGGAAAACGGGGCTTCTGAGGCAGGGGGCAAAACAACAGCCAACAACACACCGCTCCATGGTAGGGTGTTGGGGATGACCACTATGCCCACACCCCTGGGGCCTCGGGGATGAGGAGGCAACTAGGATGGGGCCTCCAGGGCTTGCCATGGGAGCTGAACCCCAAAGGGGAGAGGGACTGCCCCCTGAGAAGCAGGGGATGGGGCGGGGGACATGAGGGGCATGAACCGGACCTGGGGGCCAGGCGGCATGGCCGTGGAGCAGGGATTTGGACCCTGAGACTAAGAAGCGTAGCAGCTTTAAAGGGGCCAGTGGCCCATGGGATACACAGAAAGTTGCACAGTCATGTCAGTCCACACGCAGGTGGCCGATTGAATGACACCTTACCCTATAGGATCCACTTGGCCTGGCCTATTACTTTGGTCAGAATTGGCGTGCAGTTTTGGCAGGCACAAAGCAGGGTTACATTGTTATGAGCCGATTTCCGATTAGGGTGTGCCCAGCGGCTTGACTGGGTTGGGACAGCGCCTTAAGACATAAGCGGGGTATTTGGGGGTCACAGGGGAGGTGGCAGGTGTATCACAAAATGGAATCAGTCCTGCTCTGCTTGTCCTTGGGTAGGGGCTTTTTGTTAAATTTCCTGGGTCCCACACTTGCAGCTCATGCACCTGGGCCACCCTCACCAGGTGGACTCAGTGTGCACACCTTGTGGTGCTGGATCTCACACCAGCGTATAGAGGGCAACCTCCTCGCCCTAGTGAGTAGGGGCTGGGTGAGCATGGGGCTCGGCATGAATGCCAGCCAGCATAGGGGACCGAGGAACCCCCAGCCCCATCACCACCCCTACTCCCACACACAGGCTGCCCCATGGCTCCCCGTAATGGGCACCCGGCACCTCTGAAGATCCCCCCAGGGCGGCCCCGAGGTCCAGCTCCCTGGTGGAGAGGCATCGGGGAGAAGAGAAGCAGCTGGCGCTCAGCGGGAAGCACTGCCAGACATGGGAATGTGGCCAAGCCAGTCCTTCCAGCTCAGCTGACCTTCCAGCGGAAAGTCACTGCATGAGCCAGCCCCGGGTCGGCCAGGAGAGTCCAGCAAGCTGCCCACCGCCAGCACCAGAAATGATGTTGTGACAACCATGTCGGTGTTTGGGTGACCCAGCCAGAATCCCATAGCTGCACGTGATAGCTGCATGTGATAGACACACACACACACACCCTGAAACCAACAAAAGTCGGAATCCCTCAATGTTGTCAAACAGCAGTCAAATGGTTACATACACGACGCTGTGGTCCCCAATAGGATACATGGAAGACGCTATAAATCACAACTGCAGAGGTGCTGGAGGCACAGAGATGTGCCTGTTGGGTTCCAACAAGGAGAGCAAAGGGGCAGGAAGCATACTTCAATGGGGGGGGGCCCTCTTAGGAAAGGACACCAGGTCCCTGGGAAGGCTACGGATTGTGAAATATTTCCTCCTCTCTTTCAGGTTCTGGATTTCCTCTTCATTTGTTCTTCCGAATTCTAGTTTACCTCCACCCTGCATGCAAACCAATGACCAAATAGGCTTCTTTATGATATCCGGTCCTAAAAGGAGGCTGAGCTCTGGCTACCAGGTTCAGAAACGATCATTTTCTAGGTGTATGCTGATCCCCCGAACTCGTGCCTTCATGACTCTTCTCTCCCTGCAGAATGAGGGGAACCACAGGTCTTACAAAGAAAGACGCCCACTTCCACTCGGGCTGGACTGTCCCTTGTGGAGGACGTCATCTGGGCCATGTAGTGCAAGTGGGGTGATCAAGAATAGGTCGCAGGTGAGACATAAGCAAGCACTTACCTTTGATATCATGCTTTATTTTTTCATCCATTTATTATTTGTTAACTATTTTTTAAATTTATTTATGTATGATAGTCACAGAGAGAGAGAGATGCAGGGACACAGGCAGAGGGAGAAGCAGGCTCCATGCACTGGGAGCCCGAAGTGGGATTCGATCCCAGGTCACCAGGATCGCGCCGTGGGCCAAAGGCAGGTGCTAAACCGCTGTGCCACCCAGGGATCCCCTATTTTAATTTTATGTCCTGTCTATACCCAACACGGTGTTCAAACTCATAACCCTGAGTTCAAGATACCCCAACCAGGACAGCCAGGCACCCCAGTCCCTTGTTTTAAAACTCTTTGCTTCATTGCCTATCTCTGCATTGAACTGGAACATTGAGTCCATGACGGGGAGCCTTAGTAACCTCCGAATCCTAGAACGTTCTCACTGTATCCCAATCCTAGATTGACATTTACCATTGAATAGCACTTTAAATAGTCAGTAAAATAACTACTACAGAAAAGGAAATTATGTAATTTTCACGTATGTGGTCCCTGCTCCCTGGACTCCCAGGGAAGCTAGGGTTTCTTTAACATTGATCAAGGTCCAAATGATTCCACCACACCTCAAAGTGTGGGCTCATTTTCTGCCCTGACACATGCAACACCCCTGCTTCAATTAACATGTATCAATCAATCAAAGGGAGCCTAACTGGCTCGGTGTGGTTTGTAAGAACATGGGACTCTTGTTCTAGGAGTAACATGTTCAAGCCCAATGTTGGCTGTAGAGATTACAGAAAAATAAAATCTTAAAAAAAATCAATCATTTTATCTTGGGGAGACATAGCCCCTGATCCCACAAGGGCAGGGAGCCAGCTGGTGGTTCTACGCACAATATTATGCAGCAGAGCACAAAATGTGAACTTTCAGAAGTCTCCTAGAGTGGGGGACACACCAGCCTTAAGGTGTTCCAGTGGAGAAGTCAGGGGCAGTCCCTGGAGCGACAGGGTGGGCTCAGGATCCCATGGGTCCCAAGGATGGTGGCACCAACTGTTTCCAGGCACAGGAGCGGGAATGCGGCTGAGCATAGCAGGACTTGGGCCAGCTGTCTGCCCTGTGTGGCCATAAGCTGCAAACCCCTGTGCAGTCACGGGGCCACATTCCTGGGACAGACCAGCACAGGCCAGGAGTGGGAGGACACCCTCTTGGGCAGGAAGAGCACAGGTCTCCACCAGGGCAGCCCCTAAATTTGGAGTTTTAAACTTCAGTATCTTGTCTGTGTGGAGGCTTACAAAATTGAGGTGGTTCCACTTTAAGTTCACTGTTAGCACAAGTACTGCCATCCCAGGCCCCTGTGAATAAGAGCTAAAATTTGCATTATTTCAGTTACAGGAAAAAAAGAAAAAAACAGCTTACAGCTTAAAGTCAAATAAAGCCCCATATTAGAATGAGAATAGAACTCAATACCCTTGAAGGCCCCATATCAAAATGTAAACAGAACTTAAGGAATTGCTCCAGCCCTTCTGGATGTCCCTGAGACCAGCCCTTAAAACTAAGGTAAAACCCACTTCGGGGTCCAAGTCCATGCTCCGCTGTGTCGGGTGTACTTGGGCGCAAGCTCGAGTTTGGAAATCAACCATCGTGTGTTTGCATCGGTGTAGGCTCCTCAGTGGTTTTTCAGATTTGCTATCTTGGGCACAAAACCTCCATGTCCTCTCCCCACCTGGGCTGACCCCACATCCCCTCCACCCCAGGCTGACACTCAGTCACCTCCCCACCCACAACAGCTTGGGACAGGCCCTCACACAGGTCCCATGGAGGGTGGGCACTCCCGCCATCCTCGGCCTCCCAGGGAAAGGCAGGAGGTTTCAGCAGACCCATTCCCATTGTGGCCCCAGGGCTCCCTGCCCAGCATGGCAGCTCGTGACAGGTTGGGGTCTGTGTCCCTGACGTGGGCTCCTGCTCCCCGGTTTTCCCATAGGAAATGAAGGAGGAGGCCCTGGTCTCCTCCAGGGACATCACGCAGGTGGATCTGGACGTCAACAGGACGTTCGGCAGCCACACTATCTTTTGTGCCTGCTAGGGGGTCGGGTGAGGCTGCTGGGCCAGGGGGCTTAGGGGCCCCAGGGGAGGCTTGGGGGCTTCGGGGTAGGGAAATGGGGCTTCTGAAGCCGGGGGGAGCAACAGCAGCCAACAACACACTGCTCCATGATAGGGTGATGGGGATGACCCACATGCCCCCAAACCCGGGGCCTCAGAGATGAGGAAGCCAATTGGATGGGGCCTACAGTGGTTGCCATGGGAGCCGAACCCCAAAGGGGAGAGGGATGGCGCCCTGAGAAGCAGGGGATGGGGTGGGGGAAGTGGGGGGCAGGAACCAGACCTGGGGGCCAGGAGGCATGGCCACGGCTGGAGCAGGACACACATCAATCCCATGAGGGTCGGACGGGACAGAGTGACACCCACTCTCGGTGCTTTATATATTTCTAAATTCTATGCATTTCATTTGAGACAATTTGCAATTTGAAAACATACCTAGTATGATGACCCCCAGATAATGACCCCGGTCCAGCCAGGGCCCTGCACTGACCACACGGTGCCACAGGGGAAGGTGTCACAGCAAACCCCAGACTGGGGTCACCTTTAATGGTAGACGTCTCCTTGTGCATCTTAGAGGAAGGGGATGCCCTGTGTCCGCAGGCCCCCCACGCCATCCTGCTCATTCCCTACCCCCACATCATCCCCCTACATCATAATCCCCAATGGCATTCCATAAATCACCATCCCCCTCACCGCCACACAGCCCCACACAATCCTAACCCACACTACACCACAACACCATCCCCCCTACACCATCTCCCACACTCCACCACCATCATACCCCTAGTCCCACACCATCTACACCACACCATCGGCCCCCAGCAAACCCGGTGCAGGTGCCCCCTGTGGGACATGCTCAGCCTCCCTGGGGTTCTCTGGATACCCTGTTCCCATCGGAAGACCGGGTGTTCAATAGAGCACACAGGGGTTGCAGGGAGGAGGGAAGGCACGGAGTCTCCAACAGAGTGGGTGTAGGTGAGTGGTGCAAAGAACCCACTGTGCCCTACCTCTGCACACTCTCCCTCCTGGAGGGTGACACAACCTGCACAGGACAACAGCCCCTAACCCAGTGGGACCTGGGCTGCCCTGGCACCAGGATCTGTGGGGGCTGAGTTGATTTGGGCCCCCCCATGGCAACACAAGGACGAATGGATTCCAGACCCCATGGCCCTGTGCAGCCCTGGATTCTGGCCCCACGCTGAGTGAGCTCTCTCACAGCTGGATGTGGCCTCCTGGGCCCTGGGTGTGACCCAGAGATCCAGGTCGCAGACCTAGGGCAGCCCTGAGGATCCCGGTACACCCCAGGGTGGGGAGAGCAGGGGTAGGCCAGTGGGCCCCACCCGCACCCACACCAGGAGGCAGGTTCCTCCAGATACTGGGGCCCCAGGGGGCCCGAGGCCTTGGTCCAGCTGCCCTGCAGGAACCCAGCGCAGGAGCCCATGAGCTGCAGGTCCAGTTCAGCTCTGCTGTCCTCAGAACCGTCTCTCAGGCTGAAACCTCAGGACACACGCCCCCACCCGGAGTCCACACATGCTCCAGGTGGGGGACTCCAGCACTCGACCCCCAACCCATGTGATTCTTTTCCTCCCATAAAGGACAGAAAGGTCTCCCTCCCCAGGTGAAGGCACGCACCCACGCCTCTGAGCCCGTTTACTGTAGATAGTCAATATAGTGTTGTGGTGTGAAAATGCACAGCCAGCTCTTTTCTGTGTCTCCCAGAACTCTGTGCACGGGGCATGGAGAGACCCACAGAGAGGAGGAGGGGGCATCACCCGGGCCCCAAACAGCCCCTGCAGGGGCACCACAAGGCACACACTGCTGATGTCCCCATGTGCCTTCCAGGGGCAGACAGACGCCAGGATCAGGACCCCATAGACTATACTGGGACTCATCCTGTGCCTCGTGGGCCAGAATGGGCTAGGCCAGAGTGACAGCCAGGGAACCTCAGGTCACCAGGGTCTGTGCAAAGTGACCTGTGAGGTCTGTGGTCCCTCTGTCCAGGAGGCCGGGGCTGGCTTGGTTCCAGGGCATGTACTATCCTCCCCGCATCCCCATGCCAGTGTGCCTGGGGCACAGAGGGCCTGTGGGGCGCTCAGTGTGGCCCTGGAAAGGATGTCAGGACAGTAGGCCCTTGTGTTGTGCCCAAGACTACGAATCTGAGAAACCACTTAGGAGCCAACACCGATGCAAACTCCCGAGGGTTTCTCTACAAGCTGGAGCTTGGGTCCAAGTGCACCCGACACAGCGGAGCAGGGACTTGGACCCCGAGACTAAGAGGCATAGCAGCTTTATAGGGTCAGTGGACTGTGGGACATGCAGAAATTTGCACAGTCATGTTGGTCCACACACAGGTGGCTGATTGAATTACACCTTACCCTATAGGATCCGCTTGACCTGGCCTATTACTTTGGTCAGAATCGGTGCACAGTTTTGGGGGACACAAAGCAGGGTTACATTTTTATGAGCCGATTTCCGATTAGGGTGTGCCCAGCAGCTTGACTTGGGTGGGGCAGCGCCTTAAGATATAAGCTGGTCATTTGGGGGTCATAGGGGTGGTGGCGGGTATAGCACAAAATGGAATCAGTCCTGCTCTGCTTGTCCAGGGGTAGGGGATTTTTGTTAAATTTCTAGTGTCCCAACTTGCAGCTCACGCACCTGGGCAACGCTCACCAGGTGGACTCAGCGTGCACACCTTGTGGTGCTGGATCTATCACACCAGCCTGTGGAGGACACCCTCCTCGCCTTAGTGAGTAGGGGCTGGGTGAGCATGGGGCTCATTCTGAAAGCCAGGCAACACAGGGTCTGAGGAACCCCAGCCCCATCCCCACCCCGACTTCCACACACAGGTAGCCTCAGGGCTCCCCGCCATGGGTACCGGGCTCCTCAGGAGCTCCCGCCAAGACAGCCCCGAGGTCTGACTCTCTGCTGGAGAGGCATCGGGGAGAAGAGAAGCAGCTGGCGCTTGGCAATACCCATTGCCAGACATGAGAATGTGGCCGAGACAGACCTTCCACCTCAGGTGACCCTCCAGCTGAAATTCACTAGAGGAGCGAGCCCCGGGTCAGCAAGGAGAGCCCAGCTAGCCACCCAGCATCAGCACCAGAGATAATGTTGTACCAACCATTTCGGCGTTTGGGTTACCCAGCCAGAGGATCCGATAGCTGCACGTGATAGCTTCATTTGATAGACACACACACACACACCACAACCAACAAAAGTCAGAATCCCCCCAATGTTGTCAAACAGCAGATGAATGGTTACATACATGACGCCACGGTCCCCAACAGGATACCTGGAAGACGCTATAAACCATGACTGCAGAGGTGCTGGAGGCACGGAGATGTGCCTGCTGTGTTCCAAAAAGGAGCGCAGAGGGGCAGGAAGCATCAAACGGGGGTGGGGGCCCTCCTAGGAAAGGACACCAGGTCCCTGTGAAGGCTACGGTTGGTGAAATCTTTCCTCTTCTCTTTCAGCTTCTGCTTTTCGTCCTAAATGCCATTTTCCTCAGTCATACGAGCAAAAATTTATTTTATGTTTTTAACTTTCTTTTTATTGGAGGCCAATTTGTATGAATTCTTTCTTCAGGAAGTGTGTCATTCAGGAGAGAAGGAGAGAGAAAGATTTTCCCTGACAGGCAAAGTATAAAGGAGTTCATGACCGCTAAACCAGTCCAGCAAGGAATTTTAAGAGGGACTCTTCTAGTGGGGGAAAAAAAGATACCAAAAGCAACAAAGACTAGAAAGGACGAGAGAACGTCACCAGAAACACCAACTCTACCACTAACAACAAGGCACAAGTTCATATCTTTGAATAAGCACTCTGAATGCTGATACTAAATGCTCCAATCAAAAGATATAGGGTGTCAGAGTGGCTTAAAAAACAGGATCCGGGATACCTGGGTGGCTCAGGGGTTGAGTTCTGCCTTTGACTCAGGGTGTGTTCCTGGAGTCTGGGATCGAGTCCCATATTGTGCTCCTGGTGGGGAGCATGCTTCTCTCTCTGCCTAATTTTCTGCCTCGCTCGCTCTCTCTCTCTCTCATGCTCTCAAAAATAAAATTGTTATTTAAAAAAAGGTCCATCAGTATGCTGCCTACTAGAGGCTCACTTTAGACCTATAGACACCAGCAGTTTGAAAGTCAGGGAATGGAAAATCATCTATCACGCTAATGGTTATGAAAAGAAAGCTGGAGGACCAATACTTATATTAGACAAACTAGATTTGAAACCAAACCCTGGGGGACACCTGGTGGCTCAGTGGTTGAGCATCTGCCTTCGGCTCAGGGGTTGATCCTGGGATCCCAGGATCGAGTCCCACTTTGGCATCCTTTGGGGAGCCTGTCTCTGCCTCTGCCTATGTTTCTGCCTCTGCTCCTCTGTGTATCTCTCATGAATAAATAAATAAAATATTTAAATCTCAAAAAGAAAGAACAAATACTGTAAGAAGAGATGAAGGAGGGCATTATTTCATAATTAAAAAGATTCTCTATTAGGATCAAACAAATAAATATTTATGCTGCCAACATGGCAGTACCTAAATATGGAACCCAATTACCAATAAACTTACATGAACTCACTGATAATAATACAATGACAGGGGATTTTTACACCTACCCAGTAATGGCAATGGACTGATCGTCTATGCAGAAAATCAACAGGGGAACAATAGCCTAGACACACTGGACCACAGGGACTCAACAGATGTAGACTGAACATTTCTTCCTAAAGCAGAATACACATTCCTTTCAAGTGCACATGGAACATTCTTCAAAACAGATCATATCATGGGCCACAAATCAGCCCTCAACAGGTACAAGAATGTTGATATCACACCCTGTACCATTTCGGAGCATGATGCTATGAAACTCGAAGTCAACAGTAAGAAACAATTTGCACAGACCAAAAATACGTGGAGATTATGAACATCCTACTAGAGAATGAATGGAGCAACCAGGAAATTAAAGAGGAAATTTAAAACAAATGAAAATGAAAACATGTTTCTCCAAAACTCTGGGATGTAGAAAAGGCAGTCCAAAGAGAAAAGTTCATAGTAATATAGGCCTACCTCAAGAAACAAGAAGTCTCCAATATACAGCCTATCCCTACACCTAAAGGAGCTGGAAAAGGAATAGCAAACAATTCCTAAAGCCTACAGAAGAAGGGAAAAAATAAAGATGAGAGCAGAAATAAACAATACAGAAATAAAAAAACATTAGAATGGAATAACGAAACTAAGAGCTATTTCTTCAAAATAATTAATGAAATGGATCAAACCCTATCCAGCCTTAGGAACGAGAAAAGAGAAAAGACCTAAATAAATAAAATTACAAAAGAGAGAAGAGTGATCACAATCAACACCAGAAAAATTAGACAATTATAAGGGAATACTATGAAAGATTATATGCTAACAATCTGGGAGACCTGGAAGAAATGGACAAATCCCTAGAAATGCGCAAATGAGCAAAACTGAAATAGGAAGAAATACAAAATGTGAACAGACCCATAACTAGCAAAGGAATTGAATCAGCAAGGCAACTGGGTGCCTCAGTGGTTGAGCATGTGCTTTGGCTCAGGTCAGGATCCCAGGATCCTGGTGGATCAAGTCCCACATCAGGCTCCCCGCATGGAGCCACATTTTCCCTCTGCCTATACTGCTGCCTCTCTGTGTCTCTCATGAATACATAAATAAAATCTTTAAAAAAGGAAAAACATAAAAAGATGAGAAGACCCAAATAAAATCACGAATGAGAAAAGAGAAATAACAACCAACACTACAGAAATACAAATAATAATAAGAGAATATGATGAAAAAGTATATGCCAGCAACCTACAACCTGGAAGAAATTGATCAATTCCTAGAAATATATAACATATCAAAAATGAAAAATGAAGAAATAAGAAACTTGAACAGACCGTTAACCAGCAGAGAAATTGAATCAGCAATCAGGGATCTCCCAACAGGAGATGCTTAGATCAATAGAACAGAATGGAAAGCCAAAACAAGATACAAACCTGTAACTCTATGATCCATTAATGGACAACAAGACAGGAAGGAATATCCAATGGCACAAGGACAGTCTCTTCAAGAAACCCTAAACCTGACCCCAGGATAAGAACAAATGGTGTTGGGAAAACCAGGCAGCCACATGCAGAAGAATGAAACTGGACCACTTTCTTACACCATATATATAAAAAATAAATTCAAAATGGATGGAAGACCTAAATGTGAGTCCTGAAACCATACAAAGAAGAAAAGATAGGCAGCAAAGTCTTTGACATTGGCCATTGGATCTTCTTTCAGGATATGCCTCTGAGGTGAGGGAAACAGAAGCAAAAATACTATTGGGATTTCATCAAATTAAAAAGCTTCTGCAAAGTGAAGGAAACAACTAAAGGTGAAAAGCAACATACAAGAGGAGAGGCAAGATGGCGGAAGAGAAAGGTCCCCAAGTCACCTGTCCTGACCAAATTACCTAGATAAACTTCAAATCATCCTGAAAATCTAGGAATTCAGCCTGAGACTTAAACAGAGACCAGATAGAATGCTACAGTGAGGGATCCCTGGGTGGCGCAGCGGTTTGGCGCCTGCCTTTGGCCCAGGGCGCGATCCTGGAGACCCGGGATCGTATCCCACATCGGGCTCCCGGCGCATGGAGCCTGCTTCTCCCTCTGCCTGTGTCTCTGCCTCTCTCTCTCTCTCTCTGTAACTATCATAAATAAATAAAAAAAATTAAAAACAAAAAAATGAATGCTACAGTGAGAAAAGTTCACACTTCTATCAAGGTAGGAAGATGGGGGAAAAGAAATAAACATACAAAAGGCATCCAAGGGGGAGGGGCCCCACAGAGCCAGGCTAAGGCCAGGGCGAGTGTCCCCTGGGCAGGAGAGCTCTGTCCCAGAGAAGCAGGAGCTGCACCATTCTTCCAGGGGGAAATGACGCCCGCAGGGATTCAGAGCAAGTCCCCAGGAGGGCGGGGATACCCTCGGGCTCCATGGGACACAAACATACACCTGCACTCCAAGGAGATTGCACCGAGCTCGCTAAGAGCTGTAGGGCACATGCATTGACCCAGGAGCAGCTCTGAGGGGATCCGGCAGCGGCTCTGTGCGGAGGGGGCAGCGCGTCCCTGGGAACAGCTAGCTGGCGGAGCCTAGGGCAGAGGAAGTGTCTTCGTGTGGAGGGGGCTGCGGGGCTCCAGGAGCAGCTCAGAGGGGCTATGGCGGCTCCGTGGAGAGGTGCCTACCCGGCCGGGAGCGAAAATCCAACAGCGCTGGTCGGGGAGCACAGGGCCGGGACACAGCCCAGGATTCGGCCTCCCCCGGGACAGGCAGAGGCCTGGAGGGCCCAGGACAGCAAGGAGGCTCCTGCTCAGAGCTGAGAAGATCAGCAGCCCTGCCCCAGATCCTCCAGGCCCTGCAGACGGACTGCTCCAGAGTTACTGGGGAAGCTGAATACAGGTGTTCCAACCTGGCTGCTGCCACTGGGGTTGTTCCTCCTTGGGCGTCACAGGGTATACAACCCTCACTGAGCGCTTCAACAGGCAGGGGGAGAGGAGCTCCCCCAAGGGCTAGCACCTGAAAATCAGCACAACAGGCCCCTCCCCCCAGAAGACCAGCTAGACGGCCAAGTTCCAGGGGAAGTCAAGGGACTTAAAGTAGACAGAATCAGAAGATACTCCCCCATGTTTTTTTTAAATTTCTGATTGCTTCCCCCATCCTTTCCCCCCTTTCTTTCTTTTTCTTTCTCCTTTTATTCTCTTTTTTGCTTTTCTCTTCCTTTTTCCTTTTTTCTTTTTCTCTTCTCTTTTTTTCTTTCTCTCTTCTCTTTTTCTCCTTTTCCCAATACAACTTGTTTTTGGCCACTCTGCACTGAGCAAAATGACTAGAAGGAAAACCTCACCTCAAAAGAAAAAACAGTCCTCTCTCCCACAGAGTTACAAATCTGGATTACAACTCAATGTCAGAAAACCAATTCAGAAGCACTATTATACAACTACTGGTGGCTCTAGAAAAAAGCATAAAGGACTCAAGAGACTTCATGACTGCAGAATTTAGATACAATCAAGCAGAAAGTAAAAAACAATTGAATGAGATGCAATCCAAACTAGAATTCCTAATGATGAGGGTTAACGAGGTGGAAGAACGAGTGAGTGACATAGAAGACAAGTTGATGGCCACGAGGAAAACTGAGGAAAAAAGAGACAGACAATTAAGAGACCAGGAAGACAGATTAAGGGAAATAAACGACAGCCTGAGGAAGAAAAACCTATATGTAATTGGGGATCCTGAGGGCGCCGAAAGGAACAGAGGGAAAGAATATGTATTTTAACAAATCCTAGCTGAAAACTTTCCTAATCTGGGAAGGGAAACAGGCAGTCAGATCCAGGAAATAGAGAGATACCCCCTAAAATCAATAAAAACCGTCCAACACCTCAATTTAATAGTGAAGCTTGCAAATTCCAAAGATAAAGAGAAGATCCTTAAAGCAGCAAGAGACAAGAAATCCCTGACCTTTATGGGGAGGAGAGACCTCTCCACAGCGACCTGGCATCCCAGAAAGTGCTGGCTGGATATATTCAGGGTCCT
Source organism: Canis lupus baileyi (assembly GCF_048164855.1). Taxonomy (NCBI): domain Eukaryota; kingdom Metazoa; phylum Chordata; class Mammalia; order Carnivora; family Canidae; genus Canis; species Canis lupus. The sequence goes on along the minus strand of NC_132871.1, from coordinate 32,431,480 downwards.
CCATGAGAATAACATGCAACCAAGAATACTTTATCCAGCCAGGCTCTCATTCAAAATGGAAGGAGAGACAAAGAGCTTTCAGGACAGGCAGGAAATGAAAGAATATGTGACCTCCAAACCAGCTCTGCAAGAAATTATAAGGGGGACTCTTAAAATTCCCCTTTAAGAAGAAGTTCAGTGGAACAATCCACAAAAACAAGGACTGAATAGATGTCACGATGACACTAAACTCATATCTGTTGACAGTAACTCTGAACGTGAATGGGCTTAATGACCCCTTCAAAGGCGCAGGGTTTCAGACTGGATAAAAAATCAGGACCCAACTATTTGCTTTCTACAAGAGACTCATATTAGACAGAAGGACACCTACAATCTGAAAATAATGGGTTGGAGAACCATTTACCATTTTAATGGTCCTCAAAAGAAATAGTGGTAGCCATCCATATATCAGATAAACTAAAATTTACCCCGAAGACTACAGTGAGAGATGAAGATGGACACTAAAGCATTCTTAAATGATCTATCCAACAAGAGGGCTTAACAATCCTCAATATATATTCCCCGAATATCAGAGCTGCCAAATATTTAAACCAATTAATAACGAAAGTGAAGAAATGGGATCCCTGGGTGGCGCAGCAGTTTAGCGCCTGCCTTTGGCCCAGGGCACGATCCTGGAGACCTGGGATCAAATCCCACATCAGGCTCCCGGTGCATGGAGCCTGCTTCTCCCTCTGCCTGTGTCTCTGCCTCTCTCTCTCTCTGTGACTATCATAAATAAATAAAAATTTAAAAAAATAAAATAAAAAATAAAACTAATCAGCAGTGGATTTAAAAAAAAAAAGAAAGTGAAGAAATACTTAGATAATAATTATCTTATACTTGGTGACTTCAATCTACGTCTTTCTACCCTCGATAGGTCTTCTAAGCACAACATCTCCAAAGAAACGAGAGCTTTAAATGATACACTGGAGCAGATAGATTTCACAGATATCTACAGAACATTACATCCAAACTGAACTGAATACACCTTCTTCTCAAGTGCACATGGAACGTTCTCCAGAATCGACCACATACTGGGACACAAATCGGGTCTGAACCGATACCAAAAGTTTGGGATTGTCCCCTGCATATACTCAGACCATAATGCCTTGAAAGTAGAACTAAGGTATCCCTGAGTGGTGCAGCAGTTTGGCGCCTTCCTTTGGCCCAGGGCGTGAATCTGGAGACCCGGGATTGAATCCCACGTCGGGCTTCCGGTGCTAGAAGCCTGCTTCTCCCTCTGCCCGTGTCTCTGCCTCTCTTTCTCTCTCACTGTGTGACTATAATAAATTAAAAAAAAATAATAAAATAATGAAAAAAAGAAATTAGAACTAAATCACAACAAGAAGTTTGGAAGGAGCTCAAACACGTGGAGGTGAAGGATCATCCTGCTAAAAGACGAAAGGGTCAACCAGGAAATTAAGGAAGGATTACAAAGATTCATGGAAACTAATGAGAATGAACATACAACTGTTCAAAATCTTTGGGATGCAGCAAAAGCAGTCCTAAGGGGGAAATACATCACAATACGAACAGGTGCAGCCAATGTGGAAAACACTGTGGAGGGTCCTCGAGAAGTTAAAAAAAAGGGGATCCCTGGGTGGCACACTGGTTTGGCACCTGCCTTTGGCCCATGTCCGATCCTGGAGACCCGAGATGGAATCCCATGTCAGACTCACAGTGCATGGAGCCTACTTCTCCCTCTGCCTGTGTCTCTGCCTCTCTCTCTGTGACTATCATAAAAAAATTTTTATAAAAGATGTTAAAAATAGAGCTACCCTACGATTCCAAAATTGCAGAGCTAGGTATTTACCCCGAGGATACAAAAGTCGTTTAGTAGTTTCAAAGGGGACACGCAGCCCAGTGTTTGTAGCAGTATTATCAACAAGAGCCAAACTGTGAATACAGCCCAGATGTCCATCGACTGATGAATGGGCAGAGACGATGTGGTAAATATACCCACTGCGACATCACTGGGTCATCAGAAGGGATGAAATGAAGCCATTTACAATGACGTAGGAGAAGTGGAAAGGACTTATGCTAAATGAACTCAGTCAGAGAAAGACAGATACCAAATACCATACAATTGCATTCACATGTGAATTTTAAGAAACCAAACAAACTGGCAAAGAGGCAGAGGGGGAGATGACAGAAGCAAACAAAAAAAAAACACACTCTTAACCACAGAGATTAAACTAATAAATACCAGAGTTATGTGGGGGGGATGGGGAATCAGGGGATGGGGATAGTGGAGGGCACCTGTGACCAGTACCAGGCGTTCTATCCAAGGGTTGAATCACTATGTGGTAAACCTGAAACTATATCATACTGTGTTAGAAACAGTAATTCAAGTAAAACTTTAAAATAATAATTGGTAGTATTGATGAAATATGTGTGCACTAGAGATAAAATCAGAAAGGGAACTGAAAATCCAAATAAAGAGTCTTTAGAGCCTCAAAGCCCCTCCTCACCTCAGCTCGGGAGAATCCTGCCATGTCTATTCTGACCCCATCAGAAGCCTGTATTTTGATTCTCTGGGGAGGTAACTGACTTGGTGGAGTCAGGCTACCTTTGAACCCAAAACCTATATAGAGTGCATAAATCTAAACTGCACAAGATACTAGGAGTCCCCGTGGAGGCACATGCCAAGACACAAACTCTAACCATACACAGACATAACCCTAACCCTACACTTAATCATAATGTTAACCTAACCCTTAAACAAGACCCATCACTAATCGAAAACCAAACACAAACCCCAAGACCTAAACACATTCACTGAACCTTCCTGCCAACCCTCACGCTAACTCTTAATCCTATTATGAACTCTTCACCCTGACCCCTAACTTAAATCTAACCCGAAAACTGACCTCTAACCCTAACCTTAAAATAAGGTATTCAAGGGATCCCTGGGTGGCGCAGCGGTTTGGCGCCTGCCTTTGGCCCAGGGCGCGATCCTGGAGACCCGGGATCGAATCCCACGTCGGGCTCCCGGTGCATGGAGCCTGCTTCTCCCTCTGCCTGTGTCTCTGCCTCTCTCTCTCTCTCTGTGACTATCATGAATAAATAAATAAAATCTTTAAAAAAAAATAAGGTATTCAAATCCTATTCCTAACCTTAACCAGTACCCTAACCTTAACCCTCTAATACTAATCCTATCTCATACCCCAAACTGTACCCTAACCCGTACCCTAAAACCAACCCCTAACCCACTCGCTAACCCTATATCTTACCCTTTTCCAAAACTGTACCCTGACCCTGATCTGACCCTAACCAAACACTAACCCTAACCCTCACCCTAACCCTAAACCTAGCACTAACTTTAACTCTAACCCTTAACTCTAACCCCTAAAATTAACCCCTAACCCTAACTCACACCCTAACCCCTAACTCTAACTGCAAACCTAAGCCCAACACTAACTCTAACCATAACCCTAAACCCAACTCCAAAACTCGTGCCCTAATCCCTAAAGCCTAAACCCTAACCTAACTCTAAATCCTATCCCTACCCCTAACCCACATCCTAACTCCTAGCCACTGACCCTTACCCTTATCCCTCACCCTAACCTCTAATCCATAACCATAAGCATAATCACTAACACCTAACATCTAACCTAAGGCTAACCACCAACTGCCTCCCCTCCCCTGACCCTACCATTCATTCTACCCATTCACTTACCCTGTGGTTCTGAGGAGTCTCTTCTGATATGGACGTGGCCCCCAACGGCGCCTCCAGGGTCCTCCAGGGGGTCCTGAGGAAGCCAGGCTCCTGTGAGTGCGGACATGGCCCCACGTGTTCCTGTGTCATAGTCAGTGGGTCCAGAGGACGCCGCGTCTCCTGTCACTGTGGACTATGCCTCACATCCTCTGGAAGCCTCACAGCAAGTCCTCAGGAGGCCAGGGGCTCCTGTCAGCCTAGACATGGCCTCACATCCCCCAGAAAACTCACTCTGGGTTCTGATGAAGCTGTGGGCTCCTGTCAGCATAGACCCAGCCCCATATTTCCCGAAGCCAAAGTGCAGGTCCTGAGGAGGACGGGGGTCCTGTCAGTGTTGACGTGGCCCCACATTTTCCTCAAGCCTCACCATAAGACCTGAGGAGGCTGGGGGCTCCTGTCAGCATTGACAGGGCTCCAAATCTTCCCAAAACTTCACAGTGTGTCCTGAGGAGGCCGGAGGTTCCTGTCAGTGTGCATGCGGCACCCACATCTTTCTTAAGCCTCACCAAAGGCCCTGACAAGGCTGGGGTCTTCTGTCCGCATGGACGCATACCCATATTTCCCAAAGACTAGACCAGGGGTCCTGAGTAAGTCAGCGTCCTTTTGTGTGGACATGACCACACGTACAACCAAAATGTCACTGAGGGTACTGAGGAGGCCGTGGCTCCTGTCACTCTGAATGCGGCCCCCAGCTTCCAGAAGCCTCAACTTATATCCTGAGGGGCCTGGGAGTTTCTGCCAGAGTGGATGCGGTGCCACATCTTCCTGAACCCTCCCCGCGGGTCCTGAGGTGGCCCAGGGGCTCCTGTCAGCGTGGATGGGGGCCCACAATATCCTGAAGCCTCCCCGCGGGTCCTGAGGTAGCTCAGGGTTTCCTATCAGGGTGTACGCGGGCCAACATCTTCCTGAAGCCTCACCGAGGGTCCTGAGAGGACCGGTGCTCCTGTCAGCGTGAACACGGCCCAATATCCCCCTTTAGACTCCCTGCGCGTCCTGAGGAGGCTGTGGCTCATCAGGGTGGATGCGTCCCCATGTCTTCATCAGGCTTCCCCAGCACAGGCTGGCTCCTATTTGTGTAGGCAGACGAGGCCTACTGCACCTGCATGCACCCTATGTGAGGCCTGCGCTTGGGCGCCCCCTTTGAGATGCTAGGCGCTGCAGGAGGCTGTGCAGGAGGCGGCTTGCTGGTGCAGGCGGCCGCACCCGCCTCCTTCCAGGCTCCAGCTGTGGCCTGTTAGCATTGGAAATGTCTCACTGAAAAGGAGCCCAACACCCGGCTTCCCCGGAAATACTTAAGGACAAGGAATTGGAGCCCACAGACTGCAAAATGAAATGTGGACCAGACTTTAGCAAGTCCTGCAAAATTCACTCAACTCCCTTCCACTGTGGGCAGGACTGCGGGCTGGTGCAGCCGCTGTGGAAACAGTATGGAGGCTCCTCGGGAAGTTACAAATACAGACGCCCTGCGACCAGCAGGTGGAGGGCCTGGAGCTGACTCCGAAGATACAGATACAGTGAGACTCGGGGCACCTGCACCCCAATGTCCACAACAGCCAGGTCCACAGTAGCCACACTGTGTGAGGTATCTCGGTGCCCTCAAGCAGATGATGAATAAAGAGGATGGGAGATAGATGATGGTCATAGAGAGAGGAATGGTGCTCAGGTATCAAAGAGAAGGAAATCTTGCCATTTGCAATGACGTGGATAGAACTAGAGAAATCATGTTAAGTGAAATAAGTCAGTCGGGAAAGAGAATGACTGTGGGTGTCATTCATAGGTGGAATTAAAGAAGCAAAGCAGATGAACATCTGTGAAGGGAAGGAAAAACAAATAAGATGAAAACAGATGCAGGAAATACAGACTCTTAATTATAGGAAACAAACTGAGGGTCGCTGGAGGGTAGGGGACAGGTGAGGGGATCACAGCGGACCGGCATGAAGGAGGGCACGTGATGTCACGTGCACTGCTGTTATCTCAACTGGTGAATCCCTGAATTCTTCCTCTGAAAGTATAATACACTATCCGTTAATTAATTGGGTTTAAATTAAGTTAAAAAATCAGTGGTATCAGAGCACAATTCCTTCTAGAATCTCTGTTCTGCTCCTTCAGCTTATGCCGGGACCACCCCCCTTGAGTCTGGTTTGTTTAAGTAGGCTCCACGCCTCATCCATGGCCCAGCCCAGGGCTAGAACTCACGACCCTGAGATCAGGACGGGAGGTGAGGTCAGGTGTCGAATGCTTAACTGACAGCCAGCCGGGGGCGCGAGAAGAACACTGCTATATCCTGTGTCTCTGTGACATCGTTTGAAATGGAAAGTGCCATGTCCCTCTCTGGCCTGCTCCTCCAATACTGATTTGCTGTCTGGGGTCATTTAGGGGGGGGGATGGATGTTATGGGTTTTTTTTTTCCTATTTCTAAGATCTGCGACCATGATTTTGATTGGAATGACATTGAAACTGAGGGTGGCGTCAGGAACTGTGGACATTTTCACAAGATGAGGCTCCCACCCCCGAGCCCAGTAAGGCCTCCCATGCCCTGGTATGGCTCAGTGCACAAGTCTTGTGCTCCTTTGTTTCTGTCTCATTATTTATTCTCTGTGATGCTCCTGAGAAGGGAGTTACGTCCTTCATTTCCTTCCTGAGTGCTCATTGTCGGGAAACAGCAAGGCTATTCTGCTCTGTAGGGTCAGTTTGTGTCCCCTGACTTTACTGAACTCACTCCTTAGTTCTAACAGGCTTGATGGAGGCTCTCGACTTTCCTTTTTCTAGTACCACGTCTTCAGCATACAGGGACAGTGTGAGTTTCCCTTCCAGTTGTGGAATCTTTGCTGTTTACAGCTTAATGTCCTAGAAAGCCCGACAATAGAATAAAAACTGAGTCCAGGCAAAGGGCAGGAAGCCCCTATTAGAATGAGAACAGAGCTCAATCCCTAGAAGGCCCCATATCAAAATGTGAACAGAACTTGAGGAATTGCTCCAGCCCTCCTGGAGGTCCCGAGACCAGCACTTAAAACTAAGCTAAAACCCACCTCGGGGTCCAAGTCCCTGCTCCGCTATGTCGGGTGTCCTTGGACACAAGCTCGAGCTTGTAAATAAACCCTCGTGTGTTTGCATTGGTGTCGGCTTCTCGGTGGTTTCTCGGATTTGCAATCTTGGGCAAAACAGTCTGAGAAAAAAAACAAAACCAAAAGAAGCTCGGAAGCAGGCAGAGTAAAAGCAAGGTTCTGAGAGAAGCAGTGGAGACCCGGGTATGGCAGGTCTTTTGTATAGGCCCTTGCAGAAGGGGGGTGGCGGGGGTAGGGGGGGGGTGGGGGTGGGGAGCGATGCTCAGCCCCAGAGCCAGAGGACTCAGCGTCCCCACCCACATCCCCCCCATCAGGAGAGTCTCAGGGAGCAGCACAGCGCCGCCAACTGGAGGCCAGAGGCGCTGACGCCCACCCAGCCTCTGACCCCACAGTTGCATCTCCCAGGCAGATGTGCAACTAAGAATCAGCGCCTTGGCCCATCCTGAGACCATGAACAGACCACTCACTGCCACCAAGTTGTCGGACCACAGAGGTTGCAGAGCTTCAGCTCTGCCTGAAAAGTAGGGTCTAGCTTCCTTTGTTCTTTGTGCTTTATTTTCATTTATTTTCTTGATTCTTTTTTATTAATTGCCTTATTTTAATTTTTACGTATGTACCTTACATATTTCTTATTTTTACTATCATGGTACTTTAATTGTGTTTCTTATTTTGGAATTTAGAATCTTTAACAAGCAGGCCAAAATAATCTGGTGTTTTTTATTTTGGGAGGGTAGTTGTTATTGTTTTTCTTGGTTTTCCTTTTTCTTCCTTCTTTCTTTTATGGAAAATATAATGATATGGAGAAATTCAACTCCATAAAATAACATGAGGTAGTACTCACAGCCAGGAAGTTCATCAATACACATATATGATGTCTAATTACAGTTTAAAACAATGATTATAAAGGTAGCAGCTGGGCTGGAAAAAGAGCACAGAAGAAAACTAGAGAATTCCTACTGTAGAAATAAAAGCACTAAAATCTAGTCAGGCCAATGTTAAAAATGCTATAACTGAGATGCAGTCCCAAGTGGAAGCCTTCAAAACAAGAAAGGTTATGGACCACAGAGGCAGACATAGGGAACTCAGCCACTTATTAAAACAATAACATTCATATCATAGGAGACTCAGATGATGAAGAGAGAGAAAAGGTGGGCCTTGCTCAGCCATTAGAAAAGACAAATGGCCACCATTTGATTCAATGTGGATGGAACAGGAAGGTATCATGCTGAGTGAAGTAAGTCAATCAGAGAAGGACAAACATTGTATGTTCTCATTCACTTGGGGAATATAAATAAGAATGAAAGGGAATATAAGGGAACGGAGAAGAAATGTGTGGAAAATATCAGAAATGGAGACAGAACATAAAGACTCCTAACTCCGAGAAATGAACTAGGGGTGATGGAAGGGGAGGAGGATGGGGGTGGGGGTGAATGGGTGACGTGTACTGAGGGGGGCACTTGACAGGATGAGCACTGGGTGTTATTCTGTATGTGGGCAAATTGAACACCAATAAAAAATAAATTTATTATTAGAAAGAAAGAAAGAAAAAGTGGCATCTGGGTGGCTCAGTCAGTTAAGCTTCTGCCTTAGGCTCAGATCAGATCCAGGTCCCAAGGCAGGCTCCCTGAAGCAGGGAACCTGCTTCTCCCTCTCCATCTGCCCCTCTCGCTAATGGTTTTTCTCTCCTCTCTCTCTCAAATAAATAAATAACATCCTGAAAAATAAAAAAACAGAAGGAAGAGAAATCTCCCATGTAGTAGAATTTCAAAGAAGTTGTCCAGACATTCCACCCTCAAGTTGATTAGCATAGCTTCCCACTCTTATGTGTGGAATACACATAGTAACTTCCTTCTACAAAATATAATATGAAAACCTTAATATAAAAATAAAAAATAATAATAATAATAATAAAATCACTTTACCTTGGAGAAATCTGACAAACACTACCTCAGCAAGATGATCAGATCAATACCAAGACTGATAAATCATGTTGATAATATCTATCCTTTATATGATATAATAAAAATGGCATATCTCTCTGTATATAATCCACAAAAACAGTTCCATGATGAGATAAACAACAGACATGTCCCAACTGAGGTAAATTTTACAAAATACTCTACTTCTCAAAGTGTTCCAGTTCAACGACAACAAGGAAAGGCTGAAACACTGTCACAATCCAGAGGAGCCTAAGAAAACACGAGTACAAATGGAACGTGATATGAAGGATAGTAACTTAGCAAAATCTAAGGAAATCTGAATAACGTATGGTCTTTGGTTAATGCGACTATTTTAATATTGATTCATTAGCTAATCTTTGTACCGGACTAATATAACACCACAGTCATATCCCTGCCCCACACCATCCACCACCACACAACCGGCCCCCAGCAAGGACCCAGTGCAGCTGCCCCCCTGTGGGACATGCTCAGCCTCCCCAGTGTTCTCTGGATACCCTGCTCCCATCAGAAGCCCGATTGTCCCATAGAGAACACAGGGCTCGCAGGGAGGAGGGAAGGCAAGGATCCCTGAAATGGTGGGTGCAGGTGAGTGGTGCAGAGGACACATTGGGCCCTGCTTACGCCCACTATCCCTCCTGGAGGTCGGCACACCCTGCACAGGACACCAGCCCCTAACCCAAAGGGACATGGGCTGACCTGGCCCCGCGCTCTGTAGGGGCTGAGGTGACTTGAGCCCCACCCAGGCCAACACAAAGACTAATGGGATCCAGGCCCCCATGGTCCTGGCTAGCCCTGGATTCTGGCCCCAGGCTGAGTGAGCCCTCTCACAGCTAGACGTGGCCTCTTGGGCCCTGTGTGTGCCCAACAGATCCAGGTCACTGACCTAGGGCAGGCTGGGGGATCCCGGGACAACCCAGGGTGGGGAGAGGATGGATAGGCCGGTTGGCCCCGCTCGACCCCACACCAGGAGGCCAGCTCCAGGTATTGGGTATTGGGGCCCCAGAGGGCCTAAGGCCGGGGTCCAGCTGCCCTGTAGGTCCCAGTCAGGAGCCATGAGCTGCAGGTCTAGGTCATCTCTGCTGTCCTCAAAACAGTCACTCAGGCTGAAATCTCAGGACACACGCCCCCACCCGGAGTTCACACATGACCCCACAATATGGACTCTAGCACCCGCCCCCCCACACTGTGTGATTCTTGCCCTCCCCTAAAGGACAGAAAGGTCTCCCTCCCCAGGGGAAGGTGCTCATTAGGCTCTGAGCCCCTTTGCTGTAAAAAGTCAATAAAGTTTTGTGGTGCGAAAATACATAGCCAGGCCATTTCTGTGTCTCCCAGAACTCTGCATGGGGCGTGGAGAGATACCTAGAGAGGAGGAGGGGGCACCATCCAGGTCCCAAACAACCCTTGCAGGGGCGCCACCAGGTACACACAGCTGACGTCCCCACGTGCCTTCCAGGGGGGGCCAGATGCCAGGGTCACGACCCACAGACTTTCCTGGGACTCAGGCTCTGCCCACTGGGCCAGGAGGGGCTGGGACAGAGTGACAGCCAGGGAGCTTCAGGTCACCAGGGTCTGTGCAAAGCGACCTGGGAGGTCTGTGCTGCCTCTGTCCTGATGAACGGGGATGGCCGAGTTCCAGGGCACTTATTCCCCTCCCCGCATCCCCGTACCTGTGTGCCTGGGGCACAGAGGGCCTGTGTGGCGGTCAGCGTGGCCCTGGAAGGGATGCCAGGACACCAGACCCTGGTGTTGTGCCCAAGATTGTAAATCAGGGGAACCAACAAGGAGCCCACACTGATGGAAACTCCCGAGGGTTTCTTTACAAGCTGGAGCTTGGGTCTAATTGCACCCAACACAGCGGAGCAGGGACGTGGATCCCGAGACTAAGAGGCATAGCAGCTTTATAGGGGCCAGTGGCACATGGGATTCGCAGAAAGTTGCACGATCATGCCGGTCCACAAGCTGGTGGCTGATTGAATTACACCTTACGCTATAGTATCCAATTGAGCTGGCCTATTACTTTGGTCAGAATCGTCACACAGTTTTGGGGGACACAAAGCAGGGTTACATTGTTATAAGCCGATTTCTGATTAGGGTGTGCCCAGCGGCCTGACTAGGGTGGGGCAGCACCTTAAGCAATAAGCAGGTCATGTGGGGGTCATAGGGGAGGTGGCGGGTGTAGCACAAAATGGAATCAGTCCTGCTCTGCTTGTCCAGGAGTAGGGGATTTTTGTTAACTTTCCTGGGTCCCACACTTGCAGCTCATGCACCTCGGCTACCCTGACCAGGTGGACTCAGCCTGCACACCTTGTGGTGCTGGATCTCTCACACCAGCGTGTGGAGAGCACCCTCCATTCCCTAGTGAGTAGGGGCTGGGTGAGCATGGGGATCGCCACAAGGCCAGGCAGCACAGGGGACCGAGAACCCCAGCCCTCACCCCAACTCGACTCCCACACACAGGCAGCAACAGGGCTCTCCGCCATGGGCAGCTCCTCAGGATCTCCCCGAGGCAGCGCTGATATCTGGCTCCCTGATGGAGAGGCATCGGGAAGAAGAGAAGCAGCCTGTGCTCAGCGGGACTCCCTGCTGGACATGGGAATTTGGCCGAGTCGGATCTTCAAGCTCAGCTGACCCTCCAGAGGAAAGTCACTGCAGGAGCGAGCCCCGAGTAAGCAAGGAGAACCCAGCTATCTGCCCAGCGCCAGCACCAGAAATGATGTTGTGCCAACCATTTCGGCATTTGGGTGACCCGGCCAGAGGATTAGATAGCTGCACTTGATATCTGAATGTGATAGACACACACACAACCCAAAACCAACAAAAGTCGGAATCCTCCAATGTTGTCAAACAGCAGTCGGATGGTTACATACACGACGCTGTGGTCCCCAATAGGATACATGGAAGACGCTATAAACCATGACTGCAGAGGTACTGGAGGCACGGAGATGTGCCTGCTGGGTTTCAAAAAGGAGCACAGAGAGGTTGGAAGCATCCTACGGACGGGGTGCCCCTCCTAGGAAAGGACACCAGGTCCCTGTGAAGGCTACAGATGGTGAAATCTGTCCTCCTCTCTTTCAGCTTCTGGTTTTCCTCCTCTTTTGTTCTTCCTAATTCTAGTTTAGCCTCCACCCTGCATCCAAGACAATGACCAAAGAGGCTTCGTTTTGACATCGCGTCCCAAAGGAGACCGAGCTCTCGCTACCGGGTTCAGAAATGGTCATTGCCTAGGTGCATGCTGATCCCCCGAAGTCGTGGCTTCACGGCTCTTCTCTCCCTGCAGAACGAGGGGAACCACAGGTCTTACAGTGAAAGACGCCCACTTACACTGAGGCAGGACTATCCCTTGTGGAGGACGTCATCTGGGCTAAGTAGTACAAGCGGGGCGATCAAGAATAGTTCGCAGGTGAGACATAAGCAAACACTTACCTTTGATGTCATGCTTTATTTGTTCATCCATTTATTATTTGTGAAATATTTTCATTTCATGTCCTCTCTATACCCAACATGGAGTTCAAACTCACAACCCTGAGATCATGATCCCCCAACCAGGCCAGCCAGGTACCCCACTGCCATGTTTCATAACTCTTTGCTTCCTTGCCTATCTCTGCATTGAACTGGAACATTAAGTCCTGGACGGGAAGCTTTAGTTACCTCCAAATCCTAGAACGTTCTCACTGTATCCCAATCCTAGATTGACATTTACCATTGAATAGCACTTTAAATAAATAGTAAAATAACTACTACTGTAAAGGAAATTATCAACTTTTCACGTGTGTGGCCCTGCTTCCTGGGCTCCCAGGGAAGCTATGGTTTCTTTCACATTGATCAGGTCCAAATGACTCCACCACACCTCAAAGCGTGGGCTCAGTTTCTGCCCTGACACATGCAAGACCCCTGCTTCATTTAACATGTATCAATCAATCAAAGAGAGCCTGACCGGCTCAGTGTGGTTCGTAAGAACATGGGACTCTTGTTCTTGGGGTAGCAAGTTCAATCCCCATGTTGGCTGTAGAGATTACAGAAAAATATAATCTTAAAAAAATCAATCAGTTGATCTTGGAGAGACATAGCCCCGGATCCCACAAGGGCAGAGAGCCAACTGACGAATATACTCACAATATTATAAGCAGCAGTGTGCAAAAATTGAACTTTCAGAAGTCTCCTAGAGTGGGGGACACACCAGCCTTAAGGTGTTCAGGTGGCGAGGTGGGGGGCAGTCCCTGGAGCGACAGGGTGGGCTCAGGATCCCAGGGGTCCCAAGGATGGTGGCGCCAACTCTTCCCAGGCACAGGAGCAGGAACCCAGCTGAGAGCAGCGGGGCTCGGGCCAGCTGTCTGCCCTGTGTGGCCATAAGCTGCAAACCCCTGTGCAGTCATGGGGCCCAGTTCCTGGGACAGACCAGCAAAGGCCAGGAGTGCGAGGACCCCCTCCCGGGCAGGAAGAGAACAGGTCTCCACCAGGGCAGCCCCTAAAATTTGGAGTTTTAAACTTCAGTCACTTGTCTGTGGGGAGGCTGAGAAAATTGAGGCTGTTCCACTTTAAGTTCACGGTAAGCACAAGTACTGCCATCCCAGGACCCTGTGTATAAGAGCTAAAATTTACATTTCTTCAGTTTCAGGAAAAAAAGAAAAAAATCTTACAGCTTAAGGTCCCAGAAAGCCCCATATTAGAATGAGAACAAAGCTCAATGCCCTTGAAGGCCTCATATCAAAATGTAAACAGAACTTTAGGAATTGCTCCAGCCTTCTGGAGGACCCTGAGACCAGCCCTTAAAACTAAGCTAAAACCCACCTCGGGGCCCAAGTCCCTGCTCCGCTGTGTGGGGTATACTTGGACCTAAGCTCGAGTTTGTAAATCAACCCTCCTGTGTTTGCATTGCTGTCGGCTCCTTAGTTGTTTCTCCGATTCAGAATCTTGGGCACAAGACCCCCATGTCCCCTCCCCACCTGGCTCATCCCCTGTCCCCTCCAACCCAGGCTGACCCTCAGTCACCTCCCGCCGACAGCAGCTTGGCACAAGCCCTCACAGAGGTCCCACGGCCACGGTCGACACTCTGGCTGTCCCCGGCCTTCCAGGAGAAGAAAGGAGGTTTTCAGTAGGACACATTCCCATGATGGCCCCAGGGCTCCCTGCCCAGGATGGCAGCTGGGGACAGGCCGTGGTCTGTGTCCCTGATGCCAGCTCCTCCTCCCCGGTTTTCCTGCAGGAAATGAAGGAGGAGGCCTCGTCTCCTCCAGGGACATCACGCAGATAGACCTGGACATCAACAGGACGTTCGGCAGCCAAATCATGTTTTGGGATTGCTAGGGGGTGTGGCTGCTGAGTCAGGGGGCTTCAGGGCCCCAGGGTAGTCCCAGAGGCTTCTGGGTAGGGAACACAGGGCTTAAGAGGCCGGGGGAAGCAACAGCAGCCAGCAACACACCACTGTATGGTAGGGTGCCAGGGATGACCACCATGCCCCAAAACCCGGGGCTTTGGGGATGAGGAGGTCACTACGTTGGCGCCTCTAGGGGTTTCCATGGGAGCTGAACTCCAAAGGGGTGAGGGACAGCCCCTTGAAAAGCAGGGGCCTGCGGTGGGGTCCGTGGAGGGCAGTAACCGGACCTGGGGGCCAGGAGGCATGGCCATGGCTGGAGCAGGACACACATCCATCCGATGAGGGTCGGACGGGTCAGGGTGACACCCACACTTGGTGTTTTATATATATCTAAATTCTATGCATTTAATTTGAGACAATTTGCAATTTCTAAACATATATAGTATGATGATCCCCCGATAATGCCCCCGGTCCAGTCAGTGCCCTTCGCTGACCACATGGGGCCCCAGGGGCAGGTGTCACAGCAAACCCCAGACTAAGGTCGCCTTTATCTGTATACATATCCGTGTGCATCTGAGAGAATGTGGATGCCCTGTGTCGGCAGGCCCCCCACGCCATCCCCCCTCATTCCCCACCCCCACACCATCCCCCTTCATCATCATCCCCAATGGCATCCCACCTATACCATCCCCCCACACCCACACAGCCCCACACAATCCCCACCCACACCACACACCCACCATCCCCCCTACACCATCCCCCACACGCCACCACCATCATGCCCCTGCCCCCACAACATCTACCCCCACACCATCTGCCCCCAGCAAGGACCCAGTGCAGCTGCCCCTTGTGGGACATACTCAGCCTCACCAGGGATCTCTGGACACCCTGCTCCCATCAGAAGACCGGGTTTCCCATAGAGTACCCAGGGGTGGCATGAAGGAGGGAAGGCAGGGAGCCCCTGACAGGGTGGGTGCAGGTGAGTGGTGCAGAGGACCCACTGTGCCCTGCCTCCACCCACTGTCCCTCCTGGAGGGCGGCACACCCTGCATCGGACACCAGCCCCTAACCCAGAGGGACATGGGCTGGCCTGGCCCCGGACTCTGTGGGGGCTGCGGGGATTTGAGCCCCTCTAGGCCCAACACAAAGACTAATGGGATCCAGCCCCCCAATGGCCCTGGCCAGCCCTGGATTCTGTCCCCAGGCTGAGAGAGTCCTCCCACAGCAGGATGTGGCCTATTGGGCCCTGGGCGTGCCTAATACGTGCCTAGGTCGCTGAACTAGGGCAGGCCTGGGGATTCCGTGACACCCCAGGTTGGGGAGAGGAGGGGTAGGCGGTGGGCCCCACCCACACCAACGCCAGGAGACAGGCTCCACCAGGTTCTGGGGCCCCAGGGGGGCCAAGTCCGGGGTCCAGCTGCCCTGCGGGGACCCAGCGCAGGAGCCCATGACCTGCAAGTCCAGGTCAGCTCTGCTGTCCTAAGAACCGTCTCTCAGGCTGAAACCTCAGGACACGTCCCCAGCCGGAGTAGAAACATGTTCCGAGGTGGGGGACTCCAACACCAGACCCCACCCCACATGTGATTCTTGCCGTCCCCTAAAGGACAGAATGGTCTCCCTCCCCAGGGGAAGGCACACACCCTCGGCTCTGAGCCCATTTGGTGTAGAAAGTCAACAGAGTGTTGTGGTGAGAAAATGCACAGCCAGCCCCTTTCTGTGTCTCCCAGAACTCTGTGCAGAGGGTGAGGAGAGACCCCGAGAGAGGAGGAGGGGGTACATCCACACCCCAAACAGCCCCTGCAGTGGCGCTGCCAGGCACACCCAGCTGACATCCCCACGTGCATTCCAGGGGCGGCCAGATGCCAGAGTCAGGCCCCACAGACTTTACTGGGACTCAGCCTGTGCCCCGCAGGCCAGGAGGGGCTGGGACAGTGTGACAGCCAGGGAGCCTCAGGTCACCAGGGTCTGTGGAAAGTGACCTGGGAGGTCTGTGCTCCCTCTGTCCAGGGAGCCGGGGCTGGCCGGGTTCCGGGGCACTTCCTCCCCTCCCCGAACCCCTGTGCCTGTGTGCCTGGGGCACAGAGGGCCTGCGGGGCGGTAGGTGGCCCTGGAAGGGATGTCAGGACAACAGGGCCTTGTGTTGTGCCCAAGATGGCGAATCCGAGAAACCACCAAGGAGCTCACACCGATGCAAACTCCCGAGGGTTTCTTTACAAGCTGGAGCCTGGGTCCAAGTGCACCGGACACAGAGGAGTAGGGACTTGGACACCGAGACTAAGAGGCGTAGCAGCTTTATAGGAGCCAGTGGCCCATGGGAATGCTGAAAGATGCGTAGTCATGTCGGTCCACACGCAGGTGGCCGATAGAATTACACTTTACCCTATAGTATCGACTTGAACTGGCCTATTACTTTAGTCAGAATTGGCACGCAGTTTTATGGGGCACAAACCAGGGTTACATTGTTATGAGCCATTTTCAAATTAGGGTGTGCCCAGCGGCTTGAGTCGGGTGGGGCAGCACCTTAAGCTATAAGGAAGTCATGTGGGGTCATAAGGGAGATGACAGGTGGAGCACAAAATGGAACCATTCCTGCTCTGCTTGTCCAGGGGTAAGGGATTTTTGTTAAATATCCTGGGTCCCACACTGCAGCTCACGCACGTGGGCCACCCTCACAAGGTGTACTCGGCGTGCACAACTTGTGGTGCTAGATCTCTCACACCAGGGTGTGGAGGGAACCCTCCTCGCCCTAGTGAGTAGGGGCTGGGTGAGTATGCGGCTCATCCTGAAGGCCAAGCAGCACAGGGGACCGAGGAACCCCAGCCCAGTCCCCACCCAGACTCCCAAACACAGGCAGCCCCAGGGCTCCCCCCCATGGGCAGGGCGGCCCCAAGGTCTGGCTCCCTGATGGAGAGGCATCAGGGAGAAGATAAGCAGCCAGCGCATGGGAGGACCCACTGCCGCACATGGGAATATGGCCAAGCCAGACCTTCCAACTCAGCTGACCCTCCAGCGGAAAGTCACTGCACGAGGGAGCCCTGGGTCTGCCAGGAGAGCCTAGCTACCCGCCTAGCACCAGCACCAGAAATGATGTTGTGCCAATCATTTCAGCATTTCGGTGACCCACCCAGGGGATCAGATAGCTGCACGTGATAGCTACATGTGATAGACACACACACCCCAAAACCAACAGAAGTCGGAATCCCCCCCAATGTTGTCTAACAGGAGCCAGATGGTTACATACACGACGCTGTTGTCCCCAGTAGGATACATGGAAGATGCAATAAACCATGACTGCAGAGGTGCTATAGATACAGAGATGTGCTTGCTGGTTTCCAACAAGGAGCACAGAGGTGCAGGAAGAATCCTACGGAAGGGAGGCCCCTTCATGGAAAGGACACCATGTCTCTGTGATGGCTATGGATGGTGAAATCTGTCCTCCTCTCTCTTAGCTTCTGGTTTTCCTCCTAAATGCCATTTTCCTCAATCATAAGACCAAAAATTTATTTTATGTTTTTAAATTCCTTTTTATTGGAGTCCAATTTGTATGAATTCTTGCTTCAGTAAGGGTGTCATTCAGGAGAGAAGGAGAGAGAAAGATTTTCTGGACAGTCAACATATCAAGGATTTCATGACCACTTAACCAGTCCAGTAAGGGATTAAGAGGGACTCTTCTAGTGGGGGACAAAAAGAGACCAAAAGCAATAAAGACTAGAAAGGACCAGAGAATGTCACCAGAAACACCAACTCTTCTGGTAACACAAAGGAACAAAGTTCATATCTGTGAATAATCATTCTGAATGCTGATAGACTAAATGTTCCAATCAAAAGATATTGGGTATCAGAGTGGCTTAAAACACAGGATCCGGGATACCTGGGTGGTTCAAGGGGTTGAGCATCTGCCTTTGACTCAGGCTGTGATCTGGAGTCTGGGATTGTGTCCCATACTGGGCTCCTGGTAGGGAGTCTGCTTCTCCCTCTCCCTAATTTTCGGCCTCTCTCTCGCTCTCTCTCTGATAATAAAATCGTTATTAAAAAAACAAGATCCATCTGTATGCTGCCTACAAGATGCTCACCTTAGACCTATAGACACCAGCAGATTGATAGTCAGGGGAGGGAAAATCATCTACCACGCTAATGGATATCAAACGAAAGCTGGAGGACCCATACTTGTATCAGACAAACGAGATTTGAAACGAAACCCTGGGGGACACCTGGTGGCTCAGTGCTTGAGCATCTGCCGTCGGCTCAGGGTGTGATCCTGGGATCCCAGCATCGAGTCCCACATCATCCTCCCTTTGGGGAGCCTGCCTCTCCCTCTGCCTATGTTTCTGCTTCTGCTTCTCTGTGTATCTCTCAAAAATAAATAAATAATATATTTAAATCTCAAAAAGAAACAACAAATATTGTAAGAAGAGATGAAGAAGAACATTATTTCATAATTAAAAAGACTATCAAGATCAAACAACTATTTATGCTGCCAACATGAGTACCTAAATATAGAAACTGATTAACAACAAACGTATAGGAAATCACTGATAATAATACACTGACAGAGGATTCCAACACCCACTTATGGCAACGGACCGATCGTCTATGGAGAAAATCAACAAGGGAACAATAGCCTTGACACACTGGACCACAGGGACTCAACAGATATAGTTAGAATATTAGATCCAAAGGGAGAATAAACATTCTGTTCAATTGCATATGGGACATTCTCCAGAACAGATCATATATGGGCCCACAAATCAGCCCTCAACAGGTACAACAGGTACAAGAATGTTGATTTCACACCCTGTACATTTTCAGACCAAGGCGCTATGAAACTGGAAGTCGACAGTAAGAAAAAAATTGGACAGACCAAAAATACGTGGAGTTTATGATTATCCTACTAGAGAATGAATGGAGCAACCAGACAATTAAAGAGGTAATTTAAAACAAATGAAAATGAAAACATGTTTCTCATTAAAAAAAAAAAAAGAAAAAAAGAAAACATGTTTCTCCAAACCTCTGGGATGTAGCAAAGGCAGTCCTAAGAGGGAAGTACATAGCAATACAGACTTACCTCAAGAAACAAGAAGTCTCCAATACACATGGTAACCCTACACTTGAAGGAGCTGAAAAAGGAATAGCAAACAAAGATTAAAGCCTACAAAAGAAGGGAAAAAATTAAGATCACAGCAGAAATAAACAATACAGAAACAACAAAAAAGTAGAATGGAATAACAGAACTAAGAGCTAGTTCTTTAAAATAATTAAGAAAATGGATCAAGCCCTAGCCAGCCTTATCAACGAGAAAAGAGAAAAGACCTAAATAAATAAAATCACAAATGAGAGAAGAGTGATCACAATCAACACCAGAAAAATAAGACAATTATAAGGGGATACTATGAAAGATTATACGCTAACAAACTGGGAGACCTGGAAGAAATGAATCCGTAGAAATGTGCAAATGAGCAAAACAAAAATAGGAAGAAATAGAAAATGTGAACAGACCCATTACTAGCAAAGGAATTGAATCAGCAAGGCACCTGGGTGCCTCAGTGGTTGAGCATGTGTTTGGCTCACGTCATGATCCCGGGGTCCTAGGGGTTCAAGTCCCACATCAGGCTCCCCGCATGGAGCCTCATTTTCCCTCTGCCTATACCTCTACATCTTTGAGTCTCTCATGAATACATATATAAAATATTTAAAAAAGAAAAAAGATAAAAAGTTGAGAAAGGACCCAAATAAAATCAGATGAGAAAAGAGAAATAAAAACCAACACTAGAGAAATACAAATGATTATAAGAGAATATGATGAAAAATTATATGCCAGCAACCTAGAACCTGAAAGAAATAGATAAATTCCTAGAAATATATAACATAGCAAAAATTAAAAATGAAGAAATAAGAAATTTGAACAGACAGATAACCAGCAAAGAAATTGAATCAGCAATTAGGGTTCTCCCATCAGGAGACGCTTAGATCAATAGAACAGAATGGAAAGCCAAAACAAGATACAAACCTGTATCTATGACCCATAAAGGATAACAAGGCAGGAAGGAATATCCAATGGCAGAAAGACAGTCTCTTCAATAAACCCTAACCCTGACCCCAGGATAAGAATAAATGGTGTTGGGAAAACCAGGCAGCCACATGCAGAAGAATGAAACTGGACCACATTCTTACACCATATATATAAAAAATAAATTCAAAATGGAAGAAAGACCTAAATGTGAGACCTGAAACCAATCAAAGAAGAAAAGATAGGCAGCATGGTCTTTGACATTGGCCACTGATTTTTCTTTCTAGATATGCCACTGAGGTGAGGGAACAAAAGCAAAAATACTATTGGGACTTCATCAAAATGAAAAGCTTCCGCAAAGTGAAGGAAACAACCAAAGCTAAAAGGCAACATACAAAATGAAAGGAGATATTGGTAAACAACACATCCAATAAAGAGTTAGTATGCAAAACTCGTAAAGGAAATATAAATCTCAAGATCCTAAAAACAAATTATGCAACTAGAGATGGGCAGAAAAATGAATGGACTTTGTCTCTGACAAGACAGCCAGATGGCCACCAGACTCACGGAAAGACACAAAGCGTCACTCATCATCAGGGAAATGCAAACCAAATCCACAATGATATGTCACCTGAGAGCCGTCATAATGGCTAAAATTAACAACACAAAAAGCAACAGGTGTTGGTGAGGCTTTGGAGAAAGGGTAGCCTCCTTACATTCCTGGTGGGCATGCGAACAGATTTAGCCACTGTGGAAAACAGTGTGGAGGGTCCTTGAGAAGTTAAAAAAATTGGATCCCTGGGTGGTGCAGTGGTTTGGTACCTGTCTTTGGCCCAGGGTGCGATCCTGGAGACCCGAGATCGAATCCCACTTTGGGCTCCAGGGCATGGAGCCTGCTTCTCCCTCTGCCTGTGTCTCTGCCTCTCTCTCTGTGACTATCATAAAAAAATTTTTTTAAAAGAAATTAAAAATAGAGCTACCTTACGATTCCAAAATTTCACAGCTAGGTATTTACCCCGAGGATAGAGAAGTACTTTAGTAGATTCGAGGAAGGACACGCAGCCCAATGTTTGTAGCAGCGTTATCAACAACAGCCAGACTGTGGATACAGCCCAGATGTCCATCGACTGATGAATGGGCAGAAAGATGTGGTAAATATACACACTGCGACATCACTGGGTCATCAGAAGGGATGAAATGACTCCACTTACGGTGACGTGGAAGGAGTGGAAAGGATTTATGCTAAATGAACTCAGTCAGAGAAAGACAGATATCAAATACCATACAATTGCATTCACATGTGAATTTTGAGAAACCAAACAAACTGGCAAAGGGGCCGAGGAGGTATGAGAGAACCAAACCAAGATACACACTCTTAACCACAGAGAATAAACTAATAAATACCAGGGGAAGGTGGGGAGGATGGTGAATCAGGGGATGGGGATAGTGGAGGGCACCTGTGACCAGTACCAAGCGTTGTATCCAAGGGTCTAACCACTATGTGGTAAACCTGAAACTATATCATACTGTGTTTACAAACAGGAATTCAAGTAAAACTTTAAAATAATAATTGGTAGTATAGAGAAAACATGTGCACACAAGAGATAAAATCAGAAAGGCAACTGTAAATCCAAATAAAGAGTCTTTAGAGCCACAAATCCCCTCCTAGCTCAGCTCGGGAGAAACCTGCCATGTCTATTCTCACCCCAGCAGAAGCCAGGATTTTGAATCTCTGGGGAGGCCACTGACTTGGTGGAGTCAGGATATCTTTGAACCCAAAACCTAAATAGAGTGCATAAAACTAAACGGCCCAAGATGCTAGGAGTCCCAGTGCAGGCACATGCCAGGACCCAAACTCTAACCATACACAGACATAAGCCTAAACCTACACTTAATCTTAATGTTAACCTAACCCTTAAACAAGACTCATCACTAATCGAAAACCAAACACAAACCCCAAGACCAAAACACATTCACGGAACCTTCATGCCAACCCTCACCCTATATCCTAAACCTATTCTAAACCCTTAACCCTGACCCCTACCTTAAATCTGACCCTAACCTCTAACCCTAACCTTAACTTAATGTACTCAAATCCTATTCCTAACCTTAACCTGTACCCTAACCCTAACCCTAACCATCTAATACTAATCCTATCTCATACCCCTAACTGTACTCTAACCTGTACCCTAAAACTAACTCCTAAACCACTCCCTATACCTATCTATTACCGTTTTCCAAAACCGTACCCTGACCCTGACCTGACCCTAAACCCTAACTAAATACTAATCCTATCCCTAGCCCTAACCCCTATCCTAAACCTAACCCTTGCCTGAACCCTAAACCTAGCCCTAAATTTTACCCTAACCCCTAACCCTTACCCCTAACCCTAACTCACACCCTAACACCTCACCCTAACTGCAAACCTAAGCCCAAACCTAACTGTAACCATAACCATAACCCCGCCTCCAAGCCTTCTGCCCTAAACCCTAAAGCATAACCCTAACCCTAACTCTAAATACTGTCACTAACCCTAACCTCATTTCTTAATCCCCACCCTAACTCCTAACCACTGACCCTTACCCTTATCCCTCACCCTAACCTCTAATCCATAACCATAAGCATAATCACTAACCCCTAACATCTAACCTAAGCCTAACCACCAACTGACTCCCCTCCCCTGATCCTATCATTCATTCTACCCATTCACTTACCCTGTGGTTCTGAGGAGTCCCTTCTGATATGGACGAAGCCCCCAATGTCTTGTGCTCTTTTTGTTCAGTTTCCTTATTTATTCTCTGTGATGCTCCTGAGAAGTGAGTCACATCCATCATTTCCTTCCTGAACGCTCACTGTCAGGACACAGCAAGCCCCACAATAGAATAAAAACTGAGCCCAGACCAAGGGCAGGAAGCCCCTATTAGAACAGATGTCAATGCCCTTGACGGCCCCATTCCAAAATGTAAACAGAACTTGAGGAATTACTCCAGCGCTTTGGGAATTCCCCGAGACCAGCCCTTAAAAATAAGCTAATACCCACCTTGGGGTCCAAGTCCCTGCTCCGCTCTGTCGTGTATACTTGGACACAAGCTCGAGCTTGTAAATAAACCCTCGTGAGTTTGCATTGGTGTTGGCTTCTCGGTGATTTCTCAGATTCGCAATCTTGGGCACAACAGTCTGAGATAAAAAAAAAACAAACAAAAAAGCTCGGACGCAGGTAGAGTGAACACAGGGCTCTGAGAGAAGCGGCAGAGACCCGGGGACTTTGGAGCTCTTCTGTGGAGGCCCCAGCAGACTGGGGGGCGGGATGCTCAGCCCCAGAGCCAGAGGACCCAGCTGCCCCACCGGCATCCCGCCCATCAGAGCCAGGACTCAGGGAGCAGCACAGTGCCGCCCGCTGGAGCCCAGAGGCACTGAATCCCACCCCGCCTCTGACCCCCGCAGGTGCAACTCCCAGGCAGATGTGCACCTGACAATCAGCGCCAAGGCCCATCCCCAGACCCCACACAGACCATTTGCTGCCACCAAGTTGTTAGACCACAGAGGCTTCAGAGCTTCAGCTCTCCCTGGAAAGTAGGGTCTATTCCTTTGTAGTTTCTGCTCTAATTTCAATTATTTTCTTTGATTCTTTTTTACTAATTGCCTTCTTTTAATTTTATGTATGTACCTTATGTATTTCTTATTTTTACATTTATGGTAGTTTAATTGTGTTTCATATTTTGGGATTTAGAATCTTTTAACAGGCAGGCCAAAATAAATTGGTGGTTTTTTTTGGAGGGCAGTTGTTATTGTTTTTCTTGGTTTTCCTTTTCTTCCTTCTTTCTTTTCTGGAAAAAATAATGAGATGGAGAAATTCTCCATCATAAAATAACATGAGGTAGTACTCACAGCCAGGAAGTTCATCAATAAACATATATGGTATCTAACTACAGTTTAAAACAATGATTATAAAGTTAGCAGCTGGACTGGAAAAGAGCACAGAAGAAAACTAGAGAATCCCTTACTGTAGAAATAAAAGAACTAAAATCAAGTCAGTCCAACGTTAAAAATTCTATAACTGAGATGCAGTCCCAACAGGAAGCCTTAAAAACAAGAAAGGTTATGGATGACAGAGGCAGACGTAGGGAAGTTAGCCACTTATTAAAACAATAACATTCATATCATAGGAGACTCAGAAGATGAAGAGAGAGAAATGGTGGGCCTTACTCAGCCATCAGAAATGACAAATACCCACGATTTGCTTCAAGGTGGATGGAACTGGAAGGTATTATGCTGAGTGAAGTAGGACAATCGGAGAAGGACATTGTATGTTCTCATTCATTTGGGGAATATAGGTAATAGTGAAAGGGAATATAAGAGAAGGGAGTAGAAATAAGTTGGAAATATCAGAAAGGGAGGCAGAACATAAAGACTCCTAACTTGGAATTGAACTAGGGGTGACTGAAGGGGAGGAAGGCAGGGTTGAGGGTAAACGGGTGACGGGAACTGAGGGGGGCACTAGATGGGATGAGCACTGGGTGTTATTCTGATTTGGCAAACTGAACACCAATAAAAAATAACTTATTATTTAAAAAAAAGAAAGAAAGAAAGAAAGAAAGAAAGAAAGAAAGAAAGAAAGAAAGAAAGAAAGAAAGAAAGAAAGAAAGAAAGAAAGAAAGAGTGGCACCTGGGTGGCTCGTTACGCTTCTGACTTAGGCACAAATCATGATCCAGGTCCCAAGGCAGGCTCCCTGTTCAGCAGGGAACCTGCTTCTCCCTCTCCCTCTGCCCCTATCGCTCATGTTTTTCTCCTCTCTCTCTCCTATAAATAAATAACATCTTTGAAAAAGAAACAAACAAACCCAGAAGGAAGAGAAATCTCCCATGTAGAAGAATTTCAAACAATTTGTGCAGACATTCCACCCACAAGTTCATGAGCATAGCTTCCCACTCTTCAGTGTGCAATACACAAAGTAACTTTCCTCTACAAAATATATTTAGAAAAACCTAAAATAATAATGATAATATAATAATAATAATAATAATAATAAAATAATAACAATAATGAATCAGTTTACTACGGAGAAAGCTGACAAACATTACCTTAGCAAGATGATCAGATCGATACCAAGACTGATAAATCATGTTGATAGTATCTATCCTTTATATGATATAATGAAAATGGCATTATATCTCTGTAAATAATCCACAAAAACAGTTCAATCATGAGATAAACGAAAGACATGTCCCAACTGAAGGAAATTTTTCAAAATACTCTACTTCTCAAAGTGTTCCAGTTCAACAACAACAAGGAAAGGCTGAAAGACTGTCACAATCCAGAGGAGCCTAAGAAAACAGAAGGACAAACGGAATGTGATATGTGGGTTGGTAACTTAGCAAAAACTAAGGAAATCTGAACATAATATGGTCTTTGGTTAATGCGACTATTTTAATATTGATTCATTAGCTAATCTTTGTACCGTACTAATATAAGATATCAATAATTGGAGAAATTGAGTGCAAGTGCATGTGAATGCACTGTACTGTCTTCTCAATTTCCCTATAAATCTTTGTTTTTTTCCTAATAAATAAGATTTATTTTGAAAATTGACTTAAATGAATCAGGCTCCAAGTGTGAAGAAATTTTAAGAATAATTGAATTAACTTTTGCCTTATTCTTAAAGAGTTCCTTTGATGGAAACAAAGTAAGAATTTTAGATCAGAAGGAAAGAAAAACACTTATGAACACGTATAATGCCTCCTCAACCTGAAAAGCAGGAATGGATAATAAATAACAAAAATCAGATAAAAATAATTCTAGTATAATAGACACCATATTGCAAGTGCATTTAAATTTAGCAATGCATAACATTTATTTCCTTGACATTTGTCTTCCAAAGAGTTCACAGTGTTTCAGTGTCAGTTGAAACAGGGGAAGAATCTCAGGGAAGAATCCTTCACATAATAATAAGACCATTGGCAATAATGTCTCTCAGTTCGTTCCAAATCCATAAAGATGCATTTCCTGATGAGTGACTGAACTGTGAAGAAAGAGATGAGAAACCCTCATCCCTCTGAATTACTTGTGTCAGAATATTTTAACCATAGTACTACGGATAGTATTAAAGTATCCTTATTAACAGGAAATACGGCTCAGATTGGAATCTCAGCAATGAGATGCGCTGAGAAAAAATGCTTTAACTCGCTCCTCATCTTTTAAAGACAAAGGAGAGGTTTTCTATGTGGAAAGACAGTTGTCAAGATAGCCTTAGGGAATAAGAGTCTGCAGCATGGAACCCCGCTGCACAGCTAGGACGCTCGTGCTCCAGGTCTTCCTGATCCCAAATCCCTGGGCCTGTCCCCCAACACAGGATGCCATGCTGAGGTCATTTGCAATGGCTCTCTTAGGAGCCCTGGGGAAGGGGGAAGGAGCTAGATAGGATGGGACAGGACACATGGAGGCCTAGAAAATTAAGGCCATTCCAATTTAAATTCAGTGTTAGCACACGCCCAGCCATCCCAGGCTCCTGTGAAGAAGAGCTGAATTTTACATTACTTCAGTTACAGGAAAAAAACAAAAGTTTACAGCTTAATGACCTAGAAAGCCCCACAATAGAATCAAAACTGAGCCCAGACCAAGGGCAGGAAGCCCCTATTAGAATGGGAAGAGAGCTCAATCCCTTGAAGGCCCTATATCAAAATGTAAACAGAAATTGAGGAATTGCTCCAGCCCTTCTGGAGGTCCCAGAGACAAGCCCTTAAAACTAAGCTAAAACCTACCTCGGGGTCCAACTCTCTGCTCCGCTCTGTCGGGTATAATTGGACACAAGCTCGAGCTTGTAAGTAAACCCTCGTGTGTTTTCATCAGTGTCGGTTTCTCGGTGGTTTCTCGGATTCGCAATCTTGGGCACAACAGTCTGAGATAAAAAAACAAAAACAAAAGATGCTCAGACGCAGGTAGAGTGAACACAGGGTTCTGAGAGAAGCAGCGGAGACCCGGGGGCTTGGGGGTTCTTCTGTGGAGGCCCCTGCAGACTGGGGGGCAGTATGCTCAGCCCCAGAGCCAGAGGACCCAGAGACCCCTCCCGCATCCCGCCCATCAGGGTCAGGTCTCAGGGAGCAGCAGAGCGCCTCCTGCTAGACTCCAGAGGCGCTGATGCCCAACCCGCCTCTCACCCCTCAGTTCCATCTACCAGGCAGATGTGCACCTGATAATCAGCGCCACAGCCCATCCCCAGACCGGGCACAGACCACTCACTGCCACCAAGTTGTTGGACCACTGATGCTGCAGAGCTTCAGCTCTGCCTGGAAAGTAGGGTCTAGCGTCCTTTGTACTTTGTGCTTTATTTTCATTTATTTTCTTTGATTCTTTTTTATTAATTGCCTTATTTTTATGTATGTACCTTATATATTTCTTATTTTTACTTTCATGTTACTTTAATTGTGTTTCATATTTTGGGATTTAGAATCTTTTAACAAGCAGGCCAAAATAATTTGGTGTTTTTTTTTTAGAGGGCAGTTGTTATTCTTTTTCTTGGTTTTCTTTTTCTTCCCATTTTCTTTTCTGGAAAAAGTAATGAGATGGAGAAATTCACCTCCATAAAATAACATGAGGTAGTACTCACAGCCAGGAAGTCCATCAATACACATATATGATGTCTAACTACAGTTTAAAACAATGATTATAAAGTACCAGCTGGACTGGAAAAAGAACACAGAAGAAAACTAGAGAATCCCTTACTATAGAAATAAAAGAACTAAAATCTAGTCAGGCCAATGTTATAAATGCTATAACTGAGATGCAGTCCCAAGTGGAAGCCTTAAAAACAAGAAAGGTTATGGACCACAGAGGCAGACGTAGGGAAGTCAGCCACTTATTAAAACAATAACATTCATATCATAGGAGACTCAGAAGATGAAGAGAGAGAAAAGGTGGGCCTTGCTCAGCCATCAGAAATGACAAATACCCACCATTTGCTTCAACGTGGATGGAACTGGAAGGTATTATGCTGAGTGAAGTAAGTCAATCGGAAGGACAAATATTGTAGGTTCTCATTCGTTTGGGGAATATAGGTAATAGTGAAACTAAATATAAGGGAAGGGAGTAGAAATGTGTGAGTAATATCAGAAAGGGAGACAGAACATAGACTCCTAGCTCAGGGAAATGAACTAGGGGTAATGGAAGGGGAGGAGGGCAGGCGGTGGGGGTGAATGGGTGATCAGCACTTGGTGTTCTTCTGTATGATGGCAAACTGAACAACAATAAAAAAATAAATTTCTTATTAAAAAAGAATGAAAAAAAGAAAGAGTGGCACCTGGGTGGCTCAGTCAGTTAAGCTTCTGCCTTAGGCTCAGATCATGATCCAGGTCCCAAGGCAGGCTCCCTGTTTAACAGGGAACCTGCTTCTCCCTCTCCCTCTGCCCCTCTCGTTCATGCTTTTCCTCTCCTCTCTCTCTCAAATAAATAGAAAACATCTTTGAAAAAGAAACAAACAAAAAACCCAGAAGGAAGAAAAATCTCCCATGTAGAAGAATTTCAAACAATTTGTGCATACATTTCACCGTCAAGTTCATGAGCATAGCTTCCCACTCTTATTTCCGGAATACACATAGTAACTTCCTCCTAGAAAATATAATATGAAAAACTTATTATAATATTGATAATATAATAATAATAGTAGTAATTAATAACAAGAATAATAAAGAATCAGTTTACTACGGAGAAAGCTGAGAAACACTACCTCAGCAAGATGATCAGATCGATACCAAGACTGATAAATCATGTTGAAAGTATCTATCCTTTATATGATATAATGAAAATGGCAGTATATCTCTGTATATAATCCACAAAAACAGTTCAGTCATGAGATAAACGAAAGACATATCCCAAATGATTGAAATTTTACAAAATACTCTACTTCTCAAAGTGTTCAAGAACAACAAGGAAAGCCTGAAAGACTGTCACAATCCAGAGAAGCCTAAGAAAACATGAGTACAAATGGAATGTGATATGAGGGATGGTAACTTAGCAAAAACTAAGGAAATCTGAATAAAGTAATAAAGTCTTTGGTTAATGCGAATTTTTTACTCTTGATTCATTACCTAATATTTGTACCGTACTAATATAAGATATCAATAATTGGAGAAACTGAGTGCAAGTGCATGCGAATGCTCTGTACTATCTTCTCAATTTCACTATAAATCTTTGTATTTTCCTAATAAATAAGATTTATTTTGAAAATTGACTTAAATGAATCAGGATCCAAGTGTGAAGACATTTAACAATTGTTGAATTATCTTTTGCCTTATTTTTATAGAGTTCCTTCAGTGGGAACAAAGTAATAATTTTATATCAGAAGGAAATAACAACACTTATGAAGACGTATAATGCCTCCTCAACCTGAAAAGAAAGGATAATAAATGCAAAAATCAGATAAAATGCTTCTAATATAATAGGCACCATATTGCAACTGCATTTAAAATTAGCAATGCATAACATTTATTTCCTTGACATTTCTCTTCCAAAGAGTTCACAGTGTTTCAGTGTCAGTTGAAACAGGGGAAGAATCTCAGGGAAGAATCCTTCACATTATAATAGGACCATTGGTACTAATGTCTCTCAATTATTTCCAAATCCATACAGATGCATTTCCTGATGAGTGACTGAGCTGTGAAGAAAGAGATGAGAAACTCTCATCCCTCTGAATTACTTGTGTCAGAATATTTTAACCATAGTACTACGGATAGTAAATTATCCTTATTAACAGGAAATACGTCTCAGATTGGAATCTGAGCAATCAGATGGGCAGAGTAAAAACACTTTGACTCACTCCTCATCTTTTAAAGATAAAGGAGAGCTTTTCTATGCACAAAGTTAGTTGTCAAGATAGCCTTAGGGAATAAGAGTCTGCAGCATGGAATCCCGGTGCACAGCTGGGGCGCCCATGAGCCAGTTCTTCCTGATCCCAAATCCCTGGTCCTGTCACCCAACACACGCTGCCAAGCTGAGGTCATTTGCAATTGCTCTTTTAGGAGCTCCAGGGAAGGGGGAAAGAGCTAGATAGGATGGGACAAAATGCAAAGAGGCTGTTGAAATGAAGGCCTTTCTACTTTAAGTTCAGTGTTCGAACAAGTACAGCCATCCCAGGCCCCTGTGAAGAAGAGCTGAAATTTACATTATTTCAGTTACAGGAAAAAAACAAAAGTTTACAGCTTAATGTCCTAGAAAGCCCCACAATAGAATCAAACTGAGCCCATGCCATGGGCTGGAAGCACCTATTAGAATGAGAGCAGAGCTCAATACCCTTGAAGGCCCAAAATCAAAATGTAAACAAAAATTGAGGAATTGAGGAAGCCCTTCTGGAGGACCCCGGGACAAGCCCTTAAAACTAAGCTAAAACACACCTCGGGGTCCAAGTCCCTGCTCCGCTGTGTTGGGTGTACTTGGACACAAGCTCGAGTTTGGAAATCAACCCTTGTGTGTTTGCATTGGTGTCAGTTCCTTAGTGGTTTCTCGGATTCACAATCTTGGGCACAACACCGCCATGTCCTCTCCCACCTTGGCTGAACCCCTATCCACTCCCACCCAGGGTGACACTCAGTCACCTCCCCGCCTACAACAGCTGGGCACAGGCCGTCACACAGGTCCCATGGACATGGTGGGCACTCCCGCTTTCCCTGCCCTCCCAGAGGAAGGAAGGAGGTTTCGGCAGTACACACTCCCATGGTGGCCCCAGGGCTCCCTGCCCAGCACGGCACCTCGTGACAGGTCGGGTCTGTGTCTCTCACACCTGCTCCTCCTCCCCGGTTTTCCCACAGGAAATGAAGGAGGATGCCCTGGTCTCCTCCAGGGACATCTCTCAGATAGACCTGGACATCATCAAGAAGTTCAGCAGCCACATAATGTTTTAGGACTGCTAGGGGTTCGGATGAGGCTGCTGGGCCAGGGGGCTTTGGGGCCCTGGAGGCTTCTGGGTAAGGAAAACGGGGCCTCTGAGGCCAGGGAGAGCAATAGCAACCAACAACACACCGCTCCATGGTAGGGTGATGGGGATGACCACACCCCCGTGGCCTCAGGTATGAGGAGGCCACAAGGATGGGGCCTCCAGGGGTTGCCATGGGACCTGAACACCAAAGGGGAGAGGGACGGCCCCCTGAGAAGCAGGGGATGGGGTGGGGGACGTGAGGGGCATGAACCGGACCTGGGGGCCAGGCGGCATGTCCGCAGCTGGAGCAAGACATATCGATCCCAAGAGGGTCAGACGGTTCAGAGTGACACCCACTCTCGGTGCTTTATATATTTCTAAATTCTGTGCATTTAATTTGAGACAATTTGCAATTTTAACCATACATATTATGATGACCCCCAGATAATGCCCCCGGTCCAGCCAGGGACCTGCACTCACCACATGGGTCCCCAGGGGCAGGTGTCACAACAAACCCCAGAATGGGGTCGCCTTTATCTGTAGATGTCTCTGTGTACATCTTAGAGAACGGGGATGCCCTGTGTCCGCCGGGCCACCATGCTATCCCCCCATTCCCCAGACCCACACCATCCCCCTACATCATCATCCCACATCGCATCGCCACTACCCCATCCCCCTCACACACACACAGCCTCACATAATCCCCCTACAGTATACCCCAACACCATCCCTCCTATACCATCCCCCACATTCCACCACCATCATACCCATGCCCCCACACCATCGACCCCGAGCAAGGGCCCGGTGCAGCTGCTCCCTGTGGAACATGATCAGCCTCCCCGGGGTTCTCTGGATACCCTGCTCCCATCAGAAGCCCAGGTATCCCATAGAGTACCCAGGGGTTGCAGGGAGGAGGGACGGCAGGGAGCCCCCAACAGTGTGAGCAGGTGAGTGAATCAGAGGACCCACTGTGCCCTGCCTCCACCCACTGTCACTCCTGGAGGGTGGGACACCCTGCACAGGACACCAGGCCCTAACCCAGAGGTACCTGGGCTGATTGGGCCCAGGCTCTGTGGGGGATGGGCTGATTTGAGCCCACACCAGTCCCAACACAAAGACTAATGGAATCAGGCCCACATGGCCCTGGCCAGCCCTGGATTCTAGCCCCGGGCTGAGCAAGCCCTCTCACAGCTGGATGTGGCCTGCTGGGCCCTGGGCGTGCCCCACAGATCCAGGTCGCTGATCTAGAGCAGCCCTGGGGATCCTGGGACACCCCAATATGGGGAGAGGAGGGGCAAGCTGGTGGGCCCCACCCGCACCCACACCAGGAGACAGGCTCCTCCAGGTGCTGGGGCCCCCAGAGGGCCCAAGGCGGGGTCCAGCTGCCCTGCGGGAACCCAGTACAGGAGCCCATGAGCTGCAGGTCCAGTTCAGCTTTGCTGTCCTCAGAACCGTCTCTCAGGCTGAAACCTCAGGACACACGCCCCCACCCGGAGTCCACACATGCTCCAGGTGGGGGACGCCAGCACTCGACCCCCAACCCATGTGATTCTTGTCCTCTCGTAAAGGACAGAAAGGTCTCCCTCCCCAGGTGAAGGCACGCACCCACAGCTCTGAGCCCGTTTGCTGTAGAAAGTCAATAAAATGTTGTGGTGCAAAAATGCACAGCCAGCCCATTTCTGTGTCTCCCAGAACTCTGTGCACAGGGCGTGTAGAGACCCCCAGAGAGGAGGAGGGGGCATCACCTAGGCCCCAACTAGCCTGTGCAGGGGCGCCACCAGGCACACACAGCTGACGTCCCCACGTGCCTTCCAGTAGCGGCCAGACCCACTGCTGGACATGGGAATGTGGCCGAGCCAGAACTTCAAGCTCAGCTGACCCTCTAGCTGAAAGTCACTGCATGAGCGAGCCCCAGCGCTGCCAGGAGAGCCCAGCTAACTGCCAAGCGCCAGCACCAGAAATGATGTTGTGCCAACCATTTCGGGGTTTTTTGGTGACCCAGCCAGAGGATCCGATTGCTGCACTTGATAGCTGCATGGGATAGACACACACCTCAAAAGCAACAACAAAAAAGCAACAAAAGACGGAATCCCCCCAATACTGTCAAACAGCAGCCAGATGGTTACTTACACAATGCTGTGGTCCCCAATAGGATACAGGGAAAACGCTATAAGCCACGACTGCAGAGGTGCTAGAGATGTGCCTGCTGTGTTCCAACAAGGAGGCAGAGGGGCAGGAAGCATCCTCCGGAGGGGGGGCCCCTCCTAGGAAAGGACACCAGGTCCCTGTAAAGGCTACGGAGGGTGAAATATGTCCTCCTCTCTTTCTGCTTCTGGTTTTCCTCCTAAATGCCATTTTCCTCAATCATATTAGCAAGAATTTATTTTATGTTTTTAAATTTGCTTTTATTGCAGTCCAATTTGTATGAATTCTTTCTTCAGCAAGGGTCTCATTGAGGAGAGATAAAGATTTTCCCAGACAGGCAACATATAAAGGAGTTCAGACCACTTAACCAGTCCAGTAAGGAATTTTAAGAGGGACTCTTCTAGTGGGGGGAAAAAAAGAGACCAAATGCAACAAAGACTAGAAAGGACGAGAGAACGTCACCAGAAACAACAACTCTTCCGGTAACACAGAGGCACAAAGTTCATATCTTTAAATAGTCACTCTGAATGATGATAGACTAAATGCTCCAATCAAAAGATATAGGGTAACAGAGTAGCTAAAAATCAGGATCCGGGATGCCTGGGTGGCTCAGGGGTTGAGCCTCGGCCTTTAACTCAGGGTGTGATCCTGGAGTCTGGGATCGAGTCTAATACTGGGCTACTGGTGGGGAGACTGCTTCTCTCTCTGCATAATATCCTGCCTCTCTCTCTCTTTCTCTCTGATAAATAAAATTATTATTAAAAGAACAACATTCATCTGTATGCTGCCAACAAGATGCTCACCTTAGACCTATAGACACCAACAGATTGAAAGTCAGGGGATGGAAAATCATCTATCACGCTAATGGATATCAAAAGAAAGCTGGAGGACACATACTTATATCAGACAAACGAGATTTGAGACCAAACCCAGGGGGACACCTGGTGGCTCAGTGTTTGAGCATCTGCCTTCAGATCAGGGGATGATCCTGGGATCCCAGGATCGAGTCCCACATCTGCCTCCCCTTAGGGAGCCTGCCTCTCACTCTGCTATGTTTCTTCCTCTGCTCCTCTGTGTACCTCTCATGAATAAATAAACAAAATATTTAAATTTCAAACAAGAAAGAACAAATACTGTAAGAAGAGATAAAGAAGTGCATTATTTCATAATTAAAAATACTCTCTATCAAGATCAAACAACTAAATATTTATGCTGCCTACATGGCAGTACCTAAATATAGAAACCAATTAACAAACGTACAGGAACTCACTGATAATAATACAATGACAGGTGATTTTAACACCCACTTATGGCAATGGACTGATCATCTATGCAGAAAATCAACCAGGGAACAATAGCCTTGACACACTGGACCACAGGGACTCAACAGACAGATATAGTATGAACATTTCATCCTAAAGCAGAATACACACTCCTTTCAAGTGCACATGGGACATTCCCCAGATCAGATCATATCATGACCCACAAATCAGCCCTCAACAGGTGCAACAGGTACAAGAAGGTTGATATCACACCGTGTACATTTTTGGAACACGACGCTATGAAACTTGAAGTCGACAGTAAGAAAAAAAATGGACAGACCAAAAATACGTGGAGATTATGAACATCCTACTAGAGAATGAATGGAGGAACCAGGAAATTAACGAGGAAATTTAAAACAAATGAAAATGAAAACATGTTTCTCCAAACCTCTGGGATGTAGCAAAGGCAGTCCTAAGAGGGAAATACATAGCAATACAGGCCTAGCTCAAGAAACAAGACGTCTCCAATACACCACCTAGCCCTACACCTAAAGGAGCTGGAAAGGGAATAGCAAACAAATCCTAAAGCCTACAGAAAGGAAAAAATAAAGATGAGAGCAGAAATAATGCAGAAACAACAAAACAGTAGAATGGAATAACGAAACTAAGAGCTGGTTCTTCAAAATAATTAATAAAATGGATCAAGCCCTAGCCAGCCTTATCAGTGAGAAAAGAGAAATGACCTAAATAAAATCACAAATGAGAGAAGAGAGATCACAATCAACACCAGAAAAATTAGACAATTATAAGGGAATACTAAGAAATTATATTCTAATAAACTGGGAGACCTGGAAGAAACGGACAAATCTCCAGAAATGTGCAAACGAGCAAAACTGAAATAGGAAGAAATAGAAAATGTGAACAGACCCATAACTAGCAAAGGAATTGAATCAGCAAGGCACCTGGGTGCCTCACTGGTTGAGCATCTGCTTTGGCTCAGGTCATGATCCCGCAGACTGGGGATCAAGTCCCACATCAGGCTCTCTGAATGGAGCCTCATTTTCCCTCTGCCTATACCTCTGCCTCTCTGTTTCTTGCATGAATACATGAATAAAATCTTTAAAAAAGAAAAAAGATAAGAAGATGAAAAAGGACCCAAATAAAATCACAAATGAGAAAAGAGAAATAACAACCAACACTAGAGAAATACAAACGGTTATAAGAGAACATTATGAAAAATTATATGCCAGCAACCAAGAACCTGGAAGAAATAGATAAATTCCTGGAAATATATAAAATTGCAAAAATGAAAAAGGAAGAAATAAGAAACCTGAACAGACAGATAATCAGCACAGAAACTGAATCAGCAATCAAGAATCTCCCAACAGGAGACGCTTAGATCAATAGAACAGAATGGAAATCTGAAACAAGATACAAACCTGTAACTCTATGATCCATTAATCGACAACAAGGCAGGAAGGAATATCCAATGGCACAAAGACAGTCTCTTCAACAAACCCTAACCCTGACCCCAGGATAAGAACAAATGGTGTTGGGAAAACCAGGCAGCCACATGCAGAAGAATGAAACTGGACCACTTTCTTACACCATATATATAAAAAATAAATTCAAAATGGATGGAAGACCTAAATGTGAGACCTGAAACCATACAAAGAAGAAAAGATAGGCAGCAATGACTTTGACATTGGCCATTGGATGTTCTTTCAGATATGCCTCTGAGGTGAGGGTAACAAAAGCAAAAATACTATTGGGGCTTCATCAAATTGAAAAGCTTCCACAAAGTGAAGGAAACAACCAAAGGTAAATGGCAACATACAGGAGGAGGGGCAAGATGGCAGAAGTGTAGTGTCCCCAAATCAACTGTCTCCACGAAATTACCTAGATAACCTTCTAATCATCCAGAAAATCTATGAATTTGGCCTGAGATTTAAACAGAGACCAGATTGAATGCTACACTGAGAAAAGTTCATGATTCTATCAAGGTAGGAAGATGGGAAAAATAAAGAAACAAAAGGCATCCAAGTGTGAGGGGCCCTGCGAGGAGCCCGGCTAAGGCCGGGGCGAGTTCCCCCAGGACAGAAGAGCTCTGTGCTGAGAGAAGGAGGAGCTGCACTAATCTTCCAGGGTGGAATAGCTCCTTCAAAGAGTCAGAGCAGGACCCCAGGAGGGCGGGGATGCCCTAGGGCTCCCTGGGACTCTAACAGACACCTGCACTCCCAGGAGAGTGCACCGAGCTCCCTGAGGGCTGCAGGGCACATGCATTGACCTGGGAGCAGCTCTGTGGGCCTCGGGTGGTGGCTCTGCGAGGAGGGTTTGCATGGCCCCAGGAGCAGCTTGGCAGCGGCTCCTCCTGCAGAGGAAGAGGCTCCGTGTGGACGGTGCTGTGGGGCTCCGGGAGCAACTCGGAGGGGCTTGGGCGGTGGCTCTGCAGTGAGGCAGCTTTGGGGCTGGGAGCGAGAATCCAACAGCGCAGGCCCCGGAGTACAGGGCTTCAGGAAACGGCCCAGGATTCGGTCTTTCCCAGTTGAGGCAGAGGCCCAGAAGGCCCAGGACAGCATGGACGCTCCTGCCCACAGCTGAGCAGATCAGCGGGCCCGCCCCAGAGCCTCCAGGCCCTTCATATGGACTACTCCTGAGTTACTGCGGGGGC
Source organism: Canis lupus baileyi (assembly GCF_048164855.1). NCBI lineage: Eukaryota > Metazoa > Chordata > Mammalia > Carnivora > Canidae > Canis > Canis lupus. The sequence continues at coordinate 32,394,394 of NC_132871.1, read as the reverse complement.
TGAATACAGATTTCCAGAGCTGGCCGCTGACACTGGGGTTGTTCCTCCTGGGGCCTCACGGGGTAAACTACCCCCACTGAGCCCTGCACCAGGCAGGGGACAGAGCAGCTCTCCCAAGGGCTAACACCTGACAATCAGCAAAACAGGCCCCTCCCCCAGAAGACCAGCTAGACGGACAAGTTCCAGGGGAAGTCAAGGGACTTAAAGTATATAGAATCAGAAGATATTCCCCCATATTTTTTTCCTTTCTGATTGCTTCCCCCAACCTTTTCCCCCTTTCTTTCTTTTTCTTTCTCTTTTATTCTCTTTTTTCCTTCTTTCTTCCTTTATTCTTTTTTCTTTTTCTCTTTTCTTTCCTTCTTTATCTCCGCTGTTTTTCTCCTTTTCCCAATACAATTTGTTTTTGGCCACAATGCACTCAGCAAAATGACTAGATGGAAAAGCTCTCCTCAAAAGAAAGAATCAGAAACAGTTCTCTCTCCCACAGAGTTACAAAATCTGGATTACAATTCAATGTCAGAAAGCCAATTCAGAAGCACTATTATACAGCTACTGGTGGCTCTAGAAAAAAGCATAAAGACTCAAGAGACTTCATGACTGCAGAATTTAGATCCAATCAGGCAGAAAGTAAAAATCAATTGAATGAGATGCAATCCAAACTAGAAGTCCTAACGATGAGGGTTAACGAGGTGGAAGAATGAGTGAGTGACATAGAACACAAGTTGATGGCAAAGAGGGAAACTGAGGAATAAAGAGACAGACAATTAAAAGACCAGGAAGACAGATTAAGGGAAATAAACAACAACCTGAGGAAGAAAAACCTATGTGTAATTGGGTTTCCCGAGGGTGCCAAAATGGACAGAGGGCCAGAGTAGTTATTTGAACAAATCATAGCGAAAACTTTCCTAATCTGGGAAGGGAAACAGGAATTCAGATCCAGGAAATAGAGAGATCCCCCCTCAAATAAAAAAAAACCGTCCAACACCTTGACATTTAATAGTGAAGCTTGCAAATTCCAAGGATAAAGAGAAGATCCTTAAAGCAGCAAGAGACAAGAAATCCCTGACCTTTATGGGGAGGAGGATTACGGTAACAGCAGATGTCTCCACAGTGACCTGGCAGCCCAGAAAGGGCTGGCAGGATATATTCAGGGTCCTCAATGAGAAGAACATGCAACCAAAAATACTTTATCCAACAAAGATCTCATTCAAAATGGAAGGAGAGATAAAGAGCTTCCAAGACAGGAAGGAAATGAAAGAATATGTGACCTCCAAACCAACTCTGCAAGAAATTTCAAGGGGGACTCTTAAAATTCCCCTTTCAGAAGAAGTTCAGTGGAACAATCGACAAAAACAAGGACTGAAGAGATATCATGATGACACTAAACTCATATCTGTCAATAGTAACTCTGAACGTGAATAGATTTAATGACCCCATCAAAAGGCGCAAGGTTTCAGACTGGATAAAAAAGCAGGACCCATCTATTTGCTGTCTACAAGAGACTCATTTTAGACAGAAGGACACCAACAATCTGAAAATAAAATATTGGAGAACCATTTACCATTCAAATGGTTCTCAAAACAAAGCAGGGATAGCCATCCTTATATCAGATAAACCAAAATTTACCCCGAAGACTATAGTGAGAGATGAAGAGGGACACTAAATCACACTTAAGGGATCTATCCAACAAGAGGACTTAACAATCCTCAATATATGCCCCAAATGTAGGAGCTGCCAAATATTTAAACCAATTAAAAACCTAAGTGAAGAAAATTTAGATAATAATACACTTACACTTGGTGAAATCAATCCAGCTCTTTCTACCCTCGATAGGTCTTCTAAGCATAACATCTCCAAAGAAACGAGAGCTTTAAATGATACACTGGACCAGTTGGATTTCACAGATATCTACAGAACTTTACATCCAAACTCAACTGAATACACATTCTTCTCAAGTGCACATAGAACTTTCTCCAGAATAGACCACATACTGGGTCACAAATAGGGTCTGAACTGATATCAAAGGATTGGGTTAACCCCATGCATATACTGAGACCATAATGCCTTGAAATTAGAACTAAATAACAACAAGAAGTTTGGAAGGACCTCAAACATGTGGAGGTGAAGGATCATCCTGCTACAAGAGGAAAGGGTCAACCAGGAAATTAAAGAAGAATTCAAAAGATTCATGGAAACTAATGAGAATGAACATACAACCGTTCAAAATCCTTGAGATGCAGCAAAAGCAGTCCTAAGGGGGAAATATATCACAATACAAGCATCCATTCAAAAACCGGAAACTACTCAAATACAAAAGCTAAACTTACACATAAAGAGGCTAGAGAAAAAACAGCAGATAGATCCTACACCCAACAGAAGAATAGAGTTAATTAAAATTCGAGCAGAATTCAAGGAAATTGAGACCAGAAGAATGGTGGAACAGATCAATGGAACGAGGAGTTGGTTCTTTGAATGAATTAATAAGATAGATAGACCATTAGCCAAACTTATTAAAAAGAAGAGAGAATATATAAATTAATAAAATCATGAATGAGATAGGAGAGGTCACTACCAACACCAAGGAAATACAAACAATTATAAAAACATATTATGAACAGCCATACACCAATAAATTAGGCAATCTAGAAGAAATGGACGCATTCCTGGAAAGCCAGAAACTACCAAAACTGGAACAGGAAGAAATAGAAAACCTGAACAGGCCAATAACCAGGGAGGATATTGAAGCAGTCATCCAAAACCTCCCCAGACACAAAACTCCAGGGCCTGATTGCTTCCCAGGGGAATTCTATCAAACATTTAATGAAGAAACCACACCTATCTTACTAAAGCTCTTTGGAAAGATAGAAAGAGATGGAGTACTTCCAAATTCGTTCTATGAAGCCAGCATCACCTTAATTCCAAAACCAGATAATGACCCCACTAAAAAGGAGAATTATAGACCAATATCCCTGATGAACATGGATGCAAAAATTCTCAACAAGATACTAGCCAATAGGATCCAACAGTACACTAAGAAAATTATTCACCATGAACAAGTATAACTTATCCCAGGGACACAAGGCTGGTTCAACACTCGTCAAACAATCAATGTGATTCATCATATCAGCAAGAGAAAAACCAAGAAACATATGATCCTCTCATTAGATGCAGAGAAAGCATTTGACAAAATAGAGCATCCATTCCTGATCAAAACACTTCAGAGAGTAGGGATAGAGGGAAAATGCCTCGACATCTTAAAAGCTATACAAAAGCCAACAGCAAATATCATTCTCAATGGGGAAGCACTGGGAGCCTTTCCCCTAAGATCAGGAACAAGACAGGGATATCCACTCTCACCACTGCTATTCAACATACTACTGGAAATCCTAGCCTCAGCGATCAGACAACAAAAAGACATTAAAGGCATTCAAATTGGCAGATAAGCAGTCAAACTCTCCCTCTTCGCCGATGACATGATACTCTACCTAGAAAAACCAAAAGCCTCCACCCCACAGTTGCTAGAACTCATACAGCAATTTGGTAGCATTGCCAGATACAAAATCAATGCCCAGAAATCAATGGCATTTCTATACACTAACAATGAGACTGAAGAAAGAGAAATTAAGGGATCCCTGGGTGGCGCAGTGGTTTGGCGCCTGCCTTTGGCACAGGGCGCGATCCTGGAGACTCGGGATCGAATCCCACGTCGGGCTCCCAGCATGGAGCCTGCTTCTCCCTCTGCCTGTGTCTCTGCCTCTCTCTCTCTCTCTCTGTGACTATCATGAATAAATAAATAAAATCTTAAAAAAAAGAGAGAAATTAAGGAGTCAATCTCATTTACAATTGCACCCAAAAGCATAAGATACCTAGGAATAAACCTAACCAAGGAGGCAAAGGATCTATACCCTAAAAACTATAGACCACTTCTGAAAGAAATTGAGGAAGACACAAAGAAATGGAAAAATATTCCATGCTCATGGATTGGCAGAATTAACATTATGAAAATGTCAATGTTACCAAGGCAATGTACAGGTTTAATGCAAACCCTATCAAAATATCATGGACTTCTTCAGAGAGTTAGAACAAATTATTTTAAAATTTGTGTGGAATCGGGATCCCTGGGTGGTACAGCGGTTTGGCGCCTGCCTTTGGCTGAGGGCACGATCCTGGAGACCCGGAATCGAATCCCATTTCAGGACCCCAGTTCATGAAGCCTGCTTCTCCCTCTGCCTGTGTCTCTGCCCCTCTCTCTCTCTCTCTCTCTCTTGTGTGTGTGTGTGTGTGTGTGTGTGTGTGTAACTATCATAAAAAATAGACTTTTGTGGAATCAGAAAAGACCCTGAATAGCTAGGGGAATTTAAAAAAAAAAACAACGATATCCGAGGGCATCACAATGCCAGATTTCAGGTTGTACTACAAAGCTGTGGTTCAATACAGTGTGGTACTGGCACAAAAACAGAAAAATAGATCAATGGAACAGAATAGAGAACCCAGAAGTGGACCCTGAACTTCATGGTCAACAAATACTCGATAAAGGTGGAAAGACTATCCATTGGAAGAAAGACAGTCTCTTCAATAAATGGTGCTGGCATAATGGACATCCACATGCACAAGAATGAAACTAGACCACACTCTTTCATGATACACAAAGATAAACTCAAAATGGATGGAAGATCTAAATGTGAGACAAGAGTCCATCAAAATCGTAGAGGAGAACACAGGCAACATACTTTTTGAACTTGGCCACAGTAACTACTTGCAAAATACATCCACGAAGGCAAAAGACACAAAAGCAAAAATGAACTGTTGTGATTTCATCAAGATAAGAAGCTTTTGCACAGCAAAGGATACAGTCAACCAAACTAAAAGACAACCTACAGAATGGGAGAAGATATTTCAAATGACGTATCAGATAAAGGGCCAGTTTCAAAGATCTATAAAGAACTTCTTAAAATCAACACCAAAGAGACAAAGAATCCAATCATGAAATGGGCAAAAGACATGAAGAGAAATCTCACAGAGGAAGACATTGACATCGCCAACATCCACATGAAAAAACGTTCTGCATCACTGCCATCAGGGAAATACAACTCAAAACCACAATGAGATACCACCTCACACCACTGAATGGGGATAATTAACAAGCAAGAAAGAACAAATGTTGGAGAGGATGCGGAGAAAAGGGAAGACTCTTACACTGTTGGTGGGAGTGTAAACTGGTACAGCCACTCTGGAAAACTGTGTGGAGGTTCCTCAAAGAGTTAAAAATAGACGTGCCCTATGACCCAGCAATTGCACTGTTGGGGATTTACCTCAAAGATTCAGATGCAATGAAACGCTGGGACACCTGCACCCTGCTGTTTATAGCACCAATGTCCACAATAGCCAAAATGTGGAAGGAGGCTTGGAGTCCATTGAAAAATGGATGGATAAGGAATATGTGGTTTATGTATACAATGGAATATTACTCAGCCATTAGAAACGACAAATACCCACCATTTGCTTCAACAGGGATGGAACTGGAGGGTATTATGCTGAGTAAAGTATGTCAATCGGAGAAGGACAAACAGTGTATGTTCTCATTCATTTGGGGAATATAAATAATAGCGAAAGGGAATATAACGGAATGGAGAAGAATTGTGTGGGAAATAGCAGAAATGGAGACAGAATATAAAGACTCCTAAATCTGGGAAACGAACTAGGGGAGGTAGAAGGGCAGGAGGGAGGCGGATGGGGGTGAATGGGTGATGGGCACTGAGGGGTACACTGGACGGGATGAGCACTGGATGTTATTATGTATGTTGGTAAATTGAACACAAGTAAAAAATTATTTATTAAAAAGAAGATTCATAGAAACTAATACGAATGAAGATATTACCATACAAAATCCTTGGAATGCAGCCAAAGCATTCTAAGGGGGAAATACATCACAGTACAAGCATCCATTCATAAACTGGAATGAACTCAAATACAAAAGCTAACCTTACTCATAAAGGAGCTAGAGAAAAAGCAGCAGATAGATCCCACATCCAACAAAGAGAATTAATTAAAATTTGAGCAGAACTCAAGGAAATCAATACCAGAAGAAAAGTGGAACAGATAAACAAAACCAGGAGTATGTTCTTTGAAAGAATTAATAAGATACAGAAACCATTAGCCAGCCTTATTAAGAAGAAAAGAGAGAAGACTCAAATTAATAAAATCATGAATGAGAAAGGAGAGATCACTACCAACAACAGGGAAATACAAACGATTTTAAAAACATATTATGAACAGCCATACACCAATAAATTAGGCAATCTAGAAGAAATGGACGCATTCCTGGAAAGCCAGAAATTACCAAAACTGGAACAGGAAGAAATAGAAAACCTGAACAGGCCAATAACCAGGGAGGATATTGAAGCAGTCATCCAAAACATCCCAAGAAACAAAAGTCCAATGCCAGATGTCTTCCCAGGGGAACTCTATCAAACGTTTAAAGAAGAAACCATACCTATCCTACTAAAGCTGTTTGGAAAGATAGTAAGAGATGGAGTACTTCCAAATTCGTTCTATGAGGCCTGCATCACCTTAATTCCAAAACCAGACAAAGACCACACTAAAAAGGAGAATTATAGACCAATATCCCTGATGAACATGGATGTAAAAATCCTCAACAAGATACTAGCCAATAGGATCCAACAGTACATTAAGAAAATTATTCACCATGAACAACTAGGATTTATCCCAGGGACACAAGTCTGGTTCAACACTCGTCAAACAATCAATGTGATTCATCATATCAGCAAGAGAAAAACCAAGAAACCTATGATCCTCTCATTAGATGCAGAGAAAGCATTTGACAAAATAAAGCATCCATTCCTGATCAAAACACTTCAGAGCGCAGGGATAGAGGGAATATTCGTCATCATCTTAAAAGCCATCACTGAAAAGCCCACAGCAAATATCATTCTCAATGGGGAAGCACTGATAGCCTTTCCCTAAGATCAGGAGCAAGACAGGGATGCCACTCTCACCACAGCTATTCAACATAGTACTGGAAGTCTTAGCCTCAGCAATCAGACAACAAAAAGACATTAAAGGCATTCGAATTGGCAAAGAAGATGTCAAACTCTCCCTCTTCGCCGATGACATGATACTCTACCTAGAAAAACCAAAAGCCTCCACCCCACGATTGCTAGAACTCATACAGCAATTTGGTACTGTTGCAGGATACAAAATCAATGCCCAGAAATCAATGGCTTTTCTGTACACTAACAATGAGACTGAAGAAAGCGAAATTAAGGAGTCAATCCCATTTACAGTTGCACCCAAAAGCATAAGATACCTAGGAATAAACCTAACCAAAGTGGTGAAGCATCTATACCCTAAACATTATAGAACACTTCTGAAAGTTATTGAGGAAGACAAAAAGAGATGGAAAAATATTCCATGCTCATGGATTGGCAGAATTAATATTATGAAAATGTCAATGTTACCAAGGACAATGTAGATGTTTAATGTAATCCCTATAAAAATAACATGGACTTTCTTTAGAGAGTTAGAAAAATTATTTTTTAAGATTTGTGTGGAATCAGGAAAGATCCCGAATAGCCAGGGAAATTTTAAAAAAGACAACCATATCTAGAGGCATCACAATGCCAGATTTCAGGTTGTACTACAAAGCTGTGGTCATCAAGATAGTGTGCAACTGGCACAAAAATAGTCACATAGATCAATGGAACAGAATAGAGACCCTGAACTTTATGATCAACTAATATTCGATAAAGGGGGAAAGACTATCCATTGGAAGAAAGACAGTCTCTTCAATAGATGGTGGTGGGAAAATTGGACAACCAAATGCAGAAGAATGAAACTAGACCACTCTCTTTCACCATACACAAAGATAAACTCAAAATGGATGAAAGATATCAATGTGAGACAGGAGTCCATCAAAATCCTAGAGGAGAACACAGGCAACACCCTTTCTGAACTCGGCCACAGTAAATTCTTGCAAGATTCATCCACGAAGGCAAAAGAAACAAAAGCAAAAATGAACTATTATGACTTCATCAAGATAAGAAGCTTTTGCACAGCAAAGAATACAGTCAACAAAACTAAAAGTCAAACTACAGAATGGAGAAGATATTTGCAAATGTCGTATCAGATAAATGCTTAGTTTCCAAGACCTATAAAGAACTTCTTAAACTCAACGGCAAAGAAACAAACAATCCAATCATGAAATGGGCAAAGACATGAACAGAAATCTCACAGACGAAGACATAGACATGGCCAACATGCACATGAGAAAATGCTCAGCAGCACTTGCCTCAGGGAAATACAAATCAAAATCACAATGAGATACCACCTCACACCGGTGAGCATGGGGAAAATTACCAAGGCTGGAAACAACAAATTTTGGAGAGGATGCGGAGAAAAGGGAAGACTCTTACACTCTTGGTGGGAATGTGAACTGGTGCAGCCACTCTGGAAAACTGTGTGGAGGTTCCTCAAAGAGTTAAAAATAGACCTGCCCGACGACCCAGCAATTGCACTCTTGGGGATTTACCCCAGATATTCAGATGCACTGAAACGCCGGGACACCTGCACCCTGATGCTTTTAGCAGGAATGTCCACAAAGGCGAAACTGTGGACGGAGCCATGGTGTCCACTGAAAGATGAATGGATAAAGAAGATGTGGTTTATGTATACAATGGAATATTACTCAGCCATTAGAAACGACAAATACCCACCATTTGCTTCAACAGGGATGGAACTGGAGGGTATTATGCTGAGTAAAGTATGTCAATCGGAGAAGGACAAACAGTGTATGTTCTCATTCATTTGGGGAATATAAATAATAGCGAAAGGGAATATAACGGAATGGAGAAGAATTGTGTGGGAAATAGCAGAAATGGAGACAGAATATAAAGACTCCTAAATCTGGGAAACGAACTAGGGGAGGTAGAAGGGCAGGAGGGAGGCGGATGGGGGTGAATGGGTGATGGGCACTGAGGGGTACACTGGACGGGATGAGCACTGGATGTTATTATGTATGTTGGTAAATTGAACACAAGTAAAAAATTATTTATTAAAAAGAAGATTCATAGAAACTAATACGAATGAAGATATTACCATACAAAATCCTTGGAATGCAGCCAAAGCATTCTAAGGGGGAAATACATCACAGTACAAGCATCCATTCATAAACTGGAATGAACTCAAATACAAAAGCTAACCTTACTCATAAAGGAGCTAGAGAAAAAGCAGCAGATAGATCCCACATCCAACAAAGAGAATTAATTAAAATTTGAGCAGAACTCAAGGAAATCAATACCAGAAGAAAAGTGGAACAGATAAACAAAACCAGGAGTATGTTCTTTGAAAGAATTAATAAGATACAGAAACCATTAGCCAGCCTTATTAAGAAGAAAAGAGAGAAGACTCAAATTAATAAAATCATGAATGAGAAAGGAGAGATCACTACCAACAACAGGGAAATACAAACGATTTTAAAAACATATTATGAACAGCCATACACCAATAAATTAGGCAATCTAGAAGAAATGGACGCATTCCTGGAAAGCCAGAAATTACCAAAACTGGAACAGGAAGAAATAGAAAACCTGAACAGGCCAATAACCAGGGAGGATATTGAAGCAGTCATCCAAAACATCCCAAGAAACAAAAGTCCAATGCCAGATGTCTTCCCAGGGGAACTCTATCAAACGTTTAAAGAAGAAACCATACCTATCCTACTAAAGCTGTTTGGAAAGATAGTAAGAGATGGAGTACTTCCAAATTCGTTCTATGAGGCCTGCATCACCTTAATTCCAAAACCAGACAAAGACCACACTAAAAAGGAGAATTATAGACCAATATCCCTGATGAACATGGATGTAAAAATCCTCAACAAGATACTAGCCAATAGGATCCAACAGTACATTAAGAAAATTATTCACCATGAACAACTAGGATTTATCCCAGGGACACAAGTCTGGTTCAACACTCGTCAAACAATCAATGTGATTCATCATATCAGCAAGAGAAAAACCAAGAAACCTATGATCCTCTCATTAGATGCAGAGAAAGCATTTGACAAAATAAAGCATCCATTCCTGATCAAAACACTTCAGAGCGCAGGGATAGAGGGAATATTCGTCATCATCTTAAAAGCCATCACTGAAAAGCCCACAGCAAATATCATTCTCAATGGGGAAGCACTGATAGCCTTTCCCTAAGATCAGGAGCAAGACAGGGATGCCACTCTCACCACAGCTATTCAACATAGTACTGGAAGTCTTAGCCTCAGCAATCAGACAACAAAAAGACATTAAAGGCATTCGAATTGGCAAAGAAGATGTCAAACTCTCCCTCTTCGCCGATGACATGATACTCTACCTAGAAAAACCAAAAGCCTCCACCCCACGATTGCTAGAACTCATACAGCAATTTGGTACTGTTGCAGGATACAAAATCAATGCCCAGAAATCAATGGCTTTTCTGTACACTAACAATGAGACTGAAGAAAGCGAAATTAAGGAGTCAATCCCATTTACAGTTGCACCCAAAAGCATAAGATACCTAGGAATAAACCTAACCAAAGTGGTGAAGCATCTATACCCTAAACATTATAGAACACTTCTGAAAGTTATTGAGGAAGACAAAAAGAGATGGAAAAATATTCCATGCTCATGGATTGGCAGAATTAATATTATGAAAATGTCAATGTTACCAAGGACAATGTAGATGTTTAATGTAATCCCTATAAAAATAACATGGACTTTCTTTAGAGAGTTAGAAAAATTATTTTTTAAGATTTGTGTGGAATCAGGAAAGATCCCGAATAGCCAGGGAAATTTTAAAAAAGACAACCATATCTAGAGGCATCACAATGCCAGATTTCAGGTTGTACTACAAAGCTGTGGTCATCAAGATAGTGTGCAACTGGCACAAAAATAGTCACATAGATCAATGGAACAGAATAGAGACCCTGAACTTTATGATCAACTAATATTCGATAAAGGGGGAAAGACTATCCATTGGAAGAAAGACAGTCTCTTCAATAGATGGTGGTGGGAAAATTGGACAACCAAATGCAGAAGAATGAAACTAGACCACTCTCTTTCACCATACACAAAGATAAACTCAAAATGGATGAAAGATATCAATGTGAGACAGGAGTCCATCAAAATCCTAGAGGAGAACACAGGCAACACCCTTTCTGAACTCGGCCACAGTAAATTCTTGCAAGATTCATCCACGAAGGCAAAAGAAACAAAAGCAAAAATGAACTATTATGACTTCATCAAGATAAGAAGCTTTTGCACAGCAAAGAATACAGTCAACAAAACTAAAAGTCAAACTACAGAATGGAGAAGATATTTGCAAATGTCGTATCAGATAAATGCTTAGTTTCCAAGACCTATAAAGAACTTCTTAAACTCAACGGCAAAGAAACAAACAATCCAATCATGAAATGGGCAAAGACATGAACAGAAATCTCACAGACGAAGACATAGACATGGCCAACATGCACATGAGAAAATGCTCAGCAGCACTTGCCTCAGGGAAATACAAATCAAAATCACAATGAGATACCACCTCACACCGGTGAGCATGGGGAAAATTACCAAGGCTGGAAACAACAAATTTTGGAGAGGATGCGGAGAAAAGGGAAGACTCTTACACTCTTGGTGGGAATGTGAACTGGTGCAGCCACTCTGGAAAACTGTGTGGAGGTTCCTCAAAGAGTTAAAAATAGACCTGCCCGACGACCCAGCAATTGCACTCTTGGGGATTTACCCCAGATATTCAGATGCACTGAAACGCCGGGACACCTGCACCCTGATGCTTTTAGCAGGAATGTCCACAAAGGCGAAACTGTGGACGGAGCCATGGTGTCCACTGAAAGATGAATGGATAAAGAAGATGTGGTTTATGTATACAATGGAATATTACTCAGCCATTAGAAACGACAAATACCCACCATTTGCTTCAACGTGGATGGAACTGGAGGGTATTATGCTGAGGGAAGTAAGGCAATTGGAGAAGGACAAACGTATGTTTTCATTCAATTGGTTAATATAAATAATAGTGAGAGGGAATATAAGGGAATGGAGAAGAAATGTGTGGGAAATATCAGAAAGGGAGAGAGAACATAAAGACTCCTAACTCTAAGAAAGGAACTAGGGAGCTGGAGGAGGAGGAGGGCTGGGGGTACGGTGAATGGGTAACGGGCACTGAGGGGGGCACTTGCCAGGATGAGCACTGGGTGTTATTCTGTATGTATGTTATTCTGTTTGTTGGTAAATTGAACACCAATAAAAAATAAATTTATTTTAAAAAAAAGTTCAAACAACTAAATATTTATGCTGTGAACATGGCAATACCTAAATATAGAAACCAATTAGCAACAAACTTACAGGAACTCACTGATAATAATACAATTACAGGGGATTTTAACACCCACTTATGGCAATGGGCTAATCGTCTATGCAGAAAATCAACCGGGGAACAATAGCCTTGACAAAATGGACCACAGGGACTCAACAGATAATGTCTGAACATTTCAACCTACAGCAGAATACACATTCCTTCCAAGTGCATACGGGACATTCTCCAGAACAGATCATATCATGGCCACAAATCAGCCCTCAACAGGTACAACAGGTACATGGTTGATATCAACAAGGTTGATATCACACCCTGTACATTTTCAGACCATGACGCTATGAAACTCGAAGTCGAAAGTAAGAAAAAATATTGGACATACAAAAAATACGTGGAGATTATGAACATCCAAATAGAGAATGAATGGAGCAACCAGGAAATTAAAGAGGAAATTTGAAACAAATGAAAATGAAAACATGTTTCTCCAAACCTCTGGGTTGTAGCAAAGGCAGTCCTAAAGGGAAGTACATAGCAATACAGGCCTATCTCAAGAAACAAGAAGTCTCCAATACACAAACTAACCATACACCTAAAGGAGCTGGAAAATGAATAGCAAACAAAGCCTAAAGCCAACAGAAAAAGAGAAAAAATAATGATGAGAGCAGATAACTCTGGGAAACGAACTAGGGGTGGTGGAAGGGGAGAAGGGCGGGAGGTGGGAGTGAATGGGTGACGGGCACTGGGGGTTATTCTGTATGTTAGTAAATTGAACACCAATAAAAAATAAATTAAAAAAAAAGATGAGAGCAGAAATAAGCAATGCAGAATAAACAAAACAGTAGAATGGAATAACGAAAATAAGAGCTGGTTCTTCAAAATAATTAATAAAATGGATCAAGCCCTACCCAGCCTTATCAACGAGAAAAGAGAAAACTTAAATGAATAAAATCACAAATGAGAGAAGAGAGATCAAATCAACACCAGAAAAATAAGACAATTATAAGGGAATACTATGCAAGATTATACGCTAACAAACTGGGAGACCTGGAAGAAATGGACAAATCCCTAGAAATGTGCAAATGAGCAAAACTGAAAGAGGAAGAAATAGAAAATATGAAGAGACCCATAACTAGCAAGGAAATTGAATCAGGAAGGCACCTGGGTGCCTCAGTGGTTGAGCATCTGCTTTGGCTCAGGTCATGATCCCGGGGTCTGGGGGATCACGTCCCACATCTGGCTCCCCGCATAGAGCCTCATTATCCCTCTGCCTATAACTCTGCCTCTCTGTGTCTCGCATGAATACATAAATAAAGGTGCCGCCACTGTGGAAAAAGTCTGGAGGGTCCTCGAGAAGTTAAAAATAGGGGATCCCTGGGTGGCACAGCACTTTGGCGCCTGCCTTTGGCCCAGGGCGTGATCCTGGAGACCCGGGATCGAATCCCACATCGGGTTCCTGGCATGGAGCCTGCTTCTCCCTCTGCCTGTGTCTCTGCCTCTCTCTGTGTGACTATCATAAAAAAAATTAAAAAAAGAAGTTAAAAATAGAGCTACCCTACGATTCCAAAATTGCACAGAGGATACACAGAGGACACAAAAGTAGTTTAGTAGATTCGAAGAGGAGCACGCAGCCCAGTGTTGGTCGCAGTGTTATCAACGACAGCGAAACTGTGTATACAGCCTAGATGTCCATCGACAGATGAATGGTCAGAGACGATATGGTAAATATACACACTGCGACATCACTCGTTCATCCGAAGGGATGAAATGAAGCCATTTTCAATGACATGGGAGAAGTGGAAGGGACTTATGCACAATGAACTCAGTCAGTCTGAGAAAGACAGATACCAAATACCATACAATTGTATTCACATGTGAATTTTAAGAAACCAAACAAACTGGCAAGGGGCGAAGGATGGATGGGAGATGCAAACCAAGAAACACACTCTTAAACACAGAGAATAAACTAATAAATACCAGAGGAAAGTGGGGGGGATGGGGAATCAGGGGATGGGGATAGTGGAGGTCACCTCTGACCAGTACCAGGCATTGTATTCAAGGGTTGAATCACTATGTGGTAAACCTGAAACTATATCATACTGTGTTATCACTATGTGGTAAACCTGAAACTAGATCATACCTTGTTTACAAAGAGGAATTCAAGTAAAACTTTAAAATAATAATTGGTAGTATAGAGGAAACATGTGTGCAGAAGAGATAAATCAGAAAGACAACTGAAAATCCAAACAAAGAGTCTTTAGAGCCACAAATCCCCTCCTTAGCTCAGCTCAGGAGAAGCCTGACATGCCTATTCTCACCGCAGCAGAAGCCTGGATTTTGATTCTCTGGGGAGGCCACTGACATGGTAGTCAGGCTCAAAGAACCAAAAACCTAAATAGAGTGCATAAAAATAAACTGCCCAAGATGCTAGGAGTCCCAGTGCAGGCACATGCCAAGACCCAAACTCTAACCATACACAGACATAACCCTAACCCTACACTTAAGCCTAATGATAACCTAATCCTTTAACAAGAACTATCACAGGATCCTTGGGGGGCGCAGCATTTTGGCGCCTGCCTTTGGCCAAGGGCGCGATCCTGGAGACCCGGGATCGAATCCCACATCGGGCTTCCGGTGCATGGAGCCTGTTTCTCCCTCTGCCTGTGTCTCTGCCTCTCTCTCTTTCTCTCTCTGTGACTATCATAAATAAATAAAAATTAAAAAAAAGAACTATCACTAATCAAAAACCAAACACAAACCCAAAGACCGAAACACATTTACTGAACCTTCCTGCCTACCCTCACCCTAACTCCTAAACCTATTCTAAACCCTTAACCCTGACCCTTACCTTAAATCTAACCCTAACCCTAACCTCTACCAATAACCTTAACTTAATGTACTCAAATTCTATTCCTAACCTTTACCTATACCCTAACACTAACCCTCTAATACTAATCCTATCTCATACCCCAAAGTGTACCCTAACCCGGACCCTAAAACTAATCCCTAACCCACTGCTGAACCCTCTCTTACCCTTTTCCAAAACCGTACTCTGACCCTGACCTAACCCTATACCTAACCCCTAACCAAACACTAACCCTAATCCTAGCCCTAACCCCTATCCTAAAACTAACACTCGCCCTAACCCTAAACCTAGCCCTAACTTTAACTCTAACCCCTAACCCTAACCCTAACTCACACCCTAACCCCTAACCCTAACTGCAAACCTAGCCCAACCCTAAATCTAACCATAACCCAAACCCCAATTCCTAACCTCCTGCCCTAATCCCTAAAATCTTAACCCGAACCCTAACACTAACTCCTGTCCCTAACCCAAACCTCCATCCTAACTCCTAACCACTGACCCTTACCCTTATCCCTCACCCTAACCTCTAATCCATAACCATAAGCATAATCACTAACCCCTAACATCTAACCTAAGCCTAACCACCAACTGACTCCCCTCCCCTGATCCTATCATTCATTCTACCCATTCACTTACCCTGTGGTTCTGAGTAGTCCCTTCTGATGTGGATGTGGCCCCCAACGGCGCCTCCAGAGTCCTCTAGGGGGTCCTGAGGAAGCTGGGCTCCTGTGAGTGCGCACGTGGCCCCACGTGTTCCAGAGTCATAGTCAGCGGGTCCTGAGGACACCGGGTCTCCTGTCACTGTGGAGTATGCCTCACATCCTCTGGAAGCCTCACAGCAGGTTTTCAGGAGGCCGGGGGCTCCCGTCAGCCTGGACATGGCCCCACATCCCCTGAAAACTCACCGCGCATCCTGAGGAGGCTGTGGGTTCCTGTCAGCCTTGATGGAGCCCCATGTGTCCCGAAGCCAAAGTGCAGGTCCTGAGGAGGACGGGGGTCCTCTCAGTCTTGACGTGGCCCCACATTTTCCTCAGCCTCACCATAAGACCTGAGGAGGCTGGGGGCTCCTGTCAGCATGGACGTGGCCTCAAATCATCCCAATCCTTCACAGTGCATCCTGAGGAGGCTGGAGAATCCTATCAGTGTGGATTCGGCATCCACATCTTTCTTAGGCCTCACCACAGGCTCTGACAAGACTGGGGTCTTTTGTCCGCATGGACACATCCCCATATTTCCCAAAGTCTACACCGGGGGTCCTGAAGAAGTCAGCGTCCTGTTGTGTCCATGTGGCCCCAAGTCCTTCCGAAGCATCACCGAGGGTTCTGAGGAGGCCGGGGCTCCTGTAACCATGAATGCGGCCCCCAGCTTCCAGATGGCTCAACTTATGTCCTGAGGGGCCCAGGAGCTCCTGCCAGAGTGGACGCGGTGCCACATTTTCCTGAAGCCTCCCCGCAAGTCCTGAGGTTGCTCAGGGGCTCCTGTCCGCATGGATGCGGGCCCATATCTTCCTGAACCCTCCCCGTGGGTCCTGAGGCTGCTCAGGGGCTCCTGTCAGCATGGATGTGGGCCCACAATTCCTGAAGCCTCCCGGCGGTCCTGAGGAGACTCAGGGTTCCTGTCTGTGAGGATGTCAGCCCACATCTTCCTGAAGTTCCCCGCAGGTCCTGAGGTGCCCAGGGGCTCCTGACAGGGTGGATGCGGGCCCACATTTTCCTAAAGCCTCACCTTGGGTCCTGAGGAGACCAGGGTTCCTGACAGCGTGAATACGGCCCAATTTCCCCCTGAAGACTCCCTGTGGGTCCTGAGGAGGCTGCAGCTCATCAGCATAGATGCGTCCCCACCTCCTCTTCAGGCCTCCCCAGCAGAGGCTGGCTCCTGTTAGTGCAGGCAGAGGAGGCCTACTGCACATGCGCGCCCTATGGGAGGGTTCTGGTCTCGGGCGCCACGTGCGGGGTGCTCAGGTGCTGCAGGAGGCTGTGTAGGAGGCAGCGGGTGCTTCATGAGCTGCACCTGCCTCTTTCAGGCTCCAGCTGGGGCTGTTAGCTACGGAAACATCTCACTGAAAAGGAGCCCAGCACCTGGCTTCCCCAGTAATACTTAAGGACAAGGAATTTGAGCCCACAGCACGCGAATAAAAAGTGGAACAGACTTTTACCACGTCCTGCAAAACTCCTCAATCCTCTTCCACTGTGGGCGGGACAGGGCGTTGGTGCAGCCGCAATGGAAACAGTGTGGAGGCCCCTCAGGAAGTTACAAATAGAGCCGCCCTGCGACCAGCAGGTGAACGGACTGGAGCTCACTCCGAAGATACAGATGCAGTGATACTCGGGACATCTGCACCCCAATGTCCACAGCAGCCGGGTCCACAGTAGCCACACTGTGGGAGGAGCCTCGGTGCCCTGTGGCAGATGATGGATAAAGAGGATGGGAGATAGATGATGGTCATAGAGAGAGGAATGGTACTCAGCTATCAAAGAGAAGGAAATCTTGCCATTTGCAATGATTTGGATAGAACTAAAGGGATCATGTTAAGTGAAGTAAGTCAGTCGGAAAGAGAATAACCGTGTGGTGTCACTCATAGATGGAATTATGGAAGCAAAGCAGATGAACTACTGTGAAGGGAAGGAAAAACAAATAAGATGAAAACAGATGCAGGAAATACAGACTCTTAACGATAAGAAATGAACACAGGGTCTCTGGAGGGGGCAGGATAACAGGGGACCGGTCGAAGAAGGGCACGTGATGTCGCGGGCACTGCTGTTATCTCCAACAAGTGAATCCCTGAATTCTTCCTCTGAAAGTATAATACACTATACATTAATTAATTGGGTTTAAATTAAATTTAAAAAATCAGTTGTATCAGACCACATTTCTTTCTGGACTCTGTTTTGCTCATTCAGCTTATGCCGGGACCACCCCACGTGGGTCTGGTTTGTCTTAGTAGGCTCCACGCCTCGTCCATGGCCCAGCCCAGGGCTAGAACTCAAGACCCCTGAGATCAGGACCAGAGGTGAGGTCAGGAGTCAGATGGAGCCAGCCAGGGGCCTGGAACCACACTGCTTTATCCTGTGTCTCTGTGATATCATTTGAAATAGGAAAGTGCTGCATCCCACTCTGTCATGCTTCTCCAGTACTGATTCGCTGTTCGGGGTCATTTGTTGGGGGGGATGGATGTTATAGTTTTCTTTTTCCTATTTCTAAGATCTGCCACCATGATTTTGATAGGAATGACATTGAAACTGAGGGTAGCTTCAGGAACTGCGGACATTTTCACAAGATGAGGCTCCCACCCCACAAGCCCAGGACGGCCTCCCAGAGCCTGGTATGGCTCAGTGCACAAGTCTTGTGCTCCTTTGGTTCAGTCTCATTATTTCTTCTCCTTGATGCTTCTGAGAAGCCTTTCACGTCCTTCCTTTCCTTCCTGAGTGCTCATTGTCAGGACACAGCAAGGCTACTCTGCTTTGTAGGGTCAGTTTGTGTCCCGTGACTTTACTGAACTCACTCCTAAGTTCTAACAAGTTTTGGTGGATGCTCTGGGGTTGCCTGTTTCTAGTTCCGCATCTTCAGCGTATAGGGACAGTTTGACGTCCCCCTTCCAGGTGTGGAACCTTTGCTGTTTACAGCTTAATGTCCTAGAAAGCCCCACAATAGAATCAAAACTGAGCCCAGGCCAAGGGCAGGAAGCCCCTATTACAATGAGAACAGGGCTCAATGCCCTTGAAGGCCCCATATCAAAATGTAAACAGAACTTGAGGAATTGCTCCAGCCCTTCTGGAGGTCCCCGAGACCAGCCCTTAAAACTAAGCTAAAACCCTCCTCGGGGTCCAAGTCCTTGCTCCTCTCTGTCGGGTATACTTGGACACAAGATCGAGCATGTAAATAATCCCTCATGTGTTTGTATCGGAATCGGCTTCTCGGTGGTTTCTCAGTTTCGCAATCTTGGGCCCACAGTCTGAGATAAAAAAAAAAAAAAACAAAAGGAGCTCGGACGTGGGCAGAGTGAAAGCAGGGTTCTGAGAGAATCAGCAGAGACTCGGGGGCTTGGGTGATCTTCTGTGGAGGGACTGCAGACTGGAGGACGGAATGCTCAGCCCCAGAGCCAGAGGACCCAGTGTCCCCACCCGCATCCCGCCCATCAGCGCGGAGTCTCAGGGAGCAGCCCAGCACTACCCACTGGAGGCCAGAAGTGCTGACGCCCACCAAGCCTCTGACCCCACATTTCCATCCCCCAGGCATATGTGCACCTGACAATCAGAGCCATGGCCAATCCCCAGACCCCACACAGACCACTCACTGCCACCATTGTGTCAGACCACAGAGGCTGCAGTGATTCAGCTCTGCCTGGAAAGTAGGGTCTAGATTCCTTTGTACTTTGTGCTTTATTTTCATTTATTTTCTTTGATTCTTTTATATTAATTGCCTTATTTTAATTTTTATGTACGTACCTTATATATTATATATTTTTATGTAAGTACCTTATCTTATTTTTAGTTTCATGGTATTATATTTTATTTTATTTTAAGATTTTATTTATTTATTCATGATAGTCACAGAGAGACAGAGAGAGGCAGAGACACAGGCAGAGGGAGAAGCAGGCTCCATGCAGGGAGCCCGACGTGGGATTCGATCCCGAGTCTCCAGGATCGCGCCCTGGGCCAAAGGCAGGCGCCAAACCACTGCGCCACCCAGGGATCCCAGGTTCATGGTATTTTAATTGGGTTTCTTATTTTGGGATTTATAATCTTTTAACAACCAGGCCAAAATAATCTGGTGGGTTTTTTGGGGGGAAGGCAGTTGTTATTGTTTTTCTTGGTTTTTCTTTTTCTTCATGAGGTAGTACTCACAGCCAGGAAGTCCATGAATACAAATATATGATGTCTAACTACAGTTTAAAACAATGATTATAAAGATAGCAGCTGGGCTGGAAAAAGAGCACAACAGAAAAGTAGAGAATCCCTTACTGTAGAAATAAAAGAAGTAAAATCTAGTCAGGCCATCGTTAAAAATGCTATAACTGAGATGCAGTCCCAAGTGGAAGCCTTAAAACAAGGAAGGTTATGGACCACAAAGGAAGACTTCGGAACTCAGCCACTTATTAAAACAATAACATTCATATCATGGGAGAGTCAGAAGATGAAGAGAGAGAAACGGTGGGCCTTGCTCAGCCATTAGAAATGACAAATACCCACCATTTCCTTCAATGTAGATGGAACTGGAGGGTATTATCCTGAGTGAAGTAAGCCAATCAGAGAACGACAAATATTGTATGTTCTCATTCACTTGGGGAATATACATAATAGTGAAAGGGAATATTAGGGAAGGGAGAAGAAATGTGTGGGGAATATCAGAAAGGGAGACAGAACATAAAGACTCCTAACTCTGGGAAACGAACTAGGGGTGATGTAAGGTGAGGAAGGCGGGGGTGGGGGTGAATGTGTGACGGGCACTGAGGGGGGCATTGACGTGATGAGCACTGGGTGTTATTCTGTATGTTGGCAAATTGAACACCAATAAAAAGTAAATTTATTATTAAGAATGGAAAGAAAGAAGAAAGAAAGAAAGAAAGAAAGAAAGAAAGAAAGAAAGAAAGAAAGAAAGAAAGAAAGAAAGAGTGCCACCTGGGTGTCCTAGTCTGTTAAGCTTCTGCCTTAGGGTCAGATCATGATCCAGGTCCCAAGGAAGGCTCCCTGTTCAGCAGGGATCCTTCTTCTCCCTCTCCCTCTGCCCCTCTAGCACATGTTTCTCACTCCTCTCTCTCTCAAATAAATAAATAGCATCTTTGATAAAGAAACAAACAAACCCAGAGGGATGAGAAATCTCCCATGTAGAAGATTTTCAAACAATTTGTGCAGACATTCCACACTCAAGTTCATGAGCATAGCTTCCCACTCTTATGTGTGGAATACACATAGTAACTTCCTTCTACAAAATATATTATGAAAAACTTAATAATGATAATATAATAATAATAATATTAATAACAATAAAGAATCACTTTACTACGGAGAATCCTGACTAACACTACCTCAGCAAGATGATCAGATCGATACCAAGACTGATAAATCATGTTGATAGTATCTATCCTTTACATGATATAATAAAAATGACAGTATATCTCTGTATATAATCCACCAAAACAGGGATCCCTGGGTGGCGCAGTGGTTTGGCGCCTGCCTTTGGCCCAGGGCACGATCCTGGAGACCCGGGATCGAATCCCACGTCGGGCTCCCTGCATGGAGCCTGCTTCTCCCTCTGCCTGTGTCTCTGCCTCTCTGTCTCTCTCTCTCTGTGTGACTATCATGAATAAAAAAAAAATCCACCAAAACTGTTCAATCATGAGATAAACAACAGACATGTCCCAACTGAGGGAAATTTTACAAACTAATCTACTACTCAAAGTTTTCCGGTTCACCAAAAGCAAGGAAAGGCTGAAAGACTCTCACAATCCAGAGGAGTCTAAGAAAACATGAGGACAAATGGAGTGTGATATAAGGGATGGTGACTTAGCAAAAACTAAGGAAATCTGAATAAAGAATGGTCTTTGGTTATTGCAAATATTTTAATATTGATTAATTAGCTAATATTTGTACCGTACTGATATAATATATCAATAATTGAAGAAATTGAGTGCAAGTGCATGAGAATTCTCTGTACTATCTTCTCAATTTCCCTATGAAGCTTTGTTTTCTTTCTAAGAAATAAGATTTAATTTGAAAATTGACTTAAATGAATCAGGCTCCAGTGTGAAGACATTGTAAGAATCGTTGAATTAACTTTTGCCTTATTCTTAGAGTTCCTTCGATGGGAACATAGTAAGAATTTTATATCAGAAAGAAAGAAAAATACTTATGAACACGTATAATGCCTCTTCAACCTGAGAAGCAGGAAAGGATAATAAAGAGCAAAAATCAGATAAAAATACTTCTAGTATAATAGACACCATAGGGATCCCTGGGTGGCGCAGTGGTTTGGCACCTACCTTTGGCCCAGGGTGCGATCCTGGAGACACGGGATCGAATCCCACGTCGGGCTCCGGGTGCATGGAGCCTGCTTCTCCCTCTGCCTATGTCTCTGCCTCATTCTCTCTCTCTCTCTCTGTGACTATCATCAAAAAAATAAAAATAAAAAAAATAGACACCATATTGCAAGTGCATTTAAAATTAGCAATGTATAACATTTATTTCCTTGACATTTGTCTTCCAAAGAGTTCATAGTGTTTCAGTGTCAGTTGAAACAGGGGAAGAATCTCAGGGAAGTATCCGTCACTTAATAATAGGACCATTGGTACTAATGTCTCTCAATTATTTCCAAATCCATAAAGATTCATTTCCTGATGAATGACTGAGCTGTGAAGAAATAGATGAGAAAGCCTCATCCCTCTGAATTACTTGTGTCAGAATATTTTAAACATAGTACTACGGATAGTAAATTATCCTTAATAACAGGAAATACATCGGGGAATCCCTGGGTGGCTCAGCGGTTTAGCGCCTGCCTTTGGCCCAGGGCGCGATTCTGGAGTCCCGGGATCGAGTCCCACGTCGGGCTCCCAGCATGGAGCCTGCTTCTCACTCCTCCTGTGTCTCTGCCTCTCTCTCTCTCTCTCTCTCTCTCTCTGTCATAAATAAATAGATAAATCTTAAAAAAAAAATAACAGGAAATACATCTCAGAATAAAATCTGAGAAATCAGATGGGCAGAGAAAAAATGCTTTAAATCGCTCCTCAAGTTTTATTTTTTTTTAATTTTTTTAAATTTACTTATGATAGTCACAGAGAGAGAGAGAGAGAGAGGCAGAGACAGGCAGAGGGAGAAGCAGGCTCCATGCACCGGGAACCTGATGTGGGATTCGATCCCGGGTCTCCAGGATCGCGCTCTGGGCCAAAGGCAGGCGCCAAACCACTGCGCCACCCAGGGATCCCGCTCCTCAAGTTTTAAAGACAAAGGAGAACTTTTCTATGTACAAAGTGTGTTGTCAAGATAGCCTCAGGGAATAAGATTCTGCAGCTTCGAATCCCGCTGCACAGCTGGGACGCCCGTGCTCCAGGTCTTCCTGATCCCAAATCACTGGGCCTGTCCCTGAACACAGGCTGCCAGGCTGAGGTCATTTGCAATTTCTCTCTTAGGAGCTCCAGGGAGGGGGGCATGAGCTAGATAGGACGGGACGGGATGCGTGGAGGCCGAGAACATTACGGCCATTCTACTTTTTTTTTTTTTTTTTACGGCCATTCTACTTTAAGTTCAGTATTAGCACACGTCCAGGCATCCCAGACCCCTGTGAAGAAGAGCTGAAATTTGCATTACTTCAGTTACTGGAATAAAACAAAAGTTGACAGCTTAATGTCTTAGAAAGCCCCACAATAGAATAAAAACTGAGCCTAAGCCAAGGGCTGGAAGCCCCAATTAGAATGAGAAGAGAGCTCAATGCCCTTGAAGGCCCAATAACAAAATGTAAACAGAACTTGAGGAATTGCTCCAGCCCTTCTGGAGGTCCCCGAGACCAGCCCTTAAAACTAAGCTAAAACCCTCCTCAGGGTCCAAGTCCCTGCTCCACTGGGTGGGGTATACCTGGACCCTTGCTTGAGTTTGTAAAACAACCCACGTGTGTTTGCATGTGTCGGCTCCTTAGTGGTTTCTCGGATTCGCAATCTTGGACACAACACCCGCATGACCCCTCCCCACCTGGACTGACCTCCTGTCCCCTCCCACCCAGGCTGACCCTCAGTCACCTCCCACCCACCACAGCTGGGCACAGGCCCTCACACAGATCCACGGGCACGGTGGGCACTCCCGCCATCCCTGGACTCCCAGGGGATGGAAGGAGTTTTGGCAGGACACACTCCCACGGTGGCCCCAGGGCTCCCTGCCCAGGAGAGCACCTGGTGACAGGTCGGGGTCTGTATCCCTGATGCCAGTTCCTCCTCCCAGGTTTTCCCGCAGAAAATGAAAGAGGAGGACCTGGTCTCCTCCAGGGACATCACGCAGGTGGACCTGGACATCAACAGGATGTGCAAAAGTCACATCATATTTTGGGACTACTATGGGGTAGGGTGAGGTTGAGGGGCCAGGGGGGATCAGGACCCAGTGGAGGACCGCGGGATTCTGGGTAGGGAAAATGGGGCTTCTGAGTCGGGGGGCAGAACAGAAGCCAACAACACAACGCTCCATGGTAGGGTGTTGGGGATGACCTCTGTGCCCCCACCCCCGGGGCCTCGGACATGAGGAGGACACTAGGATGGGGTCTCTAGGGCTTGCCATGGGAGCTGAACCCCAAGGGGAGAGGGACGGTCCTCTTAGTAGCAGGGGATGGGGTGGGGGACATGGGGAGCAGGAACTGGACCTGGGTGCCAGGCGGCATGGCCACAGCTGGAGCAGGATACACATCGATCCCATAAGGGTCGGAAGGGTCAGAGTGACACACACTCTCAGTGATTTATATATTTCTAAGTTCTATGCATTTAATTTGAGACATTTTGCAATTTGAAAACACACATAGTATGATGAACCCCAGATAATGCCCCCGGTCCAGCCAGGGTCCTGCAATGACCACACCCTGCCCCAGGGGCAGGTGTCACAGCAAACCCCAGACTGGAGTTGCCTTTAAGTGTAGACATCTCCTTGTGCATCTTAGAGGAAGGGGATGCCCTGTGTCCGCAGGCCCCCATGACATCCCCCTCATTCCCCACTCCCACTCCATCCCCCTACATCATCATTCCCAATGGCATCCCACCTACATCATCCCCCTCAAACCCACACAGCCCCACACAATCCCCACCCACACTATACCCCAACACCATGCCCCCACACCATCCACCCCCACACCATCAGCCCCCATCAAGGACCCGGTGCAGGTGCCCCTTGTGGGACTTGCTCAGCCTCCCCAGGGATCTCTTGATACCCTGCTCCCATCAGAAGCCCAGGGGTCCCATAGAATACCCAGGGATTGCAGGGAAGAGCGAAGACAATGGGCCCCTGACAGGGTGTGTCCAGGTGAGTGGTGCAGAGGATGCACTGTCCCTCCTGGAGGGTGGCACACCCTTCACAGGACACCAGCCCATAACCCAGGGGGCTCTGGGCTGGCCTGGCCCCAGGCTCTGTGAAGGTGGGGGTGATTTCAGACCCCGTCCCAGGCCCAACAAAAAGACTAATGGGATCCAGCCCGCCATGGCCCTCTCTAGCCCTGGATTCTGACCCTACACTGCGCTCAGCCTTCTCACAGCTGGATGTGGCCTCCTGGGCCCTGGGGGTGCCCCACAGATCCAGGTCGCTGACCTAGGGCAGCCCTGGGGATCCCGGGACACCAATGTTGGGGAGAGCAGAGGTAGGCCGGTGGACCCTACCCACACCCACAGCAGGAGGCAGGCTCCTCCAAGTGCTGGGGCTACAGGGGCCCCACGACCGGGGTCCACCTGCTCTGCGGGGACCCAGTGCAGGAACCCATGAGCTGCAGGTCAAGGTCAGCTCTGCTGTCCTCACAACCATCTCTCATGCTGAAACCTCAGGACACACGCCCCCACCCGGAGTCCACACATGCTCCCTGGTGGGGGACTCCAGCACTTGCCCCCCCACCCATGTGATTCTTGTCCTCCCCTAAAGGACAAAATGGTCTCCCTTCCCAGGGGAAGGCATGCACCCTCGGCTCTGAGCCCATTTGCTGTAGAATGTCAATAAAGTATTGTGGTGTGAAAATGCACAGCCAGCCTGTTTCTGTGTCTCCCAGAACTATGTGTATGGGACGTGGAGAGACCCCCAGAGAGGAGGAGGGGGCACCACCCAGGCCCCACCAGCCCCTGCATGGGCACTGCAAGGTACAGCTGATGTCCCCACGTGCCTTCCAGGGGCGGCCAGATGCCAGGGTCAGGACCCCACAGACTATACTGAGACTCAGCCTGTGCCCCATGGGCCAGTGGGGCCTGGGACAGAGTGACAGCCAGGGAGCCTCAGGTCACCAGGATCTGTGAAAAGCGACCTGGAGGGTCTGAGCTCCCTCTGTCCAGGGGGCCGAGGCTGGCCCAGATCCGGGGCACGTACTCCCCTCCCTGCATCCCTGTGCCAGTGTGCCTGGGGCACTGAAGGCCTGTGGGGCACTCAGAGTGGCCCTGGAAGGGATGTCAGGACAGCAGGCCCTTGTGTTGTGCCCAAGACTGCGAATCTGAGAAACTACCGATGAGCTGACACCAATGCAAACTCCTGAGGGTTTCTCTACAAGCTGTAGCTTGGGTCCAAGTGCACCTGACACAGCGGAGCAGGGACTTGGACCCCGAGACTAAGAGGCATAGCAGCTTTATAGGGGCAGTGGACCATGGGATATGCAGAAATTTGCAGTCATGTTGGTCCACACACAAGAGGCTGATTGAATTACACCTTACCCTATAGTATCCAATTGAGCTGGCCTATTACTTTGGTCAGAATTGGGTCACAGTTTAGGGGGGCACAAAGCAGGGTTACATTGTTATGAGACGATTTCCAATTAGGGTTTGCCAAGCGGTTTGACTTGGGTGGGGCAGCGCCTTAAGCCATAAGCAGGTCATGTGGGGGTCACAGGGGAGGTGGCGGGTGTAGCACAAAATGGAATCAGTCCTGCGCTGCTTGTCCAGGGGTAGGGGATTTTTATTAAATTTCCTGTGTCCCAACTTGCAGCTCACCCACCTGGGCAATGCTCACCAGGTGGACTCAGTGTGCACACCTTGTGGTGCTGGATCTCTCACACCAGCGTGTGGAGGGCACCCTCCTTGCCCTAGTGAGTAGGAGCTGGGTGAACATGGGGCTCGGCCTGAAAGCCAGGCAGCACAGGGGACCAAAGAAACCGAGCCCCGTTCCCACCCCGACCTCCACACTCAGGCCGCCCCAGGGCTCCCCGCCATGGGTACCCGACTCCTCACAAGCTCCCCCCAGGTTTGCCCTGAGGTCTGACTCCCTTCTGGAGAGGCATCGGCGAGAATAGAAGCAGCCGGTGCTCGGCGAGACACACTGTTGTACATGGTAATTTGGCAGAGCCAGTCCTTTGACCTCAGCTGAACCTCCAGCTGAAATTCACTGCAGGAGCGAGCCCCGGGTCAGCCAGGAGAGCCCAGCTAGCCACCCAGTGCCAGCACCAGAAATGATGTTGTACCAACCATTTCGGTGTTTGGGTTACCCAGCCAGAGGATCCGATAGCTACACGTCATAGATTCATGTGATAGACACACACACACCCCACAACGAACAAAAGTCAGAATCACCCCAATGCTGTCAAACAGCACCTGGATGGTTACATACATGACACCGTGGTCCCCAATAGGATACATGGAAGACGCTATAAACCACGACTGCAGAGGTGCTGGAGGCACGGAGATGTGCCTGCTGGGTTCCAAAAAGGAGCGCAGAGGGTCAGGAAGCATCCTACAGAGGGGGGGCCCCTTAGGAAAGGACACCAGGTCCCAGTGAAGGCTAAGGATGGCGAAATCTGTCCTCCTCCCTTTCAGCTTCTGGTTTTCCTCCTAAATGGCATTTTCCTCAGTCATACGAGCAAAAATTTATTTTATGTTTTTAACTTTCTTTTTATTGGATCCAATTTGTATGAATTATTTCTTCAGGAAGTGTGTCATTCAGGAGAGAAGTAGAGAGAAAGATTTTCCCTGACAGGCAAAGTATAAAGGAGTTCATGACCACTAAACCAGTCCAGTAAGGAATTTTAAGAGGGACTCTTCTAGCCGGGGAAAAAAAGATACCAAAAGCAACGAAGACTAGAAAGGGCCAGAGAACGTCACCAGAAACACCAACTCTACCACTAACAACAAGGCACAAGTTCATATCTTTGAATAAGCACTCTGAATGCTGATACTAAATGCTCCAATCAAAAGATATAGGGTGTCAGAGTGGCTTAAAAAACAGGATCCGGGATGCCTGGGTGGCTCAGGGGTTGAGCCTCTGCCTTTGACTCAGGGTGTGATCCTGGAGTCTGGGATCGGGTCCCATATTGTGCTCCTGGTGGGGAGCATGCTTCTCTCTCTGCCTAATTTTCTGCCTCTCTCTCTCTCTTCTCTCTCTCCCTCGTGCTCTCAAAAATAAAATTGTTATTAAAAAATCAAGATCCATCAGTATGAGGCCTACTAGAGGCTCAACTTAGACCTATAGACACCAGCAGTTTGAAAGTCAGGGGATGGAAAATCATCTATCACGCTAATGGTTATGAAAAGAAACCTGGAGGACCAATACTTATATTAGACAAACTAGATTTGAAACCAAACCCTGGGGGACACCTGGTGGCTCAGTGGTTTAGCATCTGCTTTCTGCTCAGGGTGTGTTCCTGGGATCCCAGGATCGAGTCCCACATTGGCATCCCTTTGGGGAGCCTGACTCTCCCTCTGCTATGTTTCTGCCTCTGCTCCTCTGTGTATCTCTCATGAATAAATAAATAAAATATTTAAATCTCAAAAAGAAAGAACAAATACTGTAAGAAGAGATGAAGGAGGGCATTATTTCATAATTAAAAAGACTCTCTATCAGGATCAAACAACTAAATATTTATGCTGCCAACATGGGAGTACCTAAATATGGAAAACAATTACCAATAAACGTACAGGAACTCACTGATAATGATACAATGACAGGGGATTTTAACACCTACCCAGGAATGGCAATGGACTGATCTATGCAAAAAATCAACAGGGGAACAATAGCCTAGACACACTGGGCCACAGGGACTCAACAGATATAGTCTGAACATTTCTTCCTAAAGCAGAATACACACTCCTTTCAAGTGCACATGGGACATTCTCCAGAACAGATCATATCATGGCCACAAATCAGCCCTCAACAGGTACAACAGGTACAAGAAGGTTGATATCACACCCTGTACCTTTTTTGGACCACGACGCTATGAAACTCGAAGTCAACAGTAAGAAAAAATTTGGACAGAACAAAAATACGTGGAGATTATGAACATCCTACTAGAGAATGAATGGAGCAACCAGGAAATTAAAGAGGAAATTTAAAACAAATGAAAATGAAAACATGTTTCTCCAAAACTCTGGGATGTAGAAAAGGCAGTCCAAAGAGGAAAGTACATAGCAATACAGGCCTACCTCAAGAAACAAGAAGTATCCAATACACAGCTTAACCCTACACCTAAAGGAGCTGGAAAAGGAATAGCAAACAAATCCTAAAGCCTACAGAAGAAGGGAAAAAATAAAGATGAGAGCAGAAATAAACAATACAGAAATAAAAAACATTAGAATGGAATAACGAAACTAAGAGCTATTTCTTCAAAATAATTAATAAAATGAATCAAACCCTATCCAGCCTTAGGAACGAGAAAAGAGAAAAGAACTAAATGAATAAAATCACAAAAGAGAGAAGAGTGATCACAATCAACACCAGAAAAATAAGACAATTATAAGGGAATACTATGAAAGATTATATGCTAACAACTGGGATACCTGGAAGAAATGGACAAATCCCTAGAAATGTGCAAACGAGCAAAACTGAAATAGGAAGAAATAGAAAATGCGAAGAGACCCATAACTAGCAAAGGAATTGAATCAGCAAGCCACTTGCGTGCCTCAGTGGTTGAGCATGTGCTTTGGCTCAGGTCATGATCCCAGGATCCTGGTGGATCAAGTCCCACATCAGCCTCCCCACATGGAGCCTCATTTTTCCTCCTCCTATACCTCTGCCTCTCTGTGTCTCTCACGAATACATAAATAAAATCTTTAAAAAAGAAAAAAGATAAAAAGAGGAGAAAGGACCCAAATAAAATCACAAATGAGAAAAGAGAAATAACAACCAACACTAGAGAAACACAAAAGATTATAAGAGAACATTATGAAAAATTATATGCCAGCAACCTAGAACCTGGAAGAAATAGATCAATTCCTAGAAAAATTTAACACAGCAAAAATGAAAAAGGAAGAAATAAGAAACTTGAACAGACAGATAACCAGCAAAGAAATTGAATCAGCAATCAAGGGTCTCCCAACAGGAGACGCTTAGAACAATAGAACAGAATGGAAATCCGAAACAACATACAAACCTGTAACTATATGATCCATTAATCGACAACAAGGCAGGAAGGAATATCCAAAGGCAGAAAGACAGTCTCATCAACAAACCCTAACCCTGAGCCCAGGATAAGAACAAATGGTGTTGGGAAAACCAGGCAGCCACATGCAAAAGAATGAAACTGGACCACTTTCTTACACCATATATAAAAAAATGAATTCAAAATGGATGAAAGACCTAAATGTGAGACCTGAAACCATACAAAGAAGAAAAGATAGGCAGCAACGTCTTTGACATTGGCCATTGGATCTTCTTTCTAGATATGCCTCTGAGGTGAGGGAAACAAAAGCAAAAATACTATTGGGACTTCATCAAATTGAAAAGCTTCCACAAAGTGAAGGAAACAACCAAACCTAAAAGGCAACAAACAAAATGAGAGGCGATATTTGTAAACAATACATCCAATAAAGAGTTAGTATGCAAAATACATAAAGCAAATATAAATCTCAGCATCCTAAACACAAATTATACAACTGCAGATGGGCAGAAGAAATGAATGTACTTTGTCTCTGACAAGACATCCAGATGGCCACCAGACACATGGAAAGACACTCAGCGTCACCCATCATTAGGGAAATGCAAACCAAAACCACAATGAGATGTCACCTGACATCTGACAGCTGCCAGAATGGCTAAAATTAACAACACAAGAAACTATAGGTGTTGGTGAGGCTATGGAGAAGGGGTTCCCCCTTACACTCCTGGTGGGCATGTGAAAATGTGCAGCCACTGTGGAAAACAGTGTGGAGCGTCCTCGAAAATTTAAAAACAGGGGATCCCTGGTGGCGCAGCGGTTTGTCTCCTGCTTTTGGCCCAGTGGGTGAACTTGGAGACCCAGGATCGAAACCCACATCGGGATCCAGGGACTCCTGTCAGGGTGATGCAGGCCCAGGGGCTCCTATCAGGGTGATTCAGGGTTATGCGGGCCCAAGGGCTGTTGTCAGGGTGATGCGGGCCCACATCTTTCTGAAGCCTCCCCGAGGGTCCTGAGGTGGCCCCGGGGCTCCTGTCAGCATGGATGCGGGCCCACAATTTCCTGAAGCCTCCCCGTGGGTACTGAGATGGCCCAGGGGCTCCTGTCTGGGTGGATTCTGCCCCAAATCTTCCTGAAGCCTCACCGCGGGTCCTGAGGAAACCGGGACTCCTATCAGCATGAACACGGCCCAATGTCCCCCTGAAGACTGCCCGCAGGTCCTGAGGAGGCTGCAGCTCACCAGGGTGGACGCGTACCCACGTCCTCTTCAGGCCTCCCCAGCAGAGGCAGGCTCCTTTTAGTGCAGACAGAGGAGGCCAACTGGGCATGCGCGCCCCCTGGGTGGGGACTGGGCTCGGGTGCCCCATGCCGGATGCTCAGGCACTGCAGGAGGCCCTGCAGGAGGCAGCGGGGGCTCCCGGGGCCGCACCTGCCTCCTCCCAGGCTCCAGCTATGGCCTGTTAGTTTTGGAAACATCTCACTGAAACGGAGCCCAACACCCGGCTTCCCCAGAAATACTTAAGGACAAGGAATTGGTGCCCACAGGACACGAAATGAAATGTGGACCAGACTTTTACCACGTCCTGCAAAACTCACTCAACCCTTTCCACTGTGGGAGGGACTGCAGGCTGGTGCAGCTGCCCTGGAAACAGTGTGGAGGCTCCTCAGGAAGTTACAAATAGAGCCGCCTTGCGACCAGCAGGTGCAGGACCTGGAGCTCAATCCGAAGATATACATGCAGTGAGACTCGGGACACCTGCACCCCAATGTCCACAGCTGCCGGGTCCACAGTAGACACACTGTGGGAGGAGCATCAGTGCCCTCTGGCAGATGATGGATAAAGAGGATGGGAGATAGATAATGGTCATAGAGAGAGGAATGGAATGAAACTATCAAAGAGAAGGAAATCTTGCCATTTGCAATGACGTGGATAGTACTAGAAGGATCGTGTTAATTGAAATAAGTCAGTCGGGAAAGAGAATGACCGGGTGGTGTCATTCATACGTGGAATTAAAGAAGCAGGGATCCCTGGGTGGCGCAGCGGTTTAGCGCCTGCCTTTGGCCCAGGGCGCGATCCTGGGGATCCAGGATCGAATCCCACGTCGGGCTTCCGGTGCATGGAGCCTGCTTCTCCCTCTGCCTGTGTCTCTGCCTCTCTCTCTCTCTCTCTGTGTGTGACTATCATAAATAAATAAAAGTTAAAAAAAAAAAGAAGCAAACCAGATGAACATCTGGAAGGAAAAACAAATAAGATGAAAACAGATGTAGGAAATACAGACTCTTAATGATAGGAAACAAACTGAGGGTCGCTGGAGGGGAGGGGAGGGGGGAGAGGATAACAGGTGACCGGCATGAAGAAGGGCACGTGATGTCACGAGGACTGCTGTTATCTCCAACTGGTGAATCCCTGAATTCTTCCTCTGAAAGTATAATACATTATACGTTAATTAATTGGGTTAAATTAAATTAAGATAAAAAAAATCAGTTGTATCAGAATACATTTCCATCTGGACTCTCTGTTTTGCTCTTTCAGCTTATGCCGGGACCACCCCCCCGAGGGTCTGATTTGTTTAAGTAGGCGCCACACCTAGTCCATGGCCCAGGCCAGGGCTAGAACTCACGACCCCTGAGATCAGGACCAGAGGAGAGGTCAGGAGTCGGATGTTTAACCGAAGGAGCCAGCCGGGGGCCTGAGAACCACACTGCTTTATCCTGTGTCTCTGTGACATCCTTTGAAATAGGAAAGTGCTGCATCCTGCTCTGTCCTGCTTCTCCAATACTGAGGTATTTGTGGGGGTGGATGGATGTTAGGGAATTTTGTCCTATTTCTAAGATCTGCCACCATGATTTTGATAGGAATGACATTGAAACTGAGGGTGGCTTCAGGAACTGCGGATATTTTCACAAGATGGGGCTCCCACCCCACGAGCCCAGGACGGCCTCCCAGAGCCTGGTATGGCTCAGTGCACAAGTCTCGTGCTCCTTTGGTTCAGTCTCATTATTTATTTCCCTTGATGCTCCTGAGAAGGGAGTCACGTCCTTCATTTCCTTCCTGCATGCTCATTGTCAGGACACAGCAAGGCTACTCTGCTCTGTAGCGTCAGTTTGGGTCCCGTGACTTTACTGAACTCACTCCTTAGTTCTAACAGGTTTTGGTGGAGGCTCTCGGGTTTCCTGTTTCTAGTACATCTCGTCAGCATATAGGGACAGTGTGACGTCCCTCTTCCAGATGTGGAACCTTTGTGTTTACAGCTTAATGTCCTAGAAAGCCCAGCAATGGAATAAAAACAGAGCCCAGGCCAAGGGCAGGAAGCCCCTATTAGAATGAGAACAGAGCTCAATGCCCAAGAAGTCCCCATATCAAAATGTAAACAGGACTTGAGGAATTGCTCCAGCCCTTCTGGAGGTCCCCGAGATCAGCCCTTAATACTAAACTAAAACCCACCTAAGGGACCAAGTCCCTGCTCTGCTGTGTTGGGTATACTTGGACACAAGCTCGAGCATGGAAATAAACCCTCGTGTGTTTGCATCGGTGTCGGCTTCTCGGTGGTTTCTCGGATTCACAATCTTGGGCACAACAGTCTGAGATTAAAAAACAAAACCAAAAGAAGCTGGAACACAGGCAAAATAAACTCAGGGTATGGAGAGAAACGGCGGAGACCCAGGGGCTTGGGGAATCTTCTGTGAAGGCCCCTGCAGACTGGGGAGCGGGATGCTCAGCCCCAGAGCCACAGTACCCAAGTCCCCACCGGCGTCTGGCCAGTCTCAGGGAGCAGCACAGCGCCGCGTGCTGGAGGCCAGAGGCGCTGACGCCCACCCCGCCTCTGACCCCGCAGGTGCATCTCCCAAGCAGATGTGCTTTGGACAACCAGCTCCATGGCCCAATCCCAGACCGCGCACAGACCACCCGCTGCCACCAAGTTGTGGATCCACAGAGGCTGCAGAGCTTCATCTTTAGCTCTGCCTGGAAAGTAGGGTCTAGCCTCCTTTGTACTTTGTGCTTTATATTCATGTATTTTCTTTGATTCTTTTTTATTATATGCCTTATTTTAATTTTTATGTATGTACCTTATATATTTCTTATTTTTACTTTTATGGTATTTTAATTCTGTTTCTTTTTTTAATTATTTAAAATTTATTTATGATAGTCACAGAGAGAGAGAGAGAGAGAGGCAGAGACACAGGCAGAGGGAGTAGCAGGCTCCATGCCGGGAGCCCAACGTGGGATTCAATCCCGGGTCTCCAGTATTATGCCCTGGGCCAAAGACAGGCACTAAACCGCTGTGTCACCCAGGGATCACTTTAATTGTGTTTCTTATTTTCGGATTTAGAATCTTTTAAACAAGCAGGCCAAAATAATCTGGTGTTTTTTTGTTTTTTGTTTTTTTTTTTTTGGAGGGCAGTTGTTCTTGTTTTTCTTGGTTTTTCTTTTTCTTCCCTCATTCTTTTCTGGAAAAAACAATGAGATTGAGAAATTCACCTCCATAAAATAACATGAGGTTCTACTCACAGCCAGGAAGTTCATTAATACATATATATATGATGTCTAACTACAGTTTAAAACAATGATTATAAAGATAGCTGCTGGGCTGGAAAAAGAGCACAGAAGAAAACCAGAGAATCCCTTACTGTAGAAATAAAAGAACTAAAACCTAGTCAGGCCAACGTTAAAAATGCTATAACTCTGACGCAGTGCCAGGTGGAAGCCTTAAAAACAAGAAAAGTTATGGACCATAGAGGCAGATTTAGGGAACTCAGCCACTTATTAAAACAATAACATTCATATCATAGGAGACTCAGAAGATGAAGAGAGAGAACAGGTGGGCCTTGCTCAGCCATTAGGAACGACAAATATCCACCATTTGCTTCAACGTGGATGGAACTGGAAGGTATTATGCTGAGTGAAGTAAGTCAATCGGAGAAGGACAAGCATTGTATGTTCTCATTCATTTGGGGAATATGGATAATAGTGAAAGGGAATATAAGGGAAGGGAGAAGAAATGAGTCAGAAATATCAGAAAGGGAGACAGAACATGAAGACTCCAAACTCTGGGAAATGAACTAGTGGTGATGGAATGGGAGGAGAGCGGTGGGTGGGGGTGAAAGGGTGACGGGCACTGAGGGGGGCACTTGACGGGATGAGCACTGGGTGTTATTCTGTATGCTGGCAAATTGAACACCAATAAGAAAATAAATTTATTATCAAAAAAGAAAGAAAGAAAGAAAGAAAGAAAGAAAGAAAGAAAGAAAGAAAGAAAGAAAGAAAGAAAGAAAGAAAGAAAGAAGAGTGGCACTTGGGTAGTCATTCAGTTAAGCTTCTGCCTTAGGCTCAGATCAAGATCCAGGTCCCAAGTCAGGCTCCCTGTTCAGCAGGGAACCTGATTCTCCCTCTCCCTCTGCCCCTCTCGCTCATGCTTTTTCTCTCCTCTCTCTCACAAATAATTAAATAACGTCTTTGAAAAAGAAACAATCCCAGAAGGAAGAGAAATCTCCCATGTAGAATAATTTCAAACAATTTGTGTAGACATTCCACCCTCAAGTTCATGAGCATAGCTTCCCACTCTTATGTGTGCAATACACATAGTAAATTGCTTCTAGAAAATATATTATGAAAAACTTAAAATAATAATAATATAATAATAATAATAAAGAATCACTTTACTACGGAGAAAGCTGACAAACACCTCAGCAAGATGACCAGATCGATACCAAGACTGATAAATAATGTAGATAGTATCTATCCTTTATATGATATAATGAAAATGGCAGTATATCTCTGTATATAATCCAAAAAAACAGTTCACTCATGAGATAAACAACAGAAATGTCCCAAATGAGGGAAATTTTACAAAATATTCTACTTCACAAAGTGTTCCAGTTCAACAACAGCAAGGAAATGCTGAAAGACTGTCACAATCCAGAGGAGCCTAAGAAAACAGGAAGAAAAATGGAATGTGATATGAGGGGTGGTAACTTAGCAAAAACTAAGGAAATCTGAATAAAGTATGGTCTTTGGTTAATGCGACTATTTTAATATTGATTCATTAGCTAATATTTGTACTGTACTAATATAAGATATCAATAAATGGAGAAATTGAGTGCAAGTGCATGCGAATGCTCTGTACTATCTTCTCAATTTCCCTGTAAATCTTTCTTGTTTTCCTAATAAATAAGATTTATTTTGAAAATTGACTTAAATGAATCAGGCTCCAAGTATGAAGACATTTTAAGAATCATTGAATGAACTTTTGCCTTATTCTTAAAGAGTTCCTTCGATGGGAACAAAGTAAGAATTTTATATCAGAAGGAAAGAAAAACACTTATGAACACGTATAATGCCTCCTCAACCTGAAAAGCAGGAACGGATAATAAATAGCAAAAATCAGATAAAAATACTTCTATTATAATAGACACCATATGGCAAGTGCATTTAAAATTAGCAATGCATAACATTTATCTCCTTGACATTTGTCTTCCAAAGAGTTCACAGTGTTTCAGTGTCATTTGAAACAGGGGAAGAATCTAAGGGAAGAATCCTTCACATAATAATAGGACCATTGGTACTAATGTCTCTCAATTAATTCCAAATCCATACAGATGCATTTCCTGATGAGTGACTGAGCTGTGAAGAAAGAGATGAGAAACCCTCATCCCTCTGAATTACTTGTGTCAGAATATTTTAACCATAGTACTACAGAATGTAAATTATCCTTATTAACAGGAAATACGTCTCAGATTGGAATCTGAGCAATCAGATGGGCAGAGAAAAAACGCTTTGACTCGCTCCTCATCTTTTAAAGACTAAGGAGAGGTTTTCTATGTACAAAGTCAGTTGTCAAGACAGCCTTAGGGAATAAGAGCCTGCAGCATCGAATCCCGCTGCACAACTGGGACGCCCGTGCCCCAGATCTTCCTGATCCCAAATCCCTGGGCCTGTCCCCCAACACACACTGCCAGGCTGAGGTCTTTTGCAATTGCTCTCTTAGGAGCTCCGGGGAAGGGTGAAGGAGCTAGATAGGATGGGAAGGGACGCAAGGAGGCCAAGAAAATTAAGGCCTATCCACTTTACGTTCAGCGTTTGAACAAATCCAGCCATCACAGGCCCCTGTGAAGAAGAGCTGAAATTTACATTACTTCAGTTACAGGAAAAAAAACAAAAGTTTACAGCTTAATGTCCTAGAAAACCTCCACAATAGAATAAGAACTGAGCCCACGTCAAGGGCTGGAAGTGCCTATTAGAATGAGAACAGAGCTCAATGCCCTTGTAGGACCCATATCAAAATGTAAACAGAACTTGAGGAATTGCTCCAGCCCTTCTGGAGGACCCCGAGACAAGCCCTTAAAACTAAGCTAAAATCCACCTCGGGGTCCAAGTCCCTGCTCCGCTGTGTTGGGTGTACTTGGACGCAAGCTCAAGTTTGGAAATCAACCCTTTGTGTTTGCATTGCTGTCAGCTCCTTAGTGGTTTCTCGGATTCCCAATCTTGGGCACAACACCCCCATGTCCCCTCCCACCTGGACTGAACCCCTATCCCCTCTCACCCAGGGTGACACTCAGTCACCTGCCCGCCCACAACAGCTGGGCACAGGCCGTCACACAGGTCCCACGTGCATGGTGGGCACTCCCGCCGTCCCTGGCCTCCAAGAGGAAGGAAGGAGGTTTAGGCAGGACACATTCCCATGGTGGCCCCAGGGCTGCCTGCCCAGCATGGCAGCTTGTGAGAGGTCAGGTCTGTGTCCCTGACACCTGCTCCTCCTCCCAGGTTTTCCCACAGGAAATGAAGGAGGACGCCCTTCTCTCCTCCTAGGACATCACGCAGGTAGACCTGGACGTCAACAGGATGTTGGGCCGCCACATCATGTTTTAGGACTGCTAGGGGGTCAGGTGAGGCTGCTGGGTCAGGGGGCTTCGGGGCCCCGGTGGCTTCTGGGTAGGGAAAACGGGTTCTCTGAGGCCAGGGGAGCAACAGCAGTCAACAAGTCACCACTCCATGGTAGGGTGATGGGGATGACCACCATGCCCACACCCCGGGGGCCTCAGGGATGAGGAGGCCGCTAGGATGGGGACTCCAGGGGTTGCCATGGGAGCCGAACACCATAGGGGAGAGGGACAGCCCCTTGAGAAACAGGGGACGGCGTGGGGGACGTGGAGGGGCAAGAACTGGACCTGGGGGCCAAGCAGCATGGCCATGGCTGAAGCAGGACACACATCGATCCCATGAGGGTCAGATGGGTCAGAGTGACACCCACTCTCAGTGCTTTATATATTTCTAAATTCTATGCATTTAATTTGAGACAATTTGCAATGTGAAAACATACAAATTATGATGACCCCCAAATAATGCCCCCAGTCGAGCCAGGGCCCTGCACTGACCACACCACGACTCAGGGGCAGGTGTCACAAGAAACCCCAGACTGGGTTCGCCTTTAACTGTAGATGTCTCCTTCTGCATCTTAGGGGAAGGAGATACCCTGTGTCCACAGGCCCCCGACGACATCCCGCTCATTCCCTACTCCCACATCATTCCCCTACATTATCATGCCAAATGGGATCCCACCTACACCATCCCCCTCACACCCACACAGCCCCACACAATCCCCACCCAGACTATACCACAACACCATCCTCCCTACACCATCCCCACACTCCACCACAATCATACTTTTGCCCCCACACCATCTACCCCCACACCATTTACCCCGAGCAAGGACCCAGTACAGGTACCCCCTGTGGGACATGCTCAGCCTCCCCGGGGTTCTCCGCATACCCTGATCCCATTACAAGCCCGGGTGTCCCATAGACTACCCAAGGGTTGCAGGGAGGAGGAAAGACAGGGAGCCCCCGACAGGGTGGGTCCAACTGAGTGGTGCAGAGGATGTGCCATGCCCTGCCTCTGCCCACTGTCCCTCATTTAGTGCGTACACCCTGCACAGGACACCAGCCCCTAACCCATAGGGACCTGTGCTGACCTGGCCCTGGGCTCTGTGGGGGCTGAGTTGATTTAAGCCCCCACCAGGCCCAACACAAAGACTAATAGGATCCAGCCCCCCATGGCCCTGGCCAGCCCTGGAATCTGGCCCCGGGCTGAGCGAGCCCTCTCACATCTGGATGTGGCCTCTTGGGCCCTGGGTGTACCCCAGAGATCCAGGTCACTGACCTAGGGTGCCCTGTGGATCCTGGGACACCCCAGGGTGGGGAGGCAAGGGTAGGCCGGTGGGCCCCACCCGCACCCACACCAGGAGGCAGGCTGCTCCAGGTGCGGGGCCCCAAGGACCCTGAGGCCGGGGACCAAGTGCCCTTCAAGGACCCATCACAGGAACCCATTGGCTGTAGGTCCAGGTCAGCTCTGCTGTCCTAAGAACCGTCTCTCAGGCTAAAACCTCAGAACACATGTCCCCACCTGGATTCCACACAGGCTCACAGGTGGGGGACTCCAGCACCCACCCCACAACCCATGTCATACGTGTCCTCCCCTAAAGGACAGAATGGTCTCCCTCCCCAGGGAAGGAACACACCCTCGGCTCTGAGCCCATTTGCTGTAGAAAGTAAATAAAGTGTTGTGGTGGGAAAATGCACAGCCAGCCCATTTCTGTGTCTCCCAGAAAACTGTGCATGGGGCTTAGAGAGACCCCCAGAGAGGAAGAGG
This sequence comes from Canis lupus baileyi, assembly GCF_048164855.1. Taxonomy (NCBI): domain Eukaryota; kingdom Metazoa; phylum Chordata; class Mammalia; order Carnivora; family Canidae; genus Canis; species Canis lupus. The sequence continues at coordinate 32,354,501 of NC_132871.1, read as the reverse complement.
CGGCACAACCCAGGCCCCACCAGCCCCTGCAGGGGCGCTGCCACGCACACACAGCCGACTTCCCCATGTGCCTTGCAGGGGCAGCCAGATGCCAGGGTCAGGACCTGACAGACTTTACTGGGACTCAGGCTGTGCCCCGCAGGCCAGGAGTGGTGGGACAGAGTGACAGCCAGGAAGCCTCAGGTCACCAGGGTCTGTGCAAAGCCACCCGGAGGTCTGTGCTCCCTCTGTCCAGGGGGCAGGGGCAGGCTGGGTTCCGGGGCAATTCCTCCACCCATCATCCCCGTGCCTGTGTGCCTGGGGCCGAGAGGGCCTGCTCGGTGGTCAGCATGGCCCTGGAAGGGATGTCAGGACAGCAGTCCCTTGTGTTGTGCCCAAGATTGTGAATCCAAGAAACCACCGAGGAGCAAACACCAATGCAAACTCCCAAGGGTTTCTTTACAAGCTGGAGCTTGTGTCCAAGTGCACCCGACACAGAGGAGTAGGGACTTGGACCCCGAGACTAAAAGGCGTAGTAGCTTTATAGGGGCCAGTGCACATGCATATGCAGAAAGTTGCACAGTCATGTCGGTTCACACGCAGGTGGCCGATTGAATTACACCTTACCCTATAGTATCCACTTGAGCTGGCGTATTACTTTGGTCAGAATCGGGGCACAGTTTTGAGGGGCACAAAGCAGGGTTACATTGTTATGAGCTGATTTCTGATTAGGGTGAGCCCAGCGGCCTGACTAGTTTGGGGCAGTGCCTTAAGCCATAAGCAGGTCATGTGGGGGTCATCCTGGAGGTAGCGGGTGTAGCACAAAATGGAAACAGTCCTGTACTGCTTGTCCAGGGCTAGGAGATTTTTGTAAAATTTCTTTGGTCCCACACTTGGAGCTCACACACCTGAGCCACCCTCACTAGGTGGACTCAGAATGCACACCTTGTGGTGTGGGATCTCTCACACCAGAGTGTGGAGGGCACCCTCCTTGCCCAAGTGAGTAGGGGCTCGGTGAACATGGGGCTTGGCCTGAAGGCCAGGCAGCTCAGCAGACCGAGGAACCCCAGCCCCATCCCCACCCCAACTCCCACACACAGGGAGCCCCTGCGCTCCCCATCATGGGCACCCAGCTCCTCAGGAGCTCCCCCCAGGGTGGCACCGAGGTCTAGCTCCCTGCTGGAGAGGCAGCCGGGAGAAGATAAGCAGCTGGCGCATGGCACGACCCACTGCCGCACATGAGAATATGGCCAAACGGACCTTCCAGCTCAGCTAACCCTCCAGCGGAAGGTTAGCTTTCCAGCGGGAAGTCACTGCACGAGCGAGCCCTGGGTCTGCCAGGAGAGCCTAGCTATCTGCCCATGGCCAGCACCAGAAATGATGTTGTGCCAACCGTTTTGGCATTTGGGTGACCCAGCCAGAGGGTCCAATACCTGCATATGATAGCTGTATGTGATAGAGACACACACACCACAAAACCAACAAAAGTAGGAATCCCCCCAATGTTGTCTAACACCAACCGGATGATTCTATACACGACGCTGTGGTCCCAAATAGGATACATGGAAGACGCAATAAACCACGACTGCAGAGGTGCTGGAGGCACAGAGATGTGCCTGCTGGGTTCCAACAAGGAGGACAGAGGAGAAGGAAGCATCCTACGGAGGGGAGGCCCCTCCTTGGAAAGGTCATCATGTCCCTGTGAAGGTTACAGATGGAGAAATCTGTCCTCCTCTCTTTCAGCTTTTGGTTTTCCTCCTAAATGCCATTTTACTCAATCATAAGACCAAAAATTTATTTTATGTTTTTAAATTTCTTTTAATTGGAATCCAATTTGTATGAATTCTTGCTTCAGCAAGGGTGTCATTCAGGAGAGAAGGAGAGAGAACAATTTTCCCAGACAGGCAAAATATAAAGGAGTTCAGGACCACTTAAACATTCCAGTAAGGAATTTTAAGAGGGACTCTTCTAGTGGGGGAAAAAAAAGAGAACAAAAGCAACAAAGACTAGAAAGGCCCAGAGAATGTCACCAGAAACATCAACTCTTCCGGTAACACAAAGGCACAAAGTTCATATCTCTGAATAATCACTCTGAATGCTGATAGACTAAATGCTTCAATCAAAAGATATAGGGTATCAGAGTGGCTTAAAACACATGATCTGGGATGCCTTGGTGGCTCAAGGGGTTGAGCATCTGCCTCTGACTCAGGCTGTGATCCTGGAGTCTGGGATCGAGTCCCATATTGGGCTCCTGGTGGAGAGAATGCTTTTCTCTCTGCCTAATTTTCTGCCTCTCTCTCTCTCTCTCTTTCTCATCAATAAAATCGTTATTAGAAAAACAAGATCCATCTGTATGCTGCCTACAAGATGCTCACGTTAGACCTATAGACACCAGCAGATTGACAGGGGATGGAAAATCATCTACCATGCTATGGATATCAAACAAAAGCTGGAGGACCCATACTTATATCAGACAAATGAGATTTGAAACCAAACCCTGGGGGACACCTGGTGGCTCAGTGGTTGAGCATCTGCCTTCGGCTCAGGGTGTGATCCTGGGAACCCAGAATCAGCCTCCCTTTGGGGAGCCTACCCCTCCCTCTGCCTATGTTTCTGCCTCTGCTTCTCTGTGTATCTCTCATGAATAAATAAATAAAATATTTATATTTCAAAAAAGAAAGAACAAATACTGTAAGAAGTGATGAAATAGGGCATTATTTCATAATTAAAAAGACTCTCTATCAAGAACAAACAACTAAATATTTATTTTCTGCCAACATGGGAGTACCTAAATATAGAAACCAATTAAAAACAAACATACAGAAACTCACTGATAATAATACAATGACAGGGGATTTTAACAACCACTTATGGCAATGGACCGATCATCTATACAGAAAATTAACAAGGGAAAAATAGCCTTGACACAGTGGACCACAGGGACTCAACAGATATACTCTGAACATTTCAACCTAAAGCAGAATACACATTCCTTTCAAGTGCACATGAGACATTCTCCAGAACAGATCATTCATGGCCCACAAATCAGCCCTCAACAGATACAACAGGTACAAGAAGGTTGATATCACACCCTGTACATTTTCGGACCAGGACGCTATGAAACTCAAAGTCGACAGTAAGAAAAAATTTGGACAGACCAAAAATACGTGGATATTATGAACATCCTATTAGAGAATGAATGGAGGAACCAGGAAATTAAAGAGGAAATTTAAAACAAATGAAAATGAAAACATGTTTCTCCAAACCTCTGGGATCAAGCAAAGGTAGTCCTAAGAGGGAAGTACATAGCAATACAGGCCTACCTCAAGAAACAAGAAGTCTCCAATACACAGCCAAACCCTACACCTTCATGACCGGGAAAAGGATAGCAAATAATGCCTAAAGGCTATAGAAAAGAGGAAAAAAAGATGAGAGCAGAAATAAACAATACAGAAACAACAAAGCAGTAGACTGGAATAACAAAACAAAGGGTCGGTTCTTCAAAACAATTAAGAAAATGGATCAAGCCCTACTCACCCTTATCAATGAGAAAAGAGAAAATACCTAAATAAATAAAACCACAAAGGAGAGAAGAGAGATCACAATCAACACCAGAAAAAATAAGACCATTTTAAGGGAATACTATGAAACCTTATACACTAACATACTGGGAGACCTGGAGGAAATGGACAAATGCCTAGAAATATGCAAATGAGTAAAACTGAAATAGGAAGAAATAGAAAATGTGAACAGACACATAACCAGCAAAGGAATTGAATCAGCAATGCACCTGGGTGCCTCAGTGGTTGAACATCTCCTTTGGCTCAGGTCATGATCCCGGGGTCCTGTGGAATCAAGTCCCACATCAGGCTCCCCACATGGAGCCTCAATTTCCCTCTGCCTATAGCTCTGCCTCTCTGTATCTCTCATGAATACATAAATAATATCTTTAAAAAAGAAAAAGATAAAAAGATGAGCAAGGACCCAAATAAAATCACAAATGAGAAAAGAGAAATAACAACCAACACTAGAGAAATACAAACGATTATAAGAGAACATTATGAAAAATTATATGCCAGCAACATAGAACCTGGAAGAAATAGATCAATTCCTGGAAATATATAACATAGCAAAATGAAAAAGGAAGAAATAAGAAACTTGAACAGATAACCAGCAAAGAAATTGAATCAGCAATCAAGGATCTCCCAACAGGAGACACTTAGATCAATAGAACAGAATGGAAAGCCGAAACCATATACAAACCTGTAACTCTATGATTCATTAATCGACAACAAGGCAGGAAGGAATATCCAAAGCACAAAGACAGTCTCTTCAACGAACCCTAACCCTGACCCCTGGATAAGAACAAATGGTGTTTGGAAAACCAGGCAGCCACATGCAAAGAATGAACCTGGACCACTTTCTTACACCATATATATCAAAAATAAATTTGGGATCCCTGGGTGGCGCAACGTTTTGGCGCCTGCCTTTGGCCCAGGGCGCGATCCTGGAGACCTGGGATCGAATCCCATATCGGGTTCCCGGTGCATGGAGCCTGCTTCTCCCTCTACCTGTGTCTCTGCCTCTCTCTCTATCTCTCTGTGACTATCATAAATAAATAAAAATTTAAAAAAATATTTAAAAAAAGAAAAATAAATAAATTCAAAATGAATGAAAGACCTAAATGTGAGACCTGAAACCATACAAAGAAAAGATAGGCAGCAACATCTTTGACATTGGCAATTGGATCTTCTTTCTAGATATGCCTCTGAGGTGAGGGAAACAAAAGCAAAAATAATATTGGGACTTCATCAAATTGAAAAGCTTCTGCAAAGTGAAGGAAACAACCAAAGCTAAAAGGCAACATACAGGAGGAGGGGCAAGATGGCGGAAGAGAAGGGTCCCCAAGTCACCTGTCCCCACCAAATTACCTAGATAACCTTCAAATCATCCTGAAAATCTAGGAATTCGACCTTAGATTTAAACAGAGACCAGATAGAATGCTACAGTGAGAAAAGTTCGCGCTACTATCAAGGTAGGAAGATGGGAAAAAGAACTAAAGAAACAAAAGGCATCCAAGGGGGAGAGGCCCCACGAGGAGCCAGGCTAAGTCCAGGGCGAGTGTCCCCCGGTCAGGAGAGCTCTGTATCAGAGAGGAGGAGCTGCACCAATCTTCCAGGGTGGAATGGCGCCCACAAGGATTCAGAGCAGTACCCCAGGAGGGCAGAGATACCCTCAGGCTCCATGGGACACTCCCAGGAGAGTGCACCTAACTCCTTAAGGGCTGCAGGGCACATGGATTGACCCAGGAGCAGCTCTGAGGGGCTCGGGTGGTGGCTCTGTGCGGAGGGGGTTGCGGGTCCCTGGGAGCAGCTAGGTGATGGGGCCTAGGCCAGAGGAAGTAGCTCCTGGAGCAGCTCACAGGGGCTTGGGCGGCAGCTACATGGAGAGGTGGCTGCACAGCTGGGAACGAGAATCCAACAGCACAGGCTCCGGAGAACAGGGCACTGGGACACAGCCCAGGATTTGGCCTCCCCCGGGACAGGCAGAGGCCCGGAGGGCCCAGGACAGTAAGGATGCTCCTGCCAAGAGCTCCGCAGATCAGCAGCCCCACCCCGGGCCCCCAGGCCCTGCAGATGGACTTCTCTGGAATTACTGTGGGGGTTGAATACCGGTTTTCAGACCTGACCACTGTCACTGGGGTTGTTCCTCCTTGGGCTTCACGGGGTAAACAACCCGCACTGAGTGCTACACCAGGCAGGGGGAGAGGAGCTGCCACAAGGGCTAACACCTGAAAATCAGCACAACAAGCCCCTCCCCCAGAAGACCAGCTAGACGGACAAGTTCCAAGGGATGTCAAGGGACTTAAAGTATACAGAATCAGAAGATACTCCCCCAAATTTTTTTAATTCTGATTGCTTCCCCCACCCTTTTTCTCCCCCTTTCTTTCTTTTTCTTTCTCTTTTATTCTCTTTTTTCCTATTTTCTTCCTTTTTTCTTTTTTCTTTTTCTCTTTTCTTTCATTCTTTCTCTCTACTCTTTTTCTCCTTTTCCAAATTCAACTTGTTTTCGGCCACTCTGCACTGAGCAAAATGACTAGAAGGAAAACCTCACCACAAAAAGAAAGAATCAGAAACAATCCTCTCTCCCACAGAGTTACAAAATCTGGATTACAATTCAATGTCAGAAAACCAATTCAGAAGCACTATTATACAGCTACTGGTGGCTCTAGAAAAAAGCATAAAGGACTCAAGAGACTTCATGACTGCAGAATTTAGATACAATCAGACAGAAAGTAAAAATCAATTGAATAAGATTCAAACCAAACTAGAAGTCCTAACGACGAGGGTTAATGAGGTGGAAGAACGAGTGTGTGACATAGAAGACAAGTTGATGGCAACGAGGAAAACTGAGGAAAAAAGAGACAGACAATTAAGAGACCAGGAAGACAGATTAAGGGAAATAAACGACAGCCTGAGGAAGAAAAGCCTATGTGTAATTGGGGATCCTGAGGGCGCAGAAAGGGACAGAGGGACAGAATATGTGTTTGAACAAATCCTAGCTGAAAACTTTCCTAATCTGGGAAGGGAAACAGGCATTCAGATCCAGGAAATAGAGAGATCCCCCCTAAAATCAATAAAAACCGTCCAACACCTCGATTTAATAGTGAAGCTTGCAAATTCCAAAGATAAAGAGAAGATCCTTAAAGCAGCAAGAGACAAGAAATACCTGACCTTTATGGGGAGGAGAATTAGGGTAATAGCAGATCTCCCCACAGCGACCTGGCAGCCCAGAAAGGGCTGGCAGGATATATTCAGGGTCCTCAATGAGAAGAACATGCAACCAAGAATACTTTGCCCAGCAAAGCTCTCATTCAAAATGGAAGGAGAGATAAAGAGCTTCCAAGACAGGCAGGAACTGAAAGAATATGTGACCTCCAAACCAGCTCTGCAAGAAATATTAAGGGGGACTCTTAAAATTCCCCTTTAAGAAGAAGTTCAGTGGAACAATCCACAAAAACAAGGACTGAATAGATATCATGATGACACTAAACTCATATCTGTCGATAGTAACTCTGAACGTGAACGGGCTTAGTGACCCAATCAAAAGGCGCAGGGCTTCAGACTGGATAAAAAAAGCAGGACCCATCTATTTGCTGTCTACAAGAGACTCATTTTAGACAGAAGAACACCTACAGCCTGAAAATAAACGTTTGGAGAACCATTTACCATTCAAACGGTCCTCAAAAGAAAGCAGGTGTAGCCATTCTTATATCAGATAAACTAAAATTTACCCCGAAGACTGAAATGAGAGATGAAGATAGACACATCATACTTAAAGGATCTATTAAACAAGAGGACTTAACGAACCTCAATATATATCCCCCTAATGTGGGAGTTGCCAAATATTTACACCAATTAATAACAAACGTGAAGAAATACTTAGATAATACTTATCTTATGCTTGGTGACTTCAATCTAGCCCATTTTATACTTGATAGTTATTCTAAGCACAACATCGCCAAAGAAATGAGATCTTTAAATGATACACTGGACCAGATGGATTTCACAGATATATACAGAACTTTACATCCAAACTCAACTGAATACACATTCTTCTCAATTGCACATAGAACTTTCTCCAGAAGAGACCACATACTGGGTCACAAATAGGGTCTGAACGGATACCAAAAGACTGGGATCATCCCCTGCAGATTCTCAGAGCATATTGCCTTGAAATTAGAACTAAATCACAACAATAAGTTTGGAAGGGCCTCAAACACGTGGAGGTGAAAGACTATTCTTCTAAAAGATGAAAGAGTCAACCAGGAAATTAAGGAAGATTTAAAAAGATATATGGAAACTAATGAGAATGAACATACAACCATTCAAAATATTTGGGATGCAGCAAAAGCATTCCTAAGGGGGAAATACATCGCAATACAAGCATCCATTCAAAAACTGGAAAGAACTCAAATACAAAAGCTAACCTTACACATAAAGGAGCTAGAAAGAAACAACAGATATATCCTACACCCAACAGAAGAAGAGACTTAATTAGAATTCGAGCAGAACTCAAGGAAATCGAGACCAGAAGAAATGTGGAACAGATCAACAGAACCAGGAGATGGTTCTTTGAACAAATTAATAAGATAGATAAACCATTAGCCAACCAGATTAATAAGAAGATAGAGAAGTCTCAAATTAATAAAATCATGAATGAGAAAGAAGAGATCAAACCAACACGAAGGAAATACAAACGATTTTAAAAACATATTATGAACAGCTATACGCCAAAAAATTAGGCAATCTAGAAAAATGGACGCAATCCTGGAAAGCCACAAACTAACAACTGGAACAGGAAGAAATAGAAAACCTAAACAGGCCAATAACCAGGGAGGTAATTGAAGCAGTCATCCAAAACCTCCCACGACACAAAAGTCCAGGGCCAGATGGCTTCCCAGGGGAATTCTATCAAACGTTTAAGGTAGAAACCACACCTCTCCTACTAAAGCTGTTTGGAAAGATAGAAAGAGATGGAGTACTTCCAAATTCTTTCTATGAGGCCAGCATCACCTTAATTCCAAAACCAGACAAAGGCCCCACCAAAAAGGAGAATTACAGACCAATATCCCTGATGAACATGGATGCAAAAATTCTCAACAAGATACTAGCCAATCGGATCCAACAGTACATTAAGAAAATTAATCACCATGACCAAGTAGGATTTATCCCCGGGACACAAGAATGTTTCAACAATTGTCAATCACTGTGATTCATCGTATCAGCAAGAGAAAAACCAAGAACCATATGATCCTCTCATTAGATGCAGAGAAAGCATTTGACAAAATAGAGCATCCATTGCTGATCAAACACTTCAGAGCGTAGGGATAGAGGGAACATTACTCGCCATCATAAAGGCCATCTACGCAAAGCCCACAGCAAATATCATTCTCAATGTGGAAGCACTGGGAGCATTTCCCCTAATATCAGGAACAAGACAGGGATGTTCACTCTCACCACTGCTATTCAACATAGTACTGGAAGTCCTAGCCTCAGCAATCAGACAACAAAAAGAAATAAAGGCATTCAAATTGGCAAAGAAGCAGTCAAACTCTCCCTCTTCGCCGATGACATGATACTCTACCTAGAAAACCCAAAAGCCTCCCCCCCAAGATTGCTAGAACTCATACAGCAATTTGGTAGCATATCAGGATACAAAATCAATGCCCAGAAATCAATGGCATTTCAATACACTAACAATGAGGCTGAAGAAATAAAAATTGAGGAGGCAATCTCATTTACAAATGCACCCAAAAGCATAAAATACCTAGGAATAAACCTAACCAAGGAGGTAAAGGATCTCAACCATAAACACTATAGAACGCCTCTGAAAAAATTGAGGAAGACACAAAAAGATGGAAAAATATATTCCATACTCATGGATTGGCAGAATTAATATTGTGAGTGGAGGTTCCTCAAAGAGATAAAAATTCAATTGCCCGACGACCCAGCAATTGCACCTTTGGGAATATATCCCATAGACTCAGATGCAAGGAAACGCCGGGGCTCCTGCACCCTGAAGTTTATAACACAATGTCCAAAATAGCCAAACTGTGGAAGGAGCCTTGGTGTCCATGGAAAGACGAAAGTGTAAAGAAGATGAGGTTTATGTATAAAATGGAATATTATTTAGGCATTAGAAATGACAAATACCCACCATTTGCTTCAACGTGGATGAAACTGGAGGGTATTATGCTGACGAAAGTAAGTCAATCGGAGAAGGACAGTTTATGTTCTCATTCATTTGGAGTATAAATAATAGTGAAAGGGAATTTAAGGGAATGGAGAAGAAACGTGTGGGAAATATCAGAAAGGGAGACAGAATATAAATACTCCTAACTCTGAGAAAGGAACTAGGGATGCTTTACGGGGAGGAGGGCGAGGGGTGCGGGTGAATGGGTGAAGGGCACTGAGGGGGGCCCTTGCGGGGATGAGCACTGGGTGTTATTCTGTTTGTTGGTAAATTCAACACCATAAAAATTAAATTTATTTTTAAAAATATGTTCAAACAACTAAATATTTATGCTGCCAACATGGGAGTACCTAAATATAGAAACCAATTAACAACAAACATACAGAAAGTCACTGATAATAATACAATGACAGGGGATTTTAACACCCACTTATGGCAATGGACCGATGGTCTATACAGAAAATCAACAAGGGGAAAATAGCTTTGACACACTGGACCACAGGGACTCAACAGATATAGTTTGAACATTTCATCCTAAAGCAGAATATACATTCCTTTCAAGTGCACATGGGACATTCTCCAGAACAGATCATATCATGGCCCACAAATCAGCCTTCAACAGGTACAACAGGTACAAGAAGGTTGATATCACACCCTGTACATTTTTGGACCACGACGCTATGAAACTCGAAGTCGACAATAAGAAAAAATTTGGACAGACCAAAAATACGTGGAGATTATGAACATCCTACTAGAGAATGAATGGAGCAACCAGAAAATTAAAGAGGAAATTTAAAGCAAATGAAAATGAAAACATGTTTCTCCAAACCTCTAGGATATAGCAAAGGCAGTCCTGAGAGGGAAGTACATAGCAATACAGGCCTACCTCAAGAAACAAGAAGTCTCCAATACACAGCCTAGCCCTACACCTTAAGGAGCTGGAAACGGAATAGCAAACAAAGCCTAATGCCTATAGAAGAGGGGAAAATAAAGATGAGAGGAGAAATAAACAATACAGAAACAACAAAGCAGTAGAATGGAATAACGAAACAAAGAGATGGTTCTTCAAAATAATTAAGAGAATGGATCAAGCCCTAGCCAGCCTTATCAACGAGAAAAGAGAAAAGACCTAAATAAATAAAACCACAAATGAGAGAAGAGAGATGACAATGAACACCAGAAAAAAGAGACAATTATAAGGGAATACTATGAAAGATTATACGCTAACATACTGGGAGACCTGGAAGAAATGGACAAATCCCCAGAAATGTGCAAATGAGCAAAATTGAAATAGGAAGAAATAGAAAATGTGAACAGACCCATAACTAGCAAAGGAATTGAATCAGCAAGGCACCTGGGTGCCTCAGTGGTTGAGCATCTGCTTTGGCTCAGGTCATGATCCCGGGGTCTTGGGGAATGAAGTCCCACATCAGGCTCCTCGCATGGAGCCTCAATTTCCCTGTGTCTATAACTCTGCCTCTCTTTGTCTCTCATGAATACATAAGTAAAGTTGCAGCCACTGTGGAACAGTCTGGAGGGTCCTCGAGAAGTTAAAAATAGGGGATCCCTGGGTGCCCCAGTGGTTTGGCGCTTGCCTTTGGCCCAGGACGTGATCCTGGAGACCCGGGATCGAATCCCACAGCGGGCTCCCGGTGCATGGAGCCTGCTTCTCCCTCTGCCTGTGTCTCTGCCTCTCTCTCTGTGACTATCATAAAAAAAAAATATGAAACAAGAAGTTAAAAATAGAGCTACCCTATGATTCCAAAATTGCACAGCTAGGTATTTACCCCGAGGATACAAAAGTAGTTTAGTAGATTCGAAGAGGAACACGCAGCCCAGTGTTGGTAGCAGCGTTATCAACAACAGTGAAACTGTGTATAGAGCCCAGATGTCCATCGACAGATGAATGGGCAGAGACGATGTGGTAAATATACACACTGCGACATCACTCGGTCATCAGAAGGGATGAAATGAAGCCATTTACAATGATGTGGGAGAAGGGGAAAGGACTTATGCTAAATGAACTCAGTCAGAGGAAGACATATACCAAATATCATACAATTGCATTCACATGTGAATTTTAAGAAACCAAACAAACTGACAAAGGGGCGGAGGGGGGATGAGAGAGCAAATAAAAAAACACACTATTAACCCCAGAGAGTAAACTAGTAAATACCAGAGGAAGGTGAGGGGGATGGGGAATCAGGGGATGGGGATAGTGGAGGGCACCTGTGACCAGTACCAGGCATTGTATCCAAGGGATGAATCACTATGTGGTAAACCTGAAACTATATCATACTGTGTTTACAAAGAGGAATTCAAGTAAAACTTTAAAATAATAATTGGTGGGATCCCTGGGCGGCGTAGCGGTTTGGCGCCTGCCTATGGCCCAGGGCGCGATCCTGGAGACCCAGGACCGAATCCCACGTCGGGCTCCCGGAGCATGGAGCCTGCTTCTCCCTCTGCCTGTGTCTCTGCCTCTCTCTCTCTCTGTGTGACTATCATAAATAAATAAAAATTAAAAAAAATAAAATAATAATTGGTAGTATTGATGAAAAATATGCACACAAGTGATAAAATCAGAAAGGCAACTGAAAATCAAATAAAGAGTCTTTAGAGTCACAAATCCCCTCCTTAGCTCAGCTCGGGAGAAGCCTGCCATGTCTATTCTGACCACAACAGAGGCCTGGATTTTGATTCTCTGGGGAAGCCACTGACTTGGTGGAGTCAGGCTATCTTTGAACCCTAAACCTAAATAGAGTGCATAAAACTAAACTGCCCAAGATACTAGGAGTCCCAGTGCAGGCACATGCCAAGACCCAAACTCTAACCATACACAGATATAACCCTAAGCCTACACTTAAGCCCAATGTTAACCTAAACCTTAAACAAGACCTATCACTAATCGAAAACCAAACACAAACCCCAAGACCGAAACACATTCACTGAACCTTCCTGCCAAACCTCAACCTAACTCCTAAACCCTTAACCCTGAGCGCTACCTTAAATCTAACCCTAACCCTAACCTCTAAACCTAAACTTAACTTAATGTACTCAAATCCTATTCCTGACCTTAACCTGTATCCTAACCCTAACCCTCTAATACTAATCCTATCTCATAACCGAAACTGTACCCTAACCCATACCCTAAAATTAACCCCTAACCCACTCCCTAAATGTATCACTTACCCTCTTCCAAAACCGTACCCTGACCCTGACCTGTCCCTAACCCTAACACCTAACCAAACAGTAACCCTAACCCTAGTTCTAACCCCTATCCTAACCCTAACCCTCACCCTAATTCTAAACCTAGACCTAACTATAAACCAACCCCTCACCCTAAACCCTAACCCTAACTCACACCCTAACCCCTAACCCTAACTGCAAACCTAAGCCCAACCCTAACACTAACCATAACCCTAACCCCAAATCCTAACCTCCATATGTCCTGAAGCCAAAGTGCTGGTCCTGAGGAGGACGGGGTTCCTGTCAGGGTTGACGTGGCCCCACATTTTCCTCAAGCCTCACCATAAGACCTGAGGAGGCTCGGGGCTCCTGTCAGCATGGATGTGGCCCATAATCTTCCCAAACCTTCACAGTGGGTTCTGAGGGGGCTGGAGACTCCTGTCAGGGTGGATGCGGCACCCACATTTTTCTCAGGCCTCACCACAGGCCCTGACAAGGCTGGGGTCTTCTGTCCCCATGGACGCATCCCCATATTTCCCCAAGTCTACACTAGGGGTCCTGAGGAAGTCAGCGTCCTGTTGTGTCCATGTGGCCTCAAGTCCTCCCGAAGCGCCACTGAGGTTTCTGAGGAGGCCGGGGCTCCTGTAACCATGAATGAGGCCCCCAGCTTCCAGAAGCCTCAACTTATGTCCTGAGGGGCCTGGGAGCTCCTGCCAGAGTGGACGTGGCACCACATCTTCCTGAAGCCTCCCCGTGGTCCTGATGATGCTCTGGGGCTCCTGTCAGCATGGATGCGGGTCCACAATTTCCTGAAAACTCCCCTCGGGTCCTGAGGTGGCTCAGGGCTCCTGTCATTGTGGATGTGAGCCACATCTTCCTGAAGACTCCCCGCAGTTCCTGAGGCGGCCCAGGGGCTCCTGTTAGGGTGGATGCGGGCCCACATCTTCCTAAATCCTCACCGTGATTCCTGAGGAGACCAGGGTTCCTGTCAGCATGAACGCGACCCAATTTCCCCCTGAAGACTTCCCGCAGGTCCTGTGGAGGCTGCAGCTCATCAGCGTAGACGCGTCCCCACGTCCCCCAAAGGACTCCCCAGCACAGGCAGTTAGTGCAGGGAGAGGAGGCCTACTGCACATGCATGCCCCATGGGAGGGGCCTGGGCTCTGGCACCCCCTGCGGGACACTCAGGCGCTGCAGGTGCTCCATGGTCCCCAACTGGCTCCTTTCAAGCTCCAGCTGGGGCCTGTTAGCTTCGGAAACATCTCACTGAAAAGGAGCCCAACACCCGGTTTCCCCAGAAATACGTAAGGACAAGGAATTGGAGCCCACAGGACGCGAAATGAAATGTGGACCAGACTTTTACCACGTCCTGCAAAACTCACTCAACACTTTTCCACTGTGGGTGGGACTGCGGGTTGGTGCAGCCACCCTAGAAACAGTGTGGAGGCCCCTCAGGAAGTTACAAATAGAGCCGCCCTGCGACCAGCAGGTGAACGGCTTGGAGCTCACTCCGAAGATACAGATGCAGTGAGACGTGGGACAACTGCACCCCAATGTCCACAGCAGCTCGATCCACATTAGCCACACTGTGGGAGGACCTCGGTGCCCTGAGGCAGATGATGGATAGAGAGGATGGGAGATAGATGATGGTCATAGAGAGAGAAATGGTACTCAGCTATCAAAGAGAAGGAAATCTTTCCATTTGCAATAATGTGGATAGAACTAAAGATATCATGTTAAGTGAAGTAAGTCACTCGGGAAAGAGAATGACCGTGTGGTGTCATTCATAGGTGGAATTAAAGAAGCAAAGCAGATGAACTATTGTGAACGGAAAGAAAGACAAATAAGATCAAAACAGATGCAGGAAACACAGACTCTTAATGATAGGAAACGAACTGAGTGTCGCTGGAGGGGTGGGGGCATAACAGGGGAAATAGGAAAGTGCTGCGTCTCACTCTGTCCTGCTTCTCCAATACTGATTTGCTGTCCAGGATTATTTGTTGAGGAGGATGGATGTTATGGTTTTTTTTCCCTATTTCTAAGGTCTGCCACCATGATTTTGATAGGAATGACATTGAAACTGAGGGTGGCTTCAGGAACTGTGGACATTTTCACAAGATGAGGCACCCACCCCACGAGTCTAGGACAGCCTCCCAGAGCCTGGTATGGCTCAGTGCACAAGTCTTGTGCTCCTTTGGCTCAGTCTCATTATTTATTCTCCTTGATGCTCCTGACAAGGCCTTCACGTCCTTCCTTTGCTTCCGGAGTACTCATTGTCGGGACACAGCAAGGCTACTCTGCTCTGTAGGGTCAGTTTGTGTCCCGTGACTTTACTGAACTCACTCCTTAGTTCTAACAAGTTTTGGTGGAGGCTCTGGGGTTGCCTGTTTCTAGTTCCGCATCTTCAGCATATAGGGACAGTGTGACGTCCCCCTTCCAGGTGTGGAACCTTTTATTTTTACAGCATAATGTCCTAGAAATCCCCACTATTGAATCAAAACTGATCCCAAGCCAAGGGCAGGAAGCCCCTATTAGAATGAGAACAGAGCTCAATGCCCTTGAAGGTCCCATATCAAAATGTAAACAGAACTTGAGGAATTGCTCCAGCCCTTCTGGAGGTCCCCGAGACCAGCCCTTAAAACTAAGCTAAAACCCACCTCAGGGTCCAAGTCCCTGCTCCGCTCTGTCGGGTATACTTGGACACAAGCTCGAGGTGGTAAATAAACCCTCGTGTGTTTGCATCAGTGTCGGCTTCTCGGAGGTTTCTCGGATTCGCAATCTTGGGCACAAGAGTCTGAGATAAAAAAAGAAAACCAAAAGAAGCTCGGACGCAGGTAGAGTGAACGCAGGATTCTGAGAGAAGCGGCGGAGACCCGGGGACTTGGGGGCTCTTCTGTGGAGGCCCCTGTAGCCTGGGTGGCAGGATGCTCAGCCCCAGAGCCAGAGGACCCAGAGACCCCACCCGCATCTCGCCCATCTGGGCCTGGTCTGAGGGAGCAGCACAGCGCCGCCCGCTGGAGACCAGACAAGCTGACGCCCACCCTGCCTCTGACCCCGCAGATGCATCTCCCAGGTAGATGTACACCTGAGAATCAGCGCCATGGCCAATCCCCAGACCCCGCACAGACCACTCGCTGCCACCAAGGTGTTGGACCACAGAGGCTGCAGAGCTTCAGCTCTGCTTGGAAAGTAGGGTCCAGCTTCCTTTGTACTTTGTGCTTTATTTACATTTATTTTCTTTTATTCTTTTTTATTAATTGCCTTATTTTAATTTTTATGTATGTACCTTATATATTTATTATTTTTACTATCATGGTACTTTAATTGTGTTTCTTATTTTGGAATTTAGAATCTTTAACAAGCAGGTCAAAATCATCTGTGTTTTTTATTTTGGGAGGGCAGTTGTTATTGTTTTTCTTGGTTTTCCTTTTTCTGCCTTCTTTTTTTCTGTAAAAAATAATGAGATGGTGAAATTCACCTCCAAAAAATAATATGAGGTAGTACTCACAGCCAGGAAGTCCATCAATACAAATATATGATGTCTAACTACAGTTTAAAACAATGATTATAAAGATAGCATCTGGGCTGGAAAATGAGCACAGAAGAAAACTAGAGAATCCCTTACTGTAGAAATAAAAGAATTAAAATCTAGTCAGGACAACGTTAAAAATGCTATAACTGAGATGCTGTCCCAAGTGGAAGCCTTAAAAACAAGGAAGGTTATGGACCACAAAGGCAGACTTCGGAACTCAGCCACTTATTAAAACAATAACATTCATATCATGGGAGACCCCAAGATTAAGACAGAGGAAAGGTGGGTTTTCTCAGCCATTAGAAATGACAAATAGCCACCATTTCCTTCAACGAGAATGGAACAGGAAGTTATCATGCTGAGTGAAGTAAGTCAATCAGAGAAAGACTCGATTGTATGTTCTCAATATAGATAATAGTGAAAGGAATATAAGGGAAGGGAGAAGAAATGTGTGGGAAATATCAGAAAGGGAGACAGAACATAAAGACTTCTAACTCTGGGAAACGAACTAGGAATGTTGTAAGGGAAGGAGGGCGGGGTTGGGGGTGAATGTGTGACGGGCACAGAGGGAGGCACTTGACACGATGAGCACTTGTTATTATGTATGTTGGCAAATTGAACACCAAAAAAAGTAAATTTATTATTAAGTAAAAAGAAAGAAAGAAAGAAAAGAAAGAAAGAAGAAAGAAAGAAAGAAAGAAAGAAAGAAAGAAAGAAAGAAAGAAAGAAAGAAAGAAAGAAAGAAAGAAAGAAAGAAAGAAGGAAAGAAAGAGTGACACCTGTGTGGCTCAGTTAGTTAAGCTTCTGCCTTAGCGTCAGATCATGATACAGGTCCCAAGGAAGGCTCCGTGTTCAGCAGGGAACCGGCTTCTCCCTCACCCTCTGCCCCTCTAGCACAGGTTTTTCACTCCTCTCTATCTCAAATAAATAAATAGCATCTTTGAAAAATAAACAGACAAACCCAGAGGGAAGAGAAATCTCCCATGTAGAAGTTTTTCAAACAATATGTGCATATATTCTACCCTCAAGTTCCTGAGCATAGCTTCCCAAACTTACGTGTGGAATACACATAGTAACTTCCTTCTACAAAATATAATATGAAAAACTTAAAATAATAATGATAATATAATAATAATAATAATAAAATAATAATAATAAAGAATCACTTTACTACAGAGAAACCTGACAAACACTACCTCAGCAAGATGATCAGATCGATACCAAGACTGATAAATCGAGTTGATAGTATCTATCCTTTACATGATATAATAAAAATGGCAGTATATCTCTGTATATAATCCAGAAAAACAGTTCAATCATGAAATAAACAACAGACATATCCCAACTGAGGGAAATTTTACAAAATACTCTACTTCTCAAAGTGTTCCAGTTCAACAACAACAAGGAAAGGCTGAAAGACTGTCACAATCCAGAGGAGCCTAAGAAAACATGAGGACAAATGGAGTGTGGTATGAAGGATAGTGATTTAGCAAAAACTAAGGAAATCTGAATAAAGTATTGTCTTTGGTTATTGCGAAAATTTTAATATTGATTCATTAGCTAATATTTGTACCGTACTGATATAAGATATCAATAATTGGAGAAATTGAGTGCAAGTGCATGAGAATTCTCTGTACTATCTTCTCAATTTCCCTATAAATCTTTGTTTTCTTTCTAACAAATAAGATTTAATTTGAAAATTGACTTAAATGAATCAGGCTCCAGTGTGAAGACATTTTAAGAATCGTTGAATTATCTTTTGCCTTATTCTGAAAAAGTTCCTTCGATGGGAACAAAGTAATAATTTTATATCAGAAGGAAAGAAAAACACTTATGAACACGCATAATGCCTTCTCAACCTGAAAAGCAGTAAAGGATAATAAATAGCAAAAATCAGATAAAAATACTTCTATTGTAAGAGACACCATATTGCAAGTGCATTTAAAATTAGCAATGTATAACATTTATTTCCTTGACATTTGACTTCCAAAGGGTTCATAGTGTTTCAGTGTCAGTTGAAACAGGGGAAGAATCTCTGGGAAGAATCCTTCACATAATAATAGGACCATTGGTATTAATGTCTCTCAATTATTTCCAAATCCATAAAGATGCATTTCCTGATGAGTGACTGAGCTGTGAAGAAAGAGATGAGAAACCCTCATCCCTCTGAATTACTTGTGTCAGAATATTTTAACCATAGTATTATGGATAGTAAATTATCCTGGAAACAAGAAATATGTCTCAGAGTGGAATCTCAGCAATCAGATGGGGAGAGAAAAAATGCTTTAACTCGCTCCTGCACTTTTAAAGACAAAGGAGAACTTTTCTATGTACAAAGTCAGTTGTCAAGATAGCCTTAGGGAATAAGAGTCTGCAGCATGGAATCCGGCTGCACAGCTGGGACGCCCATGACCCATGTCTTCCTGATCTCAAATCCCTGGGCCTGTCCCACAACAGGTAGCCACGCTGAGGTTATTTGCAATTTCTCTCTTAGGGGCTCCAGGGAGAGCGGCATGAGCTAGATAGGATGGGACAGGTTGCGTGGAGGCCGAGAACTTTATGACCATTCTACTTTAAGTTCAGTATTAGCACACGTCCAGCAATCCCAGGCCCCTGTGAAGAAGAGCTGAAATTTGCATTACTTCAGTTACTGTAAAAAAACAAAGTTTACAGCTTAATGTCTTAGAAAGCCCCACAATAGAATAAAAACTGAGCCTAAGCAAAGGGCTGGAAACCCCAATTGGAATGAGAAGAGAGGGATCCCTGGGTGGCCCAGCGGTTTGGCACCTGCCTTTGGCCCAGGGCGCGATCCAGGAGACCCGGGATCGAATCCCACGTCGGGCTCCCAGTGCATGGAGCCTGCTTCTCCCTCTGCCTATGTCTCTGCCTCTCTCTCTCTCTCTCTCTGTGACTATCATAAATAAAAATTAAAAAAAAAAAGATTTAGAATGAGAAGAGAGCTCAATGCCCCTGAAGGCCCCATATCAAAATGTAAACAGAACTGGTGGAATTGCTCCAGTCCTTCTGGAGTTCCCAGAGACCAGCCCTTAAAAGTAAGCTAAAAACTCCTCGGGGTCCAAGTCCCGGTTCCACTCTGTGGCGTATACTTGAACCCATGCTGGAGTTTGTAAAACAACCCACGTGTGTTTGCATCAGTGTCGGCTCTTTAGTGGATTCTCGGATTCGCCATCTTGGGCACAACACCCCCATGACCCCTCCCCACCTGGACTGACCTCCTGTCCCCTCCGACCCATGCTGACCCTCAGTCACCTCCCCTCCCACAACAGCGGGGCACAGGCCCTCACACAGGTCCCACGGGCATGGTGGGCACTCCCGCCATCCCCAAGCTCCCAGGGGAAGGAAGGAGGTTTTGGCAGGACACACTACCTTGGTGGCCCCAGGGCTCCCTGCCCAGGAGAGCACCTGGTGAAACGTCGGGGTCTGTGTCCCTGATGCCGGCTCCTCCTCCCTGGTTTTCCCACAGGAAATGAGAGAGTAGGACCTGGTCTCCTCCAGGGACATCACACAGGTGGACCTGGACTTCAATAGGACGTTCAGCAGTCACATCATATTTTGGGACTACTACGGGGTAGGGTGAGGTTGAGGGGCCAGGGGGGATCAGGACCCAGGGGAGGACCGGGGCATTCTGGGTAGGGAAAACGGGACTTCTGAGTCGGGGGGCAGAACAGCAGCCAACAACAAACCGCTCCATGGTAGGGTGTTGGGGATGACCACTGTGCCCCACCCCCAGGGACTCGGGGATGAGGAGGCCACTAGGATGGGGCCTCCAGGGCTTGCCATGAGAGCTGAATCCCAAAGGGAAGAGGGACGACCCCCTGAGAAGCAGGGGATGGGGTGGGACATGGGGGGCAGGAACCGGACCTGGGTGCCAGATGGAATGGCCGCGGCAGGAGCAGGACACATTTCGATCCCATGTGGGTTGGACAGATAAGAGTGACACCCACTCTCAGTGCTTTACATGTTTCTGAGTTCTATGCATTTAATTTGAGACAATTTGCAATTTGAAAACACACATAATATGATGAACCCTGTATAATGCCCCCGGTCCAGCCAGGGGCATGCACTGACCACACCCGGCCCCAGGGGCATGAGTTGCAGCAAACCCCAGATTGGAGTCTCCTTAAAGTGTAGACGTCTTCTTTTGCATCTTAGAGGAAGGGGATGCCCTGTGTCCGCAGGCCCCCCACGACATCTCCCTCATTCCCCACTGCCACTCCATCCACCTACATCCTCTACCTCAATGGGATCCCACCTACACCATCCCCCACACTCCACGACTATCATACCCCTGCCCCCACACCATCCACACACACACCATCGGCCCCCAGCAAGGACCCGGTGTAGGTGACCCCTGTGGGACATGCTCAGCCTCCCTGGGGTTCTCTGGAAACCCTGCTCCCTTCAGAAGCCCAGGTGTCCCATAGAGTACTCAGGGGTTGCAGGGAGGAGGGAACACAGGGAGCTCCCGACAGGGTGTGTGCAGTTGAGTGGTGCAGAGGAAGCACTGTGCCCTGCCTCTGCCCACTGTCCATCCTGGAGGGTGGCACACCCTGCACAGGACACCAGCCCCTAACCAGGGGGATCTGGACTGGCCTGGCCCCGGGCTCTGTGAGGGTGGGTGTGATTTGAGCCCCCGCCCCAGGCCCAAGAAAAAGATTAATGGGATCAGGCCCCCATGGCCCTGTCCAGCGCTGGATTCTGGCCCCACACTGAGTGAGCCCTCTCACAGCTGGATGTGGCGTCCTGGGCCCTGGGGATTCCACACAGATCCAGGTCGCTGACCTAGGGCAGCCCTGGGGATCCCGGGACACCCAAGGTTGGGGAGGGCAGAGGTGGGCCGGTGGGCCCCACCCGCACCCACACCAGGAGGCAGACTCCTCCAGGTGCTGGGACCGCAGGGGCCCCGTGGCTGGGGTCCAGCTGCCCTGCGGGGACCCAGCTAGGAACCCATGAGCTGCAGGTCTAGGTCAGCTCTGCTGTCCTCAGAACCGTCTCTCAGGCTGAAACCTCAGGACACATGCCCCCACCCGAGGTCTACACGTGCTTCCAGTTGGGGGACTCCAGCACTCGCACCCCACCCATGTGATTCTTGCCCTCCCCTAAAGGACAGACATTCCCTCCACAGGGGAAGGCGCGAACCCTCGACTCTGAGCCCGTTTGCTGTAGAATGTCTATTGACATGTGTTGTGGTGCAAAAATGCACGGCCAGCCCATTTCTGTGTCTCCCAGAACTGTGTGCACACGGCGTGGATAGACCCACAGAGAGGAGGAAGGGGCACCACCCAGTCCCCAAACAGCTCCTGCATGGGCACTGCAAGGCACACACAGCTGATGTCCCCACGTGCCTTCCAGGGGCGGCCAGACGAAGAGTCAGGACCCAACAAACTATACTGTGACTCAGCCTGTGCCCCATGGGCCAGGAGGGTCTGGGACAGAGTGACGGCCAGGGAGCCTCAGATCACCAGGGTCTATGTAAAGTGACCTGGGAGGTCTCTGCACCCTCTGTCAAGGGGGCCGGGGCTGGCTGGTTTCTTAGATACTTCCTCCCCTCCCCACATCTCTGTGTCTGTGTGCCTGGGGAACAGAGGGCCTGTGGGGCCGTCAGCATGACCCTGGAAGGGATGTCAGGACAGAGGCCCTTGTGTTGTGCCCAAGATTGCAAATCCAAGAAACCACCGATGAGCCGTCACCGATGCAAACTCCAAGGATTTCTTTACAAGCTGGAGCTTGAGTCCAAGTGCACCCGACACAGCAGAGCAGGGATTTGGACCCTGAGACTAATAGGCATAGCAGCTTTAAAGAGGCCAGTGGCCCATGGGATACACAGAAAGTTGCACAGTCGTGTCGGTCAACACGCAGGTGGCTGATTGAATGACTCCTTACCCTATAGGATCCACTTGACCTGGACTATTACTATGGTCAGAATCGGCCCACAGTTTTGGCGGGCACAGAGCTAGGTTACATTGTTATGAGCCGATTTCCGATTAGGGTGTGCCCAGCGGCTTGACTGGGTTGGGGCAGCGCCTTAAGACATAAGCAGGTTATGTGGGGGTCATAGGGGAGGTGGCGGGTGTAGCACAAAATGGAATCAGTCCTGCTCTGCTTGTCCAGGGGTAGGGGATTTTTGTTAAATTTCCTGTGTCCCACACTTGCAGCTCACGCACCTGGGCCACCCTCACCAGGTGGACTCAGTGTGCACACCTTGTGGTGCTGGATCTCTCACACCAGCGTGTAGAGGGCACCCTCCTTGCCCGAGTGAGTAGGGGCTGGGTGAGCATGGGGCTCAGCATGAAGGCCAGGCAGCACAGTGGATCGAGGAACACCAGCCTCATCACCACCCCTACTCCCACACACAGGCTGCCCCATGGCTCTCCGTAATGGGCACTCGGCACCTCTGGAGATCCCCCCAGGGCAGCCCCGAGATCTGGCTCCTGCTAGAGGCATTGGGGAGAAGAGAAGCAGCTGGCGCTCAGCGGGACCCACTGCCGGACATAGGAATGTGGCCGAGCCAGAACTTCCAGCTCAGCTGATCCTCTAGCTGAAAGTCACTGCACGAGCCAGCCCTGGGTCGGCAAGGAGAGTCCAGCTTGCTGCCCAACACCAGCACCAGAAATGATATTGTGCCAACCATTTCGGTGTTTGGGTGAGCCAGCCAGAGGATCCAATAGCTGCACGTGATACCTGCATGTGATAGACACACACTCACACCGAAACCAACAAAAGTCGGAATCCCCCAATGTTGTCAAACAGCATGTGAATGTTTACATACATGACGCTGTGGTCCCCAATAGGATACATGGAAGACGCTATAAATCACTACTGCAGAGGTGCTGGAGGCATGGAGATGTGCCTGCTGTGTTCCAAAAAGGAACGCAGAGGGGCAGGAAGCATCCAACGGAGGGGGGGGCCTCCTAGGAAAGGACACCAAGTCCCTGTGAAGGCTACGGTTGGTGAAATCTTTCCTCTTCTCTTTCAGCTTCTGCTTTTCCTCCTAAATGCCATTTTCCTCAAACATAATAGCAAAAATTTATTTTATGTTTTTAAATTTCTTTTTATTGGAGTCCAATTTGTATGAATTCTTTCTTCAGCAAGGGTGTCATTCAGGATAGAAGGAAAGATTTTCCCAGAAAGGCAAAGTATAAAGCAGTTCATGACTGCTAAACAAGTCCACTAAAGAATTTTAAGAGGGACTATTCTAGTGGGGGAAAAAAAGAGACAAAAGCAACAAAGACTAGAAAGGACCAGAGAACGTCACCAGAAACACCAACTCTACAGGTAAAACAAAGGCACAAAGTTCATATCCTTGAATAAGCACTTTGAATGCGAATACTAAATGCTCCAATCAAAAGATAGAGGGTATCAGAGTGGCTTAAAAAACAGGATCCGGGATGCCTGGGTGGCTCAGGGGTTAAGTCACTCCCTTTGACTCAGGGTGTGATTCTAGAGTCTGGGATCGAGTCCCATATTGGGGTCCCGGTGGGGAGCCTGCTTCTCTCTTGGCCTAAATTTCTGCCTCTGTCTCTGTCTCTGTCTCTGTCTCTCTCTCTCTCATGCTCTCAAAAATAAAATTGTTATTAAAAAAACAAGGTCCATCGGTATGCTGCCTAATAGATGCTCACCTTAGACCTATAGACAACAGCAGATTGAAAGGCAGGGGATGGAAAATCATCTATCATGCTAATGGTTATGAAAAGAAAGCTGGAGACCAATACTTATATTAGAGAAACTAGATTTGAAATCAAACCCTGGGGGTTACCTGGTGGCTCAGTGGTTGAGCATCTGCCTTCGGCTCAAGGTGTGTTCGTGGGATCCCAGGATCGAGTCCCACATTGGCATCCCTTTGGGGAGCCTCTCTCCCTCTGCCTATGTTTCTGCCTCTGCTTCTCTGTGTATCTCTCATGAATAAATAAATAAATAAAATATTTAATCTCAAAAAGAGAGAACAAATACTGTAAGAAGTGATGAAGAAGGGCATTATTTCATAGTTAAAAAGACTCTCCATCAGGATCAAACAACTAAATATTTATGTTGCCAACATGCGAGTACCTAAATATGGAACCCAATTACCAATAAACGTACAGGAACTCACTGATAATAATACAATGACAGCGGATTTTAACACCTACCCACTTATGGCAATGGACCGATCGTCTATGCAGAAAATCAACAAGGGAAAAATAGCCTTGACACACTGGGCCACAGGGACTCCACAGATATAGTCTGAACATTTCTTCCTAAAGCAAAATACACATTCCTTTCAAGTGCACATGGGACATTCTCCAGAACAGATCATATCATGGGCCACAAATCAGCCCTCAACAGGTACAACAGGTACAAGAAGGTTGATATCACACCCTGTACATTTTCGACCACGACGCTATGAAACTCGAACTCGACAGTAAGAAAAAATTTGGACAGACCTAAAATACGTGGAGAATATGAACATCCTACCAGAGAAGGAATGGAGCAACCAGGAAATTAAAGAGGAAGTTTAAAACAAAAGAAAATGAAAACATGTTTCACCAAACCACTGGGATGTAGCAAAGGCAGTCCAGAGGGAAGTACATAGCAATACAAGCCTATCTCAGGAAACAAGAAGCCTCTAATACACAACCTAACCTTAAACCTAAAGGAGCTGGAAAAGGAATAGGAAACAAAGCCTAAAGCCTACAGAAGAAGGGAAAAAATAAAGATGAGAGCAGAAATAAACAATACAGAAACAGTAGAATGGAATAACGAAACTAAGAGCTGGTTTTTCAAAATAATTAATAAAATGGATCAAGCCCTAGCCAGCCAAATGAATGAGAAATGAGAAAAGACCTAAATAAATAAAATCACAAAAGAGAGAAGAGAGATCACAATCAACACCAGAAAAATAAGACAATCATAACGGAATACTATGAAAGATTATATGTTAACAAACTGGGAGACCTGGATGAAATGGACAAATCCCTAGAAATGTGCAAACAAGCAAAACTGAAATAGGAAGAAATAGAAAATGTGAACAGACCCATAACTAGCAGAGGAATTGAATCAGCAAGGCACCTGGGTGCCTCAGTGTTCGAGCATGTGCTTTGGCTCAGGTCATGATCCCGGTGTCCTGGGGAATCACGTCACACATCAGGCTCCTCGCATGGAGCCTCATTTTCCCTGTGCCTATACCTATGCATCTCTGTGTCTCTCATGAATACATAAATAAAATCTTTAAAAACGAAAAAAGATAAAAAGATGAGAAAGGACCCAAATAAAATCACAAATGAGAAAAGAGAAATAACAACATTAGAGAAATACAAACAATTATAAGAGAATATGATGAAAAACTACATGCCAGCAACCTAGAACCTGGGAGAAATAGATCAATTCCAGGAAATATATAACCTAGCAAAAATGAAAAAGGAAGAAATAAGAAATTTGAACAGACAATTACCAGCAAAGAAATTGAATCAGCAATCAGGGTTCCCCAACAGGAGACGCTTAGATCAATAGAACAGAATGGAAAGCCAAAACAAGATACAAACATGTATCTATGACCCATAATGGACAACAAGGCAGGAAGGAATATCCAATGGCACAAAGACAGTCTCTTCAACAAACACAAACCCTGACCCCCGGATAAGAACAAATGGTGTTGGGAAAACCAGGCAGCCAAATGCAGAAGAATCAATCTGGACCACTTTCTTACACCATATATATAAAAAAGGAATTCAAAATGGATGAATGACCTAAATGTGAGATCTGAAACCATACATAGAAGAAAAGATAGGCAGCAACGTTTATGACATTGGCCATTGGATCTTCTTTCAGGATATGCCTCTGAGGTGAGGGAAACAAAAGCAAAAATACTATTGGGACTTCATCAAATTGAAAAGCTTCTGCAAAGTGAAGGAAACAACTAAAGCTAAAAAGCAACATACAGGAGGAGAGGCAAGATGGCGGAAGAGAAGGGTCCCCAAGTCACCTGTCCTGACCAAATTACCTAGATAAACTTCAAATCATCCTGAAAATCTTGGAATTCAGCCTGAGACTTAAACAGAGACCAGATAGAATGCTACAGTGAGAAAAGTTCACACTTCTATCAAGGTAGGAAGATGGGGAAAAAGAAATAAAGATACAAAAGGCATCCAAGGGGGAGGGGCCCCACAGAGCCAGGCTAAGGCCAGGGCGAGTGCCCCCCGGGCAGGAGAGCTCTGTCCCAGAGAAGCAGGAGCTGCACCATTCTTCCAGGGGGAAATGATGCCCGCAGGGATTCAGAGCAAGACCCCAGGAGGGCGTGGATACCCTCGGGCTCCACGGGACACAAACATACACCTGCACTCCCAGGAGATTGCACCGAGCTCCCTAAGGGCTGTAGGGCACATGCATTGACCCAGGAGCAGGTCTTCTGTGCGGAGGGGGCAGCGCGTCCCTGGGAACAGCTAGGTGGCGGCGCCTAGGGCAGAGGAAGTGGCTTCGTGTGGAGGGGGCTGCAGGGCTCCAGGAGCAGCTCAGAGGGGCTACGGCGGCTCGTGGAGAGGTGCCTACCCGGCCGGGAGCGAAAATCCAACAGCGCAGGTCGGGGAGCACAGGGCCGGGACACAGCCCAGGGTTCGGCCTCCCCCGGGACAGGCAGAGGCCTGGAGGGCCCAGTCCACAGGACGTTCCTGCTCAGAGCTGAGAAGATCTGCAGCCCTGCCCCAGAGCCTCCAGGCCCTGCAGACGGACTGCTCCAGAGTTACTGGGGAGGCTGAATACAGGTGTTCCGACCTGGCTGCTGCCACTGGGGTTGTTCCTCCTTGGGGGTCACAGGGTATACGAGCCCACTGAGTGCTTCACCAGGCAGGGGGAGAGGAGCTCCCCCAAGGGCTAGCACCTGAAAATCAGCACAACAGGCCCCTCCCCCCAGAAGACCAGCTAGACGGCCAAGTTCCAGAGGAAGTCAAGGGACTTAAAGTAGACAGAATCAGAAGATACTCCCCCATGTTTTTTTTTAATTTCTGATTGCTTCCCCCATCCTTTCCCCCCTTTCTTTCTTTTTCTTTCTCCTTTTATTCTCTTTTTTGCTTTTCTCTTCCTTTTTCCTTTTTTCTTTTTCTCTTCTCTTTTTTCTTTCTCTCTTCTCTTTTTCTCCTTTTCCCAATACAACTTGTTTCTGGCCACTCTGCACTGAGCAAAATGACTAGAAGGAAAACCTCACCTCAAAAGAAAAAACAGTCCTCTCTCCCACAGAGTTACAAATCTGGATTACAACTCAATGTCAGAAAACCAATTCAGAAGCACTATTATACAGCTACTGGTGGCTCTAGAAAAAAGCATAAAGGACTCAAGAGACTTCATGACTGCAGAATTTAGATACAATCAGGCAGAAAGTAAAAAACAATTGAATGAGATGCAATCCAAACGAGAATTCCTAATGACGAGGGTTAACGAGGTGGAAGAACGAGTGAGTGACATAGAAGACAAGTTGATGGCAACGAGGAAAACTGAGGAAAAAAGAGACAGACAATTAAGAGACCAGGAAGACAGATAAAGGGAAATAAACGACAGCCTGAGGAAGAAAAGCCTATGTGTAATTGGGGATCCTGAGGGCGCAGAAAGGGACAGAGGGACAGAATATGTATTTGAACAAATCCTAGCTAAAAACTTTCCTAATCTGGGAAGGGAAACAGGCATTCAGATCCAGGAAATAGAGAGATCCCCCCTAAAATCAATAAAAACCGTCCAACACCTCGATTTAATAGTGAAGCTTGCAAATTCCAAAGATAAAGAGAAGATCCTTAAAGCAGCAAGAGACAAGAAATCCCTGACCTTTATGGGGAGGAGCAGACCTCTCCACAGTGACCTGGCAGCCCAGAAAGTGTTGGCTGGATATATTCAGGGTCCTCCATGAGAATAACATGCAACGAAGGATACTTTATCCAGCCAGGCTCTCATTCAAAATGGAAGGAGAGATAAAGAGCTTTCAAGACAGGCAGGAACTGAAAGAATATGTGACCTCCAAAGTAGCTCTGCAAGAAATTTTAAGGGGGACTCTTAAAATTCCCGTTTAAGAAGAAGTTCAGTGGAACAATCCACAAAAACAAGGACTGAATAGATGTCATGATGACACTAAACTCATATCTGTTGATAGTAACTCTGAACGTGAATGGGCTTAATGACCCCTTCAAAGGCGCAGGGTTTCAGACTGGATAAAAAATCAGGACCCAACTATTTGCTTTCTACAAGAGACTCATATTAGACAGAAGGACACCTACAATCTGAAAATAGGGATCCCTGGGTGGTGCAGCGGTTTGGTGCCTGCCTTTGGCCCAGGGCGCGATCCTGGAGACCCGGGATCGAATCCCACATCGGGCTCCCAGCGCATGGAGCCTGCTTCTCCCTCTGCCTGTGTCTCTGCCTCTTTCTCTCTCTCTCTGTAACTATCATAAATAAATAAAAATTAAAAAAAAACAATCTGAAAATAATTGGTTGGAGAACTATTTACCATTCAAATGGTCCTCAAAAGAAAGCAGTGAAAAAAAAAAAGAAAGAAAGCAGTGGTAGCCATCCATATATCAGATAAACTAAAATTTGCCCCGAAGACTATAGTGAGAGATGAAGATGGACACTAAATCATACTTAAAGGATCTATCCAACAAGAGGGCTTAACAATCCTCAATATATATTCCCCGAATATCGGAGCTGACAAATATTTAAACCAATTAATAACGAAAGTGAAGAAATACTTAGATAATAATTATCTTATACTTGGTGACTTCAATCTAGGTCTTTCTACCCTCGATAGGTCTTCTAAGCACAACATCTCCAAGGAAACGAGAGCTTTAAATGATACACTGGAGCAGATAGATTTCACAGATATCTACAGAACATTACATCCAAACTGAACTGAATAAACATTCTTCTCAAGTGCACATGGAACGTTCTCCAGAAGAGACCACATACTGGGTCACAAATCACGTCTGAACCGATACCAAAAGATTCGGATCATCCCCTGCATATTCTCAGACCATAATGCCTTAAAATTAGAACTAAATCACAACAAGAAGTTTGGAAGGACCTCAAAAACATGGAGGTTAAGGACCATCCTGCTAAAAGATGAAAGGTTCAACCAGGAAATTGAGGAAGAATTAAAAGGATTCATGGAAACTAATTGGAATGAAGATACAAATGTTCAAAATCTTTGGCATGCAGCAAAAGCAGTCCTAAGGGGGAAATACATCACAACAGAAGCATCCATTCAAAAACTGGAAAGATCTCAAATACAAAAGCTAACCTTACTCATAAAGGAGCTAGAGAAAAAAACAGCAGCTAGATCCTACACCCAAATAGAATAAGAGATTTAATTATAATTAGAGCAGACCTCAAGGAAACTGAGACCATAAGAAATGTGGAACAGATCAACAAAACCAGGAGTTGGTTCTTTGAAAGAATTAATACCATACGTAAACCATTAGCCAGTCTTATTAAGAAGAGAGACAAGACTCAAATTAATAAAATCATGAATGAGAAAGGAGAGATCACTACCAACACCAAGGAAATACAAACGATTTTAAAAACATATTATGAACAGCTATACGGAAATAAATTAGGCAATCTAGAAGAAATGGACGCTTTCCTGGAAAGCCACAAACTACCAAAACTGGAACAGGAAGACATAGAAAACCTAAACAGGCCAATAACCAGGGAGGAAATTGAAGCAGTCATCAAAAACCTCCCAAGTCACAAAAGTCCAGGGCCAGATGGCTTCCCAGGGGAAATCTATAAAACGTTTAAAGAAGAAACCATACCTCTCCTACTAAAGCTGTTTGGAAAGATAGAAAGAGATGGAGTACTTCCAAATTCGTTCTATGAAGCCAGCATCACCTTAATTCCAAAATCAGACAAAGACCCCACCTAAAAGGAGAATACAGACCAATATCCCTGATGAACATGGATGCAAAAATTCTCAACAAGATACTAGCCAATAGGATCCAACAATACATTAAGAATATTATTCACCATAACCAAGTAGGATTTTCCCCGGGACACAAGGCTGGTTCAACACGTGTAAAAAAATCAATGTCATTCATCATATCACCAAGAGAAAAACCAAGAACCATATGATCCTCTCATTAGATGCAGAGAAAGCATTTGACAAAATAGAGCATCCATTCCTGATCAAAACTCTTCAGAGCGTAGGGATAGAGGGAACATTCCTCGACATCTTAAAAGCCATCTACGAAAAGCCCACAGCAAATATCATTCTCAGTGGGGCAGCACTGGGAGCCTTTCCCCTAATATCAGGAAAAAGACAGGGATGTCTACTCTCACCACTGCTATTCAACATAGTCTGGAAGTCCTAGCATTAGCAGTCAGACAACAAAAAGACATTAAAGGCATTCAAATTGGCAAAGAAGCAGTCAAAATCTCCCTCTTCTCAGATGACATGATACTCTACCTAGAACACCCAAAAGCCTCCACCCCAAGATTGCTAGAACTCATACAGCAATTTGGTAGCATTGCAATATAAAAACTCAATATCCAGAAATCAATGGCATTTCTATACACTGACAATGAGACTGAGGAAAGAGAAATTAAGGAGTCAATTTCATTTACAGTTGCACCCAAATCAAAAGATCCCTAGGAATAAACCTAACCAAGGAGGTAAATGATCTAGACCCTAAAAACAATAGAACACTTCTGAAAGAAATTGAGGAAGACACAAAGAGATGGAAAAATATTCCATGCTCATGGAAGGGCGGAATTAATATTGTGAAAATGTCAATGCTACCCAGGCAATGTACACATTTAATGCAATCCCTATCAAAATACCATGGACTGGGATCCCCCGGTGACGCAGCGGTTTGGCGCCTGCCTTTGGCCCAGGGCGCAATCTTGGAGAACCGGGATCGAATCCCACATCAGGCTCCCGGTGCATGGAGCCTGCTTCTCCCTCTGCCTATGTCTCTGCCTCTCTCTCTCTCTTGTGACTACCAAAAATAAATTAATTAATTAATTAAAAAAATACCATGGACTTTCTTCAGAGAGTTAGAACTAATTATTTTAAGATTTGTGTGGAATCAGAAAAGACCCCGAAAGCCAGGGGAATTTTAAAAAAGAAAACCATATCTGGGGGCATCACAATGCCAGATTTCAGGTTGTACTACAAAGCTGTGGTCATCAAGAGAGTGTGGTACTGGCACAAAAACAGACACAGAGATCAATGGAACAGAATAGAGAACCCAGAAGTGGACCTTGAACTTTATGGTCAACTAATATTCGATAAAGGAGGAAAGACTATCCATTGGAAGAAAGACAGTCTCTTCAATAGATGGTGCTGGGAAGATTGGACATCCACCTTCAGAAGAATTAAACTAGACCACTCTCTTTCACCATAAACAAA
Organism: Canis lupus baileyi; assembly: GCF_048164855.1. Classification (NCBI taxonomy): domain Eukaryota; kingdom Metazoa; phylum Chordata; class Mammalia; order Carnivora; family Canidae; genus Canis; species Canis lupus. The sequence continues at coordinate 32,322,669 of NC_132871.1, read as the reverse complement.
GATAAACTCAAAATGGATGAAAGATCTAAATGTGAGACAAGAATCCATCAAAATCTTAGAGGAGAACACAAGCAACACCCGTTTTAAACTTGGACGCAGCAACTTCTTGAAACGTACATCCATGAAGGCAAAAGAAACAAAAGCAAAAATGAACTATTGTGACTTCATCAAGATAAGAAGCTTCTGCACAGCAAAGGATACAGTCAACAAAACTAAAAGACAACCCAAGCATGGGAGAAGATATATGCAAAAGACGTTTCAGATAAAGGGCTAGTTTCCAAGATCTATAAAGAACTTCTTAAAATCAACACCAAAGAGACAAACAATCCAATCATGAAGTGGGCAAAAGACATGAAGAGAAATCTCACAGAGGAAGACACTGACATGGCAACATGCACATGAAAACATGCTCTGCATCACTTGCCCTTAGGGATATACAAATCAAAACCACAATGAGATACCACCTCACACCAGTGAGAATGGGGAAAATTAAAAAGGCAGGAAACCACAAATGTTGGAGAGGATGCGAAGAAAAGGGAACCCTCTTACACTGCTGTTCGGAATGTGAACTAGTGCAGTCACTCTGGAAAACTGTGTGGAGGTTCCACAAAGTGTTAAAAATAGACCTGCCCGATGACTCAGCAATTGCACTATTGGGGATTTACCCCAAAGATTCAGATGCAATGAAACGCCGGGACACCTGCACCCCGATGTTTATAGCAGAATGTCCACAATAGCCAAACAGTGTCAGGAGCCTTGGTGTCCATCAACAGATGAATGGATAAAGAAGATGTGGTTTATGTATACAATGGAATAATATTCAACCATTAGAAACGACAAATACCCAACATTTGTTTCAACGTGGATGGAACTGGAGGCTATTATGTTGAGTGAAGTAAGTCAATCGGAGAAGGACAAACAGTGTATGTTCTCATTCCTTCAGGGAATATAAATAATAGTGAAAGGGAATATAAGGGAATGGAGAAGAAACGTTTGGGAAATATCAGAAAGGGAGAGAGATCATAAAGACTCCTAACTCTGGGAAAAGAACTAGCAGTGCTGGAAGGGGAGGAGGGCGGGGGGTGGGGGTGAATGGGTGACGGGCACTGAGGGGGACACTTGACGGGATGAGCACTGCGTGTTATTCTGTATGTTGGTCAATTGAACACCAATAAAAAATAAATTTATTTAAATAAAAGATCAAACAACTGCATATTTATGCTGCCAACATGGGAGTACCGAAATATAGAAACCAATTAACAACAAACGTACAGGAACACACTGATAATAATACAATGACTGGGGATTTTAACACCCACTTAGGGCAATGGACCGCGTCTATGCAGAAAATCAACAGGGGAACAATAGGCTTGACACACTGGACCAAAGTGACTCAACAGATATAGTCTGAACATTTCTTCCTAAAGCAGAATACACATTCCTTTCAAGTGTACATGGGACATTCTCCAGAATAGATTATATCATGGACCACAAATCAGCCCTCAACAGGTACAACAGGTACAAGAAGGATGGTATAACACCATGTATATTTTCGGACGACGACGCTATGAAACTTGAAGTCGACAGTAAGAAAAAATTTGGACAGACCAAATATTTGTGGAGATTATGATCATCCTACCAGAGAAGGAATGGAGTAACCAGGAAATTAAAGAGGAAATTTAAAACAAATGAAAATGAAAACATGTTTCTTCAAACCTCTAGGATGTAGCAAAGACAGTCCTTAGAGGGAAGTAGATAGCAATACAGGCCTACCTCAAGAATCAAGAAGTCTCCAATACACAACACAACACTACACCTAAAGGAGCTGGAAAAGGAATAGGGAACAAATTCTAAAGCCTCCTTAAGAAGGAAAAAATAAAGATGAGAGCAGAAATAATCAATACAGAAACAACAAAACAGTAGAATGGAATAATGAAACTAAGAACTGGTTCTTCAAAATAACTAAGAAAATGGATCAAGCCCTAGCCAGCCTTATCAACAAGAAAACAGAAAAGAACTAAATAAATAAAATCACAAAAGAGAGAAGAGAGATCACAATCAACTCCAGAAAATAAGACAATTATAAGGGAATACTATAAAAGATTATACGCTAACAACCTGGGAGACCAGGAAGAATTGGAGAGATCCCTAGAAATGTGCAAACGAGCAAAACTGAAAGAGGAAGAAATAGAAAATGTGACTAGACCCATAACTAGCAAAGGAATTTAATCAGCAAGGCACCTGGGTGCCTCAGTGGTTGAGCATCTGCTTTGGCTCACGTCATGATCCCGGGGTCCTGGGGAATAATGTCCCACATCAGGCTCCCTGCGTGGAGCCTCATTTTCCCCCTGCCTATACCCCTGCCTCTCTGTGTCTTGCATGAATACATAAATAAAATATTTAAAAAAGAAAAAAGATAAAAAGATGAGAAACACCCAAATAAAATCACAAATGAGATAAGAGAAATAACAACCAAAACTAGAGAAATAAAAACGTTTATAAGAGAACATTATGAAAAATCATATGCCAGCAACCTAGAACCTGGAAGAAATAGATCAATTCCAGGAAATATATAAAACAGCAAAAATGAAAAAGGAAGAAATAAGAAACTAGAACACACAGATAACCTGCAACAAAATTGAATCAGCAATCAGGAATCTCCCAACAAGAGATGCTTAGATCAATAGAATAGAATGGAATGCCGAAAAAAGATACAAACCTGTAACTCTATGATCCATTAATCGACAACAAGGCAGCAGGGAATATCCAATGGCACAAAGACAGTCTCTTCAACAAACCCTAACCCTGACCCCAGGATAAGAAGAAATGGTGTTGGGAAAACCAGGCAGCCACATGCAGAAGAATGAAACTGGACCACTTTCTTACACAATATATATAAAAAATAAATTCAAAATGGATGAAAGACCTAAATTTGATACCTGAAACCATAAAAGGAAGAAAAGATAGGCAACAAGGTCTTTGACGTTGGCCATTGGATCTTCTTTCTAGATGTGCCTCTGAGTTGAGGGAAACAAAAGCAAAAATACTCTTGGGACTTCATCAAATTCAAAAGCTTCTGCAAAATGAAAGAAACAACCAACGCTAAAAGGCAACATACAAAATGAAAGGAGATATTTGTAAATAACACATCCAATAAACAGTTAGTATGCAAAATACGCAAAGCAAATATAAATTTCAACCTCCTAAACACAAATTATCCAACTGCAGATGGGTAGAAGACATGAATGGACTTTGTCTCTGACAAGACATCCAGATGGCCACCAGACACCGAAAGACACTCCGCGTCACCCATCATCAGGGAAATTCAAATGAAAACCACAATAAGATGTCACCTGACAGCCGACAGAATGGCTAAAATTAACAACAGAAGAAACAACAGGTGTTGTTGAGGCTATAGAGAAGAGGGAACCCCCCCTTACACTCCTGGTGGGCATGCGAACAGTTGCAGCCACTGTGAAAAACACTGTGGAGGGTCCTCGAGACGTTAAAAATAGGGAATCCCTGGGTGGTGCAGCGGTTTGGTACCTGCCTTTGGCCCATGTCGCGATCCTGGAGACCTGGGATCGAATCCCACGTCAGACTAACAGTGCACGGAGCCTGCTTCTCCCTCTGCCTGTGTCTCTGCCTCTCTCTCTTTGACTATCATAAAAAAATTAAAAAGAAGTTAAAAATAGCGCTACCCTACGATTCCAAAATTGCAGAGCTAGGTATTTACCCCGAGGATACAAAAGTCTTTTAGTACATTCCAAGTAGGACATGCAGATCAGTGTTTGTAGCAGCGTTATCAACAACAGCCAAACTGTGGATACAGCCCAGATGTCCATCGACTGATGAATGGGCAGAGATGATGTGGTAAATATACGCACTGCGACATCACTCGGCCATCAGAAGCGATGAAATGAAGCCATTTACAATGATGTGGGAGAAGTGGAAAGGACTTATGCTTAATGAACTCAGTCAGGCAGAGAAAGATATGAAATACCATACAATTGCATTCACATGTGAATTTTAAGAAACCAGACAAACTGGCAAAGGGGCAGAGGGGGGGATGAGAGAAGCAAACAAAAAAACACGCTCTTTTTTTTTTTTAAAGATTTTATTTGTTTATTCATGATAGTCACAGAGAGAGAGAGAGAGAGAGAGAAGCAGAGCGAGAAGCAGGCTCCATGCACCGGGAGCCCGACGTGGGATTCGATCCCGGGTCTCCAGGGCCAAAGGCAGGCGCCAAACCGCTGCGCCACCCAGGGATCCCAAAAAACACACTCTTAACCACAGAGAATCAACTAATAAATACCAGAGGAAGGTGAGGGAGATGGGGAATCAGAGGATGGGGACAGTGGAGTGCACCTGTGGCCAGTACCAGGCGTTGTAACCAAGAGTTGAATCACTATGTGGTAAACCTGAAACTATATCATACTGTGTATACAAACAGAAATTCAAGTAAAACTTTAAAATAATAATTGGTAGTATTGATGAAACACGTACGCACTAGAGATAAAATCAGAAAGGCAACTGAAAATCCAAATAAAGAGTCTTTAGAGCCACAAATCCCCTCCTAGCTCAGCTCGGTAGAAGCCTGCCATGTCTATTCTGACACCATCAGAAGCTTGGATTTTGATTCTCTGGGGAGGCCACTGACTTGGTGGAGTCAGGCTATCTTTGAACCCAAAACCTAAATAGAACGCATAAAACTAAACGGCCCAAGATGCTAGGAGTCCCAGTGCAGGCACATGCCAAGTCCCAAACTCTAACCATACACAGACATAACCCTAACCCTACACTTAATCGTAATGTTAACCTAACCCTTAAACAAGACCCATCACTAATCGAAAAACAAACACAAACCCCAAGACCAAAACACATTCACTGAACCTTCCTGCCAACCCTCACCCTAACTCCTAAATGCAGGTGCACCTAAACTTAGGTTTCCTTAACCCTGACCCCTACATTAAATCTAACACGAACCCTAACCTCTAACCCTATCCTTAAAATAAGGTATTCAAATCCTATTCCTAATCTTAACCTGTACCCTAACCCTAACCCTCTAATACTAATCGTATCTCATACCGCAAACTGTAACCTAACCCATACCCTAAAGCCAACCCCTAACCCACTCCCTAATCCTATATCTTGCCCTTTTCCAAAACCGTACCCTGACCCTGACCTGACCCTAACCCTAACCAAAAACTAACACTAACCCTAGCCCTAACCCCTATCCTAATCCTAACCCTCGCCCTAACCCTAAACCTAGCCCTAACATTAACTCTAACCCTTAACTCTATCCCCTAACTCTAACCCCTAACAATAACTCACACCCTAACCCCTAACCCTAACTGCAAACCTAAGCCCAACCCTAACTCTAACCATAACCCTATCCCCAACTCCTAACCTCCTGCCCTCATCCCTAGAGCCTAAACCCTAACACTAACACTAAATCCTGTCCCTTACCCTAACAACCATCCTAACTCTTAACACTGACCAATACCTTTATGCCTCACCTAACCTCTAATTCGTAACCATAAGCATAATCACTAACCCCTAACATCTAACCTAAGGCTAACCACCAACTTCCTCCCCTCCCCTAACCCTACCATTCATTCTACCCTTTCACTTACACTGTGGTTCTGAGGAGTCCCTTCTGATATGGACGTGGCCCCCAATGGCTCCTCCAGATTCCTCCAAGGGGTCCTGAGGAAGCCGGGCTCCTGTGAGTGTGGACGTGGCCCCACGTGTTCCTGAGTCATAGTCAACGGGTCCTGAGGACGCTGGGTCTCCTGTCACTGTGGACTATGCCTCACATCCTCTGGAAGCCTCACAGCAAGTCCTCAGGAGGCCGGGGGCTCCTGTCAGCCTGGACATGGCCCCACGTCCCCCAGAAAACTCACCGCAGGTCCTGAGGAGGCTGTGGGCTCCTGTCAGCATACACGCAGCCCCTTATGTCCCAAAGCCAAAGTGCAGGTCCTGAGGAAGACAGGGTTCCTGTCAACATTGAGGTGGTCCCACATTTTCCTCAAGCCTCACCATAAGACCTGAGGAGGCTGGGGGCTCCTGTCAGCATGGACGTGGCCTCAAATCTTCCCAAAACTTCACAGTGTGTCCTGAGGAGGCTGGAGACTCCTGTCACTGTGGATGCGGCACCCACAGTTTTATTTTTTTTATTTTTTTTTTTAATTTTTTTTTCAATTTTTTTTATTTATTTATGATAGTCACAGAGAGAGAGAGAGAGAGAGGCAGAGACACAGGCCGAGGGAGAAGCAGGCTCCATGCACCGGAAGCCCGATGTGGGATTCGATCCCGGGTCTCCAGGATCGCGCCCTGGGCCAAAGGCAGGCGCCAAACCGCTGCGCCACCCAGGGATCCCCACCCACAGTTTTCTTAGGCCTCACCACAGGCCCTGACAAAGCTGGGGTCTTCTGTCCACATGGACGCATCCACATATTTCCCCAAGTCTACACCAGGGGTCCTGAGGAAGTCAGCGTCCTGTTGTGTCCATGTGGCCCCAAGTCCTCCTGTAGCGTAGCTGAGGGTTTGAGGAGGCCAGGGCTCCTGTAACCATGAATGCGGCCCCCCGCTTCCAGAAGCCTCAACTTATGTCCTGAGGGGCCCGGGAGCTCCTGCCAGAGTGAACGCGTCGCCATATCTTCCGGAAGCCTCCCCACAGTTCCTGAGGCTGCTCAGGGGTGCCGGTCAGCGTGGATGTGGGCCCACAAGTTCCTGAAACCTCCCCGCCAGTCCTGAGATGCTCAGGGCTCCTGTCACCGTGAATGTGGGCCCACATCTTCCTGAAGCCTCCCCGTGGGTCCTGAGGCAGCCCAGGGGCTCCTGTCAGGGTGGATGTGGAGCCACATCTTCCTAAAGCCTCAACGCGGGTCCTGAGGAGACCGCGGTTCCTGTCAGCATGAATGTGGCCCAATTTCCCCCTGAAGACTCCCCGCGGGTCCTGAGGAGGCTGCAGCTCATCAGCATAGATGCATCCCCATGTCTTCTGCAGGCCTCCCCAGCACAGGCTGACTCCTGTTAGCGCAGGCAGAGGAGGCCTACTGCACATGCGTGCCCCATGGGAGGGGCCTGGGCTCAGGCGCCCCCTGCGGGATGCTCTGGTGCTACAGGAGCCTCTGCAGGAGCCAGCAGGTGCTCTATGGGCCGCACCTGCCTCCTTTCAGGCTCCAGCTGGGGCCTGTTAGCTTCGGAAACAATTCACTGAAAAGGAGCCCAACACCCGGCTTCCCAGAAATACTTAAGGACAAGGAATTGGAGCCCACAGGACGTGAAATGAAATGTGGACCTAACTTTTACCACGTCCTGCAAAACTCACTCAACCGTCTTCCACTGTGGGCGGGACCGCGGGTTGGTGCAGCCACCCTGGAAACAGTGTGGAGGCCCCTCAAGAAGATACAAATAGAGCCGCCCTGCAACCAGCAGGTGAACGGCCTGGAGCTCACTCCGAAGATACAGATGCAGTGAGACTTGGGACACCTGCACCCCAATGTCCACAGCAGCTGGGGCCACAGTAGCCACACTGTGGGAGGAGCCTCGGTACCCTCTTCCAGATGATGGATAAAGAGGATGGGAGATAGATGATGGTCATAGAGAGAGGAATGGTACTCAGATATCAAAGAGAAGGAAATCTTTCCATTTGCAATAATGTGGATAGAACTAAAGGGATCATGTTAAGTGAAGTAAGTCACTCGGGAAAGAGAATGACCATGTGGTTTCATTCATAGGTGGAATTAAAGAAGCAAAGCAGATGAACAACTGTGAAGGGAAGGAAAAACAAATAAGATGAAAACAGATGCAGGGAATACAGACCCTTAATGATAGGAAACAAAATGAGGGTAGCTGGAGGGGACAGATAATGGGGGACAGGCATGAAGGAGGGCCCGTGATGTCTCGAGCACTGCTGTTATCTCCAACTGATGAATCCCTGAATTCTTCCTCTGAAAGTATAATACACTATACGTTAATTAATTGGGTTTAAATTAAGTTAAAAAAATCAGTTCTTTCAGAGCACATTTCCTTCTGGACTCTCTATTTTGCTCATTCAGCTTATGCCGGGACCACCACCCGTGGGTCTGGTTTGTCTATGTAGGCTCCACGCCTCATCCTTGGCCCAGCATAGGGCTAGAACTCACAACCCCTGAGATCAGGACCGGAGGTGAGGTCAGGAGTCGGATGCTTAACCGACGGAGCCAGCCAGGAGTCTGAGAACCACACTGCTTTATCTCTGTGACATCTTTTGAAATAGGAAAGTGCTGCATCCCACTCTGTCATGCTTCTCCAATACTGATTTGCTGTCCGGGGTCATTTGTTGTGGGGGTTGGATGTTATGGGTTTTTCTTTTCCTATTTCTAACATCTGCCACCATGATTTTGATAGGAATGACATTGAAACTGAGGGTGGCTTCAGGAACTGCGGACATGTTCACAAGATGAGGCTCCCACCCCACAAGCCCAGGACGGCCTCCCAGAGCCTGGTTTGGCTCAGTGCACAAGTCTTGTGCTCCTTTGGTTCAGTCTCATTATTTATTGTCCTTGATGCTCCTGAGAAGGGCGTCACATCCTTCATTTCCTTCCTGAGTGCTCATTGTCAGGACACAGCAAGGCTACTCTGCTCTGTAGGGTCAGTTTGTGTCCTGTGACTTTTGAACTCACTCCTTAATTCTAACAGGATTTGGTGGAGGCTCTTGGGTTTCTCATTTCTAGTACCTCTTCTTCAGCATATAGGGACAGTGTGACGTCCCCGTTACAGGTGTGGAACCTTTGTTGTTTACAGCTTAATGTCCTAGAAAGCCCCAGAATTGAATCAAACCTGAGCCCAGGCCAAGGGCAGGAAGCCCATATTAGAATGAGAACAGGGCTCAATTCCCTTGAAGGCCCCATATCAAAATGTAAACAGAACTTGAGGAATTTCTTCTGCCCTTCTGGAGGTCCCTGAGACCAGCCCTTAAAACTAAGCTAAAACCCACCTCAGGGTCCAAGTCCCTGCTCTGCTGTGTTGGGTATACTTCGATACAAGATCGAGCTTGTAAATAATCCCTCGTGTGTTTGCATCGGAATCGGCTTCTTGGTGGTTTCTCAGATTCGCAATCTTGGGCACAACAGTCTGAGGTAAAAAACAAAACCAAAGAAACTCGGACGCGGGCAGAGTGAAAGCAGGGTTCTGAGAGAAGCGGCAGAGATCCGGGGGCTTGGCGGCTCCTTTGGTTCCTGCAGCCTGCAGCCTGGGGGGCAGAATCCTCAGCCCCAGAGCCAGAGGACCCAGTGTCCCCACCCGAATCCTCCCATCAGCGCGGAGTCTCAGGGAGCAGCACAGCGCCGCCCGCTGGAGCCCAGAGATGCTGACACCCACCCCGTCTCTGATCCCCGCAGGTGCATATCCCAGGCAGATGTGCACCTGACAATCTGCACCACATCCCATCCCCAGAACCCACACAGACCACTCGCTTTCACCAAGTTGTCAGACCACAGAGGCTGTAGAGCTTCAGCTCTGCCTGGAAAGTATGGTCTAGCTTCCTTTGTACTTTGTGCTTTATTTTCATTTATTTTCTTTGATTCTTTTATATTAATTGCCTTACTTTAATTTTTATGTATGTACCTTATAAATTTCTTATTTTTACTTTCATAGTATTTTAATTGTTTCTTTTTTTAATTTTTTCAATTTATTTATGATAATCACAAACAGAGAGAAAGAGAGAGAGAGAGAGAGAGAGAGAGAGGTAGAGACACAGGCAGAGGGAGAAGCAGGCTCCAGGCACTGGGAGCCCGATGTGGGATTTGATCCAGAGTCTGCAGGATCGTGCCCTGGACCAAAGGCAGGCACTAAACCGCTGCGCCACCAGGGATCACTTTAATTCTTTCTATATTGGGAGTTAGAATCTTTTAACAAGCAGGCCAAAATAATCTGTTGGTTTTTTTTTGGGGGGGGGGGCAGTTGTTATTTTTTTTCTTGAATTTCTTTTTCTTCCTTCTTTCTTTTCTGGAAAAAATAATGAGATGGAGAAATTCACCTCCATAAAATAACATGAGGTTCTAATCACAGCCAGGAAGATATCGATACATATATATGATGTCTAACTACAGTTTAAAACAATGATTATAAAGATAGCAGCTGGGCTGGATAAAGAGCACAGAAGAAAACTAGAGAAACGTTTACTGTAGAAATAAAAGAACTAAAATCTAGTCAGGCCAATGTTAAAAATGCTATAACTGAGATGCAGTCCCAAGTGGAAACCTTAAAAATAAGAAAGGTTATGGACCACAGAGACAGACGTAGGGAAGTCAGCCACTTATTAATACAATAACATTCATACCATAGGAGACTCAGAAGATGAAGAGAGAGAAAAGGTGGGACTTGCTTAGACATTAGAAACGACAAATTCCCACCATGTACTTCAAGGTGGATGGAACTGGAAGGTATTATGCTGAGTGAAGTAAGTCAATCCGAGGACAAACATTTTATGTTCTCATTCATTTGGGGAATATAGATAATAGTGAAAGGGAATATAAGGGAACGGAGAAGAAATGAGTGGGAAATATCAGAAAGGGAGACAGAACATAAAGACTCCTAACTCAGGGAAATGAACTAGGGGTGATGGAAGGGGAGGATGGCGGGCGGTGGGGGTGAATGGGTTATGGGCACTGAGGGGGGCATTTGACAGGATGAGCAGTGGGTGTTATTCTGTATGTTGGCAAATTGACACCAATAAAGTATAAAATTATTATTAAAAATAAAGGAAGAAAGAAAGAAAGAAAGAAGAAAGAAGAAGAAAGAAAAAGAAAGAAAGAAAGAAAGAATGAGTGGCACCTGTGTGGCTCTGTCAGTTAAGCTTTTCCCTTAGGCTCAGATCAGGATCCAGGTCCCAAGGAAGGCTCCCTGTTCAGCAGGGAACCTGCTTCTCCCTCTCCCTCTGCCCCTCTCGTTCATGCTTTATCTCTCCTCTCTCGCTCAAAAAAATAGAAAACATCTTTGAAAAAGAAACAAACATACAGGGATCCCTGGGTGGCGCAGCGGTTTGGCGCCTGCCTTTGGCCCAGGGCGCGATCCTGGAGACCCAGGGTTGAATCCCACATCGGGCTCCCGGTGCATGGAGCCTGCTTCTCCCTCTGCCTGTGTCTCTGCCTCTCTCTCTCTCACTGTGTGCCTATCATAAATAAAAAAAAAAGAAACAAACAAACCCACAAGGAAAAGAAATCGCCCATTTAGAAGAATTTCAAACAATTTGTGAAGACATTCCAGCCTCAAGTTCATGAGCATAGCTTCCCACTCTTAAGTGTGGAATACACATAGTAACTTTCTACTACAAAATATAATATGAAAAACTTAAAATATTGATAATATAATAATATAATAATAATTAATAATAATAATAAGTTTACTATGGAGAAAGCTGACAAACACTACCTCAGCAAGATGATCAGATCGATATCAAGACTGATAAATCATGTTGATAGTATCTATCCTTTATATGATATAATGAAAATGGCAGTATATCTCTGTATATAATCCACAACAACAGTTCAGTCATGAGATAAACAACAGACATGTCCCAGCTGAGGGAAATTTTACAAAATACTCTACTTCTCAAAGTGTTCCAGTTCAACAACAAAAAGGAAAGGCTGAAAGACTGTCACAATCCAGAGGAGCCTAAGGAAACATGAGGACAAATGGAATGTGATATGAGGGATGGAAACTTAGCAAAAACTAAGGAAATCTGTATAAAGTATGGTCTTTGTTTTCGTTTTTGTTTTTGTTTTTTGTTTTTTGTTTTTGGTCTTTGTTTAAAACGAATTTTTTAATATTGATTCATTAGCTAATATTTGTACCGTACTGATATAAAATATCAATCATTGGAGAAATTGAGTGCAAGTGCATGCGAATGCTCTGTACTATCTTCTCAATTTCCCTATAAATCTTTGTTTTTTCCTAATAAATAAGATTTATTTTGAAAATTGACTTAAATGAATGAGGCTCCAAATGTGAAGACATTTTTAGAATAGTTGAATTAACTTTTGCCTTATTCTTAAAGAGTTCCTTCGATGGAAACAAAGTAAGAATTTAAGATCAGAAGGAAAGAAAAACACTTATGAACACGTACAATGCCTCCTCAACCTGAAAAGCAGGAACGGATAATAGCAAAAATCAGATAAAAATACTTCTATTATAATAGACACCATATTGCAAGTGCATTTAAAATTAGCAGCGCATAACATTTATTTCCTTGACATTTGTCTTCAAAAGAGTTCACAGTGTTTCAGTGTCAGTTGAAACAGTGGAAGAATCTCAGGGAAGAATCCTTCACATAATAATAGGACCATTGGTCATAATGTCTCTCATTTCATTCCAAATCCATAAAGATGCATTTGCTGATGAGTGACTGAGCTGTGAAGAAAGAGATGAGAAACCCTCATCCCTCTGAATTACTTGTGTCAGAATATTTTCACCATAGTACCACGGATAGTAAATTATCCTTATTAACAGGAAATATGTCTCAGATTGGAATCTGAGCAATCAGATGGGCAGAGAAAAATTGCTTTGACTCGCTCTTCATCTTTTAAAGACAAAGGAGAGCTTCTCTATGTACAAACTCAGTTGTCAAGATAGCCTTAGGGAATAAGAGTCTGCAGCATGGAATCCCGCTGCGCAGCTGGGAAGCCAGTGCCCCAGGTCTTCCTGATCCCAAATCCCTGGGCCTGTCCCCCAACAGAAGCTGCCATGCTGAGGTCATTTGCAATTGCTCTCTTAGGAGCTCTGGGGAAGGGGGAAGGAGATAGTTAGGATGGAACGGGAAGCATGGAGGCCAAGAAAATTAAGGCCATTCCAATTTAAATTCAGTGTTAGCCCAAGTCCTCCCATCCCAGGTCCCTGTGAAGAAGAGCTGAAATTTACATTACTTCAGTTACAGGAAAAAAACAAAAGTTTACAGCTTAATGACCTAGAAAGCCCCACAATAGAATCAAAACTGAGCCCAGGCCAAGGGCAGGAAGCCTCTATTAGAATGAGAACAGAGCTCAATGCCCTTGAATGTCCCATATCAAAATGTAAACAGAACTTGAGGAATTGCTCCAGCCCTTCTGGAGGTCTCTGAGACCAGCCCTTAAAACTAAGCTAAAACCCGCCTCGGGATCCAAGTCCCTGCTCCACTCTGTTGGGTATACTTGGACACAAGCTCGAGCTTGTAAATAAACGCATGTGTGTTTGAAGCAGTGTTGGCTTCTCCGTGGTTTCTTGGATTCGCAGTCTTGGGCACAACACTCTGAGATAAAAAAACAAAACCAAAAGAAGCTCGGACACAGGTAGAGCAAACGCAGGTTTCTGAGAGAATCAGCGAGACCCGGGGGCTTGGGGGCTCTTCTGTGGAGGCCCATGCAGACTGGGGGACCAGATGCTCACCCCAGAGCCAGAGGGCCCAGAGACCCCACCTGCATCCCTCCCATCAGGGGGGTCTCAGGGAGCAGCACTGCACCGCCCACTGGAGGCCAGAGGTGCTTAGAAGGCCCACCCCGCCTCTGACCCCGCAGGTGCATCTACCTGCACCTGATAATCAGCGCCAGAGCCCATCCCCAGACCCTGCACAGACCACTCACTGCCACCATGTTGTCGCATAAAAATGGATGTTCTTTCTAGATATGCTTCTGAGGTGCGGGAAACAAAAGCAAAAATACTATTGGGACTTCATCAAATTGAAAAGCTTCTGCAAAGTGAAGGAAACAACCAAAGATAAAAGGCAACATAGAGGAGGAGGGGCAAGATTGCGGAAGTGTAGTGTCCCCAAATCACCTGTCCCCACGAAATTACCTAGATAACCTTCAAATCATCCTGAAAATCTACGAATTTGGCCTGAGATTTAAACAGAAATGAGATCGAATGCTACAGTGAGAAAAGTTCGTGATTCTATCAAAGTAGGAAGAGGGAAAAATAAATAAAGAACAAAAGACATCCAAGGGTGAGGGGCCCTGCAAGGAGCCGGGCTAAGGCCGGGGCGAGTGCCCACAGGACAGAAGAGCTCTGTCCTGGGAGAAGGAGGAGCTGCACTAATCTTCCAGGGTGGAATGGCGCCTTCAAGGAGTCAGAGAAGGACCCCAGGAAAGCGGAGAAGCCCTCGGGCTCCCTGGGACACTAACAGACACAGCACTCCCAGAAGAGTGCACCGAGCTCCCTAAGGGCTGCAGGGAACATGCATTGACCCCGGACCAGCTCTGAGGGGCTTGGGCGGTGGCTCTGTGCGGAGGGGTTTGCATGGCCCCAGGAGCAGCTTGGTGGCGGTGCCTCCTGCAGATGAAGAGGCTCCATGCTGAGGGGGCTGCGGGGCTCTGGGAGCAACTCGGAGGGGCTTGGGCGGTGGCTCCACAGTGAGGCGGCTATGCAGCCAGAAGTGAGAATCCAACAGGGCAGGCCCTGGAGCACAGGGCGCCGGGACACAGCCCAGGATTCAGCCTCCCCCAAGACAGGAAGAGGCCCGGATGGCCCAGGACAGCAAGGACGCTCCTGCCCAGAGCTGAGCAGATCAGCGGCCCTGCCCCAGAGCCTCCAGGCCCTAGAGATGTACTGCTCCCAAGTTACTGTGGGAGCTGAATACAGGTTTCCAGAGCTGGCCGCTGACACTGGGGTTGTTCCTCCTGGGGCCTCACGGGTTAAACTACCCGCACTGAGACCTGCACCAGGCAGGGGACAGAGCAGATCCCCAAAGGGCTAACACCTGAAAATCAGCACAAAAGGCCCCTCTCCCAGAAGACCAGCTAGACGGATAATTTCCAGGGGAAGTCAAGGGACTTAAAGTATATAGAATCAGAAGATACTCCCCCATGATTTTTTTTTCATTTCTGTTTGCTTCCCCACCCTTTTGCCCCCTTTCTTTCTTTTTCTTTCTTTTTGTTCTCTTTTCTCCTTCTTTCTTTCTTTATTCTTTTTCAATTTTCTCTTTTCTTTCCTTCTTTCTCTCCTCTCTTTTTCTCCTTTTCCCAATACAATTTGTTTTTGGCCACTCTGCACTCAGCAAAATGACTAGAAGGAAAACCTTACCTCAAAGAAAGAATCAGAAACAGGCCTCTCTCCCACAGAGTTACAAAATCTGGATTACAATTCAATGTCAGAAAGCCAATTCAGAAGCACTATTATACAGCTACTGGTGGCTCTAGAAAAAAGCATAAAGGACTCAAGAGACTTCATGACTGCAGAATTTAGATACAATCAGGCCGAAATTAAAAATCAATTGAATGAGATGCAATATAAACTAGAAGTCCTAACGACGAGGGTTAAGGAGGTGGAAGAACGAGGGAGTGACATAGAAGACAAGTGGATTGAAAGAGGGAAACTGAGGAAAAAAGAGACAGACAACTAAAACACCAGGAAGACAGATTAAGGGAAATAAACGAGAGCCTGAGGAAGAAAAAGCAACGTGTAATTTGGGTTCCCAAGGGCGCCGAAAGGGGCAGAGGGCCAGAATAAGTATTTGAACAAATCCTAGCTGAAAACTTTCCTAATCTGGGAAGGGAAACAGGCATTCAGATCCAGGAAATAGAGTGATCCCCCCCCCTAAAGTCAATAAAAACCGTCCAACACCTTGACATTTAATAGTGAAGCTTGCAAATTCCAAACATATCCAGAAGATGCTTAAAGCAGTAAGAGAAAAGAAATCCCTGACCTTTATGGGGAGGAGCATTAGGATAACAGAAGACCTCTCCACAGAGACCTGGAAGCCCAGAAAGGGCTGGCAGGATATATTCAGGGTCCTAAATGAGAAGAACAAGCAACCAAGAATACTTTATCCAGCAAGGCTCTCATTCAAAATGGAAGGAGAGATAAAGAGCTTCCAAGACAGGCAGGAACTGAAAGAATATGTGACCTCCAAACCAGCTCTGCAAGAAATTTTAAGGGGGACTCTTAAAATTCCCCTTTAAGAAGTTCAGTGGAACAATCCACAAAAACAAGGACTGAAGAGATATCATGATGACACTAAACTCATATCTATCGATAGTAACTCTGAACGTGAACAGGCTTAATGACCCCATCAAAAGGCGCAGGGTTTCAGACTGGATAAGAAAGCAGGACCCACCTATTTGCTGTCTACAAGAGACTCATTTTAAACAGAAGGACACCTACAATCTGAAAATAAAATGTTGGAGTACCATTTACCATTTAAATGGTGCTCAAAAGAAAGCAGGGGTAGCCACCCTTATATCAGATAAACTAAAATTTAACCCAAAGATTGTAGTGAGAGTTGAAGAGGGACACTAAGTCATACTTAAGGGATCTATCCCACAAGAGGACTTAACAATCCTCAATATAGGCCCCGAATGCGGGAGCTGCCAAATATTTAAACCAATTAATAACCAAAGTGAAGAAATACTTAGATAATAATTATCTTATACTTGGTGACTTCAATCTAGCTCTTTCTATACTCGATAGGTCTTCTAAGCACAACATCTTCAAAGAAACGAGAGCTTTAAATGATACACTGGACCAGATGGATTTCACAGATATATACAGAACTTTACATCCAAACTCAACTGAATACACATTCTTCTCAGGTGCACATGGAACTTTCTCCAGAATAGACCACATACTGGGTCACAAATAGGGTCTGAACTGATAACAAAGGATTCGGATCATCCCCTGCATATTCTCAGTCCATAATGCCTTGAAATTAGAACTAAATAACAACAAGAAGTTTGGAAGGACCTCAAATACAAGGTGAAGGATCATCCTGCTAAAAGACGAAAGGGTCAACCAGGAAATTAAGGAAGAATTAAAAAGATTCATGGAAACTAATGAGAATGAACATACAAGCATTCAAAATTTTTGAGATCAGCAAAAGCAGCCTTAAGGTGGAAATACATCACAATACAAGCATCCATTCAAAAATGGGAAACTACTCAAATACAAAAGCTAACATTACACATAAAGGAGCTAGAGAAAATACAGCAGATAGATCCTACACCCAACAGAAGAATAGAGTTAATTAACATTCGAGCAGAACACAAGGAAATCAAGACCAGAAGAACTGTGGAACAGATCAACGGAACGAGGAGTTGGGTCTATGAATGAATTAATAAGATAGATAAACCATTAGCCAACCTTAATAAAAAGAAGAGAGAGAATATTCAATTTAATAAAATCATGAATCAGAAAGGAGTGGTCACTACCAACACCAAGGAAATAAAATGAATTTTAAAACATACTATTGGCTATAATATTATTATATTATTGGCTATAATTATTATTATATTATTGGGTATACACCAATAAATTAGGCATTCTAGAAGAAATGGACGCATTCCTGGAAAGCCAGAAACTACCAAAAAATGGAACAGAAAGAAAGAGAAAAAATGAACAGGCCAATAACCAGGGAGGAAATTGAAGCAGTCATCCAAAACCTCCCAAGACACAAGAGTCCAGGGCCAAATGGCTTCCAAGGGGAATTCTATCAAACGTTTAAAGAAGAATTCATACCTAATCTACTAAAGCTGTTTGGAAAGATAGAAAGATGGAGTACTACCAAATTCGTTCCAAGAAGCCAGCATCACCTTCATTCCAAAACCAGACAAAGACCCTGCCAAAAAGGAGAATTACAGACCAATATCGCTGATGAATATGGATGCAAAAATTCTCAACAAGATCCTAGCCAATAGGATCCAACAGTACATTAAGAAAATTATTCACCATGACCAAGTAGGACTTATCCCCAGGACACAAGGCTGGTTCAACACTCATAAAACAATCAATGTGATTCATCATATCGGCAAGAGAAAAACCAAGAATCATATGATCCTCCCATTAGATGCAGAGAAAGTATTTGACAAAATAGAGCAGCCATTCCTGATCAAAACACTTCAGAGTGTATGGATGGAGGGAACATTCCTCGACATCTTACAAGCCATCTATGAAAAGCCCACAGCAAATATCATGCTCAATGGGGAAGCACTGGAAGCCTTTCCCCTAAGATGAGGAACAAGACAGGGATGTCCACTCTCACCACTGCTATTCAACATAGTACTGGAATTCCTAGCATCAGCAATCAGACAACAAAAAGACATTCAGGGCATTCAAATTGGCAAAGAAGTCAAACTCTCCCTCTTTGCCGATGACATGATACTGTACCTAGAAAACCCAAAAGCCTCCACCCCAAGATTGCTACAACTCATACAGAATTTGGTAGCGTTGCAGGATACAAAATCAATTGCCAGAAATCAATGGCATTTCTATACACTAACAATGAGACTGAAGAAAGAGAAATTAAGGAGTCAATCTCATTTACAATTGCACCCAAAAGCATAAGATACCTAGGAATAACCCTAACTAAGGAGGTAAATGATCTATACCCTAAAAACTATAGAACACTTCTGAAAGAAATTGAGGAAGACACAAAGAGATGGAAAAATATTCCATGCTCATGGAATGGCAGAATTAACATTGTGAAAATGTCAATGTTACCAAGGCAATGTACAGGTTTAATGCAAACCCTATCAAAATACCATGGACTTTCTTCAGAGATTTAGAACAAATTATTTTAAGATTTGTGTGGAATCGGGATCCCTGGGTGGTGCATCGGTTTGGCGCCTGCCTTTGGCCCAGGGCACGATCCTGGAGACCTGGGTTCAAATCCCATGTCAGGCTCCCGGTACATTGAGCCTACTTCTCGCTTTGCTTGTGTCCCTGCCTCTCTCTCTCTCTCTCTCTCTCTCTCTCTCTCTCTGTGACTATCATAAAAAAAAGACTTGTGTGGAATCAGAAAAGACCCTGAATAGCCAGGGGAATTTTAAAAAAGACAACCATATCTGGGGGCATCACAATGTCAGATTTCAGGGTGTACTACAAAGCTGTGGTTCAAGACAGTGTGGTACTAGCACAAAAACAGACAAATAGATGAGTGGAACAGAAAAGAGACCCCAGGATTGGACCCTAAACTTTATGGTCAACTAATATTCGATAAAGGAGGAAAGACTATCCATTGGAAGAAAGACAGTCTCTTCAATACATGGTGCAGGGATAATGGACATCCACATGCAGAAGAATGAAACTAGACTACTCTCTTTCATCATAAACTAAGATAAACTCAAAATGGATGAAAGATCTAAATGTGAGACAAGAGTCCATCAAAATCCTAGAGGAGATCAGAGGCAACATCCTTTTTCAACTTGGCCACAGTAACTTCTTGCAAGATACATCCACGAAGGCAAAAGAAACAAAAGCAAAAATGAACTATTGTGATTTCATCAAGATAAGAGGCTTTTGCACAGCAAAGGATACAGTCAACCAAACTAAAAGACAACCTACAGAATGGGAGAAGATATTTGCAAATGACGTATCAGATAAAGGGCTAGTTTCAAAGATCTATAAAGAACATCTTAAAATGAACACCAAGAGACAAGCAATGCAATCATGAAATGGGCAAAAGACATGAAGAGAAATCTCACAGAGGAAGACATTGACATGGCCAACATGAACATGGAAAAATGCTCTGCATTACTTGCCATCAGGGAAATACAAATCAAAACCACAATGAGAACCACCTCACACCACTGAATGGGGATAATTAACAAGGCAAGAAACAACAAATGTTGGAGAGGATGCACAGAAAAGGGAAACTCTTACAATGTTGGTGGGAATGTGAACTGGTGCAGCCTCTGTGGAAAACTGTGTGGAGGTTCCTCAAAGAGTTAGAAATAGACCTGCCTTACGACCCAGCAATTGCACTGTTGGGGATTTACCCCAAATATTCAGATGCAATGAAACGCCGGGACACCTGCACCTGCTAAAACCCGATGTTTTTAGCAGGAATGTCCACAATAGGGAAACTGTGGATGGAGCCATGGTGTCCATTCAAAAATGAATGGATAAAGAAGATGTGGTTTATGTATACAATGGAATATTACGCAGCCATTAGAAACGACAAATACCCACCATTTGCTTCAATGTGGAAGGAACTGGAGGGTATTATGCTGAGTGAAGTAAGTCAATCAGAGAAGGACAAATGTATGTTGTCATTCAATGCGTTAATCTAAATAATAGTGAAAAGGAATATAAGGGAATGGAGAAGAAATGTGCGGGAAATATCAGAAATGGAGACAGAACATAAAGACTCCTAACTCTGAGAAAGTAACTAGGGATGCTGGGAAGGGAGGAGGACAGGGAGTGCGGGTGAATGGGTGACGGGCACTGAGGGGGGCACTTGACGGGATGAGCACTGGGTGTTATTCTGTATGTTGGCGACATGAACACCAATAAAAAATAAAATTATTATTAAAAGAAGAAGAAAGAAAAAGAAAGAAAGAAAGAAAGAAAGAAAGAAAGAAAGAAAGAAAGAAGAAAGAGAATGAAAGAAAGAAAGAAAGAAAGAAAGAAAGAAAGAAAGAAAGAAAGAGAAAGGAAGGAAGGAAGGAAGGAAGGAAGGAAGGAAGGAAGGAAGGAAGGAAGGAAAGAAGAGTGGCACCTGTGTGGCTCAGTTAGTTAAGCTTCTGCCTTAGGCTCAGATCATGATCCAGGTCCCAAGGCAGGCTAACTGTTCAGCAGGAAACCTGTTTCTCCCTCTCCCTCTGCCCCTCTTGCTCATGCTTTTCCTCTCCACTCTCTCTCAAATAAATAAAAAATATATTTGAAAAAGAAACAAAACCACAAGGAAGAGAAATCTCCCATGTAGAAATATTTCAAACAATTTTTGCAGACATTCCACCAAGTTCATGAGCATAGTTTCCCACGCTTATGTGTGGAATACACATAGTAACTTCCTTCTACAAAATATAATGTGAAAAAAAAATATAATGTGAAAAACTTAAAATAATATTGATAATATAATAATAATTAATAATAATAATAAAGGATCAGTTTACTGCGGAGAAAGGTGACAAACACTACCTCAGCAAGATCATCAGATTGATACCAAGACTGACAAATCATGTTGATAGTATCTATCCTTTATATGATATAATGAAAATGGCAGTATATCTCTGTATATAATCCACAAAAACTGTTCAATCATGAGATAAACAACAGACATGTCCCAAATGAGGGAAATTTAACAAAATACTCTACTTCTCAAAGTGTTCCACTTCAACAACAACAAGGAAAGGCTGAAAGACTGTCACAATCCAGAGAAGCCTAAGAAAACATGAGGACAAATGGAATGTGATATGAGGGATGGTAACTTAGCAAAAACTAAGGAAATCTGAATAAAGTATGGTCTTTAGTTATTGTGACTATTTTAATATTGATTCATTAGCTAATATTTGTACCGTACTAATATATCAATAATGGGAGAAATTGAGTGCAAGTGCATGTGAATGCACTGTAGTATCTTCTCAATTTCCCTATAAATCTTTGTTTTTTTCCTAATAAATAAGATTTATTTTGAAAATTGACTTAAATGAATCAGGATCCAAGTGTGAAGACATTTTAAGAATAGTTTAATTAACTTTGCCTTATTCTTAAAGAGTTCCTTTGATGGAAACATAGTAAGAATTTTAGATCAGAAGGAAAGAAAAACACTTATGAATACGTATAATGCCTCCTCAACCTGAAAAGCAGTAAAGGATAATAAATAGCAAAAGTCAGATAAAAATCCTTCTAGTACAATAGGCACCATATTGCAAGTGCATTTAAAATTAGCAATGCATAACATTTATTTCCTTGACATTTGTCTTCAAAAGAGTTCACAGTGTTTCAGTGTCAGTTGAAACAGGGGAAGAATCTCAGGGAAGAATCCTTCACATAATAATAGGACCATTGGTAATAATGTCTCTCAGTACTTTCCAAATCCATAAAGATGCATTTTCTAATGAGTGACTGAACTGTGAAGAAAGAGATGAGAAACCCTCATCCCTCTGAACTCCTTGTGTCAGAATATTTTCACCATAGTACCACGGATAGTAAATTATCCTTATTAACAGGAAATACGTCTCACATTGGAATCTGAGCAATCAGATGGGCAGAGAAAAAAAAACTTTGACCTGCTCCTCATCTTTTAAAGACAAAGGAGAGTTTTTCTATGTACGAAGTCAGTTGTCAAGATAGCCTTAGGGAATAAGAGTCAGCAGCATCGAATCCTGCTGCACAGCTGGGACACCCACACACCAGGTCTTCCTCATCACAATCACTGGGCCTGTCCCCCCAACACAGGATGCCACACTGAGGTCATTTGCAATTGCTCTCTTAGGAGCTCTTGGGAAGGGGGAAGGAACTAGATAGGATGGGACAGGACACATGGAGACCGAGAAAATTAAGGCCATTCCAATTTAAATTCAGCATTCGCACACGCCCAGCCATCCCAGGCCCCTGTGAAGAAGAGATGAAATTTACATTACTTCAGTTACAGGAAAAAAACAAAAGTTTACAGCTTAATGTCCTAGAAAGCCCCACAATAGAATCAAAACAGAGCCCAGGCCAAGGGCAGGAAGCCCCTATTAGAATGAGAGCAGAGCTCAATGCCTTTGAAGGCCCCATATCAAAAAGTAAACAGAACTTGAGGAATTGCTCCAGCCCTTCTGGAGGTCCCTGAGACCAGCCCTTAAAACTAAGCTAAAACCCAACTCCGGGTCCTAGTCCCTGCTCCGCTGTGTTTGGTGTAATGGAACGCAAACTCGAGTTTGGAATTCAACCCTTGTGTGTTTGCATCAGTGTCAGCTCCTTAGTGGTTTCTCGGATACGCAATCTTGGGCACAATACCCCCATGTCGCCTCCCACCTTGGCTGAACCCCTATCCCCTCCCAACCAGGCTGACACTCTGTCACCTCCCCGCCCACAACAACTGGGCACAGGCCTTCACAAAGGTCCCACAGGCACGGTGGGGACTCCCCCCATCCCTGGCATCCCAGAGGAAGGAAGGAGGTTTTGGCAGGACACACTCCCATGGTGACCACAGGGCTCCCTGCCCAGCACAGCAGCTCGTGACAGGTCGGGGTCTGTCCCTGACGCCTGCTCCTCCTCCCCGGTTTTCCCACAGGAAATGAAGGAGGAGGCCCTGGTCTCCTCCAGGGACATCACGCAGGTAGACCTGGACGTCGACAGGATGTACGGCAGCCACATCATATATTAGGACTGCTAGGGTTCGGGTGAGGCTGTTGGGCCAGGGGGCTTTGGGGCCCCGGGGGCTTCTGTGTAGGGAAAACGGGGCCTGTGACACCAGGGGGAGCAACAGCTGCCAATAACACACCACTCCATGGTAGGGTGATTGGGGGACAACCGTGCCCACCCCTCTGGGCCTCAGGGATGAGGAGGCCACTAGGATGGGGCCTCCAGTGGTTGCCATGGGAGCTGAACACCAAAGGGTAGAGGGACGGCCCCATGAGAAGCTGGGGATGGGGTGGGGGATGTGGGGGGCAGGAACCAGACCTGGGGGCCAGGTGGCATGGCCGCGGCTTGAGCAGGATACACATTGATCACATGAGGGTTGCACTGGTCAGAGTGACACCCACTCTCGGTGCTTTATATATTTCTAAATTCTATGCATTTAATTTGAGACAACTTGCAATTTGAAAGCATGCATATTATGATGACCGCCAGATAATGCCCCCGGTCCAGCCACGGCCCTGCACTGACCACACTGCGCCCCAGGGGCAGGTGTCACAACAAACCCCAGACTGGGGTCGCCTTTAACTGTAGATGTCTCCTTGTACATCTTAGGGGAAGGAGATACCCTGTGTGCGCAGGCCCCCCACGACATCCCCCTCATTCCCCATTCCCACTCCATCCCCCTCCCATCCCCCATTCCCATCATCCCCAAAGGCATCCCACCTAAATGATCCCCCTCACACCTACACAGCCCCACACAATCCCCACCCACACTATACCCCAACACCATCCCCCCTACACCATCCCCCACACTCCACCACAATCATACCCCTGCTCCCACAGGATCTACCCCCACACCATTTATCCCTAGCAACGACCTGGTGCAGATGCCCCCTGTGGGACATGCTCAGCCTCCCCGAGTTTCTCTGTATACCCTGATCCCATCAGAAGCCTGGGTGTCCCATAGAGTACCCAGGGGTTGCAGGGAGCTGGAAAGACAGGGAGCCCCCGACAGGGTGGGTGCAGGTGAGTGGTGCAGAGGATCCACCGTGTCCTGCCTCCGCCCACTCTCCCTCCTGGAGGGCGGCACACCCTGCACAGGACACCAGCTCCTAACCCATAGGAACCTGTGCTGACCTGGCCCCGGGGTCTGTGGGGGCTGAGTTGATTTGAGCCCCCCCCAGGCCTAACACAAAGACTAATGGGATCCAGCCCCCCATGGCCCTGGCCAGCCCTGGATTCTGGACCCGGGCTGAGCAAGCTGTCTCACAGCTGGATGTGGCCTCTTGTGCCCTGGGCGTACCCCACCGATCCAGGTCGCTAACCTAGGGCGCCCTTTGAATCCTGGGACACCCCAGTGTGGGGAGAGCAGGGGTAGGCTGGTGGGCCCCACCCATACTCACACCAGGAGGCAGGCTGCTCCAGGTGCTGGAGTACCTGGGAGCCCGAGGCCGGGGTCCAGCTGCCCTGCGGGGACCCAGCACAGGAGCCCATGAGCTGCAGGTCCAGGTCAGCTCTGCTCTCCTCAGAACCATCTCTCAGGCTGAAACCTCAGGACACACGCCCCCACCCGGATTCCACACATGCTCCCAGGTGGGGGACTCCAGCACCCGCCCCCCCAACCCGTGTCATTCTTGCCCTCCCCTAAAGGACAGAAAGCTCTCCGTCCCTAGGGGAAGGCGTGCACCCTCGGCTCTGAGGCCATTTGCTGTAGAAAATCAATAAAGTGTTGTGGTGCGAAAATGCACAGCCAGCCCTTTTCTGTGTCTCCCAGAACACTGCACCGGGCTTGGAGAGACCCCCAGGGAGGAGGAGGGGGCACCACCCAGACCCCACCAGCCCCTGCAGGGGCGCCACCATCCACACCCAGCTGACCTCCCCATGTGACTTCCAGGGGCGGCCGGATGCCAGGTTCAACACCTGACAGACTTTACTGGGACTCCAGCTGTGCCCCATGGGTCAGGAGGGGCTGGGACAGAGTGACAGCCAGGAAGCCTCAGGTCACCAGTTTCCGTGCAAAGCCATCCAGATGTCTGTGCTCCCTCTGTCAAGGGGGCCGGGGCAGGCCGTGTTCCGGGGCCCCTCCTCCGCCCATCATCCCCGTGCCTGTATGCCTGGGGATCCCAGGACCGAGACCCACATCGGCCTCCCTTTGGGGAGCCTGCCTCTCCTTCTGCCTATGTTTCTGCCTCTGCTGCTCTCTGTGTCTCTCACGAATAACTAAATAAAATATTTACATTTCAAAAAAGAAAGAACAAATACTGTAACAAGCAATGAAGAAGGGCATTATTTCATAATTAAAAGAACTCTCTATCAAGATCAAACAACTATATATTTATGCTGCCAAAATTGCAGTACCTAAATATAGAAATCAATTAACAACAAATGTACAAGAACTCACTGATAATAATACAATGACAGCAGATTTTAACACCCACTTATGGCAATGGACCGATCGTCTATACAGAAAATCAACAAGGGAAAAATAGCCTTGACGCACTGGACCACAGGGACTCAACAGATATAGTCTGAACATTTCTTCCTAAAGCAGAATACACATTCCTTTCAATTGCACATGGGACATTCTCCAGAACAGGTCATATCATGGCCCACAAATCAGCCCTCAACAGGTACAACAGGTACAAGAATGCTGATATCACACCCTGTACACTTTCGGACCACGACGCTATGAAACTCGAAGTCAAAGTAAGAAAAAATTTGGACAGACCAAAAATACGTGGAGATTATGAACATCCTACTAGAGAATGAATGGAGCAACCAGGAAATTAAAGAGGAAATTTAAAACAAATGAAAATGAAAACATGTTTCTCCAAACCTCTGGGATGTGGCAAAGGCAGTCGTACGAGGGAAGTACATAGCAATACAGGCCTACCTCAAGAAACAAGAAGTCTCCAATACACAGCCTAACCCTACACCTTAAGAAGCTGGAAAATGATTAGTAAACAAAGCCTAAAGCCTATAGAAGAGGGGGGAAATAAAGATGAGAGCACAAATAAACAATACAGAAACAACAAAGCAGTAGAATGGAATAAGGAAACAAAGAGATGGTTCTTCAAAATAATTAAGAAAATGGATCAAGCCCTAGCCAGCCTTATCAACGAGAAAAGAGAAAAGACCTAAATAAATAAAATCACAAATGAGAGAAGAGAGATCAAATCAACACCAGAAAAATAAGACAATTATAAGGGAATACTATGAAAGATTATACGCTAACATACTGGGAGACCTGGAGGAAATGGACAAATGCCTAGAAATGTGCAAACGAGCAAAACTGAAATAGGAAGAAATAAAAAATGTGAACAGACCCATAACTAGCAAAGGATTTGAATCAGCAAGGCACCTGGGTGCCTCAGTGGTTGAGCATCTGCTTTGGCTCAGGTCATCATCCAGGGGTCTTGGGGGAATCAAGTCCCACATCAGGCTCCCCGCACGGAGCCTCAATTTTCCTGTGTCTATACCTCTGCCTCTCTGTGTCTCTCATGAATCCATAAATAAATCCTTAAAAAAGAAAAAAGATAAAAAGATGAAAGGACCCAAATAAAATCTCAAATGAGAAGAGAGATATTACAACCAACACTAGAGAAATACAAACGATTATAAGAGACCATTTTGAAAAATTATATGCCAGCAACATAGAACCTGGAAGAAATAGATCAATTCCAGGAAATATATAACATAGCAAAAATGAAAAAGGAAGAAATAAGAAACTTGAACAGACAGATAACCAGCAAAGAAATTGAATCAGTAATCAAGGATCTCCCAACAGGAGATGCTTAGATCAATAGAACAGAATGGAAATCCGAAACAAGATAGAAACCTGTAACTCTATGATCCATTAATCGACAACAAGGCAGGACGGAATATCCAAAGCACAAAGACAGTCTCTTCAACAAACCCTAACCCTGACCCCAGGAAAAGAACAAATGGTATTGGGAAAACCAGGCAGCCACATGCAGAAGAATGAAACTGGACCACTTTCTTACACCATATATATAAAAAATAAATTCAAAATGGATGAAAGACCTAAATGTGAGACTTGAAACCATACAAAGAAGAAAAGATAGGCAGCAACGTCTTTGACATTGGCCATTGGATCTTCATATATATATATATATATATATATATATATATATATACAAATTTTTTTTAATTTTTATTTATTTATGATAGTCACACACACACACACAGAGAAAGAGACATAGGCAGAGACAGAAGCAGGCTCCATGCAGGGAGCCTGACGTGAGACTCCATCCCAGGTCTCCAGGATCGGGCCCTGGGCCAAAGGCAGGTGCTAAACCGCTGCCCCACCCAGAGATCCCTGGATCTTCTTTCTAGATATGCCTCTGAGGTGAGGAAACAAAAGCAAAAATACTATTGGGAATTCATCAAATTGAAAAGCTTCCGCAAAGTGAAGGAAACAACCAAAGCTAAAAGGCAACATACAAAATGAAAGGAGTAATTGGTAAACAACACATCCAGTGAAGAGTTAGTATGCAAAACACATAAAGGAAATATAAATCTCAAGATCCTAAAAACAAATTATGCAACAGGAGATGGGCAGAAAAATGAATGGACTTTGTCTCTGACAAGACAGCCAGATGGCCACCAGACACACGGAAAGACACTAAGCGTCACCCATCATCAGGGAAATGCAAACCAAAGCCACAATTATATGTCACCTGACAACCGTCATAATGGCTAATATTAACAACACAAGAAACAACAGGTGTTGGTGAGGCTATGGAGAAGGGGTAGCACACTTACACTCCTGGTGGGCATGCAAAAAGATGTAGCCACTGTGGAATACAGTGTGGATGGTCCTCGAGAAGTTAAAAAAAGGGGATCCCTGGGTGGTGCAGTGGTATGGTGCCTGTCTTTGGCCCTGGGCGTGATCCTGGAGACCCGAGATGGAATCCCACTTCGGGCTCCCAGTGCATGGAGCCTGCTTCTCCCTCTGCCTGTGTCTCTGCCTCTCTCTTTGTGACTATCATAAAAAATTTTTTAAAAAAGAAGTTAAAAATAGAGCTACCCTACGATTCTAAAATTGCAGAGCTAGGTATTTACCCCGTGAATACAAAAGTACTTTAGTAGATTTTAACACGCAGCACAGTGTTTGTAGCAGTGTAATCAACAACAGCCAAACTGTGGATACAGCCCAGATGTCCATCGGCAGATAAATGGCCAGAAAGATGTGGTAAATATACACACTGCGACATCACTCGGTCATCAGAAGGGATGAAATGAAGCCATTTACAAAGACGTGGAAGGAGTGGAAAGGATTTATGCTAAATGAACTCAGTCAGAGAAAGACAGATACCAAATACCATACAATTGCATTCACATGTGGATTTTAAGAAACCATCAAACTGGCAAAGGGGCAGAGGGGGGAATGAGAGAAGCAAACCAAGAGACACGCTCTTAGTCACAGAGAATAAACTCATAAATACCAGAAGAAGGGGGGATGGGGAATCAGGGGATAGGGACAGTGGAGGGCACCTGTGACTAGTACTAGGCGTTGTATCCAAGGGTTGAATCATTATGTGGTAAACCGGAAGCTATATCATACTGTGTTTACAAACAGGAATTCACGTAAAACTTTAAAATAATAATTGGTAGTATTGATGAAACATGGGCGCAGTAGAGATAATATCAGAAAGACAACTGAAAATCCAAATAAAGAGTCTTTAGACCCACAAATCCCCTCCTTAGCTCAGCTCGGGAGAAGCCTGCCATGTCTATTCTGACCCCAGCAGAAGCCTGGATTTTGATTTGCCAGGGAGGCCACTGACTTGGTGGAGTCATGCTATCTTTGAACCCAAAACCTAGAGTGCATAAAACTAAACTGCCCAATACTAGGAGTCCGAGTGCAAGCACATGCCAAGACCCAAACTCTAACCATACTCAGACATAACCCTAACCCTATACTTAATCCTAATATTAACATAACCCTTAAACAAAACCCATCACTAATCGAAAACCAAACACAAACCCCAAGACCAAAACACAATTACTGAAACTTTCTGCCAACCCTCACCCTAAATCCTAAACCTATTCTACACCCTTAAGCCTGACCCCTACATTAAATCTAACCCTAACCTCTAACCCTAACCTTAACTTAATATACTCAAATCCTATTCCTAACCTTAACCTGTACCCTAAACTTAGCCCAATACCAATCCTATCACATACCCCAAACTGTACTCTAAACTGTACCCTAAAACTAATTCCTAAACTACACCCTAAACCTATCTCTTCCCTTTTCCAAAACCATACCCTGACCCTGACCTGACCCTAATCCCTAACTAAACACTAACCCTAAACCTAGCACTAACCCCTATCCTAAACCTAACCCTCGCCCTAACCCTAAACATAGCCTTTTACCCTAACCCCTAACCCTTACCCCTAACCCTAACTCACACCCTAACCCCTAACCCTAAATGGAAACCTAAGCCCAACCCTAACTGTAACCATAACCCTAACCCCACCTCCAAACCTCCTGCCCTAATCCCTAAAGCCTAAACCCTAACCCTAACTCTAAATCCTATCGTTAGCCCTAACCCCGTTCCCTAATCCCTAACCCCCATCCTAACTCCTAACTCCTGACCCTTACCCTTATCCCTCACCCTAACCTTAATCCGTAACCATAAGCTTAATCACAAACACCTAACATCTAACCTAAGCCTAACCACCAACTGCCTCCCCTCCCCTGACCTTACCATTCATTCTACACATTCACTTACCCTGTGGTTCTGAGTAGTCCCTTCTGATGTGGACGTGGCCCCCAACAGAGCCTCCAGAGTCCTCCAGGGCGTCCTGAGGTAGCAGGGCTCCTGTGAGTGCGGACGTGGCCCCACGTGTTCCTGAGTTATAGTCAGCGGGTCCTGAGGATGCTGGGTCTCCTGTCACTGTGGACTATGCCTCACATCCTCTGGAAGCCTCAAGCAGGTCCTCAGGTGGCCGGGGGCTCCTGTCAGCCTGGACATGGCCCCACATCCCCCAGAAAACTCAGGGCGCATCCTGAGGAGGCTGTGGGCTCCTGTCAGCATAGACGCAGCCCCATATTTCCAGAAGCCAAAGTCCAGGTCCTGTCAGGATTGACGTGGCCCCACATTTTCCTCAGCCTCACCATAAGACCTGAGGAGGCTGGGGGCTCCTGTCAGCATAGATGTGGCCCCAAATCTTCCAAAAACTTCACAGTGGGTCCTGAGGAGGCTGGAGACTCCTGTCAGTGTGGATTGGCCACCCACATTTTTCTGAGGCCTCACCACAAGCCCTGACAAGGCTGGGGTCTTCTGTCTGCATGGACGTATCCCATATTTCCCCAAGTCAACACCGGGGGTCCTAAAGAAGTCAGCATCCTGTTGTGTAGATGTCACCCAACGTCCTCCCGAACATCACTTAGGGTTCTGAGGAGACCGGGGCTCCTGTCACCGTGAATGCGGACCCCAACTTCCAGAAGCCTCAACTTATGTCCTGAGGTGGCCCAGGGGCTCTTGTCAGCGTGGATGTGGGCCCATATCTTCCTGAAGACTCCCCGTTGGTCCTGAGTGGCCCAGGGGTTCCTTTCAGCCTGGATGCAAGCCCACAATTTCCTGAAGCTGCGGCTCATAAGCGTGGACGCTTCCCCACGTCCTCCTCAGGCCTACCCCAGCACAGGCTTGCTCCTGTTATTGCAGGCAGATTAGGCCTACTGCCCATTCATGCCCCCTGGGTGGGGCCTGGGCTCGGGCGCCCACTGCGGGACGCTCAGGCGCTGTAGGAGGCTGTGCAGGAGGCAGCGGGCGCTTCAGGGACAGCACCTGCCTCCTTTCAGGCTCCAGCTGTGACCTGTTAGCTTCGGAAACGTCTCACTGAAACGGAGCCCAACACCCGGCTTCCCCAGAAATACTAAAGGACAAGGAATTGGAGCCCACAGGACGCGAAATGAAATGTGGACCAGACTTTTAACACATCCCACAAAACTCACTCAACCCTCTTCCACTGTGGGCAGGACTGCGGGCTGGTGCAGCCATCCTGGAAACAGTTTGGAGGCTCCTCAGGAAGTTACAAATAGAGCCGCCCTGCGACCAGCAGGTGAAAGGCCTGAGCTCACTCCGAAGATACAGATGCAGTGAGAATCGGGACACCTGCATGTCCTGATGTTCACAGTATCCGGGTCAACAGTAGCCACACTGTGGGAGGAGACTCGGTGCCCTCGGGCAGATGATGGATAAAAAGGATGGGAGATAAATGATGGTCATAGAGAGAGGAATGGTATTCAGCTATCAAAGAGAAAGAAATCTTGCCATTTGCAATGACGTGGATAGAACTAGAGGGATCATGTTAAGTGAAATAAGTCAGTCAGGAAAGAGAATGACCGTGTGGTGTCATTCATAGGTGGGATTAAAGAAGCAAAGCATATAACAAGTGTGAAGGGAAGGAAAAACAAGATGAAAACAGTTGCAGGAAATACAGACTCTTAATGATAGGAAACAAACTGAGGGTCGTTGGAGGCGAGGGGGTGGGTTAACAGGAGACCGGCATGAAGGAGGGCATGTGATGTCATGAGCTCTGCTGTTATCTCCAACTGGTGAATCCCTGAATTCTTCCTCTGAAAGTATAATACACTATCCGTTAATTAATTGGGTTTAAATTAAATTAAGTTAAAAAATCAGTTGTATCAAAGCACATTTCCTTCTGGACTCTCTGTTTTGCTCATTCAGCTTATACTGGGACCACCCGCCGTGGGACTGGTTTGCCTACATAGGCTCCATGCCTCGTCCATGGCCCAGCCCAGGGCTAGAACTCTCCACCCCTAATATTGGGACAGGAGGTGTGGTCAGGAGTCGGATGCTTAACCAACGGAGCCAGGTGGGGGCCCGAAAACCACACTGCTTTATCCTGTGTCTCTGTGACATCATTTGAAATCGGAAAGTGCTGCATCCTGTTCTGTCCTGCTTCTCAAATACTGATTTGCTGTCTCGGGTCATTTGTGGGGGCGGATGGATGTTATGGATTTTTTTTCCTATTTCTAAGACCTGCCACCATGATTTTGATAGGAATGACATTGAAACTGAGGGTGCCTACAGGAACTGCAGACATTTTCACAAGATGAGGCTCCCACCCCACGAGCCCAGGACAGCCTCCCAGAGCCTGGTATGGCTCAGTGCACAAGTCTTGTGCTCCTTTGGTTCAGTCTCATTATTTATTCTCCTTGATGCTCCTGAGAAGGCCTTCACGTCCTTCCGTTCCTTCCTGAGTGCTCATTGTCGGGACACAGCAAGGCTACTCTGCTCTGTAGGGTCAGTTTGTGTCCGTGACTTTACTGAACTCACTCCTTAGTTCTAACACGTTTTGGTGGAGGCTCCCGGGTTTCCTGTTTCCAGTACCGCATTTTCAGCATATAGCAACAGTGTGACATACCCCTTCCAGGTGTGGAACCTTTGCTGTTTACAGCTTAATGTCCTAGAAAGCTCCACAATAGAATCAAAACTGAGCCCAGGCCAAGGGCAGGAAGCCCCTGTTACAATGAGAACAGAGCTCAATGCCCTTGAAGGCCACATATCAAAATGTAAACAGAACTCGAGGAATTCCTCTAGCCCTTCTGGAGGTCCCTGAGACAAGCCGTAAAACTAAGCTAAAACCCACCTCGGAGTCCAAGTACCTGCTCCGCTGTGTCGGGTATACTCGGACACCAGCTCGAGCTTATAAATAAACCATTGTGTGTTTGCTTCGGTGTGGGCTTCTTGGTGGTTTCTCGGATTCGCAATCTTGGGCACAACAGTGTGAGATAAAAAAACAAAACCAAAAGCAGCTCAGAGGTAGGCAGAGTGAAAGCAGGATTCTGAGAAATGAGCTTTGGGGCTCTTCTGTGGAGGGCCTGCAGACTGGGGGTGGGATGATCAGCCCCAGACCCAGAGGACCCAGCATCCCCACCAGCATCATGCCAAACAGCGCTGAGTCGCAGGGAGCAACACAGTGCCACCCACTGGAGGCAAGAGTCACTGAAACCCACCCAGCCCCTGACCCTGCAGGTGCATCACCTAGGCAGATGTGCACCTGACAATCAGCACCATGGGCCATACCCAGACCCCGCACAGACCACTCACTGCCAACAAGTTGTCGGACCACAGAGGCTGTAGAGATTCAGCCCTGCCTGGAAAGTAGGGTCTAGCTTCCTTCGTAATTTGTGCTTTATTTTCATTTATTTTCTTTGATTCTATTTTATTAATTGCCTTATTTTAATTTTTATGTACGTACCATATATATTTCTTATTTTTACACTCATGGTACTTTAATTGTGTTTGTTATTTTGGGATTTAGAATCTTTTAAGAAGCAGGCCAAAATAATCTGGTGTTCCTTTTCTTGGAGGGTGGGGAGGGAAGTTGTTATTGTTTTTCTTGGTTTTTCTTTTTCTTCCTTCTTTCTTTTCTGCAAAAATAATGAGATGTAGAAATTCAACTCCATAAAATAACATGAGGTAGTACTCACAGCCAGGAAGTCCATCAATACAAATATATGATGTCTAACTACAGTTTAAAACAATGATTATAAAGATAGCATCTGGGCTAGAAAAAGAGCACAGAAGCAAACTAGAGAATCCCTTACTGTAGAAATAAAAGAACTAAAATTTAGTCAGGCCAATGATAAAAATGCTATAACTGAGATGCAGTCCCAAGTGGAAGCCTTAAAAACAATGAAAGTTATGTACCACAGAGACAGATTTAGGGAACTCAGCCACTTATTAAAACAATAACATTCATGTCATAGGAGACTCAGAACATGAAGGGAGAGAAAAGGTGGGCCTTGCTCATCCATTAGAAATGACAAATACCCACCATTTGCTTCAACGTGGATGTAACTGGGAGGTATTATGCTGAGTGAAGTAAGTCAATTGGAGAAGGACAAACATTGTATGTTCTCATTCACTTGGGGAATATAAATAATAGTGAAAGGGAATATAGGGGAAGGCAGAAGAAATGTGTGGGAAATATCAGAAAGGGAGACAGAACATAAAGACTCCTAACTCTGAGAAACGAACTAGGGGTGATGGAAGGGGAGGAGGGCAGGGGTGGGTGTGAATGTGATGGGCACTGAGGGGGGCACTTGACGGGATGAGCACTGAGTGTTATTCTGTATGTTGGCAAATTGAACACCAATAAAAAGTAAATTTATTATTGAAAGAAAGAAAGAGAGAAAGAAAGAAAGAAAGAAAGAAAGAAAGAAAGAAAGAAAGAAAGAAAGAAAGAAAGAAAGAAAGAAAGAAAGAAATAGGGGCACCTGGGTGGCTCAGTCAGTTAAGCTTCTGCCTTAAGTCAGATCATGATCCAGATCCCAATGTAGGCTCCCTGTTCAGCAGGGAACCTGCTTCTCCCTGTCCATCTGCCCCTCTCACTCATGGTTTTTCTCTCCTCTCTCTCTCAAATAAATAAATAACATCTTTGAAAAAGAAAAAAAACACACAAGGAAGAGAAATATCCCATGTAGAAGAATTTCAAACAATTTGTGCAGACTTTCCACCCTCAAGTTGGTGAGCATAGCTTCCCACTCTTACGTGTGGAATACACATAGTAACTTCCCTCTACAAAATATATTATGGAAAAAAAATATATTATGAAAAACTTAAAATAATAATGATAATATAATGATAATAATAATAATAATAGGAAGAAGAAGAAGAAGAAGAAGAAGAAGAAGAAGAAGAAGAAGAAGAAGAAGAAGGAAGAAGAAGAAGAAGAAGAAGAAGAAGAAGAAGAATCACTTAACTACGGAGAAAGATGACAAACACTACCTCAGCAAGATGATCAGATCGATACCAAGACGGATAAATCATGCTGATAGTATCTATCCTTTATATGATATAATAAAAATGGCAGTATATCTCTGTATATAATCCACAAAAACAGTTCAATCATGAGATAAACAACAGACAGGTCCCAACTGAGGGAAATTTTACAAAATACTCTACTTCTCAAAGTGTTCCAGGGCAACAACAACAAGGAAAAGCTGAAAGACTGTCACAATCCAGAGGAGCCTAAGAAAACAGGAGGACAAATGGAATGTGATATGAGGGGTGGTAACTTAGCAAAAACTAAGGAAATCTGAATAAAGTATCGTCTTTGGTTAATGCGACTATTTTAATATTGATTCATTAGCTCATATTTGTACCGTACTGATATAAGATATCAATCATTGGAGAAACTGAGTGCAAGTGCATGCAAATGCTCTGTACTATCTTCTAAATTTCCCTATAAATCTTTGTTTTTTTCCTAATAAATAAGATTTATTTTGAAAATTGACTTAAATGAATCAGGCTCCAAGTGTGAAGACTTTTTAAGAATAGTTGAATTAACTTTTGCCTTATTCTTAAAGAGTTCCTTTGATGGAAACAAAGTAAGAATTTTAGATCAGAAGGAAAGAAAAACACTTATGAAGAAGTATAATGCCTCCTCAACCTGAAAAGCAGGAACGATTAATAAATAGCAAAAATCAGATAAAAATACTTCTATTATAATAGACACCATATTGCAAGTGCATTTAAAATTAGCAATGCATAACATTTATTTCCTTGACATTTGTCTTCAAAAGAGTTCACAGTGTTTCAGTGTCAGTTGAAACAGGGGAAGAATCTCAGGGAAGAATCCTTCACATAATAATAGGACCATTGGTAATAATGTCTCTCAGTTATTTCCAAATCCATAACGATGCATTTCCTGAGGAGTGACTGAGCTGTGAAGAAAGAGATGAGAAACCCTCATCCCTCTGAATTACTTGTGTCAGAATATTTTAACCATAGTACTACGGATAGTAAATTATCCTTATTAACAGGAAATACGTCTCACATTGGAATCTGAGCAATCAGATGGGCCGAGAAAAAAGGCTTTGATTGGCTCTTCATCTTTTAAAGATAAAGGAGAGCTTTTCTATGTATAAAGTCAGTTGTCAAGATAGCCTTAGGGAATGAGTCTGAAGCATCAAATCCCGATGCACAGCCAGTATGCCTGCACCCCAGGTCTTCCTGATCCCAAATCCCTGGGCCTGTCCCCCAACAGACCCTGCCAAGCTGAGGTCATTTGCAATTGCTCTCTCAGGAGCTCCGGGGAGGGGGGAAAGAGCTAGATAGGATGGGAGGGGACGCAAGGAGGCCAAGAAAATGAAGGTCTTTCCTCTTTAAGTTCAGAGTTCGAACAGGTCCATCCATCCCAGGCCCCTGTGAAGAAGAGGTAAAATTTACATTACTTCAGTTACAGGAAAAAAACAAAAGTTTGCAGCTTAATGTCCTAGAAAGCCCCACAATAGAATAAGAACTGAGCCCACCCCAAGGGCTGGAAGCGCCTCTTAGAATGAGAACAGAGGTCAATGTCCTTGAAGGCCCCATATCAAAATGTAAACAGAACTTGAGGAATTACTCCAGCCCTTCTGGAGGTCCCTGAGACAAGTCCTAAAAACTAAGCAAAAACCCACCACGAGGTCCAAGGCCCTGCTCCTCTGTGTCGGGTGAACTTGGACGCAAACTCGAGTTTGGAAATCAACCCTTATGGGTTTGCATCAGTGTCAGCTCCATAGTGGTTTCTCAGATTCACAATCTTGGGCATAACACCTCCATGTCCACTCCGACCTGGGCTGAACCCCTATCCCCTCCCACCCAGGCTGACACTCAGTCACCTCCCCGCCCACAACAGCTGGGCACAGGCCCTCACACAGGTGTCACGGGCACGGTGGGCACTCCCGCCATGCCCGGCCTCCCAGAGGAAGGAAGGAGGTTTCGGCAGTACACACTCCCATGGTGGCCCCAGGGCTCCCTGCCCAGCACGGCAGCTCGTGAGAAGTCGTGGTCTGTTTCCCTGACGCCTGCTCCTCCTCCCCGGTTTTCCCACAGGAAATGAAGGAGGAGGCCCTGGTCTCCTCCAGGGACATCACGCAGGTAGACTTGGACGTCAACAGGACGTTCGGCAGCCACACCATATTTTGGGATGGCTAGGGGGTCGGGTGAGGCTGCTGGGCCAGGGGGATTAGGGGCCCTGAGGGAGGCCTGGGTCCTTCTGGGTAGGGAAAATGGGGCTTCTGAGGCCGGGGGAGCAATAGAAGCCAAAAACACACTGCTCCATGGTAGGATGCTGGGGATGACTCCCGTGCCCACACTCCCGATGCCTCGGGGATGAGGAGGCCAGAAGGATGGGACCTTCAGGTGTTGCCATGGGAGCTGAACACCAAAGGGGAGAGGGATGGCCCCCTGAGAAGCAGGGGATGGGGTGGGGTCATGGGGTGAGGAACCGGACCTGGTGGCCAGGCTGCATGGTCGCTGCAGGAGCAGGACAAACATCGATCCCATGAGGGTCAGACGGGTCAGAGTGACACCCACTCTCGATGCTTTATATTATTCTAAATTCTATGCATTTAATTTGAGACAATTTGCAATTTGAAAACATACATAGTATAATGATCCCCAGATAATGCTGCTGGTCCAGCCAGGGCAGGGGCAGGTGTCACTGCAAACCCCAGAGTAGTCGCCTTTTACTGTAGACGTCACCTTGTGCATCTTAGAGGAAGGAGATGCCCTGTGTCCGCAGGCCCCCCACGACATCCCCCTCATTCCCCACTCCCACATCATCCCCCTACATCATCATCCCCATTGGCATCCCACCTACACCATCCCCCTCAAACCCACACAGCCCCACACAATCCCCACTCACACTATACCCGAACACCATCACCCCTACACCATCCCCCACACTCCACCACCATCATAAGCTTGCCCCCACACCATCCACCACCACACCATCGGCCCTCAGCAAGGACCTGGTGCAGGTGCCCCCTGTGGGACATGCTCAGCCTCCCCGGGTTTCTCTGGATACCCTGCTCCCATCAGAAGCCTGGGTGTCCCATAGAATACCCAGGGGTTACAGGGAGGAGGGAAGACAGGGAACCCCCAACAGGGTGAGTACAGGTGAGTGGTGCAGAGGACCCACTGTGCCCTGCCTCCGCCCACTGTCCCTCATTTAGCGTACACACCCTGCACAGGACACCAGCCCCTAACCAATGGGGATCTGGGCTGGCCTGGCCCTGGGCTCTGTGAGGGTTGGGGTGATTTGAGCCTCCGCCCCAGGCCCAACACAAAGACTAATGGGATCCAGCCCTCATGGCCCTGGCCAGCCCTGGATTCTGGCCCTGGGCTGAGCAAGCCCTCTCACAGCTGAATGTTGACTCCTGGACCCTGGGGTAGGATGGTGGGCCCCACCCACACCCACACCATGAGGCAGACTCCTCCAGGTGCTGCGGCGCCAGGGATCCCAAGGCCGGGTTCCAGCTGCCCTGTTGGGACCCAGCGCAGAAGCCCATGAGCTGCAGGTCCATGTCAATTCTGCTGTCCTCAGAACCAACTCTCAGACTGAAACCTCAGGACACACGCCCCCACCCAGAGTCTACACATGCTCCCAGGTGGGGGACTCCAGCACCGGCCCCCCAACCCATGTCATTCTTGCCCTCCCCTAAAGGACAGAAAGGTCTCCCTCCCCAGGGGAAGGCGTGCACCCTCAGCTCTGAGCCCGTTTGCTGTAGAAAGTCAATAAAGTGTTGTGGTGTGAAAATGCACAGCCAGGCCGTTTCTGTGTCTCCCAGAACACTGTTCACGGGGCATGGAGAGAACCCCAGAGAGGAGGACGGGGTACCACCTAGGTCCCACCAGCCCCTGCAGGGGCGCCGCCAGCAACACCCAGCTGACATCCCAACGTGCTTTCCACTGGACCAGATGCCGGGGTCAAGACGCAACAGACTTTACTGGGACTCAGGCTGCGCCCCGCGGGCCAGGAGGGCCTGGGACAGAGTGACAGCCAGGAAGCCTCAGGTCACCAGGGTCTGTGCAAAGCGACCCGGAGGTCTGTGCTCCCTCTGTCCAGGAGGCTGTGGCTGGCTGGGTGTGGGGCTCTTCCTCCCCTCACTGCATTCCCTTGACTGTGTGCCTGGGGCAGAGAGGGCCTGCAGGGCGGTCAGCATGGCCCTAGAAGGGATGTCAGGACAGTAGGCCCTTGTGTTGTGCACAACATTGTGAATCTGAGAAACCACTGAGGAGCCAACACCATTGCAAACTCCCAAGGATTTCTTTACAAGCTGGAGCTTGTGTCCAGGTGCACCCGACACAGCAGAGCAGGGACTTGGACCCCGAGACTAAAAGGCGTAGCAGCTTTATAGGGGCCAGTGGCCCATGGGATACGCAGAAAGTTGCACTGTCATGTCAGTTCACACGCAGGTGGCCGATTGAATTACACCTTACCCTATAGTATCCACTTGAGCTGGCCTATTACTTTGGTCAAATCGGCGCACAGATTTGGTGGGCACAAAGCGGGGTTACATTGTTATGAGCTGATTTCTGATTAGGGTGTGTTGAGCAGCCTGACTAGGGTGGGGCAGCGCCTTAAGCAACAATCAGGTCATGTCAGGGTCATAGGGGAAGTGGCGGGTGTAGCACAAAATGGAATCAGTCCTTCTCTGTGTGCCCAGGGGTAGGAGATTTTTGTTAAATTTCCTGGGTCCCACACTTGCAGCTCATGCACCTGGGCCACCCGCACCAGGTGGACTCAGCCTGCACACCTTGTGGTGCTGGATAACTCACAACAGCATATGGAGGGCATCCTCCTCACCCTAGTGAGTAGGGGCTGGGTGAGCATGGGTCTCGGCCTGAAGGCCAGGCAGCACAGCAGACTGAAGAACCCCAGCCCCATCCCCACCCCGACTCCCACACACAGGTAGCCCCAGGGCTCCCGCCATGGGCAATCGGCTCCTCAGGAGCTCCCCCCAGAGCGGCCCGAAGGTCTGGCTCCCTGCTGGCAAGGCATCAGGGAGAATAGAAGCACCCGGCGCCTGGCGGGACCCACTGCAGATAATGAGAATGTGGTTGAGCAGGAATTTCCAGCTCAGCTGACCCACAAGCTGAAAGTCATTGCACCAGCGAGCACAGGGTCGGCCAGGAGACCCCAGCTAGCTGCCCAGATCAAGCACCAGAAATGATGTTGTGCCAACCATTTTGGCATTTGGGTGACCCAGCCAGAGGATCCGATAGCTGCACATGATAGCTGCATGTGATAGACACACACACACTCCAAAACCAACAAAAGTCAGAATTCCCCCAATGTTGTCAAAAAGTAGCAGGATGATTCCATACACGATGCTGTGGTCCCCAAAAGGATACATGGAAGATGGTATAAACCACGACTGCAGAGGTGTCAGAGGTACGGAGATGTGCCTGGTGGGTTCCAACAAGAGGTGCAGAGGGGAAGGAAGCATCCTACGGAGGGGGGGGCCCTCCTTGGAAAGGACACCAGGTCCCTGTGAAGGCTACGGAGGGTGAAATCTGTCCTCCTCCCTTTCAGCTTCTGGTTTTTCTCCTAAATGCCATTTTCTTCAATGAAAATAGCAAAAATTTATTTTATGTTTTTAAATTTCTTTTTACAGGTGTCCAATTCATATGAATTCTTTCTTCAACAAGAGTGTCATTCAGGAAAGAGTGAGAGATAAAGATTTCCCATACAGACAAAGTATAAAGGAGTTCATGACCACTAAACCAGTCCAGTAAGGAATTTTAAGAGGAATTCTTCTAGTGGGGGGAAAAAAAGAGACCAAAAGCAACAAAGACTAGAAAGGCCCAGAGAACGTCACCAGAAACACCAACTCTACTGGTAACACAAAGGCAATAAGTTCGTATTTTTCAATAATCACTCTGAATGCTGATAGAAAAATTGCTTCAATCAAAAGATATAGGGTATCAGAGTAGCTTAAAAAACAGGATCCGGGACGCCTGGGTGGCTCAGGGTTTGAACCTCTGCCTTGGACTCAGTCTGTGATCCTGGAGTCTGGGATCTAGTCCCATATTGGCTCCTGGTGGGGAGCATGCTTTTCTCTCTACCTAATTTTCTGCCTCTCTCTCTCTCTCACTCCCTCATAAATAAAATTGTTATTAAAAAAACAAGATCCATCTGTATACTGCCAACAAGATGCTCACGTTAGACCTATAGACACCGGGAGATTGAATGTCAGGGGATGGAAAACCATCTATCATGGTAATGGATACCATACGAAAGCTGGAGGACCCATACTTATATCAGACTAACTAGATTTGAAACCAAACTCTGGGGGACACCTGGTGGGTCAGTGGTTGAGCATGTGCCTTCGGCGCAGGGTGTGATCCTGGGATCCCAGGACCGAGTCCCACATCGGCCTCCCTGTGTGGAGCCT
This sequence comes from Canis lupus baileyi, assembly GCF_048164855.1. Lineage (NCBI taxonomy): Eukaryota > Metazoa > Chordata > Mammalia > Carnivora > Canidae > Canis > Canis lupus. The sequence continues at coordinate 32,281,418 of NC_132871.1, read as the reverse complement.
GCCTCTCCTTCTGCCTATGTTTCTGTCTCTGCTGTTCTCTGTGTCTCTCATGAATAAATAAATAAAATATTTACATTTCAAAAAAGAAAGAACAAATACTGTAAGAAGAGATGAAGAAGGGCATTACTTCATAATTAAAAAGACTATCAAGATGAAACAACTAAATATTTATGCTGCCAACATGGGGGTACCTAAATATAGAAACCAATTAACAACAAACTTACAGGAACTCACTGATAATAATACAATGACAGCGGATTTTAACACCCACTTATGGCAATGGACCAATCATCTATACAGAAAATCAACAAGGGAACAATAGCCTTGACACATTGGACCACAGGGACTCAACAGATATAGTCTGAACATTTCAACCTAAAGCAGAGTACACATTCCTTTCAAGTGCACATGGGACATTCTCCAGAACAGATCATATCATGGGCCACAAATCAGCCCTAAACAGGTACAACAGGTACAAGAAGGTTGATATAACACCCTGTACATTGTCGGACCACGACGCTATGAAACCCGAAGTCGACAGTAAGAAAAAATTTGGACAGAGCAAAAATACGTTGAGTTTATGATCATCCTACTAGAGAATGGAGCAACCAGGAAATTAAAGAGGAAATTTAAAACAAACGAGAATGAAAATATGTTTCTCCAAGCCTCTTGGATGCAGCAAAGGCAGTCCTAAGAGGGAAGTACATATCAATACAGGCCTACCTCAAGAAACAAGAAGTCTCCAATACACAGCCTAACCCTACACCTTGAGAACCTGGAAAAGGAATAGAAAACAAAGCCTCAAGCTTATAGAAGAGGGGAAAAATAGAGATGAGAGCAGAAATAAACAATACAGAATCAACGAAGCAGTAGAATGGAATAACGAAACAAAGAGATGGTCCTTCAAAATAATTAATAAATTGAATCAAGCCCTAGCCAGCCTTATCAACAAGAAAAAAGACCTAAATAAATAAAATCACAAATGAGAGAAGAGAGATCACAATCAACACCAGAAAAATAAGACAACTATAAGAGAACACCATGAAAGATTATACGCTAACAAACTGGGAGACCTGGAAGAAATGGACAAATCCCTAGAAATGTCAAACGAGGAAACCTAAATAGGAGGAAATAGAAAATGTGAACAGACATATAAAAGCAAAGGAATTGAATCAGCAAGGCACCTGGGTGCCTCAGTGGTTGAGCATCTGCTTTGGCTCAGGTCATGATCCCAGGGTCCTGGGGGATCACGTCCCACATCAGGCTCCCTGCATGGAGCCTCATTTTCCCTCTGCCTATACCTCTGCCTCCCTGTGTCTCTCATGAATACATAGATAAAATCTTTAAAAAAGAACAAAGATAAAGGAGAGAATGGTCCCAAATAAAATCACAAACGAAATAACAACGAACACTAGAGAAATACAAACGATTATAAGAGAACATTATGAAAAATTATATGCCAGCAACCAAGAACCTGGAAGAAATAGATCAATTCCTGGAAATATATGACATAGCAAAAATGAAGAAGGAAGAAATAAGAAACTTGAACAGATAACCAGCAAAGAATTTGAATCAGCATTCAAGGATCTCCCGACCGTAGATGCTTAGATCAATAGAACAGAATGGAAAGCCAAAACAAGATACAAACCTGTAACTCTATGATCCATTAATGGACAACAAGGCAGGAAGGAATATCCAAAGGCACAAAGACAGTCTCTTCAACAAATCCTAACCCTGACCACAGGATAAGAACAAATGGTGTTGGGAAAACCAGACAGCCACATGCAGAAGAATGAAACTGGACCACTTTCTTATACGATATATATAAAAAATAAATTCAAAATGGATGAAAGACCTAAATGTGAGACCTGAAACCATACAAAGAAGAAAAGATAGGCAGCAACAACTATGACATTGGCCATTGGATCCTGTTTCTAGATATGCCTCTGAGGTGAGGGAAACAAAAAAAAAATACTATTGTGACTTCATCAAATTGAAAAACTTCTGCAATGTGAAGGAAACAACCAAAGCTAAAAGGCAACATACAGGAGGAGGGGTAAGATGGCAGAAGAGTAGGGTCCCCAAGTCACCTGTACCCACCAAATTACCTAAGTAACCTTCAAATCATCCTGAAAATCTACGAATTCGGCCTGAGATTTAAAAAGAGACCAGATCGAATGCTACAGTATGAAAAGTTCAGGCATCTATCAAGGTAGGAAGATGGGGGAAAAGAAATAAAGAAACAAAGGGCATCCAAGGGGAGGGGTCCTGCGAAGAGCCAGGCTATGGCCACAGCGAGAGCCCCCAGCCAGGAGAGCTCTGTCCCAGAGAAGCAGGAGCTGAACCAAACTTCCAGGGTGGAATTGGGCCCGCAGGGAGTCAGCACAGGACCTTGGAGGGCAGGGATGCCCTTGGGCTCCCTGGGACACTAACAGACACCTGCATTCCCAAGAGAGTCCACTGATCTCACTAAGGGGTACACGGCACATACATTGACCCTGGAGCAGCTCCAAGGGGCTCGGGCGGTGGCTCTGTGCTGAAGGGGCTGCACTAACCTGGGAGGGGCTTGGCGGCGGCGCCTAGGGCAGAGGAAAAGGCTCCAGGCAGAGGGGGCGGTAAGGCTCCAGGAGCAGCTCAGTGGGGCTGGGGAGGCGGTTTGGTGGAGAGGCGGCTGCACGGCCGGGAGCTCAAATCCAACAGTGCAGGCCCCGGAGGAAAGGACTCCGGTACACAGCCCAGGATCTGGCCTTGCCCGAGACAGGCAGAGGCCGGGGAGGCCCAGGACCGCAAGGACCCTCCTGCCCAGAGCTGAGCAGATCAGAGACCCTGCCCCGGAGCCTCCTGGACCGTCAGACAGAGTGCTCCGGAGTAACTGGGGGGGCTGAATCCAGGTTTCCAGAGCTGGCCTCTGCCACTGGGATTGTTCCTCCTGGGGCCTCACGGGGTTAACAACCCCCACTGAGACCTGCACCAGGCAGGGGGCAGAGCAGCTCCCCAAAGGGCTAACACCTGAAAATCAGCATAACAAGCCCCTCCCCCAGAAGACCAGCTAGACGGACAAGTTCCAGGGGAAGTCAAGGGACTTAAAGTATACAGAATAAGAAGATACTCCCCCATGTTTTTTTTTTCATTTCTGATTGCTTCCCTCAACATTTTCCCCCTTTCTTTCGTTTTCTTTCTCTTTTTATTCTCTTTTTTCCTTCTTTCTTCCTTTATTCTTTTTTCTCTTTCTCTTTTCTTCCCTTCTTTCTCTCCTCTATTTTTCTCCTTTTCCCAATACAACTGGTTTTTGACCACTGTGCACTGAGCAAAATGACTAGAAGGAAAACCTCACCTCAAAAGAAACAATCAGAAACAGTCCTCTCTCCCACAGAGTTACAAAATCTGGATTACAATTCAATGTCAGAAAGCCAATTCAGAAGCACTATTATACAGCTACTGGTGGCTCTAGAAAAAAAGCATAAAGGACTCAATAGACTCATGACTGCAGAATTTAGATCCAATCAGGTAGAAAGTAAAAATCAATTGCATGAGATGCAATCCAAACTAGAAGTCCTAACGACAAGGGTTAACGAGGTGGAAGAACAAGTGACTGACATAGAAGACAAGTTGATGGCAAAGAGGGAAACTGAGGAAAAAAGAGACAGACAATTAAAAGACCAGAAAGACAGATTAAGGGAAATAAACGACAGCCTGAGGAAGAAAACCCTACATTTAATTGGGGTTCCAGAGGGCGTCGAAATGGACAGAGTTCCAGAATATGTATTTGAACAAATCCTACCTGAAAACTTTCCTAATCTGGGAAGGGAAACAGGCATTAAGATCCAGGAAATAGAGAGATCCCCTCTAAAATAAATAAAAACCGTCCAACACCTCCACATTTAATAGTGAAGTTTGCAAATTCCAAAGATAAAGAAAAGATCCTTAAAGCAGCAAGAGAGAAGAAATCCCTGACCTTTATGGGGAGGAGCATTAGGGTCACAGAAGACCTCTCCATAGCGACCTGGCAGGCAAGAAAGGGGTGGCAGGATATATTCAGGATCCTAAATGAGAAGAACATGCAACCAAGAATACTTTATCCAACAAGGATCTCATTCAAAATGGAAGGAGAGATAAAGAGCTTCCAAGACAGGCAGGAACTGAAAGAATAAGTGACCTCCAAACAAGCTCTGCAAGAAATTTTAAGGGGGACTCTTAAAATTCCCCTTTAAGAAGAAGTTCAGTGGAACAATCCACAAAAACAAGGGCTGAATAGATATCATGATGACACTAAACTCATATCTGTCAATAGTAACTCTGAATGTGAATGGGCTTAATGACCCCATCAAAAGGCGCAGGGTTTCAGACTGGATAAAAAAGCAGGACCCATCAATTTGCTGTCTACAAGAGACTCGTTTTAGACAGAAGGACACCTACAGCCTGAAAATAAATGTTTGGAGAACCATTTACCATTCAAATGGTCCTCAAAAGAAAGCAGGGGTAGCCATCCTTATATCAGATAAACTAAAATTTACCCCGAAGACTGTAGTGAGAGATGAAGAGGGACAGTAAATCATACTTAAAGGATCTATCCAACAAGAGGACTTAACAATCCTCAATATATTGCCCCATATGTGAGAGCTGCCAAATATTTAAAACAATTAATAACCAAAGTGAAGAAATACTTAGATAATAATACACTTATACTTGGTGACTTCAATCTAGTTCTTTCTACCCTCGATAGGTCTTCTAAGCACAACATATCCAATGAAACGAGAGCTTTAAATGATACACTGGACCAGATGGATTTCACAGAAATCTACAGAACTTTACATCCAAACTCAACTGAATACACATTCTTCTCAAGTGCACATGGAACTTTCTCCAGAATCGACCACATACTGGGGCACAAATCGGGTCTGAACCGATACCAAAAGATTGGGATTGTCCCCTGCATATACTCAGACCATAATGCCTTGAAAGTAGAACTAAGGTATCCCTGAGTGGCGCAGCAGTTTGGCGCCTGCCTTTGGCCCAGGGCGTGAATCTGGAGACCCGGTATTGAATCCCACGTTGGGCTTCCGGTGCTAGAAGCCTGCTTCTCAAAAAAAAAAAGAAGAAGAAGCCTGCTTCTCCCTCTGCCCGTGTCTCTGCCTCTCTTTCTCTCTCACTGTGTGACTATCATAAATTTAAAAAAATAATAAAATAATGAAAAAAAGAAATTAGAACTAAATCACAACAAGAAGTTTGGAAGGAGCTCAAACACGTGGAGGTGAAGGATCATCGTGCTAAAAAACGAAAGGGTTAAACAGGAAATTAAGGAAGGATTAAAAAGATTCATGGAAACTAATGAGAATGAACATACAACCGTTCAAAATCTTTGGGATGCAGCAAAAGCAGTCCTAAGGGGGAAATACATCACAATACGTACAGGTGCAGCCAATGCGGAAAACACTGTAGATGGTCCTCGAGAAGTTAACAAAAGGGGGTCCCTGGGTGGTGCAGTGGTTTGGCACCTGCCTTTGGCCCATGTCCCGATCCTGGAGACCCGGGATGGAATCCCATGTCGGACTCACAGTGCATGGAGCCTACTTCTCCCTCTGCCTGTGTCTCTGCCTCTCTCTGTGTGACTATCATAAAAAAAATGTATAAAAGATGTTAAAAATAGAGCTACCCTACGATTCCAAAATTGCAGAGCTAGATATTTACCCCGAGGATACAAAAGTCGTTTAGTAGTTTCAAAGAGGGACACGCAGCCCAGTGTGTGTAGCAGCATTATCAACAACAGCCAAACTGTGGATACAGCCCAGATGTCCATCGACTGATGAATGGGCAGAGACGATGTGGTAAATATACACACTGCGACATCACTCGGTCATCAGAAGGGATGAAATGAAGCCATTTACAATGACGTAGGAGAAGTGGAAAGGACTTATGCTAAATGAACTCAGTCAGTCAGAGAAAGACAGATACCAAATACCATACAATTGCATTCACATGTGAATTTTAAGAAACCAAACAAACTGGCAAAGGGACAGAGGGGGGATGACAGAAGCAAACAAAAAAAAAACCACACTCTTAACCAGAGAGAATAAACTAATAAATACCAGAGATATGTGGGGGGGGATGGGGAATCAGGGGATGGGGACAGTGGAGGGCACCTGTGACCAGTACCAGGCGTTCTATCCAAGGGTTGAATCACTATGTGGTAAACCTGAAACTATATCATACTGTGTATACAAACAGGAATTCAAGTAAAACTTTAAAATAATAATTGGTAGTATTGATGAAATATGTGTGCACTAGAGATAAAATCAGAAAGGCAACTGAAGATCCAAATAAAGAGTCTTTAGAGCCTCAAATCCCCTCCTTAGCTCAGCTCGGGAGAATCCTGCCATGTCTATTCTGACCCCAACAGAAGCCTGTATTTTGATTCTCTGGGGAGGCCACTGACTTGGTGGAGTCAGGCTGTCTTTGAACCCAGAACCTAAATAGAGTGCATAAATCTAAACTGCACAAGATATAGGAGTCCCCGTGGAGGCACATGCCAAGACCCAACCTCTAACCATACACAGACATAACCCTAACCCTACACTTAATCGTAATGTTAACCTAACCCTTAAACAAGACCCATCACTAATCGAAAACCAAACACAAACCCCAAGACCAAAACACATTCACTGAACCTTCCTGCGAACCCTCACGCTAACTCTTAATCCTATTATGAACTCTTCACCCTGACCCCTAACTTAAATCTGACCCGAACACTAACCTCTAACCCTAACCTTAAAATAAAGTATTCAAATCCTATTCCTAACCTTAACCTGTACTGTAACCTTAACCCTCTAATACTAATCCTATCTCATACCCCAAACTGTACCCTAACCCGTACCCTAAAACCAACCCCTAACCCACTCTCTAACCCTATATCTTACCCTTTTCCAAAACCGTACCCTGACCCTGACCTGACCCTAACCCTAACCCCTAACCAAACACTAACCCTAACCCTAGCCCTAACCCCTATCCTAATCCTAACCCTCGCCCTAACCCTAAACCTAGCACTAACTTTAACTCTAACTCTTAACTCTGACCCCTAACTCTAAACCCTAACCCTAACTCACACCCTAACCCCTAACCCTAACTGCAAACCTAAGCCCAACAATAACTCTAACCATAACCCTAAACCCAACTCCAAAACTCGTGCCCTAATCCCTAAAGCCTAAACCCTAACCTAACTCTAAATCCTATCCCTACCCCTAACCCACATCCTAACTCCTAGCCACTGACCCTTACCCTTATCCATCACCCTAACCTCTAATCCATAACCATAAGCATAATCACTAACACCTAACCACCAACTGCCTCCCCTCCCCTGACCCTACCATTGATTCTACCCATTCACTTACCCTGTGGTTCAGAGGAGTCCGTTCTGATATGGACGTGGCCCCTAACGGCACCTCCAGAGTCCTCCAGGGGGTCCTGAGGAAGCCAGGCTCCTGTGAGTGCGGACATGGCCCCACGTGTTCCTGTGTCATAGTCAGTGGGTCCAGAGGACGCCGCGACTCCTGTCACTGTGGACTATGCCTCACATCCTCTGGAAGCCTCACAGCAAGTCCTCAGGAGGCCGGGGGCTGCTGTCAGCCTAGACATGGCCTCACATCCCCCAGAAAACTCACTGTGGGTCCTGATGAAGCTGTGGGCTCCTGTTAGCATAGACCCAGCCGCATATTTCCCGAAGCCAAAGTGCAGGTCCTGAGGAGGACAGGGGTCCTGTCAGTGTTGACGTGGCCCCACATTTTCCTCAAGCCTCACCATAAGACCTGAGGAGGCTGGGGGCTCCTGTCAGCATGGACGTGGCCCCAAATATTCCCAAAACTTCACAGTGTGTTCTGAGGAGGCTGGAGGTTCCTGTCAGTGTGCATGCGGCACCCACATCTTTCTTAGTCAGCGTCCTTTTGTGTGGACATGACCACAAGTACTACCAAAATGTCACTGAGGGTACTGAGGAGGCCGTGGCTCCTGTCACTCTGAATGCGGCCCCCAGCTTCCAGAAGCCTCAACTTATATCCTGAGGGGCCTGGGAGTTTCTGCCAGAGTGGACGCGGTGCCACAACCCTCCCCGCGGGTCCTGAGGTGGCCCAGGGGCTCCTGTCAGCGTGGATGCGGGCCCACAATATCCTGAAGCCTCCCCGCGGGTCCTGAGGTAGCTCAGGGTTTCCTATCAGGGTGTATGCGGGCCAATATCTTCCTGAAGCCTCACCGAGGGTCCTGAGAGGACCGGGGCTCCTGTCAGCGTGAACACGGCCCAATATCCCCCTGTAGACTCCTTGCGCGTCCTCAGGAGGCTGTGGCTCATCAGGGTAGATGCGTCCCCATGTCTTCATCAGGGTTCCCCAGCACAGGCTGCCTCCTATTAGGGCAGGCAGACGAGGCCTACTGCACATGCATGCACCCTGGGTGAGGCCTGGGCTTGGGTGCCACCTTTGCGATGCTAGGTGCTGCAGGAGGCTGTGCAGGAGGCGGCTTGCTGGAGCAGGGGGCCGCACCTGCCTCCTTCCAGGCTCCAGCTGTGGCCTGTTAGCATTGGAAACGTCTCACTGAAAAGGATCCAACACCCGGCTTCCTCAGAAATACTTAAGGACAAGGAATTGGAGCCCACAGACTGCAAAATGAAATGTGGACCAGACTTTAGCAAGTCCTGCAAAATTCACTCAACTCCCTTCCACTGTGGGCGGGACTACGGGCTGGTGCAGCCGCCCTGGAAACAGTGTGGAGGCTCCTCAGGAAGTTACAAATACAGACGCCCTGCGACCAGCAGGTGCAGGGCCTGGAGCTGACTCCGAAGATACAGATACAGTGAGACTCGGGGCACCTGCACCCCAATGTCCACAACAGCCAGGTCCACAGCAGCCACACTGTGTGAGGTATCTCGGTGCCCTCAGGCAGATGATGAATAAAGAGGATGGGAGATAGATGATGGTCATAGAGAGAGGAATGGTGCTCAGATATCAAAGAGAAGGAAATCTTGCCATTTGCAATGACGTGGATAGAACTACAGAAATCATGTTAAGTGAAATAAGTCAGTGGGGAAAGAGAATGACTATGGGGTGTCATTCATAGGTGGAATTAAAGAAGCAAAGCAGATGAACATCTGTGAAGGGAAGGAAAACAAGATGAAAACAGATGCAGGAAATACAGACTCTTAATTATAGGAAACAAACTGAGGGTCGCTGGAGGGTAGGGGACGGGTGAGGGGATCACAGGGGACCGGCATGAAGGAGGGCACATGACGTCATGTGCACTGCGGTTATCTCCAACTGGTGAATCCCTGAATTCTTCCTCTGAAAGTATAATAAACTATCCGTTAATTAATTGGGTTTAAATTAAATTAAGTTAAAAAAATCAGTGGTATCAGAGCACAATTCCTTCTAGAATCTCTGTTCTGCTCCTTCAGCTTATGCCAAGACCACCCCCCTTGAGTCTGGTTTGTTTAAGTAGCTCCACGCCTCATCCATGGCACAGCCCACGGCTAGAACTCACGACCCCGAGATCAGGACGGGAGGTGAGGTCAGGTGTCGAATGCTTAACTGACAGCCAGCCGGGGGCGCGATAACAACACTGCTATATCCTGTGTCTCTGTGACATCGTTTGAAATAGGAAAGTGCCATGTCCCTCTCTGGTCTGCTCCTGCAATACTGATTTGCTGTCCGGGGTCATTTTGGGGGGCGGATGGATGTTATGGTTTTTTTTTTCCGATTTCTAAGATCTGCGACCATGATTATGATTGGAATGACATTGAAACTGAGGGTGGCGTCAGGAACTGCGGACATTTTCACAAGATGAGGCTCCCACCCCCGAGCCCAGGAAGGCCTCCCAGAGCCTGGTATGGCTCAGTGCACAAGTCTTGTGCTCCTTTGTTTCTGTCTCATTATTTATTCTCTGTGATGCTCCTGAGAAGGGAGTCACGTCCCTCATTTCCTTCCTGAGTGCTCATTGTCGGGATACAGCAAGGCTATTCTGCTCTGTAGGGTCAGTTTGTGTCCCTTGACTGTACTGAACTCACTCCTTAGTTCTAACAGGCTTGATGGAGGCTCTCGACTTTCCTGCTTCTAGTACCACGTCTTCAGCATACAGGGACAGTGTGAGTTCCCCTTCCAGTTGTGGAATCTTTGCTGTTTACAGCTTAATGTCCTAGAAAGCCCGACAATAGAATAAAAACTGAGTCCAGGCAAAGGGCAGGAAGCCCCTATTAGAATGAGAACAGAGCTCAATGCCCTCAAAGGCCCCATATCAAAATGTAAACAGAACTTGAGGAATTGCTCCAGCCCTCCTGGAGGTCCCGAGACCAGCACTTAAAACTAAGCTAAAACCCACCTCGGGGTCCAAGTCCCTGCTCCGCTATGTCGGGTGTACTTGGACACAAGCTCGAGCTTGTAAATAAACCCTCGTGTGCTTGCATTGGTCTTGGCTTCTCGGTGGTTTCTCGGATTCGCAATCTTGGGCAAAACAGTCTGAGAAAAAAAAACAAAACCAAAAGAAGCTCGGACGCAGGCAGAGTAAAAGCAAGGTTCTGAGAGAAGCAGTGGAGACCCGGGATGTTGGCAGGTCTTTTGTGTAGGCCCTTGCAGACAGGGGGTGGGGGTAGGGGATGCTCAGCCCCTGAGCCAGAGGACTCAGCGTCCCCACCCACATCCCGCCCATCAGGAGAGTCTCAGGGAGCAGCACAGCGCCGCCCACTGGAGGCCAGAGGCGCTGACGCCAACCCAGCCTCTGACCCCACAGTTGCATCTCCCAGGCAGATGTGCACCTAAGAATCAGCGCCATGGCCCATCCCAAGACCCTGCACAGACCACTCACTGCCACCAAGTTGTCGGACCACAGGGCTGCAGAGCTTCAGCTCTGCCTGGAAAGTAGGGTGTAGCTTCTTTTGTTCTTTGTGCTTTATTTTCATTTATTTTCTTTGATTCTTTTTTATTAATTGCCTTATTTTAATTTCTATGTATGTACCTTATATATTTATTATTTTTACTATCATGGTACTTTAATTGTGTTTCTTATTTTGGAATTTAGAATCTTTAACAAGCAGGCCAAAATAATCTGGTGTTTTTTATTTTGAGAGGGTAGTTGTTATTGTTTTTCTTGGTTTTCCTTTTTCTTCCTTCTTTCTTTTATGGAAAAAATAATGATATGGAGAAATTCAACTCCATAAAATAACATGAGGTAGTACTCACAGCCAGGAAGTTCATCAATACACATATATGATGTCTAATTACAGTTTAAAACAATGATTATAAAGGTAGCAGCTGGGCTGGAAAAAGAGCACAGAAGAAAACTAGAGAATTCCTACTGTAGAAATAAAAGAACTAAAATCTAGTCAGGCCAATGTTAAAAATGCTATAACTGAGATGCAGTCCCAAGTGGAAGCCTTCAAAACAAGAAAGGTTATGGACCACAGAGGCAGACATAGGAAACTCAGCCACTTATTAAAACAATAACATTCATATCATAGGAGACTCAGATGATGAAGAGAGAGAAAAGGTGGGCCTTGCTCAGCCATTAGAAAAGACAAATGGCCACCATTTGATTCAATGTGGATGGAACAGGAAGGTATCATGCTGAGTGAAGTAAGTCAATCAGAGAAGGACAAACATTGTATGTTCTCATTCACTTGGGGAATATAAATAAGAATGAAAGGGAATATAAGGGAACGGAGAAGAAATGTGTGGAAAATATCAGAAATGGAGACAGAACATAAAGACTCCTAACTCTGAGAAATGAACTAGGGGTGATGGAAGGGGAGGAGGATGGGGGTGGGGATGAATGGGTGACGTGTAGTGAGGGGGGCACTTGACGGGATAGCACTGGGTGTTATTCTGTATGTGGGCAAATTGAACACCAATAAAAAGTAAATTTATTACAAGAAAGAAAGAAAGAAAAAGTGGCATCTGGGTGGCTCAGTCAGTTAAGCTTCTGCCTTAGGCTCAGATCATGATCCAGGTCCCAAGGCAGGCTCCCTGAAGCAGGGAACCTGCTTCTCCCTCTCCATCTGCCCGTCTCGCTAATGGTTTTTCTCTCCTCTCTTTCTCAAATAAATAAATAACATCCTGAAAAAGAAACAAACAGAAGGAAGAGAAATCTCCCATGTAGTAGAATTTCAAGGAAGTTGTCCAGACATTCCACCCTCAAGTTAATTAGCATAGCCTCCCACTCTTATGTGTGGAATACACATAGTAACTTCCTTCTACAAAATATAATATGAAAATCTTAATATAAAAATAAAAATAATAATAATAATAATACAATCACTTTACTATGGAGAAAGCTGACAAACACTACCTCAGCAAGATGATCAGATCAATACCAAGACTGATAAATCATGTTGATAATATCTATCCTTTATATGATATAATAAAAATGGCATTATATCTCTGTATATAATCCACAAAAACAGTTCAATGATGAGATAAACAACAGACATGTCCCAACTGAGGTAAATTTTACAAAATACTCTACTTCTCAAAGTGTTCCAGTTCAACGACAACAAGGAATGGCTGAAAGACTGTCACAATCCAGAGGAGCCTAAGAAAACATGAGTACAAATGGAATGTGATATGAAGGATAGTAACTTAGCAAAATCTAAGGAAAACTGAATAACGTATGGTCTTTGGTTAATGCGACTATTTTAATATGGATTCATTATCTAAAATTTGTACCGGACTAATATAACACCACAATCATATCCCTGCCCCACACCATCCACCACCACACCACCGGCCCCCAGCAAGGACCCAGTGCAGCTGCCCCCCTGTGGGACATGCTCAGCCTCCCCAGGGTTCTCTGGATACCCTGCTCCCATCAGAAGCCCGATTGTCCCATAGAGAACCCAGGGCTTGCAGGGAGGAGGGAAGGCAAGGATCCCCGAAATGGTGGGTGCAGGTGAGTGGTGCAGAGGACACATTGGGCCCTGCCTCTGCCCACTGTCCCTCCTGGAGGTGGGCACACCCTGCACAGGACACCAGCCCCTAACCCAAAGGGACCTGGGCTGACCTGGCCCCACGCTCTGTGGTGGCTGAGGTGATTTGAGCCTCACCCAGCCCCAACACAAAGACTAATGGGATCCAGGCCCCCATGGTCCTGGCTAGCCCTGGATTCTGGCCCCAGGCTGAGTGAGCCCTCTCACAGCTGGACGTGGCCTCTTGGGCCCTGTGTGTGTCCCACAGATCCAGGTCACTGACCTAGGGCAGGCTGGGGGATCCCGGGACAACCCAGGGTGGGGAGAGGATGGATAGGCCGGTTGGCCCCACCCGACCCCACACCAGGAGGCAGGCTCCAGGTATTGGGTATTGGGGCCCCAGAGGGCCCAAGGCCGTGGTCCAGCTGCCCTGTGGGTCCCAGTCAGGAGCCCATGAGCTGCAGGTCTAGGTCATCTCTGCTGTCCTCAAAACAGTCACTCAGGCTGAAATCTCAGGACACATGCCCCTACCCGGAGTCCACACATGCTCCCACAATGTGGACTCTAGCACCCGCCCCCCCACACTGTGTGATTCTTGCCCTCCCCTAAAGGACAGAAAGGTCTCCCTCCCCAGGGGAAGGCGCACATTAGGCTCTGAGCCCGTTTGCTGTAAAAAGTCAATAAAGTTTTGTGGTGCGAAAATGCATAGCCAGGCCATTTCTGTGTCTCCCAGAACTCTGCATGGGGCGTGGAGAGATACCCAGAGAGGAGGAGGGGGCACCATCCAGGCCCCAAACAGCCCCTGCAGGGGCGCCGCCAGGTACACACAGCTGACGTCCCCACGTGCCTTCCAGGGGCGGCCAGATGCCAGGGTCAGGACCCACAGACTTTCCTGGGATTCAGGCTCTGCCCACTGGGCCAGGAGGGGCTGGGACAGAGTGACAGCCAGGGAGCTTCAGGTCACCAGGGTCTGTGCACAGCAACCTGGGAGGTCTGTACTCCCTCTGTCCTGATGAACGAGGATGGCCGAGTTCCAGGGCACTTATTCCCCTCCCCGCATCCCCATGACAGTGTGCCTGGGGCACAGAGGGCCTGTGGGGCGGTCAGCGTGGCCCTGGAAGGGATGCCAGGACACCAGGCCCTGGTGTTGTGCCCAAGATTGTAAATCAGGGGAACCAGCAAGGAGCCCACACCGATGGAAACTCCCGAGGGTTTCTTTACAAGCTGGAGCTTGGGTCTAATTGCACCCAACACAGCAGAGCAGGGACGTGGATCCCGAGACTAAGAGGCATAGCAGCTTTATAGGGGCAAGTGGCACATGGGATTCGCAGAAATTTGCACGATCATGCCGGTCCACAAGCTGGTGGCTGATTGAATTACACCTTACCCTATACTATCCAATTGAGCTGGCCTATTACTTTGGTCAGAATCGTCGCACAGTTTTGGGGGACACAAAGCAGGGTTACATTGTTATAAGCCGATTTCCGATTAGGGTGTGCCCAGCGGCCTGACTAGGGTGGGGCAGCACCTTAAGCAATAAGCAGGTCATGTGAGGGTCATAGGGGAAGTGGCGGGTGTAGCACAAAATGGAATCAGTTCTTCCCTGCTTGTGCAGGAGTAGGGGATTTTTGTTAACTTTCCTGGGTCCCACACTTGCAGCTCATGCACCTGGGCTACCCTGACGAGGTGGACTCAGCCTGCACACCTTGTGGTGCTGGATCTCTGACACCAGCGTGTGGAGGGCACCCTCCTTGCCCTAGTGAGTAGCGGCTGGGTGAGCATGGGGCTCGCCACAAGGCCAGGCAGCACAGGGGACCAGGAACCCCAGCCCTCATCCCAACTCGACTCCCACACACAGGCAGCAACAGGGCTCTCTGCCATGGGCAGCTCCTCAGGATCTCCCCCAGGCAGCGCTGAGTTCTGGCTCCCTGATGGAGAGGCATCCAGGAGAAGAGAAGCAGCCTGCGCTCAGCGGGACCCCCTGCTGGACATGGGAATTTGGCCAAGTCAGAACTTCAAGCTCAGCTGACCCTCCAGAGGAAAGTCACTGCAGGAGCGAGCCCCGAGTAAGCAAGGAGAACCCAGCTATCGGCCCAGCACCAACACCAGAAATGATGTTGTGCCAACCATTTCGGCATTTGGGTGACCCAGGCAGAGGATCAGATACCTGCACGTGATATCTGCATGTGATAGACACACACACAACCCAAAACCAACAAAAGTCCGAATCTCCCAATGTTGTCAAACAGCAGTCGGATGGTTACATACACGACGCTGTGGTCCCCAATAGGATACATGGAAGACGCTATAAACCATGACTGCAGAGGTACTGGAGGCACGGAGATGTGCCTGCTAGGTTTCAAAAAGGAGCACAGAGAGGTTGGAAGCATCCTACGGACAGGGTGCCCCTCCTAGGAAAGGACACCAGGTCCCTGTGAAGGCTACAGATGGTGAAATCTGTCCTCCTCTCTTTCAGCTTCTGGTTTTCCTCCTCTTTTGTTCTTCCTAATTCTAGTTTAGCCTCGACCCTGCATCCAAGACAATGACCAAAGAGGCTTCGTTATGACATCGCGTCCTAAAGGAGGCCGATCTCTGGCTACCGGGTTCAGAAATGGTCATTGCGTAGGTATATGCTGATCCCCCGAAGTCGTGGCTTCATGGCTCTTCTCTCCCCGCAGAACGAGGGGAACCACAGGTCTTACAGTGAAAGACGCCCACTTACACTGAGGCAGGACTATCCCTTGTGGAGGACGTCATCTGGGCTAAGTAGTACAAGCGGGGCGATGAAGAATAGTTCTCAGGTGAGACATAAGCAAACACTTACCTTTGATGTCATGCTTTATTTGTTCATCCATTTATTATTTGTTAAATATTTTCATTTCATGTCCTCTCTATACCCAATATGGAGTTCAAACTCACAACCCTGAGATCAAGATCCCTCAACCAGGCCAGCCAGGCACCCCACTGCCATGTTTCATAACTCTTTGCTTCCTTGCCTATCTCTGCATCGAACTGGAACATTAAGTCCTGGACGGGAAGCTTTAGTTACCTCCGAATCCTAGAACGTTCTCACTGTATCCCAATCCTAAATTGACATTTACCATTGAATAGCACTTTAAATAAATAGTAAAATAACTACTACAGTAAAGGAAATTATCAACTTTTCACGTGTGTGGGCCCTGCTCCCTGGGCTCCCAGAGAAGCTACGATTTCTTTCACATTGATCAGGTCCAAATGACTCTACCACACCTCAAAGCGTGGGCTCACTTTCTGCCCTGACACATGCAAGACTCCTGCTTCAATTAACATGTATCAATCAATCAAAGAGAGCCTGACCGGCTCAGTGTGGTTCGTAAGAACATGGGACTCTTGTTCTTGGGGTAGCAAGTTCAAGCCCCATGTTGGCTGTAGAGATTACAGAAAAATAAAATCTTAAAAAAAATCAATCAGTTGATCTTGGAGAGACATAACCCTGGATCCCACAAGGGGAGAGAGCCAACTGACGAATCTACTCACAATATTATAAGCAGCAGTGCACAAAAATTGAACTTTCAGAAGTCTCCTAGAGTGGGGGACACACCAGCCTTAAGGTGTTCAGGTGGAGAAGTGGGGGGCAGTCCCTGGAGTGACAGGGTGGGCTCAGGATCCCAGGGGTCCCAAGGATGGTGGCGCCAACTGTTCCCAGGCACAGGAGCAGAAACCCGGCTTAGAGCAGCGGGGCTCGGGCCAGCTGTCTGCCCTGTGTGGCCATAAGCTGCAAACCCCTGTGCAGTCATGGGGCCCAATTCCTGGGACAGACCAGCAAAGGCCAGGAGTGCGAGGACACCCTCCCGGGCAGGAAGAGAACAGGTCTCCACCAGGGCAGCCCCTAAAATTTGGAGTTTTAAACTTCAGTCACTTGTCTGTGGGGAGGCTGAGAAAATTGAGGCCATTCCACTTTAAGTTCACGGTTAGCACAAGTACTGCCATCCCAGGACCGTGTGTAAATTTACATTACTTCAGTTATAGGAAAAAAAGAAAAAAATCTTACAGCTTAAGGTCCCAGAAAGCCCCATATTAGAATGAGAACAAAGCTCAATGCCCTTGAAGGCCTCATATCAAAATGTAAACAGAACTTGAGGAATTGCTCCAGCCCTTCTGGAGGACCCTGAGACCAACCCTTAACTAAGCTAAAACCCACCTCGGGGTCCAAGTCCCTGCTCCGCTGTGTGGGCTATACTTGGACCCAAGCTCGAGTTTGTAAATCAACCCTCGTGTGTTTGCATCGGTGTCGGCTTGGACAATCATGGGCACAACACCCCCAAGTGTTGGGCACTTGCAATCTTGGGCACAACACCCCCAAGTCCCCTCCCCACCTGGGCTGATACCCTGTCACCTCCCACCCAGGCTGACCCTCAGTCACCTCCTGCCCATAGCGGCTCACCACAGCCCCTCACAGAGGTCCCACAGCCACGGTCGGCACTCTGGCCATTCCCGGCCTCCCAGGAGAAGAAAGGAGGTTTCAGCAGGACACAGTCCTATGGTGGCCCCAGGGCTCCCTGCCCAGGATGGCAGCTGGTGACTGGCCGGTGTCTGTGTCCCTGACGCCGGCTCCTCCTCCCTGGTTTTCCCGCAGGAAATGAAGGAGGAGGCCTCGTCTCCTCAGCGACATCACGCAGATAGACCTGGACATCAACAAGATGTTTGGCAGCCAAATCAAGTTTTGGGACTGCTAGAGGGTGGGGAGAGGCTGTTGAGTCAGGGGGCTTCTAGGCCCGGGGGAGGCCCAGGGGCTTCTGGGTAGGGAACACGGGGCTTAAGAGGCCGGGGGAAGCAACAGCAGCCAGCAACACACCACTGTATGGTTGGGTGCAGGGGATGACACCGTGCCCCAACCCCTGGGGCTTCGGGGTTGAGGGGGTCACTGGGTCGGTGCCTCTAGGGGTTTCCATGGGAGCTGAACCACACAGGGGCGAGGGACGGCCCCTTGAGAAGCAGGGGGCTGTGGTGGGGCCCGTGGAGGGCAGTAACCGGACCTGCGGGCCAGGCGGCATGGCCGTGGCTGGAGCAGGACACACATCGTTCCCATGAGGGTCGGACGGGTCAGGGTGACACCCACACTTGGTGTTTTATATATATCTAAATTCTATGCATTTAATTTGAGACAATTTGCAATTTGTAAACATACATAGTATGATGACCCCCAGATAATGCCCCCGGTCCAGCCAGCGCCCTGCACTGACCACGCGCGGCCCCAGGGGCAGGTGTCACAGCAAACCCCAGACTGGGATCGCCTTTATCTGTAGACGTATCCATGTGCGTCTGAGAGAAAGTGGATGCCCTGTGTCGGCAGGCCCCCCATGTCATCCCCTCTTTCCCCACCCCCACACCATCCCCCTTCATCATCATCCCCAATAGCATCCCACCTATATCATCCCCCTCACTCCGACACAGCCCCACACAATCCCCACCCACACTATTCCCCCCACCATCTCCCCTAAACCATTCCCCACACTCCACCACCATCATGCCCCTGCCCCCACAACATCCACCCCCACAGCATCTGTCCCCAGCAAGGACCCTGGAGAGCTTCCCCCTGTGGGACATACTCAGCCTCACCGGTGTTCTCTGGATACCCTGCTCCCATCAGAAGACCGGGTTTCCCATAGAGTACCCAGGGGTTGCAGGAAGGAGGGAAGGCAGGGAGCCCCAGACAGGGTGGGTGCAGGTGAGTGGTGCAGAGGACCCACTGTGCCCTGCCTCCACCCACTGTCCCTCCTGGAGGGCGGCACACCCTGCATAGGACACCAGCCCCTAACCCAGAGGGACATGGGCTGGCCTGGCCCCGGGCTCTGTGGGGTTGGGGTGATTTCAGCCCCCCCAGGCCCAACACAAAGACTAATGGGATCCAGCCCCCCATGGCCCTGGCCAGCCCTGCATTCTGGCCCCAGGCTGAGAGAGCCCTCCCACAGCTGGATGTGGCCTCTTGGGCCCTGGGTGTGCCCCACAGATCCAGGTCACTGACCTAGGGCAGCCCTAGGAATCCCGGGACACCCAATGTTGGGGAGAGAAGGGGTAGGCCAGTGGGCCCCACCCGCACCCACACTAGGAGACAGGCTCCACCAGGTTCTGGGGCCCCAGGGCCCTGAGATTGGGGTCCAGCTACCCTGCGGGGAACAGTGCAGGAGCCCATGAGCTCAAGTTCAGCTCAGCTCTGCTGCCCTCAGAACCGTCTCTCTTGCTGAAACCTCAGGACACGTCCCCACCCAGAGTCCAAACATGCTCCCAGGTGGGGGACTCCAGCACCCGTCCCCACCCCACATGTGATTCTTGCCCTCCCCTAAAGGACAGAAAGGTCTCCCTCCCCAGGGGAAAGCACATGCCCTCGGCTCTGAGCCCCATTGCTGTAGATCGTCAATAAAGTGTTGTGGTGCGAAATGCACAGCCAGCCCATTTATGTGTATCCCAGAACTCTGAGCAGAGGACGTGGAGAGACCCCGAGAGAGGAGGAGGGGCTACATCCATGCCCCAAACAGCCCCTACAGTGGCGCTGCCAGTCACACCCAGCTGATATCCTCACATGCCTTCCAGGGGCTGCCAGACACCAGGGTCAGGCACCATAGACTTTACTGGGACTCAGCCTGTGCCCAGCAGGCCAGGAGGGGCTGGGACAGAGTGACAGCCAGGGAGCCTCAGGGCACCAGTGTCTGTGGAAGAGACCTGGGTAGTCTGTGCTCTCTCTGTCCAGGGAGCCAGGGCTGGCTGTGTTCCGGGGCACTTCCTCCCCTCCCCGTATCCCCGTGCCTGTGTGCCTGGGGCACAGAGGGAATGCGGGGCGGTAGCGTGGCCCTGGAAGTGATGTCAGGACAACAGGCCCTTGTGTTGTGCCCAAGATTGCTAATCCGAGAAACCACCAAGGAGCCCACACTGATGCAAACTCCCGAGGGTTTCTTTAAAAGCTGGAGCTTGGGTCCAAGTGCACCAGACACAGAGGAGTAGGGATTTGGACCCCAAGACTAAGAGGTGTAGCAGCTTTATAGGAGCCAGTGGCACATGGGAATGCTGAAAGATGCGTAGTCATGTTTGTCCACACGCAGGTGGCTGAATGAATTACAATTTACCTTTTAGTATTGACTTGAACTGGCCTATTTGGTCAGAATTGGCGCGCAGCTTTGTGTGGCACAATGCAGGGTTACATTGTGATGACCCGATTTCAGATTAGGGTGTGTCAGCGGCTTGAGTCAGGTGGGGCAGCGCCTTAAGCCATAAGCAGGTCACGTGGGGTCAAAGGGGAGATGGCTGGTGGAGCACAAAATGGAATCAGTCCTGCACTGCTTGTCCAGGTGTAAGGGATTTTTGTTAAATTTACTGGGTCCCACACTGCAGCTCACGCACGTGGGCCACCCTCACAAAGTGTACTCTGCGTGCACACCTTGTGGTGCTAGATCTCTCACACCGGCATGTGGAGGGCACCCTCCTCGCCTTAGTGAATAGGGGCTGGGTGAGCATGGGGCTCAGCCTGAATGCCAGGCAGCACAGGGGACCGAAGAACCCCAGCCCCGTCCCCACCCAGACTCCCAAACACAGGCAGTCCTAGGGCTCCCCCCGATGGGCAGCTGGCTCCTCAGGAGCTCCCACCAGGATGGCCCCGAGGTCTAGCTCCCTGCTGGAGAGGCATCAGGGAGAAGATAAGCAGCCAGCGCATGGCAGCACCCACTTGCGCACATGGGAATATGGCCAAGCCGGACCTTCCAGCTCAGCCTACCCTCCAGCGGAAAATCACTGCACGCACGAGCCGTTGGTCTGCCATGAGAGCCTAGCTAGCCGCCCAGCGCCAGCACCAGAAATGATGTTGTGCCAACCATTTCGGCATTTGGGTGACCCAGGCAGATGATCCAATAGCTGCACGTGATAGCTACATGTGATAGACACACACACACCACACAACCAACAAAAGTTGGAATCCACCCAATGTTGTCTAACAGCAGCCGGATGGTTACATACACGATGCTGTGATCCCGAATAGGATACATGAAAGATGCAATAAACCATGACTGCAGAGGTGCTGGGGGCACAGAGATGTGCCTGCTGGGTTCCAACAAGGAGCACAGAGGGGCAGGAAGCATCCTACGGAGGGGAGGCCCCTCCTTGGAAAGGACATCATGTCCCTGTGAAGGATACGGACGGTGAAATCTGTCCTCCGCTCTTTCAGCTTCTGGTTTACCTCCTAGATGCCATTTTCCTCAATTATAAGACCAAAAATTCATTTTATGTTTTTAAATTTCTTTTATTGGAGTCCAATTTGTATGAATTCTTGCTTCAGCAAGGGTGTCATTCAGGAGGAGAGGAGAGATAATGATTTTCCCAGACAGGCAACATATAAAGGAGTTCATGACCACTTAACCAGTCCAGTAAGGAATTTTCAGAGGGACTCTTCTAGTGGGGGAAAAAAAGAGACCAAAACAACAACTCTAGAAAGGCCCAGAGTACGTCACCAGAAACACCAACTCTTCCGGTAACACAAAAGCACAAAGTTCATATCTTTGAATAATCACTCTGAAAGCTGATAGACTAAATGCTCCAATCAAAAGATATAGGGTATCAGAGTGGCTTAAAACACAGGATTGGGATGCCTTGGTGGCTCAAGGGGTTGAGCATCTGCCTTTGACTCAGTGCGTGGTCCTGGAGTCTGGGATCGAGTCCTATATGGGGCTCCTGGTGGGGAGTCTTCTTCTCTCTCTCCCTAATTTTCAGCCTCTCTCTCTCTCTCTCTCTCTCATAAATAAAATCGTTATTAAAAAAACAAGGTCCATCTGTATGCTGCCTACAAGATGCTCACCTTAGACCTATACACACCAGCAGATTCATAGTCAGGGGAGTGAAAATCATCTACCACGCTAATGGATATCAAACGAAAGCTGGAGGACCCATACTTATATCAGACAAACGAGATTTGAAACCAAACCCTGGGGGACACCTGGTGGCTCAGTGGTTGAGCATCTGCCTTCGGCTCAGGGTGTGATCCTGGGATGCCAGGATCGAATCCCACATCGGACTCCCTTAGGGGAGCATGCCTCTCACTATGCCTATGTTTCTGCCTCTGCTTCTCTGTGTATCTCTCATGAAAAATAAATAAAATATTTAAATCTCAAAAAGGAAGAAAAATACTGTAAGAAGAGATGAAGAAGAACATTATTTCATAATTAAAAAGACACTCTATCAAGATCAAACAACTAAATATTTATGCTGCCAACATGGGAGTACCTAAATATAGAAACCAATTAACAACAAACATACAGGAAATCACTGGTAATAATACACTGACAGGGGATTTCAACACCCACTTATGGCAATGGACCGATCGTCTAGCAGAATCAACAAGTGACCAATAGCCTTGACACACTGGACCACAGGGACTCAACAGATATAGTCAGAATATTCGATCCGAAAGCAGAATACACATTCCTTTCAACTGCACATGGGATATTCTCCAGAACAGATAATATCAAGGCCCACAAAACAGCTCTCAACAGGTACAACAGTTACAAGAAAGTTGATATCACACCTGTACATTTTTGGACCACAACGCTATGAAACTTGAAGTTGACAGTAAGAAAAAATTTGGACAGACCAAAAATACGTTGAGTTTATGATCATCCTACTAGAGAATGAATGGAGCAACCAGGAAATTAAAGAGGAAATATAAAACAAACGAAAATGAAAACATGTTTCTCCAAACCTCTGGGATGTACCAAAGGCAGTCCTAAGAGGGAATTATATAGCAATACAGGCCTACCTCAAGAAACAAGAAGTCTCCAATACACATCGTAACCCTACACCTGAAGGAGCTGAAAAAGAAATAACAAACATAGCCTAAAGCCTACAGAAGAAGGGAAAAAATAAAATGAGAGCAGAAATAAACAATATAGGAACAATAAAACAGTAGAATGGAAAAACAAAACTGAGAGCTGTTTCTTTAAAATAATTAATAAAATGGATCAAGCCCTAGCAAGCCTTATCAACGAGAAAAGAGAAAAGACCTAAATAAATAAAATCACAAATGAGAGAAGAGAGATCACAATCAACACCAGAAAAATAAGACAATTATAAGGGAATACTATGAAAGATTATACGCAAACAAACTGGGAGACCTGAAAGAAATGGACAAATCCCTAGAAATGAGCAAATGAGCAGAACTGAAATAGGAAGAAATAGAAAGTGTGAACAGACCCATACCTAGCAAAGGAATTGAATCAGCAAGGCACCTGGGTGCCTCAGTGGTTGAACATGTGCTTTGGCTCAGGTCATGATCCCGGGGTCCTGGGGGATCAAGTCCCACATCAGGCTCCCCAAATGGAGCCTCATTTTCCCTCTGCCTATAACTCTGCCTCTCAGTGTCTCACATGAATACATAAAGAAAATCTTTAAAAAAGAGAACAAATAAAAAGATGTGAAAGGACCTAAATAAAATCACAAATGAGAAAAGAGAAATAACAACCAACACTAGAGAAATACAAATAAGAGAACATTATGAAAAATTATATGCCAGGAACCTAGAACCTGGAAGAAATTGATCAATTCCTGAAATATATAACATAGAAAAATGAAAAAGGAAGAAATAAGAAACTTGAACAGACAGATAATCAGCAAAGAAATTGAATCTGCAATCAAGAATCTCTCAACAGGAGATGCTTAGATCAATAGAACAGAATGGAAAGCCGAAACAAGATACAAACCTGTAACTCTATGATCCATTAATGGACAACAAGGCAGGAAGGAATATCCAATGGCACAAAGACAGTCTCTTCAACAAACCCTAACCCTGACCCCAGGATAAGAACAAATGGTGTTGGGAAAACCAGGCAGCCACATGCAGAAGAATGAAACTGGACCACTTTCTTACTCCATATATATAAAAAATAAATTCGGGATCCCTGGGTGGTGCAGTGGTTTAGCGCCTGCCTTTGGCCCAGGGCATGATCCTGGAGACCCGGGATCGAATCCCACGTCAGGCTCCCGGTGCACCGAGCCTGCTTCTTCCTCTGCCTGTGTCTCTGCCTGTCTCTCTCACTGTGTGCCTATCATAAATAAATTAAAAAATTAAAAAAAAATTAAAAAAATAAATTCTAACTGTTTGAGGAACCTCCACACAGTTTTCCAGAGTGGCTGCACCAGTTCACATTCCCACCAACAGTGAATGAGGGTTCCCTTTTCTCCGCATCCTCTCCAACATTTGTGGTTTCCTGCCTTGTTCATTTTCCCCATTCTCACTGGTGTGAGGTGGGATCTCATTGTGGTTTTGATTTGTATTTCCCTGATGGCAAGTGATGCAGAGCATTTTCTCATTTGCATGTTGGCCATGTCTATGTCTTCCTCTGTGAGATTTCTGTTCATGTCTTTTGCCCATTTCATGATTGGATTGTTTGTTTCTTTGGTGTTGAGTTTAGTAAGTTCTTTATAGATCTTGGAAACTAGCCCTTTATCTGATATGTCATTTGCAAATATCTTCTCCCATTCTGTAGGTTGTCTTTGAGTTTTGTTGACTGTATCCTTTGCTGTGCAGAAGCTTCTTATCTTGATGAAGTCCCAATAGTTCATTTTTGCTTTTGTTTCTTTTGCCTTCGTGGATGTATCTTGCAAGAAGTTACTATGGCCGAGTTCAAAAAGGGTGTTGCTTGTGTTCTTCTCTAGGATTTTGATGGAATCTTGTCTCACATTTAGATCTTTCATCCATTTTGAGTTTATCTTTGTGTATGGTGAAAGAGAGTGCTCTAGTTTCATTCTTCTGCATGTGGATGTCCAATTTTCCCAGCACCATTTATTGAAGAGACTCTCTTTCTTCCAATGGATAGTCTTTCCTCCTTTATCGAATATTAGTTGCCCATAAAGTTCAGGGTCCACTTCTGGATTCTCTATTCTGTTCCATTGATCTATGTGTCTGTCTTTGTGCCAGTACCACACTGTCTTGATGACTACAGCTTTGTAGTACAACCTGAAATCTGGCATTGTGATGCCCCCAGATATGGTTTTCTTTTTTAAAATTCCCCTGGCTATTCGGGGTCTTTTCTGATTCCACACAAATCTTAAAATAATTTGTTCTATATACCTGCCCTATGACCCAGAAATTGCACTGTTGGGGATTTACCCCAAAGATACAAATGCAATGAAACGCCGGGACACCTGCACCCCGATGTTTATAGCAGCAATGGCCACGATAGCCAAACTGTGGAAGGAGCCTCGATGTCCATCGAAAGATGAATGGATAAAGAAGATGTGGTTTATGTATACAATGGAATATTATTCAGCTATTAGAAATGACAAATACCCACCATTTGTTTCAACGTGGATGGAACTGGAGGGTATTATGCTGAATGAAGTAAGTCAGTCGGAGAAGGACAAACATTATATGTTCTCATTCATTTGGGGAATATAAATAATAGTGAAAGGGAATATAAGGGAAGGGAGAAGAAATGTGTGGGAAATATCAGAAAGGGAGACAGAACGTAAAGACTGCTAACTCTGGGAAACGAACTAGGGGTGGTAGAAGAGGAGGAGGGCGGGGGGTGGGAGTGAATGGGTGACGGGCACTGGGGGTTATTCTGTATATTAGTAAATTGAACACCAATAAAAAATAAATTAAATAAATAAATAAATAAATAAATAAATAAATAAATTCAAAATGGATGAAAGACCTAACTGTGAGATCTGAAACCATACAAAGAAGAAAAGATAGGCAGCAAAGTCTTTGACATTGGCCATTGGATGTTCTTTCTAGATATGCCTCTGAGGTGAGGGAAACAAAAGCAAAAATCCTATTGGGACTTTATCAAATTGAAAAGCTTCCGCAAAGTGAAGGAAACAACCAAAGCTAAAAGGCAACATACAAAATGAAAGGAGATATTGGTAAACAACACATCCACTAAAGAGTTAGTATGCAAAACACATAAAGCAAATATAAATCTCAAGATCCTAAAAACAAATTATGCAACTGGAGCTGGGCAGAAAAATGAATGGACTTTCTCTCTGAAAGACTGCCAGATGGCGACCTGACACAAGGAAAGACACTAAGCATCACCCATCAAGGAAATGCAAATCAAAACCACAATGATAGTTCACCTGACAGCCGTCATAATGGCTAATATTAACAACACAAGAAAAAACAGGTTTTAGTGAGGCTATGGAGAAGGGGTCCCTCCCTTACACTCCTGGTGGGCATACGAACAGAAGTAGCCACTGTGGAAAACAGTGTGGAGGGTCCTCTAGTAGTTAAAAATAGGTGATCCCTGGGTGGTGCAGTGGTTTGGTGCCTGTCTTTGGCCCAGGGCATGATCCTGGAGACCTGGGATCGAATCCCACATTGGGCTCCCGGTGCATGGAGCCTGCTTCTCCCTCAGCCTGTGTCTCTGCCTCTCTCTCTGTGACTATCATAAAAAAAATTTATTTAAAAAAAAGTTAAAAATAGAGCTAACCTACGATTCCAAATTTGCAGAGCTAGGTATTTACCCTGAGGACACAAAAGTACTTTAGTAGATTCGAGGGGGACACTCAGCCCAGTGTTTCTAGCAGCGTTATCAACAACAGCCAAACTGCGGATACAGCCCTACGTCCATCGGCAGATGAACGGGCAGAGACAGTGTGGTAAATATACACACTGCGACATCACTCGGTCATCAGAAAGGATGATGAAGCCATTTACAATGATGTGGAAGGAGTGGAAAGGATTTATGCTAAATGAACTCAGTCAGAGAAAGACAGATACCAAATACCATACAATTGCATTCACATGTGAATTTTAAGAAACCAAACAAACTGGCAAAGGGGCTCAGGGGGGATGAGAGAAGCAAGCCAAGATACCCACTCTTAACCACAGAGAATAAACTAATAAATACCAGAGGAAAGTGGGGGGTGGGAAATCAGGGGATGGGGATAGTGGAGGTCACCTCTGACCAGTATCAGGCGTTGTATTCAAGGGTTGAATCACTATGTGGTAAACCTGAAACTATATCATACTGTGTTTACAAAGAGGAATTCAAGTAAAACTTTAAAATATAAATTGGTATTATAGAGGATACATGTGCACACAAGAGATAAAATCAGAAAGGCAACTGAAAATCCAAACAAAGAGTCTTTAGAGCCACAAATCCCCTTCTTAGCTCAGCTCACGAGAATCCTGCCATGCCTATTCTCACCCCAGAGAAGACTGGATTTTGATTCTCTGGGGAGGCCACTGACTTGGTGGAGTCAGGTTATCTTTGAAACCAAAACCTAAATAGAGTGCATAAAACTAAACTGCCCAAGATGCTAGGAGTCCCAGTACAGGCACATGCCAAGACACAAACTCTAACCATACACAGACATAACCCTTACCCTACACTTAAGCCTAATGTTAACCTAACCCTTAAACAAGAACTATCACTAATCAAAAACCAAACACAAACCCCAAGACCAAAACACATTCACTGAACCTACCTACCAAGCCACACCCTAACTCCTAAACCTATTCTGAGGTTTCCTTAACCCTGACCCTTACCTTAAATCTAATCGTAACCCTAACCTCTAACCCTAACCTTAACTTAATATACTCAAATCCTATTCCTAACCTTAATTTGTACCCTAACCTTAACCCCCTAATACTAACCCTATCTCATACCCCAAACTGTACACTACCCATACCCTAAAACTAATCCCTAACCCACTGCCTAACCCTCTTACCCTTTTCCAAAACCGTACCCTGACCCTAACTTGACCCTGACCTGACCCCATCCCTAACCCCTAACCAAACACTAACCCTAACACTAGCACTAAACCCTATCCTAAGCCTAACCCTCGCCCTAACCCTAAAACTAGGCCTAACTTTAACTCTAACCCTTAACGCTAACCCCTCACCCTAACTCACACCCTAAACACTAACCCTAACTGCAAACCTAATCACAACCCTAACACTAACCATAACCCTAACCCCAACTCCTAACATCCTGCCCTAATCCCTAAGCCTAAACCCTAACCGTAACTCTAAATCCTGTCCCTAACAATAACCGTAACCCCTTTCCCTAATCCCTAACCCCCAGCCTAACTCCTAACCATTGAACCTTACCCTTATCCCTCACGCTATCCTCTAATCTGTAACCGTAAGCATAATCACTAAACCCTAACATCTAGCCTAACTTAACCACCAACTGCCTCCCCTCCCCTGACCCTACCATTCATTCTACCCATTCACTTACCCTGTGGTTCTGAGTAGTCCCTTCTGAGGTGGACGTGGCCCCCAATGGCACCTCCAGAGTCCTCCAGGGGGTCCTGAGGAAGCCAGGATCCTGTGAGTGTGGATGTGGCCCCATGTGTTCCTGAGTCATAGTCAGCGGATCCTGAGGATGCCGGGTCTCCTGTCACTGTGGACTATGCCTCACATCCTCTGGAAGCCTCACAACAGGTCCTCAGGAGGCCAAGGGCTCCTGTCAGCCTGGATATGGCCCCATGGCCCCCAGAAAACTCACTGCGGGTCCTGAGGGGGCTGTGGGCTCCTGTCAGCATAGACGCAGCCCCATATGTCCTGAAACCAAAGTGCTGATCCTAAAGAGGCTGGAGACTCCTGTCAGTTTGGATTCGGCACCCACATTTTTCTTACGCCTCACCACAGGCCCTGACAAGGCTGGGGTCTTCTGTCTGCATGGAAGCATCCCCATATTTCCCGAAGTCTACACCGGGGGTCCTGAGGACGTCAGCGTCCTGTTGTGTGGACGTGGCCCCAAGTCCTCCCATAGCCTCACTGCGGATTCTGAGGAGGCCAGGGCTCCTGACACCATGGATGCGGCCCCCACCTTCCAGAAGACTCAAATTATGTCCTGAGTGGCCCGGGAGCTCCTGACAGAGTGGACGCAGCACCACAGCTTCCTGAAGCCTCCCTGCAGGTCCTGAAGCGGCCCAGGTGTTCCTGTCAGGGTGGATGCGGGCCCACATCCATCCTGGGAATCTGAGCAATCAGATGGGCAGAGAAAAAACACTTTGACTCGCGCTTCGTCTTATAAAGAGAAAGGACAGCTTTGCTATGTACAAAGTCAGTTGTCAAGATAGCCTTAGGGAAGAAGAGTTGCAGCATCAAATCCAGCTGCACAGCTGGGACGCCCGAGCCCCAGGTCTTCCTGATCCCAAATCCCTGGGCCTGTCCCCCAACACAGGCTGCCAGGCTGAGGTCATTAGCAATTGCTCTCTTAGGAGCTGCGGGGAAGGGGGAAGGAGCTAGATAGGATGGGAAGGGACACAAGGAGGCCGAGAAAATGAAGGCCTTTCCACTTTAAGTTCAGCGTTCCACATGTCCAGCCATCCCAGGCCCCTGTGAAGAAGAGCTGAAATTTACATTACTTCAGTTACAGGAAAATAACAAAAGTTTACAGCTTAATACCCTGGAAAGCCCCACAATAGAATAAAAACTGAGCCCAGGCCAAGTGCAGGAAGCCCCTATTAGAATGAGAATAGATCTCAATGCCTTTGAAGGCCCATATCAAAATGTAAACAGAACTTGAGGGGGATCCCTGGGTGGCGCAGTGGTTTGGCGCCTGCCTTTGGCCCAGGGCATGATCCTGGAGACCCAGGATCCAAGGCCCAGGGCGTGATCCTTGAGACACAGGATCGAATCCCACGTCAGGATCCCGGTGTATGGAGCCTGCTTCTCCCTCTGCTTGTGTCTCTGCCTCTCTCTCTCTCTCTGTCTCTGTGACTATCATAAAAAAAATAAAATCTTAAAAAAAAAAGAAGTTAAAAAAAAGAACTTGAGGAATTGCTCCAGCCCTTCAGGAGTACCTCGAGACCAACCCTTAAAACTAAGCTAAAACCCACCTCAGAGTCCAAGTCCCTGCTCTGCTCTGTCGGGTATACTTGGACACAACCTCAAGCTTGTAAATAAACTCTCATGTGTTTGCCTTGGAGTCAGCTTCTCGGTGGTTTCTTGGATTAGCAATCTTGGGCACAACAGTCTGAGATAAAAAAACAAAACCAAAAGAAGCTCGGACACAGGTAGAGTGAACGCAGGGTTCTGAGAGAAGCCACGGAGACCTGGGGGCTTGGCAGCTCTTCTGTGGAGGCCCCAGCAGACTGGGGTGGGGGATGCTCTGCCCCAGAGCCAGAGGACCCAGACACCCCACCCGCATCCCGCCTATCAGGGCCAGGTCTCAGGAACAGGGCAGCACAGCCCGCTGAGCCCAGAGGCGCTGACGCCCACCCTGCCTCTGAACCCCGCAGGTGCATCTCCCAGGCAGATGTGCACCTGACAATCAGCGCCATGGCCCATCCCCAGACCCCACACAGAGCATTCGCTGCCACCAAGTTGTTGGACCACAGTGGCTGCAGAGCTTAAGCTCTGCCTGGAAAGTAGGGTCTAGCTTCCTTTGTACTTTGTGCTCTTTTTTCATTTATTTTCTTTGATTCTTTTTTATTAATTGCCTTATTTTTATTTCTATGTATGTACTTTATATATTTCTTATTTTTACTTTCATAGTACTTTAATTGTGATTCTTTTTTAAATTTTTTTTTCAATTTATTTATGATAGTCACAAACAGAGAAATAGAGAGAGAGAGAGAGGGAGAGAGAGAGACAGAGACACAGGCAGAGGGAGAAGCAGGCTCCATGCACTGGGACCCCGACGTGGGATTTAATCCAGAGTCTACAGGATCATGCCCTGGGCCAAAGGCAGACACTAAACCGCTGCGTCACCCAGGGATCACTTTAATTGTTTCTATTTTGGGATTTAGAATCTTTTAACAAGCAGGCCAAAATAATCTGGGTTTTATTTTGTTTTGTTTTGTTTTTTTGGGGGGGAGGGCAGTTGTTATTGTTTTTCTTGTTTTTCCTTTTTCTTCCTTCTTTCTTTTCTGGAAAATATAATGAGATGGAGAAAATCACCTCCATAAAATAACATGAGGTCTACTTACAGCCAGGAAGTTCATCAATACACATATATGATGTCTAACTACAGTTTAAAACAATGATTATAAAGACAACAGCTGGGCTAGAAAAAGAGCACAGAAGAAAACTAGAGAAACCTTTACTGTAGAAATAAAAGAACTAAAATCTAGTCAGGCCAATGTTAAAAATGGTATAACTGAGATGCAGTCCCAAGTGGAAGCCTTCAAAACAAGAATGGTTATGGACCACAGAGACAGACGTAGGGAAGTCATCCACTTATTAAAACAATAACATTCATACCATAGGAGACTCAGAAGATGAAGAGAGAGAAAAGGTGGGCCTTGCTCAGACATTAGAAACAACACATACCCACCATTTGCTTCAAAGTGGATGGAACTGGAAGGTATTATGCTGAGTGAAGTAAGTCAATCGGAGAAGGACAAACATTGTATGTTCTCATTCATTTGGGGAATATAGATAATAGTGAAGGGAATATAAGGGAAGTGAGAAGAAATGTGTGGGAAATATCAGAAAGGGAGACAGAACATAAAGACTCCTAACTCTGGGAAATGAACTAGGGGTGATGGAAGGGGAGGAGGGCGGGGGTGGGGGTGAATGGGTGATGTGTACTGACGGGCTGAGCACTGGGTGTTATTCTGTATGTGGGCAAATTGAATACCAATAAAAAGTAAATTTATTACTAAAAAAAGGAAAAAGAAAGAAAAAGTGGCATCTGGGTGGCTCAGTTACATAAGCTATTGTCTTAGGCTCAGATCATGATCCAATTCCCAAGGCAGGCTCCCTGTTTGCAGGGAAACTGCTTCTCCCTCTCCATGTGCCCCTCTCGCTCTTGGTTTTTCTCTCCTCTCTCTTTCAAATAAATAAATGACATCTTTAAAAAGAAACAAACAAACAAACCCAGAAAAAAGAGAAATCTCCCATGTAGAAGAATTTCAAAGAAGTTGTACAGACATTCCACCCTCAAGTTGATTAGCATAGCCTCCCAATCATATGTATGGAATACACATAGTAACTTCCTTCTACAAAATATAATATGAAAATGTGTATACAAAAATGATAATATAATAATAATAATAATCACTTTACAACGGAGAAAGCTGACAAATACTACCTCAGCAAGATGATCAGATCGATACCAAGACTGATAAATCATGTTGATAATATCTATCCTTTATATGATATAATTAAAATGGCAGTATATCTCTTTATATAATCCACAAAAAGAGTTTAATCATGAGATAACAGACATTTCCCAACTGAGGGAAATTTTACAAAATACTCTACTTCTCAAAGTGTTCCAGTTCAACGACAACAAGGAAAGGCAGAAAGACTGTCACAATCCAGAGGAGCCTAAGAAAACATGAGTACAAATGGAATGGGATATGAGGGATGGTAACTTAGCAAAAACTAAGGAAATCTGAATAAAGCATGGTCTTTGGTTAATGAGAATATTTTAATATTGATTCAAGGCTAATATTTGTACCTTCCTAATATACCACCAACATCATATCCCTACCCCACAACATCCACCCCCACACCATCGGCCCCCAGCAAGGACCCAGTGCAGCTGCCCCCTGTGGGACATGCTCAACCTCCCCGGGGTTCTCTGGATACCCTCCTCCCATCAGAAGCCCGATTGCCCCATAGAGAACCCAAAGGTTGCAGGGAGGAGGGAAGGCAGAGATCCCAGAAAGGCTGGGTGTAGGTGAGTGGTGCAGAGGATACATTGGGCCCTGCCTCCGCCCACTGTCCGTCCTGGAGGGCGGCACACCCTGCACAGGACACCAGCCCCTAACCCAGAGGGACCTGGGCTGACCTGGCTCTGTGCTCTGTGGGAGCTAGGTTGAATTGAGCCCCTCCCAGGCCCAACACAAAGACTAATGGGATCCAGGCCCCCATGGTCCTGGCCAGCCCTGGATTCTGGCCCCAGGCTGAGCGAGCCCTCTCACAGATGGATGTGGCCTCCTGGGCCCTGGGTGTACCCCACAGATCCAGGTCGCTAACCTAGGGCAGACTGGGGGATCCCGGGACACCCCAGGGTAGGGAGAGGATGGATAGGCCGGTTAGCCCCACCCAACCCCACACCAGGAGGCAGGATCTTCCAGGTATTGGGGCCCCAGAGGGCCCAAGGCAGGTGTCCAGCTGCCCTGCGGGGCCCCAGTACAGGAGCCCATGAGCTGCAGGTCTAGGTCATCTCTGCTGTCCTCAGAACAGTCACTCAGGCTGAAATCTCAGGACACACGCCCCCACCCGGAGTCCACACATGTTCCCACAATGTGGACTCTAGCACCCGCCTCTCCACACCGTGTGATTATTGCCCTCCCCAAAAGGACAGAAAGGTCTCCCTCCCCAGGGGAAGGCGCGCATTAGGCTCTGAGCCCCTTTGCTGTAAAAAGTCAATAAAGTGTTGTGCAAAAATG
The DNA here is from genome assembly GCF_048164855.1 of Canis lupus baileyi. Taxonomy (NCBI): domain Eukaryota; kingdom Metazoa; phylum Chordata; class Mammalia; order Carnivora; family Canidae; genus Canis; species Canis lupus. Next base: position 32,248,168 of record NC_132871.1, on the reverse strand, counting down.
CACAGCCAGCCCGTTTCTGTGTCTCCCAGAACTCTGTGCATGGGGCGTGAAAAGACACCCAGAGAGGAGGAGGGGGTACCATCCAGGCCCCAAACAGCCCCTGCAGGGGCGCCACCAGGTACACAGAGCTGATGTCCCCACGTGCCTTCCAGGGGCAGCCAGACGCCAGGGTCAGGACCCCACAGACTTAACTTGGACTCAGGCTGTGTCCCCCAGGCCAGGGGGGGCTGGGACAGAGACAGCCAGGGAGCTTCAGGTCACCAGGGTCTGTGCTCCCTCTGTCCTGAGGGCCATGGATGGCCGAGTTCTGGGGCACTTCCTCCCGTCCCCGCATCCCCAAGCCTGTGTGCCTGGGGCACAAAGGGCCTGTGGGGAGGTCAGCGTGGCCCTGAAGGGATGTCAGGACACCAGGCCCTGGTGTTGTGCCCAAGATTGTAAATCAGGGAAACCACCAAGGAGTCCACACCGATGGAAACTCCGGAGGGTTTCTTTACAAGCTGGAGTTTGGGTGTAATTTCACCAAACACAGCGGAGCAGGGACGTGGATCCTGAGACTAAGAGGCATAGCAGCTTTATAGGGGACAGTGGCCCATGGGATATGCAGAAAGTTGCAGAGTCATGATGGTCCACACGTAGGTGGCCAATTGAATTACATCTGACCAAATAGTATCCACTTGAGCTGGCCTATTACTTTGGTCAGAATCGTCGCACAGTTTTGGGGGGCACAAAGCAGGGTTACATTGTTATGAGCCGATTTCCGATTAGTGTGTGCCTAGCGGCCTGACTAGGGTGGGGCAGCGCCTTAAGCAATAAGCAGCTCATGTGGGGGTCATAGGGGAGGAGGTGGGTGTAGCACAAAATGGAATCAGTCCTGCTCTGCTTGTCCAGGGGTAGGGGATTTTTGTTAACTTTCCTAGGTCCCACACTTGCAGCTCACGCACCTGGGCCACCCTCACCAGGTGGACTCAGCCTGCACACCTTGTGGTGCTGGATATCTCACACCAGCGTGTGGAGGGCACCCTCCTCGCCCTAGTGAGTAGGGGCTAGGTGAGCATGGGGCTCGCCAGAAGGCCAGGCAGCACAGGGGTCCGAGAACCCAGCCTAGACCCCAACTCGACTCCCATACACAGGCAGCAACAGGGCTCTCCGCCATGGGCAGCCAGCTCCTCAGGATCTGCCCCCAGGGCGGCGCTGAGGTCTGGCTCCCTGCTGGAGAGGCATCTGGGAGAAGAGAAACAGCAGGCGCTCAGCGGGACCCCCTGAGGACATGGGAATTTGGCTGAGTCGGACCTTCCAGCTCAGCTGACCCTCCAGTGGAAAGTCACTGCAGGAGGGGCCCCGAGTCGGCAAGGAGAGCCCAGCTATCTGCCCAGCGCCAGCACCAGAAATGATGTTGTGCCAACCATTTTGGCATTTGGGTGACCCACCCAGAGGATCAGATACCTGCACGTGATATCTGAATGTGATAGACACACACACAACCCAAAACCAACAAAAGTCCGAATCCCCCCAATGTTGTCAAACAGCAGCCAGATAGTTACATACACGATGCTGTGGCCCCCAATAGGATACATGGTAGACGCTATAAACAATGACAACAGAGGTACTGGAGGCACGGAGATGTGCCTGCTGGGTTTCATAAAGGAGCACAGAGAGGCAGGAAGCATCCTATGGAGGGGGGGTCCCTTCTAGGAAAGGACACCAGGTCCCTGTGTAGGCTACAGATGGTGAAATCTGTCCTCCTCTCTTTCAGCTTCTGGTTTTCCTCCTCTTTTGTTCTTCCTAATTCTAGTTTAGCCTCGACCCTGCATCCAAGACAATGACCAAAGAGGCTTCGTTATGACATCGCATCGTAAATGGAGGCCGAGCTCTGGCTACCGGGTTCAGAAATGGTCATTGCCTAGGTGTATGCTGATCCCCCAAACTTGTGACTTCACGGCTCTTCTCTCCCTGCAGAACGAGGGGAACCACAGGTCTTACAGTGAAAGATGCCCACTTTCACTGGGGCAGTACTATCCCTTGTGGAGGACGTCATCTGGGCCAAGTAGGACAAGTGGGGCGATCAAGAAGAGTTCACAGGTGAGACATAAGCAAACACTTACCTTTGATGTCATGCTTTATTTGTTCATCCATTTATTATTTGTTAAATATTTTCGTTTCATGTCCTCTCTATACCCAACATGGAGTTCAAACTCACAACCCTGAGATCAAGATCCCCCAACCAGGCCAGCCAGGCACCCCACTGCCATGTTTCATAACTCTTTGCTTCCTTGACTATCTCTGCATCCAACTGGAACATTAAGTCCTGGACGGGAAGCTTTAGTTACCTCCGAATCCTAGAACGTTCTCACTGTATCCCAATCCTAGATTGACATTTACCATTGAATAGCACTTTAAATAAATAGTCAGTAAAATAACTACTACAGTAAAGGAAATTATCAACTATTCACGTGTGTGGGCCCTGCTCCCTGGGCTCCCAGGGAAGCTATGGTTTCTTTCACATTGATCAGGTCCAAATGACTCCATCACACCTCAAAGCGTGGGCTCAGTTTCTGCCCTGACACATGCAAGACCCCTGCATCAATTAACATGTATCAATCAATCAAAGAGAGCCTGACCGGCTCAGTGTGGTTCGTAAGAACATGGTACTCTTGTTCTTGGGGTAGCAAGTTCTAGCCCCATGTTGGCTGTAGAGATTACAGAAAAATAAAATCTTAAAAACAATCAATCAGTTGATCTTGGGGAGACACGCCCCAGATCCCACAAGGGCAGAGAGCCAACTGAAGGGTCTACGCACATATTATAAACAGCAGTGCACAAAATCTGAACTTTCAGAAGTCTCCTAGAGTGGGGGACACACCAGCCTTAAGGTGTTCAGGTGGAGAAGTAGGGGGCAATCCCTGGAGAAACAGGGCGGGCTCAGGATCCCAAGGGTCCCAAGGACAGTGGCGCCAACTGTTCCCAGGCACAGGAGCAGGAACCCGGCTGAGAGCAGCAGGACTCGGGCCAGCTGTCTGCCCTGTGTGGCCATAAGCTGCAAACCCCTGTGCAGTCACAGGGCCCCGTTCCTAGGACAGACCAGCAAAAGCCAGGAGTGCGATGACACCCTCCCAGGCAGGAAGAGCACAGGGCTCCACCAGGGCAGCCCCTAAAATTTGGAGTTTTAAAATTCAGTCACTTGTCTGTGGGGAGGCTGAGAAAATTGAGGCCATTCCACTTTAAGTTCGCTGTTAGCACAAGAACTGCCATCCGAGGACCCTGTGAATAAGAGCTAAAATTTACATTTCTTCAGTTACAGGAAAAAAAGAAAAAAACACGTTACAGCCTAAGGTCCTAGAAAGCCCCATATTAGAATGAGAACAAAGCTCAATGCCCTTGAAGGCCTCATATCAAAATGTAAACAGAACTTTAGGAATTGCTCCAGCCCTTCTGGAGGTCCCTGAGACCAGCCCTTAAAACTAAGCTAAAACCCACCTCGGGGCCCAAGTCCTTGCTCCACTATGTGGGGTATACTTGGACCCAAGCTCCAGTTTGTAAATCAACCTTCCTGTGTTTGCATTGGTGACGGCTCCTTAGTTGTTTCTCCGATTCAGAATCTTGGGCACAAGGCCCCCATGTCCCCTCCCCACCTGGGCTTATCCCCTGTCCCCTCCAACCCAGGCTGATCCTCATTCACCTCCCGCCGACAGCAACTTGGCACAAGCCCTCACAGAGGTCCCACGGCCACGGTCGGCACTCTGGCTGTCCCCGGCCTCCCCGGAGAAGAAAGGAGTTTTCGGTAGGACACATTCCCATGGTGGCCCCAGGGCTCCCTGCCCAGGATGGCAGCTGGGGACAGGCCGTGGTCTGTGTCCCTGATGCCAGCTCCTCCTCCCCAGTTTTCCTGCAGGAAATGAAGGAGGAGGCCTCGTCTCCTCCAGGGACATAATGCAGATAGACCTGGACATCAACAGGACGTTCGGCAGCCAAATCATGTTTTGGGATTGCTAGGGGGTGGGGTGTGGCTGCTGAGTCAGGGGGCTTCAGGGCCCCGGTGGAGTCCCAGAGGCTTCTGGGTAGGGAACACAGGGCTTAAGAGGCCGGGGGAAGCAACAGCAGCCAGCAACACACCACTGTATGGTAGGGTGCCGGGGATGACCACCGTGCCCCAAAACCCGGGGCTTTGGGGATGAGGAGGTCACTACGTTGGCGCCTCTAGGGGTTTCCATGGGAGCTGAACTCCAAAGGGGTGAGGGACAGCCCCTTGAAAAGCAGGGGGCTGCGGTGGGGCCCGTGGAGGTCAGTAACCGGACCTGGGGGCCAGGCGGCATGGCAGTGGCTGGAGCAGGACACACATCCATCCGATGAGGGTCGGACGGGTCAGGGTGACACCCACACTTGGTGTTTTATATATATCTAAATTCTATGCATTTAATTTGAGACAATTTGCAATTTGTAAACATACATAGTATGATGATCCCCAGATAATGCCCCCGGTCCAGCCAGCGCCCTTCACTGACCACACGGGGCCCCAGGGGCAGGTGTCACAGCAAACCCCAGACTGAGGTCGCCTTTATCTCTAGACATATCCGTGTGCATCTGAGAGAATGTGGATGCCCTGTGTCGGCGGCCCCCCACGTCATCCCCCCTCATTCCCCACCCCCACACCATCCCCCTTCATCATTAACCCCAATGGCATCCCACCTATACCATCCCCCTCACACCCACACACCCCCACACAATCCCCACCCACACCACACCCCCACCATCCCCCCCTACACCATACCGCACACGCCACCACCATCATGCCCCTGCCCCCACAACATCCACCCCCACACCATCTGCCCGCAGCAAGGACGCAGTGCAGCTGCCCCTTGTGGGACATACTCAGCCTCACCAGGGATCTCTGGAATCCCCGCTCCCATCAGAAGACCGGGTTTCCCATAGAGTACCCAGGGGTTGCAGGAAGGAGGGAAGGCAGGGAGCCCCTGACAGGGTGGGTGCAGGTGAGTGGTGCAGAGGACCCACTGTGCGCTGCCTCCACCCACTGTCTCTCCTGGAGGGCGGCACACCCTGAATCGGACACCAGCCCCTAACCCATAGGGACATGGGCTGGCCTGGCCCTGGACTCTGTGGGGTCTGCGGGGATTTGAGCCCCCCCAGGCCCAACACAAAGACTAATGGGATCCAGCCCCCCAATGGCCCTGGCCAGCCCTGGATTCTGGCCCCAGGCTGAGAGAGTCCTCCCACAGCTGGATGTGGCCTATTGGGCCCTGGGCGTGCCCAACACGTGCCTAGGTCGCTGAACTAGGGCAGGCCTGGTGATTCCGGGACACCCCAGGTTGGTGAGAGGAGGGGTAGGCGGTGGGCCGAACCCACACCAACACCAGGAGACAGGCTCCACCAGGTTCTGGGGCCCCAGGGGGCCCAAGTCCGGGGTCCAGCTTCCCTGCGGGGATCCAGTGCAGGAGCCCATGACCTGCAAGTCCAGGTGAGCTCTGCTGTCCTAAGAACCATCTCTCAGGCTGAAACCTCAGGACACGTCCCCACCCAGAGTCAAAACATATTCCGAGGTGGGGGACTCCAGCACCAGACCCCACCCCACATGTGATTCTTGCCCTCCCCTAAAGGACAGAATGGTCTCCCTCCCCAGGGGAAGGAGCGCACCCTCGGCTCTGAGCCCATTTGGTGTAGAAAGTCAACAGAGTGTTGTGGTGCGAAAATACACAGCCAGCCCCTTTCTGTGTCTCCCAGGACTCTGTGCAGAGGGTGAGGAGAGACCCCGAGAGAGGAGGAGGGGGTACATCCACGCCCCCAAACAGCCCCTGCAGTGGCGCTACCAGGCACACCCAGCTGACATCCCCACGTGCATTCCAGGGGCGGCCAGACGCCAAAGTCAGGCCCCACAGACTTTACTGGGACTCAGCCTCTGCCCCGCAGGCCAGGAGGGGCTGGGACAGAGTGACAGCCAGGGAGCCTCAGGTCACCAGGGTCTGTGGAAAGTGACCTGGGAGGTCTGTGCTCCCTCTGTCCAGGGGGCCGGGGCTGGCCGGTTTCTGGGGCACTTCCTCGCCTCCCCGAACCCCTGTGCCTGTGTGCCTGGGGCACAGAGGGCCTGCGGGGCGGTAGGTGGCCCTGGAAGGGATGTCAGGACAACAGGCCCTTGTGTTGTGCCCAAGATGGCGAACCCGAGAAACCACCAAGGAGCCCACACCGATGAAAACTCCCGAGGGTTTCTTTACAAGCTGGAGCTTGGGTCCAAGTGCACCGGACACAGAGGAGTAGGGACTTGGACACCGAGACTAAGAGGCGTAGCAGCTTTATAGGAGCCAGTGGCCCATGGGAATGCTGAAAGATGCGTAGTCATGTCAGTCCACACGCAGGTGGCCGATTGAATTACACTTTACCCTATAGTATCGACTTGAACTGGCCTATTACTTTAGTCAGAATTGGCACGCAGTTTTATGGGGCACAAACCAGGGTTACATTGTTATGAGCCATTTTCGAACTAGGGTGTGCCCAGCGGCTTGAGTCGGGTGGGGCAGCACCTTAAGCTATAAGCAAGTCATGTGGGGTCATAAGGGAGATGACAGGTGGAGCACAAAATGGAACCATTCCTGCTCTGCTTGTCCAGGGGTAAGGGATTTTTGTTAAATATCCTGGGTCCCACACTGCAGCTCACACACGTGGGCCACCCTCACAAGGTGTACTCGGCGTGCACAACTTGTGGTGCTAGATCTCTCACACCAGGGTGTGGAGGGAACCCTCCTCGCCCTAGTGAGTAGGGACTGGGTGAGTATGGGGCTCATCCTGAAGTCCAAGCAGCACAGGAGACCTAGGAACCCCAACCCAGTCCCCACCCAGACTCCCAAACACAGGCAGCCCCACGGCTCCCCCCCATGGGCAGTGCGGCCCCAAGTTCTGGTTCCCTGATGGAGAGGCATCAGGGAGAAGATAAGCAGCCAGCGCATGGGAGGACCCACTGCCGCACATGGGAATATGGCCAATCCAGACCTTCCAACTCAGCTGACCCTCCAGCAGAAAGTCACTGCATGAGGGATCCCTGGGTCTGCCAGGACAGCATAGCTACCCCCTAGCACCAGCACCAGAAATGATGTTGTGCCAACCATTTCAGCATTTGGGTGACCCACTCAGAGGATCAGATAGCTGCACGTGATAGCTACATGTGATAGACACACACACACCCCAAAACCAACAGAAGTCGGAATCCCCCCCAATGTTGTCTAACAGGAGCCAGATGGTTACATACACGACGCTGTTGTCCCCAGTAGGATACATGGAAGATGCAATAAACCATGACTGCAGAGGTGCTAGAGATACAGAGATGTGCTTGCTGGTTTCCAACAAGGAGCACAGAGGTGCAGGAAGAATCCTACGGAAGGGAGGCCCCTTCATGGAAAGGACACCATGTCCCTGTGATGGCTACGGATGGTGAAATCTGACCTCCTCTCTATTAGCTTCTGGTTTTCCTCCTAAATGCCATTTTCCTCAATCATAAGACCAAAAATTTATTTTATGTTTTTAAATTCCTTTTTATTGGAGTCCAATTTGTATGAATTGTTGCTTCAGCAAGGGTGTCATTCAGGAGAGAAGGAGAGAGACAGATTTTCTGGACAGTCAACATATCAAGGATTTCATGACCACTTAACCAGTCCAGTAAGGGATTAAGAGGGACTCTTCTAGTGGGGGACAAAAAGAGACCAAAAGCAATAAAGACTAGAAAGGACCAGAGAACGTCACCAGCAACACCAACTCTTCTGGTAACACAAAGGAACAAAGTTCATATCTTTGAATAATCACTCTGAATGCTGATAGACTAAATGTTCCAATCAAAAGATATAGGGTATCAGAGTGGCTTAAAACACAGGATCCGGGATACCTGGGTGGTTCAAGGGGTTGAGCATCTGCTTTGACTCAGGCTGTGATCCTGGAGTCTGGGATCATGTCCCATATTGGGCTCCTGGTGGGGAGTCTGCTTCTCTCTCTCCCTAATTTTCGGCCTCTCTCTCTCTCTCTCTGATAAATAAAATCGTTATTAAAAAAACAAGATCCATCTGTATGCTGCCTACAAGATGCTCACCTTAGACCTATACACACCAGCAGATTCATAGTCAGGGGAGGGAAAATCATCTACCACGCTAATGGATATCAAAAGAAAGCTGGAGGACCCATACTTATATCAGAAAAACGAGATTTGAAACGAAACCCTGGGGGACACCTGGTGGCTCAGTGGTTGAGCATCTGCCGTCGGCTCAGGGTGTGATCCTGGGATCCCAGGATCGAGTCTCACATCACCCTCCCTTTGGGGAGCCTGCCTCTCCCTCTGCCTATATTTCTGCCTCCGCTTCTCTGTGTATCTCTCAAAAATAAATAAATAATATATTTAAATCTCAAAATGAAACAACAAATATTGTAAGAAGAGATGGAGAAGAACATTATTTCATAATTAAAAAGACTATCAAGCTCAAACAACTATTTATGCTGCCAAATTGAGTACCTAAATATAGAAACCGATTAACAAAAAACGTATAGGAAATCACTGATAATAATACACTGACAGAGGATTTCAACACCCACTTATGACAATGGACTGATCGTCTATGCAGAAAATCAACAAGATAACAATAGCCTTGACACACTGGACCACAGGGACTCAACAGATATAGTTAGAATATTAGATCCAAAAGGAGAATAAACATTCTGTTCAATTGCATATGGGACATTCTCCAGAACAGATCATATCAGGGCCCACAAATCAGCCCTCAACAGGTACAACAGGTTCAAGAATGGTGATTTCACACCCTGTACATTTTCAGACCAAGGCGCTATGAAACTGGAAGTCGACAGTAAGAAAAAAATTGGACAGACCAAAAATACGTGGAGTTTATGATCATCCTACTAGAAAATGAATGGAGCAACCAGAAAATTAAAGAGGTAATTTAAAACAAATGAAAATGAAAACATGTTTCTCCAAACCTCTGGGATGTAGCAAAGGCAGTCCTAAGAGGGAAGTATATAGCAATACAGGCCTACCAAAAGAAACAAGAAGTCTCCAATACACATCGTAACCCTACACCTGAAGGAGCTGAAAAAGGAATAGCAAACAAAGACTAAAGCCTACAAAAGAAGGGAAAATATTAAGATCAGAGCAGAAATAAACAATACAGAAAAAACAAAACAGTAGAATGGAATAACAGAACTAAGAGCTAGTTCTTTAAAATAAGTAATAAAATGGATCAAGCCCTAGCCAGCCTTATCAACGAGAAAAGAGAAAAGACCTAAATAAATAAAATCACAAATGAGAGAAGAGAGATCACAATCAACACCAGAAAAATAAGACAATTATAAGGGAATACTATGAAAGATTTTACGCTAACAAACTGGGAGACCTGGAAGAAATGAACAAATCCCTAGAAATGTGCAAATGAGCAAAACTGAAATAGGAAGAAATAGAAAATGTGAACAGACCCATTACTAGCAAAGGAATTGAATCAGCAAGGCACCTGGGTGCCTCAGTGGTTGAGCATGTGTTTGGCTCACGTCATGATCCCGGGGTCCTAGGGGTTCAAGTCCCACATCAGGCTCCCCGCATGGAGCCTCATTTTCTCTCTGCCTATACCTCTGCATCTTTGTGTCTCTCATGAATACATAAATAAAATATTTAAAAAAGAAAAAAGATAAAAAGTTGAGAAAGGACCCAAATAAAATCAGATGAGAAAAGAGAAATAAAAACCAACACTAGAGAAATACAAACGATTATAAAAGAATATGATGACAAATTATATGCCAGCAACCTAGAACCTGAATGAAATAGATCAATTCCTAGAAATATGTAACATAGCAAAAATTAAAAATGAAGAAATAAGAAATTTAAACAGACAGATAACCAGCAAAGAAATTGAATCAGCAATCAGGGTTCTCCCAACAGGAGATGCTTAGATGAATAGAATGGAATAGAAAGCCAAAACAAGATACAAACCTGTATCTATGACCCATAAAGGATAACAAGGCAGGAAGGAATATCCAATGGCAGAAAAACAGTCTCTTCAATAAACCCTAACCCTGACCCCAGGATAAGAATAAATGCTGTTGGGAAAACCAGGCAGCCACATGCAGAAGAATGAAACTGGACCACATTCTTACACCATATATATAAACAATAAATTCAAAATGGATGAAAGACCTGAATGTGAGACCTGAAACCAATCAAAGAAGAAAAGATAGGCAGCAACGTCTTTGACATTGGCCACTGATTTTTCTTTCTAGATATGCCACTGAGGTGAGGGAACAAAAGCAAAAATGCTATTGGGACTTCATCAAAATGAAAAGCTTCCGCAAAGTGAAGGAAACAACCAAAGCTAAAAGGCAACATACAAAATGAAAGGAGATATTGGTAAACAACACACCCAATAAAGAGTTAGTATGCAAAACACATAAAGGAAATATAAATCTCAAGATCCTAAAAACAAATTATGCAACTAGAGATGGGCAGAAAAATGAATGGACTTTGTCTCTGACAAGACAGCCAGATGGCCACCAGACTCACGGAAAGACACAAAGCATCACTCATCATCAGGGAAATGCAAACCAAAACCACAATGATATGTCACCTGAGAGCCGTCATAATGGCTAAAATTAACAACACAAGAAACAACAGGTGTTGGTGAGGCTTTGGAGAAAGGGTAGCCTCCTTACATTCCTGGTGGGCATGAGAACAGATTTAGCCACTGTGGAAAACAGTGTGGAGGGTCCTTGAGAAGTTAAAAAAATTGGATCCCTGGGTGGTGCAGTGGTTTGGTACCTGTCTTTGGCCCAGGGTGCGATCCTGGAGACCCGAGAACGAATCCCACTTTGGGCTCCAGGGCATGGAGCCTGCTTCTCCCTCTGCCTGTGTCTCTGCCTCTCTCTCTGTGACTATCACTAAAAAAAATTTAAAAAAAGAAGTTAAAAATAGAGCTACCCTACGATTCCAAAATTTCACAGCTAGGTATTTACCCCGAGGATAGAGAAGTACTTTAGTAGATTCGAGGAAGGACACGCAGCCCAATGTTTGTAGCAGCGTTATCAACAACAGCCAGACTGTGGATACAGCCCAGATGTCCATCGACTGATGAATGGGCAGAAAGATGTGGTAAATATACACACTGACACATCACTCGGTCATCAGAAGGGATGAAATGACTCCATTTACGGTGACGTGGAAGGAGTGGAAAGGATTTATGCTAAATGAACTCAGTCAGAGAAAGACAGATACCAAATACCATACAATTGCATTCACATGTGAATTTTGAGAAACCAAACAAACTGGCAAAGTGGCGGAGGAGGCATGAGAGAAGCAAACCAAGATACACACTCTTAACCACAGAGAATCAACTAATAAATACCAGGGGAAGGTGGGGAGGATGGTGAATCAGGGGATGGGGATAGTGGAGGGCACCTGTGACCAGTACCAGGCATTGTATCCAAGGGTCTAACCACTATGTGGTAAACCTGAAACTATATCATACTGTGTTTACAAACAGGAATTCAAGTAAAACTTTAAAATAATAACTGGTAGTATAGAGAAAACATGTGCACACAAGAGATAAAATCAGAAAGGCAACTGAAAATCCAAATAAAGAGTCTTTAGAGCCACAAATCCCCTCCTTAGCTCAGGTCGGGAGAACCTGCCATGTCTATTCTCACCCCAGCAGAAGCCAGGATTTTGATGCTCTGGGGAGGCCACTGACTTGGTGGAGTCAGGCTATCTTTGAAACCAAAACCTAAATAGAGTGCATAAAACTAAACTGCCCAAGATGCTAGGAGTCCCAGTGCAGGCACATGCCAAGACCCAAACTCTAACCATACACAGACATAAGCCAAACCCTATACTTAATCTTAATGTTAACCTAACCCTTAAACAAGACCCATCACTAATCGTAAACCAAACACAAACCCCAAGACCAAAACACATTCACGGAACCTTCATGCCAACCCTCACCCTATATCCTAAACCTATTCTAAACCCTTAACCCTGACCCCTACCTTAAATCTAACCCTAATCTCTAACCCTAACCTTAACTTAATGTACTCAAATCGTATTCCTAACCTTAACCTGTACCCTAACCCTAACCCTGTAATACTAATCCTATCACATACCCCTAACTGTACTCTAACCTGTACCCTAAAACTAACTCCTAAACCACTCCCTATACCTATCTATTACCCTTTTCCAAAACCGTACCCTGACCCTGACCCTGACCTGACCCTAAACTCTAAATTCTAATCCTATCCCTATCCCTAACCCCTATCCTAAACCTAACCCTTGCCCGAACCCTAAACCTAGCCCTAAATTTTACCGTAACCCCTAACCCTTACCCCTAACCCTAACTCACACCCTAACACCTCACCCTTACTGCAAACCTAAGCCCAACCCTAACTGTAAACATAACCCTAACCCCACCTCCAAACCTCCTGCCCTAAACCCTAAAGCATAACCCTAACCCTAACTCTAAATACTGTCACTAACCCTAACCTCATTCCCTAATCCCTAACCCCCATCCTAACTCCTAACCACTGACCCTTACCCTTATCCCTCACCCTAACCTCTAATCCGTAACCATAAGGTTAATCACAAACACCTAACATCTAACCTAAGCGAAACCACCAACTGCCTCACCTCCCCTGACCCTACCATTCATTCTACCCATTCACTTACCCTGTGGTTCTGAGGAGTCCCTTGTGATATGGATGAAGCCCCCAATGTCTTGTGCTCTTTTTGTTCAGTCTCCTTATTTATTCTCTGTGATGCTCCTGAGAAGGGAGTCACATCCATCATTTCCTTCCTGAATGCTCACTCTCAGGACACAGCAAGGCCCACAATAGAATAAAAACTGAGCCCAGTCCAAGGGCAGGAAGCCCCTATTAGAACAGATCTCAATGCCATTGAAGGCCCCATATCAAAATGTAAACAGAACTTGAGGAATTACTCCAGCCCTTCGGGAGTTCCCCGAGACCAACTCTTAAAAATAAGCTAAAACCCACCTCGGGGTCCAAGTCCCCGCTCCACTGTGTTGGGTATACTTGGACACAAGCTCGAGCTTGTAAATAAACCCTCATGTGGCATTGGTGTTGGCTTCTTGGTGATTTCTCAGATTCACAATCTTGGGCACAACAGTCTGAGATAAAAAAAGAAAACCAAAAGAAGCTCGGACGCAGGTAGAGTGAACGCAGGGTTCTGAGCGAAACCACGGAGACCCGGGGGCTTCGGGGTTCTTCTGTGGAGGCCCCAGCAGACTGGGGGGCGGGATGCTCAGCCCCAGAGGCAGAGGACCCAGCGTCCCCACCGGCATCCCGCCCATCAGGGCCAGGAATCAGGGAACAGCACAGTGCCGCCCACTGGAGCCCAGAGGCACTGACGCCCACCCCGACTCTGACCCCCACAGGTGCAACTCCCAGGCAGATGTGCACCTGACAATCAGCGCCAAGGCCCATCCCCAGACCCCACACAGACCATTCGCTGCCCCCAAGTTGCCAGACCACAGAGGCTGCAAAGCTTCAGCTCTGCCTGGAAAGTAGGGTCTAGATTCCTTTGTACTTTGTGCTCTATTTTTAATTATTTTCTTTGATTCTTTTTTATTAATTGCCTTCTTTTAATTTTATGGATGTACCTTATATATTTCTTATTTTTACTTTTATGGTAGTTTAATTGTGTTTCATATTTTGGGATTTAGAATCTTTTAACAATCAGGCCAAAATAATCTGGTGGGTTTTTTTGGAGGGCAGTTGTTATTGTTTTTCTTGGTTTTTCTTTTTCTTCCTTCTTTCTTTTCTGAAAAAAAATAATGAGATGGAGAATTCTCCTCCATAAAATAACATGAGGTAGTACTCACAGCCAGGAAGTTCATCAATAAACATATATGATGTCTAACTATAGTTTAAAACAATGATTATAAAGATAGCAGCTGGGCTGGAAAAAGAACACAGAAGAAAACTAGAGAATCCCTTACTGTAGAAATAAAAGAGCTAAAATCAAGTCAGTCCAACGTTAAAAATGCTATAACTGAGATGCAGTCCCAACTGGAAGCCTTAAAAACAAGAAAGGTTATGGACCACAGAGGCAGACGTAGGGAAGTTAGCCACTTATTAAAACTATAACATTCATATCATAGGAGACTCAGAAGATGAAGAGAGAGAAAAGGTGGGCCTTACTCAGCCATTAGAAACAACAAATACACACCATTTGCTTCAAGGTGGATCGAACTGGAAGGTATTATGCTGAGTGAAGTAGGACAATCGGAGAAGGAAAAACATTGTATGTTCTCATTCATTTGGGAAATATAGGTAATACTTAAAGGGAATATAAGGGAAGGGAGTAGAAAAGTGTGGGAAATATCAGAAAGGCAGGCAGAACATAAAGACTCCTAACTCTTGGAAATGAACTCTTGGTGACTGAGGGGAGGAGGACAGGGTTGAGGGTGAATGGGTGACGGGCACTGAGGGGTCACTAGACGGGATGAGCACTGGGTGTTATTCTGATTTGGAAAACTGAACACCAATAAAAAATAAATTTATTATTTAAAAAAAAGAAAGAAAGAAAGAAAGAGTGGCACCAGGGTGGCTCAGTCAGTTAAGCTTCTACCTTAAGTCAGATCATGATCCAGGTCCCAAGGAAGGCTCCGTTTTCAGCAGGGAACCTGCTTCTCCCTCTCCCTCTGCTTCTCTCACTCATGCTTTTTCTCTCTTCTCTCTCTCAAATAAATAAATAACATCTTTGAAAAAGAAACAAAAAAAATAAACCCACAAGGAAGAGAAATCTCCCTTGTAGAAGAGTTTCAAACAATTTGTGCAGACATTCCACTCTCATGTTGATGAGCATAGCTTCCCACTCTTACGTGTGGAATACACATAGTAACTTCCTTCTACAAAATATATTATGAAAAACAAAATAATATGATGATAATAACAATAATTAATAATAATAAAAAGAATCACTTAACTATGGAGAAAGATGACAAACACTACCTCAGCAAGATGATCAGATTGATACCAAGACTGATAAATCATGTTGATAGTATCTATCCTTTATATGATATAATAAAAATGGCAGTATATCTCTGCATAAAATCCACAAAAACAATTCAATCATGAGATAAACAACAGACATGTCCCAACTGAGGGAAATTTTACAAAATACTCTACTTCTCAAAGAGTTCCAGTGCAACAACAACAAGGAAAGGCTGAAAGACTGTCACAATCCAGAGGAGCCTAAGAAAACAGGAGGACAAATGGAATGTGATATGAGGGATGGTAACTTAGCAAAAACTAAGGAAATCTGAATAAAGTATGGTCTTTGGTTAATGCGACTATTTTAATATTGATTCATTAGCTAACATTTGTACCGTACTAATATAAGATATCAATAATTGGAGAAATTGAGTGCAAGTGCATGCGAATGCTCTGTACTATCTTCTCAATTTCCCTATATATCTTTGTTTTTTTCCTAATAAATAAGATTTATTTTGAAAATTGACTTAAATGAATCAGGATCCAAGTGTGAAGACATTTTAAGAATAGTTTAATTAACTGTTGCCTTATTCTTAAAGAGTTCCTTTGATGGAAACAGAGTAAGAATTTTACATCAGAAGGAAAGAAAAACACTTATAAAAACGTATAATGCCTCCTCAACCTGAAAAGCAGGAATGGATAATAAATAGCAAAAATCAGATAAAAATACTTCTAGTATGATAGACACCATATTGCAAGTGCAATTAAAATTAGCAATGCAGAACATTTATTTCCTTGACATTTGTCTTCCAAAGAGTTCAAAGTGTTTCAGTGTCAGTTGAAACTGGGGAAGATTCTCAGGGAAGAATCCTTCACATAATAAGACCATTGGTAATAATGTCTCTCAGTTCTTTCCAAATCCATAAAGATGCATTTCCTGAGGAGTGACTGAGCTGTGAAGAAAGAGATGAGAAACCCTCATCCCTCTGAATTACTTGTGTCAGAATATTTTCAGCATAGTACTATGGATAGTAAATTATCCTTATTAACAGGAAATACATCTCAGATTGGAATCTGAGCAATCAGATGGGCAGAGAAAAAAGGCTTTGACTCACTCCTCATCTTTTAAACATAAAGGACAGCTTTTCTATGTGAAAGTCAGTTTTCAAGATAGCCTTAGGGAATAAGAGTCTGCAGCATCGAATCCCGCTGTACAGCCGGGGTGTACGCAACCCAGGTCTTCCTGATCCCAAATCCCTGGTCGTGTCCAACACACGCTGCCACGCTGAGGTCACTTGCAATTGCTCTCTCAGGAGGTCCGGAAAAGGGAAAAGAGCTAGATAGGATGGGATGGGACACAAGGAGGCTGAGAAAATGAAGGCCTTTCCGCTTTAAGTTCAGCGTTCGAACATGTCCAGCCATCCCAGGCCCCTATGAAGAAGAGATGAAATTTACATTACTTCAGTTACAGGAAAAAAACAAAAGTTTACAGCTTCATGTCCTAGAAACCCCCACAATAGAATAAGAACTGAGTCCACGCCAAGGGATGGAGGCGCCTATTAGAATGGGAACAGAGGTCAATGCCCTTGAAGGCCCCATATCAAAATGTAAACAGAACTTGAGGAATTACTCCAGCCCTTCTGGAGGTCTCCGATACAAGCCCTTAAAACTAAGCAAAAACCCACCTCGTGGTCCAAGTCCCTGCTCCGCTGTGTCTGGTGTACTTGGACGCAGGCTCGAGTTTGGAAATCAATCCTTGTGGGTTTGCATCAGTGTCAGCTCCATAGTGGTTTCTTGGATTCGCAATCTTGGGCACAACATCCCCATGTCCCCTCCCACCTGGGCTGAACCCTTATCCCCTCCCACCCAGGCTGACCCTCAGTCACCTCCTCGCCCACAACAGCTGGGCACAGGCCCTCACACAGGTCCCACGGGCATGGTGGGCACTCCCGCCATGCCCGGTCTCCCAGGGGAAGGAAGGGGATTTTGGCAGGACACGCTCCCCTGGTGGTCCCAGGGCTCCCTGGCCAGCACGGCAGCTCGTGACAGGTGGGGGTCTGTGTCCCTGATGCCTGCTCCTCCTCCCCAGTTTTCCCACAGGAAAAAAAGAGGAGGTCCTGGTCTCCTCCAGGGACATCACCCAGGTAGACTTGGACGTCAACAGGACATTCGGCAGCCACACCGTATTTTGGGATGGCTAGGGGGTCGGGTGAGGCTGCTGGGCCAGGGGGCTTTGGGTAGGGAAAACGGGTTTCTAGCAAGGCCCGGGGCCTTCTGGGTAGGGAAAACGGGTTTCTGAGGCCGGGGGGAGCAATAGCAGCCAACAAAACACTGCTCCATGGTAGGATGCTGGGGATGACCCTGTGCCCACACTCCCGGTGCCTCGGGGATGAGGAGCCCAGTAGGATGGGGCCTCCAGGGGTTGCCATGGGAGCTGAACGCCAAAGGGGAGAGGGATGGCCCCCTGAGAAGCAGGGGATGGGGTGGGGGACGTGGGGGGCAGGAGCCGGACTGGGGGCCAGGCGGCATGACCGCGGTTGGAGCAGGACACACATCAATCCCATGAGGGTCGTACGGGTCAGAGTGAGACCCACTCTCGGTGCTTTATATATTTCTAAATTCTATGCATTTCATTTGAGACAATTTGCAATTTGAAAACCTATGTAGTATAATGACCCCCAGATAATGCCCCCAGTCCAGCCAGGGCCCTGCACTGACCACACGGTGCTGCAAGGGCAGGTGTCACTGCAAACCCAAGACTAGTCGCTTTTAACTGTAGATGTCTCCTTGTGCATCTTAGAGGAAGGAGATGCCCTTTTTCCACAGGCCCCCCACGACATACCCATCATTCACCACTCCCACACCATCCCCCTACATCATCATCCCCAATGGCATCCCACAGACTCCATCCCTGTCAAAACCACGCAGCCCCACACAATTCCCACTCACACCATACCCCAACACCATCACCCCTACACCATTCCCCACTCTCCACCACCATCATACCCCTGCCCCCACACCATCTACCACCACACCATTGACCCCCAGCAAGGACCCAGTGCAGGTGCCACCTGTGGGACATGCTCAGCCTCCCTGGGGTTCTCTGGATACCCTGATCCCATCAGAAGCCCAGTTGTCCCATAGAGTACCCATGGGTTGCAGGGAGGAGGGAAGACAGGGAGCCCCCAACAGGGTGGGTGCAGGTGAGTGGTGCAGAGTATGCACTGTGCCCTGCCTCCGCCCACTGTCCCTCATTTAGGGCGGCACACCCTGCACAGGACACCAGCCCTTAACCCATGGGGATCTGGGCTGGCCTGGCCCTGGGCTCTGTGAGGGCTGGGGTGATTTGAGCCCTCACCCCAGGCCCAACACAAAGACTAATGGGATCCAGCCCACATGGCCCTGGCCAGCCCTGGATTTTGGCCCCGGACTGAGGGAGCCCTCTCACAGCTGGATGTTGACTCCTGGGCCCTGGGGTAGGATGGTGGGCCCCACCCGCACCTACACCAGGAGGCAGGCTCCTCAGGTGCTGGGGCCCCAGGGATCCCGAGGCTGGGGTCCAGCGGCCCTGCGGGGCCCAGCACAGAAGCCCATGAGGTACAGGTCCAGGTCAGCTCTGCTGTCCTCTGAACTGTCTATCAGACTGAAATCTCAGGACACACGCCCCCACCCAGAGTCCACACCTGCTCCCAGGTGGGGGACTCCAGCACCCGCCCCCCAACACATGTCATTCTTGCCCTCCCCTAAAGGACAGAAAGGTCTCCCTCCCCAGGGGAAGGCGTGCACCCTCGACTCTGAACCCATTTACTGTAGAAAGTCAATAAAGTGTTGTGGTGTGCAAATGCACAGCCAGCCTGTTTCTGTGTCTCCCAGAACACTGTTAACGGGGCATGGAAAGACACCAAGAGAGGAGGAGGGGGTACCACCTTGGCCCCACTGGCCTCTGCTGGGGCGCCACCAGGAACACCCAGCTGACGTCCCCACGTGCCTTCCACAGGTGGCCAGATGCCGGGTTCAGGACCTGACAGACTTTACTGGGACTCAGGCTGTGCCCCACGGTCCAGGAGGGCCTGGGACAGAGTGACAGCCAAGAAGCCTCAGGTCACCAGGGTCTGTGCAAAGCGACCCGGATGTCTGTGCTCTCTCTGTCCAGGAGGTCGTGGCTGGCCAGGTACGGGGCACTTCCTCCCCTCCCCACATCTCCTTGCCTATGAGCCTGGGGCAGAGAGGGTCTGCAGAGCAGTCAGCATGGCCCTAGAAGGGATGTCAGGACAGTAGTCCCTTGTGTTATGCCCAAGATTGTGAAACCGAGAAACCACTGAGGAGACAACACCGATGCAAACTCCCAAGTCTTTCTTTACAAACTGGAGCTTGTGTCCAAGTGCACCCGACACAGCGGAGCAGGGACTTGGACCCTGAGACTAAGAGGCATAGCAACTTTATAGGGGCCAGTGGACCATGGGATATGCAGAAATTTGCACAGTCATGTCAGTTCACACTCAGGTGGCCGATTGAATTGCACCTTACCGTATAGTATCCACTTGAGCTGGTCTATTACTTTGGTCAGAATCGGCGCACAGATTTCGTGGGCACAAAGCAGGGTTCACTGTTATGAGCTGATTTCTGATTAGGGTGTGCCCAGTAATCTGACTAGGGTAGGGCAGCGCCTTAAGCCATAATCAGGTGATGAGGGGGTCATAGGGAAGGTGACGGGTGTAGCGCAAAATGGAATCAGTCCTGCTCTGCTTGCTCAGGGGTAGGAGATTTTTGTTAAATTTCCTGGGTCCCACACTTGCAGCTCAGGCACCTGGGCCACCCACACCAGGTGGACTCAGCGTGCACACCTTGTGGTGCTGGATCTCTCACACCACCGTGTGGAGGGCACCCTCCTTGCCCGAGTGAGTAGGTGCTTGGGGAGCATGGGACTCGACCTGAAGGCCAGGCAGCACAGGAGACTGAGGAACCCCATCCCCGTCCTCACCCCGACTCCCACACACAGGCAGCCCCAGGGCTCCCCTCCATGTGCACCCACCTCCTCAGGAGCACCCCCCTGAGCGGCCCTGAGGTCTGGCTCCCTGCTGGAGAGGCATCAGGGAGAAGAGAAGCACAAGGTGCTTGGCAGGACCCACTGCACGACCTAGAAATGTGGTCAAGCCGGAATTTCATCTCAGCAGACACTCCAGCGGAAAGTCATGGCATGAGCCAGCACAGGGTCGGCCAGGAGACCCCAGTAGCCGCCCAGCTCCAGCACCAGAAATGATGTTGTGCCCACCATTTTGGCGTTTGGGTGACCCAGCCAGAGGATCCGATAGCTGCACGTGATAGCTGCATGTGATAGACACACACACACCCCAAAACCAACAAAAATCAGAATCCCCCCAGTGTTGTCAAACAGCAGCCGATGATTCCATACACGACGCTGTGGTCCCCAAAAGGATACATGGAAGATGTTATAAACCACAACTATAGAGGTGTCATAGGTACGGAGATGTGCCTGCTGGGTTCCAACAAGGAGCGCAGAGGAGCAGGAAGCATCCTATGGAGGGGGGCCCTCCTAAGAAAGGACACCAGGTCCCTGTGAAGGCTACGGAGGGTGAAATCTGTCCTCCTATCTTTCAGCTTCTGATTTTCCTCCTAAATGCCATTTTCTTCAATCATAACACCAAAAATTTATTTTATGTTTTTAAATTTCTTTTTATAAGAGTCTAATTTTTATAAATTCTTTCTTCAGCAAGGGTGTCATTCAGGATAGAAGGAGATATAAAGATTTCCCAGACAGGCAAAATATAAAGGAGTTCATGACCACTTAACCAATCCAGTAAGGAATTTTAAGAGGGACTCTTCTAGTGGGGGAAAAAAAGAGACCAAAAGCAACAAAGACTAGAAAGGACCAGAGAAAGTCACTGAAAACACCAACTCTACCAGTAACACAAAGGCAGTAAGTTCATATCTTTCAATAATCACTCTGAATGCTGATAGACTAAATACTCCAATCAAAAGATAGAGGGTATCAGAGTGGCTTAAAAAACAGGATCCGGGATGCCTGGGTGGCTCAGGTGTTGAGCCTCTGCCTTTGACTCCGGGTGTGATCCTGGAGTCTGGGATTGAGTCCCATAGTGTGCTAGTAGTGAGGAGCATGCTTCTCTCTCTGCCTAATTTTCTGCCTCTCTCTCTCTCTCTCTCTCATGCTCTCAAATATAAAATCATTATTAAAAGAACAAGATCCATCAGTATGCTGCCTACTAGATGCTCACGTTAGACCTATAGAAACCGGGAGATTGAAAGTCAGGGGATGTAAAATCATCTATCACGCTAATGGTTATGAAAAGAAACCTGGAGAACCCATACTTAGACTAACTAGATTTGAAACCAAACCCTGGGGGACACCTTGTGGCTCAGTGGTTGAGCATCTGCCTTCAGCTCAGGGTGTGATCCTGGGATCCCAGGATCGAGTCCCATATCGGCATCCCTTTGGGGAGCCTGTCTCTCCCTCTGCCTATGTTCAGCCTCTGCTTCTCTTTGTATCTCTCAAAAATAAATAAATAAAATAAATCTCAAAAAAGAAAGAACAAATACTGTAAGAAGAGATGAAGAAGGACATTATTTCATAATTAAAAAGACTATCAGGATCAAACAACTAAATATTTATGCTGCCAACATGACAGTACCTAAATATGGAAAACACTTAACAAGCATACTGGAACACACTGATAATAATACACTGACAGGGGATTTAAACACCCACTTATGGAAATGGACTGATTGTCTATGCAGAAAATCAACATGAGAAAAATAGCCTTGACACACTGGACCACAGGGACTCAACAGATATAGTCTGAACATTTCTTCCTAAAGCAGAATACACATTCCTTTCAAGTGCACATGGGACATTCTCCAGAACAGATCATATCATGGGCCACAAATCAGCCCTCAACAGGTACAACAGGTACAAGAAGGTTGATATCACACCATGTACCTTTTTGGACCACGACTCTATGAAACTCGAAGTTGACAGTAAGAAAAAATTTGGACAATCCAAAAATACGTGGAGATTATGAACATCCTACTAGAGAATGAATGGAGCAACCAGTAAATTAAAGAGGAAATTTAAAACAAATGAAAATGAAAACATGTTTCTCCAAACCACTGGGATGTAGAAAGGGCAGTCCAAAGAGGGAAGTACATAGCAATACAGGCCTACCTCAAGAAACAAGAAGTCTCTAATACACAACCTAACCCTACACCTAAAGGAGCTGGAAAAGGAATAGCAAACAAAGCCTAAAGCCTACAGAAGAGGGAAAAATAAAGATGAGAGCAGAAATAAACAATACAGAAATTAAAAAAACAGTAGAATGGAATAACGAAACAAAGAGATGGTTCTTCAAAATAATTAATAAATGGAATCAAGCCTTATCCAGCCTTACAAATGGGAAAAGAGAAAAGACCTAAATAAATAAAATCACAAATGAGAGAAGAGTGATCACAATCAACACCAGAAAAATAAGACAATTATAAGGGAATACTATGACAGAATATATGTTAACAAACTGGGAGACCTGGAATAAATGGACAAATCCTTAGAAATGTGCAAAAGAGCAAAACTTAAATAGGAAAAAATAGAAAATGTGAACAGACCCATAACTAGCAGAGGAATTGAATCAGCAAGGCACCTGGGTGCCTCAGTGGTTGAGCATCTGCTTTGGGACAGGTCATGATCCCGGGGTCCTGGGGAATCAAGTCCCACATCAGGCTCCCCGCATGGAGCCTCATTTTCCCTCTGCCTATACCTCTGACTCTCTGTGTCTCTCATGAATACATAAATAAAATATTTTAAAAAGAGAAAAGATAAAAAGATGAGAAAGGACTGAAATAAAATCACAAATGAGAAAAGAGAAATAACAACCAACACCAGAGAAATACAAACGATAATAAGAGAATATGATGAAAAATTATATGCCAGCAACCTAGAACCTGGAAGAAATAGATCAATTCCTAGAAATATATAAGATAGCAAAAATGAAAAATGAATAAATAAGAAACTTGAAAAGACCGATAACCAGCAAAGAAATTGAATCAGCAATCAGGGATCTCCCAACAGGAGATGCTTAGATCAATAGAACAGAATGGAAAGCCAAAACAAGATACAAACATGTATCTATGATCCATTAATGGACAACAAGGCAGGAAGGAATATCCAATGGCACAAAGACAGTCTCTTCAAGAAACCCTAAACCTGACCCCAGGATAAGAACAAATGGTGTTGGGAAAACCAGGCAGCCACATGCAGAAGAATGAAACTGGACCACTTTCTTACACCATATATATAAAAAATAAATTCAAAATGGATGAAAGATCTAAATGTGAGACCTGAAACCATACAAAGAAGAAAAGATAGGCAGCAAGATCTATGACATAGGCCATTGGATCTTCTTTCTAGATATGCCTCTGAGGTGAGGGAAACAAAAGCAAAAATACTATTGGGACTTCATCAAATTGAAAAGCTTCCACAAAGTGAAGGAAACAACCAAACCTAAAAGGCAACATACAGGAAGAAGGGCAAGATGGTGGAAGAGAAGGGTCCCCAAGTCACCTGTCCCCACCAAATTACCTAGATAACCTTCAAATCATCCTGAAAATCTAGGAATTCGACCTGAGATTTAAACATATATCAGCTGGAATGCTACAGAGAGAAAAGTTCGCGCTTCTATCAAGGTAGGAAGACCAAAAAAGGAATAAAGAAACAAAAGGCATCTAAGGGGGAGAGGCCCCCGAGGAGCCGGGCTAAGGCCAGGGCGAGTGCCCCCTGGTCAGGAGAGCTCTGTCCCAGAGATGCAGGAGCTGCACCAATCTTCCAAGGTGGAATGGCGCCCGCAGGGATTCAGAGCAGGACCCCAGGAGAGTGGGGATACCCTTGGGGTCCATGGGAAAATAACAGACACCTGCACTCCCAAGAGAGTTAACCGAGCTCCCTAAGGGCTGCAGGGCACATGCATTGACCCAGGAGCAGCTCTGAGGGGCTCAGGTGGCGGCTCTGTGTGGAGGGGGCTGCGTGTCCCTGGGAGCAGCTAGGTGGCGGAACCTAGGGCAGAGGAAGAGACTCCATGTGAGGGGCCTGTGCAGCTCCTACAGCAGCTCAGAGGGGCTAGGGCGGCGGCTCCGTGGAGAGGTGGCTGCATGGCTGGGAGCGAGAATCCAACAGCACAGGCCCCGGAGCACAGGGCGCCATGACACAGCCCAGGATTCGGCCTCCCCCAGGACAGGCAGAGGAACGGAGGGCCCAGGACAGCAATGACGCTCCGGCCAAGAGCTCAGCAGATCAGCCGCCTCACCCCGGAGCCTCCAGACCCTGCAGATGGACTGTTCTGGAGTTACTGTGGGGGCTGAATACCGGTTTTCAGACCTGGCCACTGCCACTGGGGTTGTTTGTCCTTGGGCTTCATGGGGTAAACTACCCCCATTGAGCGCTTCCCCTGGCAGGGGGAGAGGAGCTCCCCCAAGGGCTAACACCTGAAAATCAGCACAACAGGCCCCTCCCCCAGAAGACCAGCTAGACGGACAAGTTCCAGGGGAAGTCAAGGGACTTAAAGTATACAGAATCAAAAGATACTCCCCCATGTTTTATTTATTTCTGATAGCTTCCCCCACCCTTTTTCTCCCCCTTTCTTTCTTTTTCTTTCTCCTTTTATTCTCTTTTTTGCTTTTATAGTCCTTTTTCCTTTTTTCTTTTTCTCTTCTCTTTCCTTTTCTCTATCCTCTCTTTTTCTCTTATTCCCAATACACTTGTTTCTGGCCACTCTGCACTGAGGAAAAATAACTACAAAGAAAAGCTCACCCCAAAAGAAAGAAACAGTCCTCTCTCCAACAGAGTTACAAATCAGGATTACAATTCAATGTCAGAAAACAAATTCAGAAGCACTATTATACAGCTACTGGTGGCTCTAGAAAAAAGCCTAAAGGACTCAAGAGACTTCATGACTGCAGAATTTAGATCCAATCAGGCCGAAATTTAAAAGTCAATTGAATGAGATGCAATCCAAACTAGAAGTCCTAAAGATGAGGGTTAACAAGGTGGAAGAACGAGTGAGTGACATAGAAGACAAGTTGATGGCAAAGAGGGAAACTGAGGACAAAAGAGACAGACAATTAAAAGACCAGGAAGACTGATTAAAGGAAATAAACGACAGTCTGAGGAAGAAAAACCTACGTGTAAATGCGGTTCCCGACGGCGCCAAAAGGGATAGAGGGCCAGAATATGTATTTGAACAAATCCTAGCTGAAAACGTTCCTAATCTGGGAAGGGAAACAGGCATTCAGATCCAGGAAATAGAGAGATCCCCCCCCTAAAATCAATAAAAAACGTCCAACACCTCGACATTTAATAGTGAAGCTTGCAAATTCCAAAGATAAAGAGAAGATCTTTAAAGCAGCAAGAGACAAGAAAATCCTGACCTTTATGGGGAAGAGCATTAGGGTAACAGCAGACGTCTCCACAGCTACCTGGCAGGCCAGAAAGGACTGGCCGGATATATTCAGGGTCCTCCATGAGAAGAATATGCAACCAAGAATACTTTATCCAGCAAGGTTCTAATTCAAAATGGAAGGAGAGATAAAGAGCTTCCAAGACAGGCAGGAACTGAAAGAATCTGTGAACTCCAAACCAGCTCTGCAAGAAATTTTAAGGAGGACTCTCAAAATTCCCCTTTAAAAAGAAGTTCAGTGGAACAATCCACAAAAACAAGGATTGAATAGGTATCATGATGAAACTAAACTCATATCTGTTGATAGTAACTCTGAACGTGAACGGGCTTAATAACCCCCTCAAAGGCGCAGGGTTTCAGACTGGATAAAAAAGCAGGACCCAACTATTTCCTGGCTACAAGAGACTCATATTAGATAGAAGGACACCTACAATCTGAAAATAATGGGTTGGAGAACCATTTACCATTCAAATGGTCCTCAAAAGAAAGCAGGGGTAGCCATCCTTATATCAGATAAACTAAAATTAACCCCAAAGACTATAGTGAGAGATGAAGACGGACACTAAATCATACTTAAAGGATCTATCCAACAAGAGGACTTAACAATCCTCAATATATACTCCCCGAATATCGGAGCTACCAAATATTTAAACCAATTAATACCGAAAGTGAAGAAATACTGGTGACATATATCTAGGTCTTTCTACCCTCGATAGGTCTTCTAAGCACAACATCTCCAAAGAAACGAGAGCTTTAAATGATACACTGGAGCAGATACATTTCACAGATATCTACAGAACTTTATATCTAAACTGAACTGAACTGAATAAACATTCTTCTCAAGTGCACATGGAACTTTCTCCAGAATAGACCACATACTAGATCACAAATCGGGTCTGAACCGATACCAAAAGATTCAGATCATCCTCTGCATATTCTCAGACCATAATGCCTTGAAAGTACAACTAAATCACAACAAGAAGTTTGGAAGGACTTCAAACACATGGAGGTTAAGGACCATCGTGCTAAAAGATGAAAGGGTCAACCAGGAAACTGAGGAAGAATTAAAAGGATTCATGGAAACTAATTGGAATGAAGATACAATCGTTCAAAATCTTTTGCATGCAGCAAAAGCAGTCCTAAGGGGGAAATACATCACAATACAAGCATCCATTCAAAAACTGGAAAGAACTCAAATACAAAAGCTAACCTTACTCATAAAGGAGCTAGAGAAAAAACAGCAGCTAGATCCTACGCTCAAGAGAATAAGATTTAATTAAAATTTGAGCAGACCTCAAGGAAATTGAGACCACAAGAAATGTGGAACAGAGAAACAAAACCAGGAGTTGGTTCTTTGGAAGAATTAATAACATACATAAACCATTAGCCTGTCTTATTAAAAAGAAGAGAGAGAAAACTCAAATTAATAAAATCATGAGTGAAAAAAATCATGATTGAGAAAGGAAAGATCATTACCAACACCAAGGAAATACAAACGATTTTAAAAACATATTATGAACAGCTATATGGAAATAAATTAGGCAATCTAGAAGAAATGGACGCATTCCTGGAAAGCCACAAACTACCAAAACTGGAACAAGAAGAAATAGAAAACCTAAACAGGCCAATACCCAGGGAGGAAATTGAAGCAGTCATCAAAAAACTCCCAAGTCACAAAAGACCAGGGCCAGATGGCTTCCCAGGGGAAATCTATCAAACGTTTAAAGAAGAAAACATACCTATCCTACTAAAGGTGTTTGGAAAGATAGAAAGAGATGGAGTACTTCCAAATTCGTTCTATGAAGCCAGCATCACCTTAATTCCAAAACCAAAGACCCCACCAAAAAGGAGAATACAGAACAATATCCCTGATGAACATGGATGCAAAAATTCTCAACAAGATAAAGCCAATAGGATCCAACAATACATTAAGAATATTATTCACCATGACCAAGTAGGATTTATCCACGGGACACAAAGCTGGTTCAACACTCGTAAAACAATCATTGTGATTCATCATATCAGCAAGAGAAAAACCAAGAACCATATGATCCTCTCATTAGATGCAGAGAAAGCATTTGACAAAATAGAGCATCCATTCCTGATCAAAACACTTCAGAGGGTAGGGATAGAGGGAACAATCCTCGACATCTTAAAAGCCATCTAGGAAAGGCCCACAGCAAATATTCTCAATGGGGCAGCACTGGGAGCCTTTCCCCTAAGATCAGGAACAAGACAGGGATGTCCACTCTCACCACTGCTATTCAACGTAGTATTGGAAGTCCTAGCCTCAGCAATCAGACAACAAAAAGACATTAAAGGCATTCAAATTGACAAAGAAGAAGTCAAACTCTCCCTCTTCGCCAATGACATGATACTCTACCTAGAAAACCCAAAACCCTCCCCGTGAAGATTGCTAGAACTCATACAGCAATTTGGTAGCGTGGCAGGATACAAAATCAATGCCCAGAAATCAATGGCATTTCTATACACTAACAATGAGACTGAAGAAAGAGAAATTAAGGAGTCAATCTCATTTACAATTGCACCCAAAAGCATAAGATACCTAGGAATAAACCTAACCAAGGAGATAAATGATCTATACTAAAAACTATAGAAAACTTCTGAAAGAAATTGAGGAAGACACAAAGAGATGGAAAAATATTACATGCTCATGGATTGGCAGAATTAATATTGTGAAAATGTCAATGTTACCTAGGCAATGTACACGTTTAATGCAATCCCTTTCAAAGTACCATGGACTTTCTTCAGAGTTTAGAACAAATTATTTTAAGATTTGTGTGGAATCAGAAAAGACCCCGAGAAGCCAGGGGAATTTTATTTTATTTTATTTTTAATTTTTATTTATTTATGATAGTCACAGAGAGAGAGAGAGAGAGGCAAAGACACAGGCAGAGAGAGAAGCAGGCTCCATGCACAGGGAGCCCTTTGTGGGACTCGAACCCGGGTCTCCAGGATGGCACCCTGGGCCAAAGGCAGGCGGCAAACCGCTGCGCCACCCAGGGATCCCAAGCCAGGGGAATTTTTAAAAAGAAAACCATATCTGGGGGCATCACAATGCCAGATTTCAGGTTGTACTACAAAGCTGTGGTCATCAAGACAGTGTGGTACTGGCACAAAAACACACAAAGATCAATGGAACAGAACAGAGATCCCAGAAGTGGACCTTGAACTTTATGGTCAAGAAATATTCAATAAGGGAGGAAAGACTATCCATTGGAAGAAAGACAGTCTCTTCAATAGATGGTGCTGGGAAATTTGGACATCCACCTTCAGAAGAATGAAACTAGACCACTCTCTTTCACCATAAACAAAGATAAACTCAAAATGGATGAAAGATCTAAATGTGAGACAAGAGTCCATTAAAATCATAGAGGAGAACAGAGGCAACACCCGTTTTAAACTTGGCCACAGCAACTTCTTGCAAGGTACATCCATGGAGGCAAAAGAAACAAAAGCAAAAATGAACTATTGTGACTACATCAAGATAAGAAGATTTTGCACAGCAAAGGATACAGTCAACAAAACTAAAAGACAACCTACAGCATGGGAGAAGATAGATGCAAAAGATGTTTTAGATAAAGGGCTAGTTTCCAAGATCTATAAAGAACTTCTTAAAATCAACACCAAAGAGACAAACAATCCAATCATGAAATGGGCAAAAGACATGAAGAGAAATCTCACAGAGGAGGACATTGACATGGCCAACATGCACATGAAAACATGGTCTGCATCACTTGCCCTTAGGGATATACAAATCAAAACCACAATGAGATACCACCTCACACCAGTGAGAATGGGGAAAATTAACAAGGCAGGAAACCACAAATGTTGGAGAGGATGCGGAGAAAAGGGAAGACTCTTACACTGCTGGTGGGAATGTGAACTGGTGCAGTCACTCTGGAAAACTGTGTGGAGGTTCCTCAAAGAGTTAAAAATAGACCTGCCTGACGACTCAGCAATTGCACTGTTAGGGATTCACCCCAAAGATTTAGATGCAATGAAACGCCGGGACACCTGCACGCCGATGTTTATAGCAGAATGTCCACAATAGCCAACTGTGGCAGGAGCCTCGGTGTCCATCAAAAAAGGAATGGATAAAGAAGATGTGACTTATGTATACAATGGAATATTACTGAGACATTAGAAATGACAACTACACAACATTTGCTTCAACGTGAATGGAACTGGAGGGTATAATGCTGAGTGAAGTAAGTCAATCAGAGAAGGACAGTGTATGTTCTCATTCCTTTGGAGAATATAAATAATACTGAAAGGGAATATAAGGGAATGGAGAAGAAACGTTTGGGAAATATCAGAAAAGGAGAGAGATCATAAAGACACCTAACTCTGGGAAAAGAACTAGGGTTGCTGGAAGGGGAGGAGGGAGGGGGGTGCGGGTGAATGGGTGACGGGCACTGAGGGGGACACTTGACAGGATGAACACTGCGTGTTATTCTGTATGTTGGTCAATTGAACACAAATAAAAAATAAATTTATTTATTTTTTATTTTTTTAATTTATTTTTTATTGGTGATCAATTTACTAACATACAGAATAACACCCAGTGCCCGTCACCCATTCACTCCCACCCCCCGCCCTCCTCCCCTTCTACCACCCCTAGTTCGTTTCCCAGAGTTAGCAGTCTTTACGTTCTGTCTCCCTTTCTGATATTCCCCACACATTTCTTCTCCCTTCCCTTATATTCCCTTTCACTATTATTTATATTCTCCACATGAATGAGAACATATAATGTTTGTCCTTCTCCGACTGACTTACTTCACTCAGCATATTTTTAAAAAAGATCAAACAACTAAACATTTATGCTGCCAACATGGGAGTATCGAAATATAGAAACCAATTAACAACAAACGTATAGGAACACACTGATAATAATACACTGACAGGGGATTTTAACACTCACTTATGGCAATGGACTATGCAGATAATCAACAGGGGAACAATAGCCTTGACACACTGGACCACAGGGACTCAACAGATATTGTCTGAACATTTATTCCGAAAGCAGAATACACATTCCTTTCAAGTGCACATGGGAAAATCTCCAGAATAGATTATATCATGGACCACAAATCAGCCCTCAACAGGTACAACAGGTACAAGAAGGATGGTATCACACCATTACATTTTCGGACCATGAGGCTATGAAACTCGAAGTCGACAGTAAGAAAAAATTTGGACAATACAAAAATTCATGGAGATTATGATCATCCTACTAGAGAATGAATGGAGCATCCAGGAAATTAAAGAGGAAATTTAAAACAAATGAAAATGAAAACATGTTTCTTCAAACCTCTAGGATGTAGCAAAGACAGTCCTTAGAGGGAAGTAGATAGCAATACAGGCCTACCTCAAGAAACAAGAGACTCCAATACACAACCCAACACTACACTTAAAGGATCTGGAAAAGGAATAGGAAACAAAGCCTAAAGCCTACAGAAGAAGGGAAAAATAAAGATGACAGCAGAAATAAACAATACAGAAACAACAAAACAGTAGAATGGAATAATGAAACTAAGAACTGGTCTTCAAAATAACTAAGAAAGTGGATCAAGCCCTAGCCAGCCTTATCAACAAGAAAACAGAAAAGAACTAAATAAATAAAATCACAAAAGAGAGAAGACTGATCACAATCAACACCAGAAAATAAGACGATTATAAGGGAATACTATGAAAGATTATACGCAAACAAACTGGGAGACCAGGAAGAATTGGAGAGATCCCTAGAAATGTGCAAACGAGCAAAACTGAAACAGGAAGAAATAGAAAATGTGAGTAGACCCATTACAAGCAAAGGAATTCAATCAGAAAGGCACCTGGGTGTCTCAGTGGTTGAGCATCTGCTTTGGCTCACGTCATGATCCTGGGGTCCTGGGGAATCATGTCCCATATCAGGCTCCCTGCATGGAACCTCATTTTCCCCCTGCCTATACCCCTGCCTCTCTGTGTCTCACATGAATACATAAATAAAATCTTTAAAAAAGAAAAAAGATAAAAGATGAGAAATGATCCAAATAAAATCACAAATGAGATAAGAGAACTAACAACCAACACTAGAGAAATACAAATGTTTATAAGAGAACATGATGTAATATTATATGCCAGCAACCTAGAACCTAGAAGAAATAGATCAATTCCTGGAAATATATAACATAGCAAAAATGAAAAAGAAGAAATAAGAAACTTGAACAGACAGATAACCAGCAAAGAAATTGAATCAGGAATCAAGAATCTCCCAACAGGAGATGCTTAGATCAATAGAATAGAATGGAATGCCGAAACAAGATACAAACCTGTAACTCTATGATCCATTACTCAACAACAAGGCAGCAAGGAACATCCAATGGCACAAAGACAGTCTCTTCAACAAACCCTAACCCTGACCCCAGGATAAGAACAAATGGTGTTGGGAAAATCAGGCAGCCACATGCAGAAGAATGAAACTGGACCACTTTCTTACACCATATATATAAAAAATAAATTCAAAATGCATGAAAGACCTAACTGTGAGACCTGAAACCATACAAAGAAGAAAAGATAGGCAACAATGTCTTTGACATTGGCCATTGGATCTTCTTTCTAGATATGCCTCTGATGTGAGGGAAACAAAAGCAAAAATACTATTGGGACTTCGTCAAATTCAAAAGCTTCTGCAAAGTGAAAGAAACAACCAACGCTAAAAGGCAACATACAAAATGAAAGGAGATATTTGTAAACAACACATCCAATAAACAGTTAGTATGCAAAATACGTAAAGCAAACATATATCTCAGCATCCTAAACACAAATTATCCAACTGCAGATGGGCAGAAGAAATGGACTTTGTCTCTGACAAGACATCCAGATGGCCACCAGACATCGAAAGACACTCAGCGTCACCCATCATCAGGGAAATGGAAATGAAAACCACAATAAGATGTCACCTGACAGCCATCAGAATGGCTAAAATTAACAACAGAAGAAACAACAGGTGTTGTTGAGGCTATAGAGAAGAGGAAGCCCCCTTACACTCCTGGTGGGCATGCGAACAGGTGCAGCCACTGTGGAAAACACTGTGGGGGTCCTCGAGAAGTTAAAAATAGGGGATCCCTGGGTGGTACAGGGGTTTGGCACCTGCCTTTGGCCCATGTCGCGATCCTGGAGACCCGGGATCGAATTCCATATCGGACTCACAGTGCATGGAGCCTGCTTCTCCCTCTGCCTGTGTCTGTGCCTCTCTGTGTGTGACTATCATAAAAAATTTTTTAAAAAGTTAAAAATAGAGCTACCCTACGATTCCAAAATTGCAGAGCTATGTATTTACCCCGAGGATACAAAAGTCATTTAGTAGATTCCAAGTGGGACACACAGCCCATTGATTGTAGCAGCATTATCAACAACAGCCAAACTGTGGATACAGCCCAGATGTCCATCGACTGATGAATGGGCAGAGACGATGTGGTAAATATACCCACTGCGACATCACTGGGTCATCAGAAGTGATGAAATGAAGCCATTTACAATGACTTGGGAGAAGTGGAAAGGACTTATGCTTAATGAACTCAGTCAGGCAGAGAAAGATACCAAATACCATACAATTGCATTTATATGTAAATTTTAAGAAACCAGACAAACTGGCAAAAGGGCAGAGGGGGGATGAGAGAAGCAAACAAAAAAACACACTCTTAACCACAGAGAATAAACTAATGAATACCAGAGGAAGGTGATGGGGATGGGGAATTGGGGGATGGGGATAGTGGAGGGCACTGTGGCCAGTACCAGGCGTTGTATCCAAGGGTTGAATCACTATGTGGTAAACCTGAAACTATATCATTCTGTGTATACAAACAGGAATTCAAGTAAAACTAAAATAATAATAGGTAGTATTGATGAAACATGTATGCACTAGAGATAAAATCAGAAAGGCAACTGAAAAATCCAAATAAAGTCTTTAGAGCCACAATACCCCTCCTTAGCTCAGCTCAGGAGAAGCGTGCCATGTCTATTCTCACCCCAGCATATTCGCAGACCATAATGCCTTGAAATTAGAACTAAATCAGAATAAAAAGTTTGGAAGGACCTCAAACACGTGGAGGTTAAGGACCATCCTGCTAAAAGATGAAAGGGTCAACCAGGAAATTAAGGAAGAATTAAAAAGATTCCTGGAAATTAATGAGAATGAAGATACAACCATTCAAAATGTTTGGGATGCAGCAAAAGCAGTCCTAAGGGGGAAATACATCGCAATACAAGCATCCATTCAAAAACTGGAAAGAACTCAAATACAAAAGCTAACCTTACACATAAAGGAGCTAGAGAAAAAACAGCAAATAGATGCTACACCGAGGAGAAGAAGGGAGTTAATAAAGATTCGAGCAGAACTCAACGAAATCGAGACCAGAAGAACTGTGGAACAGATCAACAGAACCAGGAGTTGGTTCTTTGAAAGAATTAATAAGATAGATAAACCATTAGCCAGCCTTATTAAAAAGAAGAGAGAGAAGACTCAAATTAATAAAATCATGAATGAGAAAGGAGAGATTACTACCAACACCAAGGAAATACAAACGATTTTAAAAACATATTATGAACAGCTATATGCCAATAAATTAGGCAATCTAGAAGAAATGGATGCATTCCTGGAAAGCCACAAACTACCAAAACTGGAACAGGAAGAAATAGAAAACCTTAGGACAATAACAAGGGAGGAAATTAAAGCAGTCATCAAAAACCTCCCAAGACACAAAAGTCCAGGGCCAGATCGCTTCCCAGGGGAATTCTATCAAACGTTTAAAGAAGAAACCATACCTATTCTCCTCAAGCTGTTTGGAAAGATAGAGATGGAGTACTTCCAAATTCGTTCTAAGAGGCCAGCATCACCTTAATTCCAAAACCAGACAAAGACCCCACCTAAAAGGAGAATTACAGATTCTCTGGGGAGGCCAGTGACTTGGTGGAGTCAGGCTATCTTTGAACCCAAAACCTAAATAGAGTGCATAAACTAAATGGCCCAAGATGCTAGGAGTCCCAGTGCAGGCACATGCCAAGACCCAAACTCTAACCATTCACAGACATAACCCTAACCCTACACTTAATCCTAATGTTGGCCTAACCCTTAAATAAGACCCATCACTAATCGAAAACCAAACACAAACCCCAAGACCAAAACACATTCACTGAACCTTCCTGCCAAACCTCAACCTAACTCCTAACCCTATTCTAAACCCTTAACCCTGACCCCTACCTTAAATCTAACCCTAACCCTAACCTCTAAACCTAAACTTAACTTAATGTACTCAAATCCTATTCCTGACCTTAACCTGTACCCTAACCCTAACCCTCTAATACAAATCCTATCTCAGACCCCAAACTGTACCCTAACCCATACCCTAAAACTAACCCCTAGCCCACTCCCAAAACGTATCTCTTACCCTGTTCCAAAACCGTACCCTGACCCTGACCCTGACCTGTCCCTAACCCTAACCAAGCAATAACCCTAACCCTTGTCCTAACCCCTATCCCAACCCTAACCCTCGCCCTAATTCTAAACCTAGCCCTAACTATAATCCTAACCCTAACTCACACCCTAACCCCTAACCCTAACTGCCAACCTAAGCCCAACCCTAACTCTAACCATCACCCTAACCCCAAATCCTAACCTCCTGCCCTAAACCCTAGAGCCTAAACCCTAACAGTAAATCCTGTCCCTTACCCTAACCCCCATCCTAACTGTTAACTACTGACCATTACCCTTATGCCTCACCTAACTTCTAATCTGTAACCGTAAGCATAATCACTAACACCTAACATATAACCTAAGGCTAACCACCAACTGTCTCCCCTCCCCTAACCCTACCATTCATTCTATCCTTTCACTTACCCTGTGGTTCTGAGGAGTCCCTTCTGATGTAGACGTGGCCCCCAATGGCTCCTCCAGAGTCCTCAGGGGGTCCAAGCGAGCCGGGCTCCTGTGAGTGTGGACATGGCCCAACGTGTTCCTGAGTCATAGTCAGCAGGTCCTGAGGACGCCGGGTCTCCTGGCATTGTGGACTATGTCTCACATCCTCTGGAAGCCTCACAGCAGGTCCTCAGGAAGCCGGGGGCTCCTGTCAGTCTGGACATGGCCCCACGTCCCCTAGAAAACTCACCGCAGGTCCTGAGGGGGCTGTGGGCTCCTGTCAGCATAGACGCAGCCCCATATGTCCTGAAGCCAAAGTGCTTGTCCTGAGGAGGACGGGGTTCCTGTCAGGGTTGACGTGGCCCCACATTTTCCTCAAGCCTCACCATAAGACCTGAGGAGGCTCGGGGCTCCTGTCAGCAGGGATGTGGCACATAATCTTCCCAAACCTTCACAGTGGGTTCTGAGGGGGCTGGAGAATCCTGTCAGTGTGGATGCGGCACCCACATTTTTCTTAGGCCTCACCACAGGCCCTGACAAAGCTGGGGTCTTCTGTCCCCATGGACGCATCCCCATATTTCCCCATGTCTACACCTGGGGTCCTGAGGAAGTCACCGTCCTGTTGTGTCCATGTGGCCCCAAGTCCTCCTGAAGTGTCACCAAGGGTTCTGAGGAGGCCGGAGCTCCTGTAACCATGAATGCAGCCCCCAGCTTCCAGAAGCCTCAACTTATGTACTGAGGGGCCTGGGAGCTCCTGCCAGAGTGGATGTCGCACCACATCTTCCTGAAGCCTCCCCGCAGGTCCTGAGGTGGCTCAGGGGCTCCTGTCAGCGTAGATGCGGGCCCATATCTTCCTGAAGCCTCCCCGTGGGTCTTGAGGCTGCTGAGGGGCTCCTGTCACTGTGGATGCGGGCCCACAATTTTCTGAAACCTCCCCACGGGTCCTGAGGTGGCTCAGGCCTCCTGTCAGGGTGGACGTGGGCCCACATCTTCTTGAAGACTCCACGCTGGTCCTGAGGCAGCCCAGGGGCTCCTGTCAGGGTGGATGCGGGCCCACATCTTCCTAAAGCCTCACCGCGGGTCCTGAGGAGAGTGGGGCTCCTGTCAGCATGAACACGACCCAATTTCCCCCTGAAGACTTCCTGCGGGTCCTGTGGAGGCTGCAGCTCATCAGTGTAGATGCGTCCCCATGTCCCCCTCAGGTCTCCCCAGCACAGGCTGGCTCCTGTTAGTGCAGGCAGAGGAGGCCTACTGCACAGGCCTGCCCCATAGGAGGGGCCTGGCTTGGGCGCACCTTGTGGGACACTCAGGCGCTGCAGGAGCCTGTGCAGGAGGCTGTGCAGGAGGCAGCGTGTGCTACATGGGCCCCACCTGCCTCCTTTCAGGCTCCAGCTGGGGCTTGTTAGTTTCAGAAACATCTCACTGAAAAGGAGCCCAACACCCAGCTTCCCCAGAAATACTTAAGGACAAGGAATTGGAGCCCACAGGTTGTGAAATGAAATGTGGACCAGACTTTTACCACGTCCTGCAAAACTCAGTCAACCCTCTTCCACTGTGGGTGGGACCATGGGTTCATGCAGCCGCCCTGGAAACAGTGTGGAGGCCCCTCAGGAAGTTACAAATAAAGCCGCCCTGTGATGAGCAGGTGAACGGCCTGGAGCTCACTCCGAATATACAGATGCAGTGAGACTTGGGACACCTGCACCCCAATGTCCACTGCAGCTTGGTCCACAGTAGCCACACTGTGGGAGGAGACTCGGTGCCCTGTGGCAGATGATGGATAAAGAGGATGGGAGATAGATGATGGTCATAGAGAGAGGAATGGTACTCAGCTATTAAAGAAAAGGAAATTTTGCCATTTGCAATGATGTGGATAGAACTAAAGGGAAAATGTTAAGTGAAGTAAGTCACTCGGGAAAGAGAATGACCGTGTGGTGTCATTCATAGTAGAATTAAAGAAGCAAAGCAGATGAACATCAGTGAAGGGAAGGAGAAACAAATAAGATCAAAACAGATGCAGGAAATACAGACTCTTAATGATATGAAACGAACTGAGGGTCGCTGGAGGTGTGGGGGCATAACAGGGGAAATAGGAAAGTGCTGCGTCTCACTCTGTCCTGCTTCTCCAATACTGGTTTGCTGTCCGGGGTTATTTGTTGAGGAGGATGGATGTTATGGGTTTTTTTTCCTATTTCTAAGGTCTGCCACCATGATTTTGATAGGAAAGACATTGAAACCGAGGGTGGCTTCAGGAACTGCGGACATTTTCACAAGATGAGGCTCCCACCCCACGAGCCCAGGACGGCCTCCCAGAGCATGGTATGGCTCAGTGCACAAGTCTTGTGCTCCTTTGGTTCAGTCTCATTATTTATTCTCCTTGATGCTCCTGAGAAGGCCTTCACATCCTTCCTTTCCTTCCTGAGTGCTCATTGTCAGGACATAGCAAGGCTACTCTGCTCTGTAGGGTCAGTTTGTGTCCGTGACTTTACTGAACTCACTCCTTAGTTCTAACAGGTGGAGGCTCTGACTTTACTGAACTCACTCCTTAGTTCTAACAGGTGGAGGCTCTGGGATTGCCTGTTTCTAGTTCTGCATCTTCAGCATATAGGGACAGTGTGACGTCCCCCTTCCAGGTGTGGAACCTTTGCTGTTTACAGCTTAATGTCCTAGAAAGCCCCACAATTGAATCAAAACTGAGCCCAGGCCAAGGGCAGGAAGCCCCTATTAGAATGAGAACAGAGATCAATGCCCTTGAAGGCCCCATATCAAAATGTAAACAGAACTTGAGGAATTGCTCCAGCCCTTCTGGAGGTTCCTGAGACCAGCCCTTAAAACTAAGCTAAAACCCACCTCAGGGTCCAAGTCCATGCTCCGCTTGTTGGGTACACTTGGACACAAGCTCGAGGTGGTAAATAAACCCTCGTGTGTTTGCATCACTGTTGGCTTCTCGGAGGTTTCTCAGATTCGCAATCTTGGGCACAACAGTCTGAGATAAAAAAAGAAAACCAAAAGAAGCTCGGACGCCTGTAGAGTGAACACAGGATTCTGAGAGAAGCGGCGGAGACCCGGGGACTTGAGGGATCTTCTGTGGAGGCCCCTGCAAACTGGGGGGCAGTATGCTCAGCCCCAGAGCCAGAGGACCCAGAGACTCCACACGCATCCCGCCCATCTGGGCCCGGTCTGAGGGAGCAGCACAGCGCCGCCCACTGGAGGCCAGACGCGCTGAGGCCCACCCCGCCTCTGACCCCACTGATGCATTTCCCAGGCAGATGTGCACCTGACAATCAGCGCCATGGCCAATCCCCAGACCCTGCACAGACCACTCGCTGCCACCAACGTGTCGGACCACAGAGGTTGCAGAGCTTCAGCTCTGCTTGGGAAGTAGGGTCTAACTTCCTTTGTACTTTGTGCTTTATTTTCATTTATTTTCTTTGATTCTATTTTATAAATTGCCTTATTTTAATTTTTATGTATGTACCTTATATATTTCTCATTTTTAGTTTCATGGTACTTTAATTGTGTTTCTTATTTTGGTATTTAGAATCTTTTAACAACCAGGCAAAAATAATCTGGTAGTTTTTTTGGGGAGGGCAGTTGTTATTGTTTTTCTTGGTTTTTCTTTTTCTTCCGTCTTTCTTTTCTGGAAAAAATAATGAGATGTAGAAATTCACCTCCATAAAATAATATGAGGTAATACTCACAACCAGGAAGTCCATCAATACAAATATATGATGTCTAACTTCAGTTTAAAACAATGATTATAAAGATAGCATCTGGGCTGGAAAAAGAGCACAGAAGAAAACTAGAGAATCCCTTACTGTAGAAATAAATGAATTAAAATCTAGTCAGGCAACGTTAAAAATGCTATAACTGAGATGCAGTACCAAGTGGAAGCCTTAAAAACAAGGAAGGTTATGGACCATAGAGACAGATTTCGGAACTCAGCCACTTATTAAAACAATAACATTCATATCATGGGAGACTCCCAAGATGAAGACAGAGGAAAGGTGGGCTTGCTCAGCCATTAGAAACGACAAATAACCACCTTTTCCTTCAACATGGATGGAACTGGAAGGTATTATGCTGAGTGAAGTAAGTGAATCAGAGAAAGACAAATATTGTATGTTCTCATTCACTTGGGGAATATAGATAATAGTGAAAGGGAATATAGGGGAAGGGAGAAGAAATGTGTGGGAAATATCAGAAAGGGAGACAGAATATAAAGACTCCTAACTCTGGGAAACGAACTAAGGGTGATGTAAGGGGAGGAGGGCGGGGGTGGGGGTGAATGTGTGATGGGCACTGAGGGGGGCACTTGACGCGATGAGCACTACTGGGTGTTATTCTGTATGTTGGCAAATTGAACAACAATAAAAAGTAAATTTATTTTTAAGGAAAGAAGAAAGAAAGAAGAATAAAGAAAGAAATGAAAGAAAGAAAGAAAGAAAGAAAGAAAGAAAGAAAGAAAGAAAGAAAGAAAGAAAGAAAGAAAGAAAGAAGAAAGAAAGAGTGGCACCTCTGTGGCTCAGTTAGTTAAGCTTCTGCCTTAGGGTCAGATCATGATCCAGGTCCCAAGGAAGGCTCCCTCTTCAGCAGGGAACCTGCTTCTCCCTCGCCCTCTGCCCCTCTAGCACATGTTTTTCACTCCTCTCTCTCTCTGAAATAAATAAATAGCATCTTTGAAAAAGAAACAAACAAACCCAGAGGGAAAAGAAATCTCCCATGTAGATTTTCAAACAATTTGTGCAGACATTCCACCCTCAAGTTCCTGAGCATAGCTTCCCACTCTTAGGTGTGCAATACACGTAGCAACTTCTTCTACAAAATATATTATGAAAAACTTAAAATAATAATGATAATAATAATAATAATAATAATAATAATAATAATAAAGAATCACTTTACTACGGAGAAACCTGACAAACACTACCTCAGCAAGATGATCAGATCAATACCAGGACTGATAAATCATGTTGATAGTATGTATCCTTTATATGATATAATAAAAATGGCATTATATCTCTGTATATAATCCACAAAAACATTCAATCATGAGATAAACAACAGATATGTCCCAACTGAGGGAAATTTTACAAAATACTCTACTTCTCAACGTGTTCCAGTACAACAAAAACAAGGAAAGGCTGAGAGACTGTCACAATCCAGAGGAGCCTAAGAAAACATGAGGACAAATGGAGTGTGGTATGAGGGATGGTGATTTAGCAAAAACTAAGGAAATCTGAATAAAGTATGGTCTCTGGTTATTGCGAAAATTTTAATATTAATTCATTAGCTAATATTTGTACCGTACTGATATAAGATATCGATTATTGGGGAAATTGAGTGCAAGTGCATGAGAATTCTCTGTACTATCTTCTCAATTTCCCTATAAATCTTTTTTTCTTTCCAAAAAATAAGATTTAATTTGAAAATTGAACACGTATAATGTCTCCTCAACCTGAAAAGCAGTAAAGGATAATAAATAGCAAAAATCAGATAAAAATACTTCTAGTATAATAGACACCATATTGCAAGTGCATTTAAAATTAGCAATGTATAACATTTATTTCCTTGACATTTGACTTCCAAAGAGTTCACAGTTTTTCAGTGTCAGTTGAAACAGGGGAAGAATCTCAGGGAAGAATCCTTCACATAATAATAGGAACATTGGTACTAATGTCTCTCAATTATTTCCAAATCCATAAAAATGCATTTCCTGATGAGTGACTGAGCGGTGAAGAAAAAGATGAGAAACCCTCATCCCTTTGAATTACTTGTGTCAGAATATTTTAACCATAGTATTATGGATAGTAAATTATCCTTATTAACAGGAAATGTCTCAGAGTGGAATCTGAGCAATCAGATGGGCAGAGAAAAATGCTTTATCTTGCTTCTGCACTTTTATTTTTTTTATTTTTATTTATTTATTTTTTTTGCTCCTGCACTTTTAAAGACAAAGGAATGGAATCCTGCTGCACTGCCGGGACGCCTGTGCCCCAGGTCTTCCTGATCTCAAATCTCTGGGTCTGTCCCACAAAACAGGCTGCCATGCTGAGGTCATTTGCAATTTCTCTCTTAGGAGCTCCAGGGAGGGGGGCATGAGCTAGATAGGATGGGACGGGATGCTTGGAGGCCGGAAACATTACGTCCATTCTACTTTAAGTTCATTATCAGCACACGTCCAGCAATCCCAGGCCCCTGTGAAGAAAGCTGAAATTTGCATTATTTCAGTTACTGGAAAAAACAAGTTTACACCTTCATTTCTTAGAAAGCCCCACAATAGACTAAAAACTGAGCCTAAGCAAAGGGCTGGACACCCCAATTAGAATGAGAGGAGAGCTCAATGCCCTTGAAGGCCCCATATCAAAATGTAAACAGAACTTGAGGAATTCTTCCAGCTCTTCTGGACATCCCCGAGACCAGCCCTTAAAACTAAGCTAAAA
The DNA here is from genome assembly GCF_048164855.1 of Canis lupus baileyi. Taxonomy (NCBI): domain Eukaryota; kingdom Metazoa; phylum Chordata; class Mammalia; order Carnivora; family Canidae; genus Canis; species Canis lupus. Next base: position 32,206,343 of record NC_132871.1, on the reverse strand, counting down.
CCCTCCTCGGGAAAAAAAAAAAAAAACCCTCCTCGGGTTCCAAATTCCTGTTCCACTGTGTGGCCTATACTTGAACACATGCTCGAGTTTCTAAAACAACCCGTGGGTATTTGTATCAGTGTCGGCTCCTTAGTGGTTTCTCAGATTCGACATCTTGGGCACAACACCCACATGACCCCTCCCCACCTGGACTGTCCTCCTGTCCCCTCCCACCCAGGCTGACCCTCTGTCACTTCCCTGCCCACTACAACTGGGCACAGGCCCTCACACAGTTCCACAGGCATGGTGGGCACTCCCGCCGTCCCCAAACTCCCAGGGGAAGGAAGGAGGTTTCGGCAGGACACACTCCCATGGTTTCCCCAGGGCTCCCTGCCCAGGAGAGCACCTGTTGACAGGTCGGGGTCTGTGTCCCTGATGCCAGCTCCTCCTCCCCGGTTTTCCCACAGGAAATGAAGGAGTAGGCACTGGTCTCCTCCAGGGACATCACGCAGGTGGACCTGGACGTCAACAGGACGTTCAGCAGTCACATCATATTTTGGGACTACTACGGTGTAGGGTGAGATTGAGGGGCCAGGGGGGATCAAGACCCAGGAGAGGACCGGGGGATTCTGGGTAGGGAAAATGGGGCTTCCGAGTCGGGGGGCAGAACAGCAGCCAACAACACACCGCTCCATGGTAGGGTGTTGGGGATTACCTCTGTGCCCCCACCCCTGGGGCCTCAGGGATGAGGAGGCCACTAGGATGGGGCCTCCAGGGCTTGCAATGGTAGCTGAACCCCAAAGGGGAGAGGGACGACCCCCTGAGAAGCAGGGGATGGGTTGATGGCGTGGGGGACAGGAACCGGACCTGGGTGCCAGGCGGAATGGCCGCAGCAGGAGCAGGACACACTTCGATCCCATGAGGGTCAGACGGGTCAGAGTAACACCCACTCTCGGTGCTTTACATGTTTCTAAATTCTATGCATTTAATTTGAGACAATTTGCAATTTGAAAACACACATAGTATGATGAACCCCAGATAATGCCCCCGGTCCAGCCAGGGTCCTGCACCGACCACACCACGCCCCAGGGGCAGGTGTCACAGCAAACCCCAGACTGGAGTCTCCTTTAAGTGTAGACGTCTCCTTGTGCATCTTAGAGGAAAGGGATGCCCTCTGTCCGCAGGCCCACCACGACATCCCCCTCATTCCCCACTCCCACTCCATCTGCCTACATCATCATTCCCCATGGCATCCCACCTACACCATCCCCCTCAAACCCACACAGCCCCACACAATCCCCACCCACACTATACCCCAACACCATCCGCCCTACACCATCCCCCACACTCCACCACCATCATACCCCTGCCCCCACACCATCCACCCCCACACCAACGGCACCCAGCAAGGATGCGGTGCAGGTGCCCCCTGTGGGACATACTCAGTCTCCCCGGGGTTCTCTGGATACCCTGCTCCCATCAGAAGCCCGGGTGTCCCATAGAGTACCCAGGGGTTGCAGGGAGGAGGGAAGACAGGGAGCCCCTGAAAGGGTGTGTGCAGGTGAGTGGTGCAGAGTATGCACTGTGCCCTGTCTCCGCCCACTGTCCCTCATAGAGGGCGGCTTACACTGCACAGAACACGAGCCCCTAACCAGGGGGATCTGGACTGGCCTGGCCCCGGGCTCTGTGAGGGTGGGTGTGATTTGAGCCCCCGCCCCAGTCCCAACAAAATGACTAATGGGATCCAGCCCCCCATTGCCCTGTACAGCGCTGGATTCTGGCCTCACGCTGAGCGAGCCCTCTCACAGCTGGATGTGGCCTCCTGGGCCCTGGGGGTGCCCCACAGATCCAGGTCACTGACCTAGGGCAGCCCTGGGGATCCCGGGACACCCAAGGTTGGAGAGAGCAGAGGTGGGCCGATGGGCCCCACCCAAACCCACACCAGGAGGCAGGCTCCTCCAGGTGCTGGGGCCCCAGGGGCCAATTGGCTGGCGTCCAGCTGCCCTGCGGGGACCCAGCTAGGAACCCATGAGCTGCAGGTCTAGGTCAGCTCTGCTGTCCTCAGAACCGTCTCTCAGGCTGAAACCTCAGAACATATGCCCCCACCCGAGGTCCACACATGCTCCCAGGTGGGGGACTCCAGCACTCACACCCCACCCATGTGATACTTGCCCTCCCCTAAAGGACAGACATTCCCTCCACAGGGGAAGGCGCACACCCTCCACTCTAAGCCGGTTTGCTGTAGAATGTCAATAAAGTGTTGTGGTGCGAAAATGCACAGCCAGCCCGTTTCTGTGTCTCCCAGAACTCTGTGCACGGGGCGTGGACAGACCCACAGAGAGGAGGAGGGGGCACCACCCAGTCCCCAAACAGCCCCTGCATGGGCACTGCAAGGCACAGAAGCTGACGTCCCCACGTGCCTTCCAGGGGCGGCCAGATGACAGGGTCAGGACCCCACAAACTATACTGGGAATCAGCCTGTGCCCCCAGGCCAGTTGGGCCTGGGACAGAGTGATGGCCAGGGAGCCTCAGGTCACCAGGGTCTCTGTAAAGGGACCTGGGATGTCTGTGCTCCGTCTGTCAAGGGGGCAGGGGCTGGCTGGTTTCTGGGGTACTTCCTCCTCTCCCCGCATCTCTGTGCCTGTGTGCCTGGGGAACAGAGGGCCTGTGGGGCCATCAGCGTGACCCTGGAAGGGATGTCAGGACAGTAGGACCTTGTGTTGTGCCCAGGATTGCAAATCCAAGAAACCACCGATGAGCCGACATCGATGCAAACTTCCGAGGATTTCTTTACAAGCTGGAGCTTGAGTCCAAGTGCACCCGACACAGCGGAGCAGGGATTTGGACCCTGAGGCTAAGAGGCGTAGCAGCTTTATACGGGCCAGTGGCCCATGGGATGCACAGAAAGTTGCACAGTCGTGTCGGTCCACGAGGAGGTGGCCGATTGAATGACACCTTACCCTATAGGATCCACTTTACCTGGCCTATTACTTTGGTCAGAATCGGCGTGCAGTTTTGGCGGGCACAAAGCAGAGTTACTTTGTTATGAGCCTATTTCTGATTAGGGTGTGCCCATCCGCTTGACTGGGTTGGGGCAGCGCCTTAAGACATAAGCAGGTCATGTGGGGGTCATAGGGGAGGTGGCGGGTGTAGCACAAAATGGAATCAGTCCTGCTCTGCTTGTCCAGGGGTAGGGGATTTTTGTTATATTTCCTGGGTCCCACACTTGCAGATCACGCACCTGGGCCACCCTCACCAAATGGACTCACTGTGCACACCTTGTGGTGCTGGATATCTCACACCAGTGTGTAGAGGGCAACCTCCTCACCCTAGTGAGTAGGGACTGGGTGAACATGGTGCTCGGCCTGAAGGCCAGGCAGCACAGGGCACTGAAGAACCCCAGCCCCATCACCACCCCTACTCCCACACACAGGCTCCCCAAGGCTCCCCGTAATGGGCACCCGGTGCCTCTGGAGATCCCCCCAGGGCAGCCCAGAGGTCCGGCTCCCTTCTGGAGAGGCATCGGGGAGAAGAGAAGCAGGCGGCGCTTGGGGAGACCCACTGTGGGACATGGGAATGTGGCCGAGCCAGACCTTCCAACTCAGCTGACCCTCCAGCTGAAATTCATGACAGGAGCGAGCCCCGGGTCAGACAGGAGAGCCCAGCTAGCCACCCAGCATCAGCACCAGAAATGATGTTGTACCAACCATTTCGGCGTTTGGGTGACCCAGCCAGAGGATCCGATAACTGCACCTGATAGCTTCATGTGATAGACACACAAACACCCCAAAACCAACAAAAGTCAGAATCCCCCCAATGTTGTCAAACAGCAGCTGGATGGTTACATACACAATGCTGTGGTCCCCAATAGGATACCTGGAAGATGCTATAAACCATGACTGCAGAGGTGCTGGAGGCACGGAGATGTGCCTCTTGTGTTCCAAAAAGGAGTGCAGAGGGGCAGGAAGCATCCTCCGGAGTGGGGGCCCTCATAGGAAAGGACACCAGGTCCCTGTGAAGGCCACGGATGGTGAAATTTTCCTCCTCTCTTTCAGCTTCTGCTTTTCCCCTAAATGCCATTTTCCTAAATCATAATAGCAAAAATTTATTTTAAGTTTTTAAATTTCTTTTTATTGGAGTCCAATTTGTATGAATTCTTTCTTCAGCAAGGGTGTCATTCAGGATAGAGAGAAAGATTTTCCCAGACAGGCTAAGTATAAAGGAGTTCATGACCACTAAACCAGTCCAGTAAGGAATTTTCAGAGGAACTATTCTAGTGGGGGAAAAAAGAGACCAAAAGCAACAAAGACTAGAAAGGACCAGAGTATGTCACCAGAAACACCAACTCTACCGGTAACACAAAGGCACAAAGTTCATATCTTTGAATAAGCACTCTGAATGCTGATGCTAAATGCTCCAATCAAAAGATATAGGGTATCAGAGTGCTTTAAAAAACAGGATCCAGGATGCCTGGGTGGCTCTGGGTTTGAGCCTCTGCCTTTGACTCAGGGTGTGATCCTAGAGTCTGGGATCGAGTCCCATATTGGGCTCCTGGTGGGGAGCCTGTTTCACTCTTGGCCTAATTTTCTGCCTGTCTCTCTCTCTCTCTCTCTCTCTCTCTCTCATGCTCTCAAAAATAAAATCGTTATTAAAAAAACAAGATCCATCTGTATGCTGCCTACAAGATGCTCACCTTAGACCTATAGACACCAGCAGATTGAAAGTCAGGGGATGGAAAATCATCTATCATGCTAATGGTTATGAAAAGAAAGCTGGAGGACCAATACTTATATTAGAAAAACTAGATTTGAAACCAAACCCTGGGGGACACCTGGTGGCTCAGTGTATGAGCATCTGCCTTCGGCTCAGGCTGTGTTCCTGGGATCCCAGGATCGAGTCCCACATCAGCATTCCTTTGGGGAGCCTGTCTCTCCATGTGCCTATGTTTCTGCCTCTGCTTCTCTGTGTATCTCTCATGAATAAATAAATAAAATATTTAAATCTCAAAAAGAAAGAACAAATACTGTAAGAAGAGATGAAGAAGAACATTATTTCATAATTAAAAAGACTATCAAGATCAAACAACTAAATATTTATGCTGCCAACATGGGAGTACCTAAATATAGAAACCAAGTAGCAACAAACGTACAGGAACTCACTGATAATAATATCCTGACTGAGGATTTCAACACCCACTTATGGCAGTGGACCGATCGTCTATGCAGAAAATCAACAAGGGAAAAATAGCCTTGACACACTGGACCACAGGGACTCAACATATATAGTTAGAATATTAGATCCAAAAGCAGAATACACATTCCGTTCAATTACATATGGAACATTCTCCAGAACAGATCATATCAGGGCCCACAAATTAGCCCTCAACAGGTACAACCAGTACAAGAAGGTTGATATCACACCATGTACATTTTCGGACCAAGGCGCTATGAAACTGGAAGTCGACAGTAAGAAAAAAATTGGACAGACCAAAAGAACTTGGAGTTTATGATCATCCTACTAGAGAATGAATGGAGCAACCAGAAAATTAAAGAGGAAATTTGAAACAAATGAAAATGAAAACATGTTTCTCCAAACCTCTGGGATGTACCAAAGGCAGTCCTAAGAGGGAAATACATAGCAATACAGGCCTACCTCAAGAAACAAGAAGTCTCCAATACAAAACCTAACCCTACGCCTGAAGGAGCTGAAAAAGGAATAGCAAACAAAGCCTAAAGGCTACAGAATAAGGGAAAAATTTAAGATGACAGCAGAAATAAACAATACAGAAACAACAAAACAGTAGAATGGAATAACAGAACTAAGAGCTGGTTCTTCAAAATAAATAATAAAATGGATCAAGCCTTAGCCAGCCTTATCAACGAGAAAAGAGAAAAGACCTAAATAAATAAAACCACAAATGAGAGAAGAGAGATCAAATCAACACCAGAAAAATAAGACAATTATAAGGGAATACTATGAAAGATTATACGCTAACAAACTGTAAGACCTGGAAGAAATGGACAAATCCCTAGAAATGTGCAAACGAGCAAAACTGAAATATGAAGAAATAGAAAATATAAACAGACCCATAACTAGCAAAGGAATTGAATCAGCAAGGCACCTGGGTGCCTCAGTGGTTGAGCATCTGATTTGGCTCAGGTCATGATCCCGGGGTCCTGGGGGATCAAATCCCAAATCAGGCTCCCCATATGGAGCCTCATTTCCCTCTGCCTATACCTCTGCCTCTCTGTGTCTTGCATGAATACATAAATAAAATCTTTTTTTTTAAACTTTTTTTTAATTTTTATTTATTTATGATAGTTACAGAGAGAGAGAGAGAGATAGCAGAGACACAGGCAGAGGGAGAAGCAGGCTCCATGCACCGGGAGCCTGATGTGGGATTCGATCCCGGGTCTCCAGGATCGCGCCCTGGGCCAAAGGCAGGCGCTAAACCACTGCGCCACCCAGGGATCCCCATAAATAAAATCTTTAAAAAAGAGAACAGATACAAAGATATGAAAGGACCCAAGTAAAATCACAAATGAAAAAAGAGATTTAACAACCAACACTAGAGAAATACAAAAGATTATAAGAGAACATTATGAAAAATTATATGCCAGCAACTAAGAACCTGGAAGAAATAGATCAATTCCTGGAAATATATAACATAGCAAAAATGATAAAGGAAGAAATAAGAAACTTGAACACACAGATAACCAGCAACGAAATGAATTGGCAATGAAGAATCTCCCAACAGGAGACGCTTAGATCTATAGAATTGAATGGAAAGCCGAAACAAGATACAAACCTGTAACTCTATGATCCATTAATGGACAACAAGGCAGGAAGGAATATCCAATGGCACAAAGACAAGTCTCTTCAACAAACCCTAACCCTGACCCCAGGATAAGAACAAATGGTGTTGGGAAAACCAGGCAGCCACATGCAGAAGAATCAAACTGGACCACTTTCTTACACCATATATATAAAAAATAAATTCAAAATGGATGAAAGACCTAAATGTGAGACCTGAAACCAATCAAAGAAGAGATAGGCAGCAAAGTCTTTGACATTGGACAATGAATTTTCTTTCTAGATATGCCACTGAGGTGAGGGAACAAAAGCAAAAATGCTATTGGGACTTCATCAAAATGAAAAGCTTCCACAAAGTGAAGGAAACAACCAAAGCTAAAAGGCAACATACAAAATGAAAGGAGATATTGGTAAACAACACATCCAATAAAGAGTTAGTATGCAAAACACATAAAGGAAATATATCTCAAGATCCTAAAAACAAATTATGCAACTGGAGATGGGCAGAAAAAGAATGGACTTTGTCTCTGACAAGACAGCCAGATGGCACCAGAAACATGGAAAGACACAAAGCGTCACCCATCATCAGGGAAATGCAAACCAAAACCACAATGATATGTCACCTGAGAGCCGTCATAATGGCTAAAATTAACAACACAAGAAACAACAGGTGTTGGTGAGGCTTTGGAGAAAGTGTAGCCCCCTTACACTCCTGGTGGGCATGCGAACAGATGTAGTCACTGTGGAAAACAGTGTGAAGGGTCCTCGAGAAATTAAAAAAAAGGGAAAAAAAATAAAAAAATAAATAAAAAAAGGGGATCCCTGGGTGGTGCAGTGGTTTGGTGCCTGTCTTTGGCCCAGGGCGCGATCCTGGAGACCTGGGATCGAATCCCACTTTGGGCTCCCGGTGCATGGAGCCTGCTTCTCCCTCTGCCTGTGTCTCTGCCTCTCTCTCTGTGACTATCATAAAAAAAAATTTAAAAAAAAGAAGTTAAAAATAGAGCTACCCTATGATTCCAAAATTGCAGAGCTAGATATTTACCCCGAGGATACAGAAGTACTTTAGTAGATTCCAGGAGGGACACGCAACCCAGTGTTTGTAGCAGCATTATCAACAACAGCCAAACTGTGGATACAGCCCAGATGTCCATCGACAGATGAATGGGCAGAAAGATGTGGTAAATATACACACTGCGACATCACTGGGTCATCAAAAGGGATGAAATGAAGCCATATACAATGACGTGGAAGGAGTGGAAAGGATTTATGCTAAATGAACTCAGTCAGTCAGAGAAAGACAGATACCAAATACCATACAGTTGCATTCACATGTGAATTTTTTGAGAGTAGCAAACCAAGATACACACTCTTAACCACAGAGAATAAACTAATAAAGACCAGGGGAAGGTGGGGGGGATGGTGAGTCAGGGGATAGGGACAGTGGAGGGCACCTGTGACAAGTACCAGGTGTTGTATCCAAGGGTCTAACCACTATGTGGTAAACCTGAAACTATATCATACTGTGTTCACAAACAGGAATTCAATAAAACTTTAAAATAATAATTAGTAGTATAGAGGAAACATGTGCGCACAAGAGACAAAATCAGAAGGGGAACTGTAAATCCAAATAAAGAGTCTTTAGAGCCACAAATCCCCTCCTTAGCTCAGCTCGGGAGAAGCCTGCCATGTCTATTCTGATCCCAGCAGAAGCCTGGATTTTGATTCTCTGGGGAGGCCACTGACTTGGTGGAGTCAGGCTATCTTTGAAACCAAAACCTAAATAGAGTGCATAAAACTAAACTGCCCAAGATATTAGGAGTCCCAGTGCAGGCACAACCCAAGACAGAAACTCTAACCATATGCAGACATAACCGTAACCCTACACTTAAGCCTATTGTTAACCTAACCCTTAAACAAGACCCATCACTAATCAAAAACCAAACACAAACCCCAAGACCAAAACACATTCACTGAACCTTCCTGCCAACCCTCACCCTAAATCCTAAACCTATTCTAAACCCTTAACCCTGACCCCTACCTTAAATCTGACCCTAACCTCTAACCCTAACCTTAACTTAATGTACTCAAATCCTATTCCTAACCTTAACCTGTACCCTAACCCTAACCCTCTAATACTAATCCTATCTCATACCCCAAATTGTATTCTAAACTGTACCCTAAAACTAATTCCTAAACCACTCTCTATACCTATCTCTTACCCTTTTCCAAAACCATACCCTGACCCTGACCCTGACCTGACCCTAAACCCTAACTAAACACTAATCATAACCCTAGCCCTAACCCCTATGCTAAACCTAACCCTCGCCCTAACCCTAAACCTAGCCCTAAATTTTACCCTAACCCCTAACCCGTACCCCTAACCCTAACTCACACCCTAACACCTCACCCTAACTGCAAACCTAAGCCCAACCCTAACTGCAACCATAACCCTAACCCCACCTCCAAACCTCCTGCCCTATCCCTAAAGCCTAAGCCCTAACCCTAACTCTAAATACTGTCACTAACCCTAACCTCGTTCCCTAATCCCTAACCCCCATCCTAACTCCTAACCACTGACCCTTACCCTTATCTCTCACCCTAACCTCTAATCCGTAACCTTAAGCTTAATCACAAATACCTAACATCTAACCTAAGCCTAACCACGAACTGACTCCCCTCCCCTGATCCTATCATTCATTCTACCCATTCACATACCCTGTGGTTCTGAGTAGTCCCTTCTGATGTGGACGAGGCCCCCAACAGCGCCTCCAAAGTCCTCCAGGGGTTCCTGAGGAAGCAGGGCTCCTGTGAGTGTGGACATGGCCCCACGTGTTCCTGAGTGATAGTCAGCGGGTCCTGAGGATGGCGGGTCTCCTGTCACTGTGGACTATGCCTCACATCCTCTGGAAGACTCACAGAAGGTCCTCAGGTGGCCGGGGGCTCCAGTCAGCCTGGACATGGCCCCACGACCCCTGAAAAATCACCGCGGATCCTGAGGAGGCTGTGGGCTCCTGTCAGGATAGGCGCAGCCCCATATTTCCTGAAGCTTTAGTGCAGGTCCTGAGGATGACGGGGGTCCTGTCAGTGTTGAGGTGACCCACACTTTCCTCAAGCCTCACCATAAGACCTGAAGAGGCTTGGGCTCCTGTCAGCATACATGTGGCCCCAAATCTTCCCAAACCTTCACAGTGGGTCCTGAGGAGGCTGGAGAATCCTGTCAGTGTGGATGAGGCACCCACATTTTTCTTAGGCCTCACCAAAGGCCCTGACAAGCGGGGGTCTTCTGTCTGCATGGACGCATCCCATATTTCCCTAAGTCAACACCGGGGGTCCTAAGGAAATCAGCATCCTGTTGTGTCGATGTCACCCAACATCCTCCCAAAGCATCACCGAGGGTTCTGAGGAGGCAGGGGCTCCTGTCACCGTGAATGCGGCCCCCAGCTTCCAGAAGCCTCAACTTATGTCCTGAGGTGGCCCAGGGGCTCCTGTCAGTGTGGATGCGGGCCCACATCTTCCTGAAGACAACCCCTGGGTCCTGAGGTGGCCCAGGGGCTCCTTTCAGTGTGGATGTGAGCCCACAATTTCCTGAAGCTGCGGCTCATCAGCATGGACTTGTCCCCACGTCCTCCTCAGGCCTCCCCAGCACAGGCTGGCTCCTGTCAGTGCAGGCAGCGGAAGCGTACTGCACATTCATGCCCCCTGGGTGGGGCCTGGGCTCCGGCGCCCCCTGTGGGATGCTCAGGCGCTGCAGGAGGCAGCGGGCACTCCAGGGGCCACACCTGCCTCCTTCCAGGCTCCAGCTGTGGCCTGTTAGTTTCAGAAACGTCTCACTTAAATAGAGCCCAACACCCGGCTTCCCCAGAAATACTTAAGGACACGGAATTGGAGCCTACAGAATGCGAAATGAAATGTGGACCAGACTTTTACCACGTCCCGCAAAACTCACTCAACCCTCTTCCACTGTCGGCGGGACTGCGGGCTGGTTGGTGCAGCCGCCCTGGAAACAGTGTGGAGGCTCCTCAGGAGTTACAAATAGAGCCTCCCTGCGACCAGCAGGTGAATGGCCTGAGCTCACTCCGAAGATACAGATGCAGTGAAAATCAGGACACCTGCATGTCCCGATGTCCACAGCATGCGGGTCCATAGGAGCCACACTGTGGGAGGAGCCTCGTGCCCTCTGGCAGATGATGGATAAAAAGGATGGGAGATAGATGATGGTCATAGAGAGAGGAATGGTACTCAACTATCAAAGAGAAGGAAATCTTGCCATTTGCAATGACGTGGATAGAACTAGAGGAATCAGGTTAAGTGAAATAAGTCAGACGGGAAAGAGAATGACCGTGTGGTGTTCACTCATAAGTGGAATTAATGAACCAAAACAGATAACAACTGTGAAGGGAAGGAAAAACAAATAAGATGAAAACAGATGCAGGAAATATAGACTCTTAATGATAGGAAACAAACTGATGGTCATTGGAAGCAGGGTGGGGGGTTAACAGGGGACCGGCATGAAGGAGGGCACGTGATGTCACGAGCACTGTGGTTATCTCCAACTGGTGAATCCCTGAATTCTTCCTCTGAAAGTATAATACATTATACGTTAATTAATTGGGTTTAAATTAAATTAAGTTAAAAAAATCAGTTGTATCAGAGCATGTTTACTTCTGGACTCTCTGTTCTGCTCCTCCAGCTTATGCTGGGACCAACCCTCGTGGGTCTGGTTTGTTTAAGTAGGCGTCAGGCCTCGTCCATGGACCAGCCCAGGGCTAGAACTCACAACCAGGAGATCAGGACCGGAGGTGAGGTCAGGAGTCCAATGCTTAACCGACAGAGCCAGGCGGGGTCCCGAGGACAACACTGCTTTATCCTGTGTCTCTGTGACATCGTTTGAAATAGGAAACTGCTGCATCCAGATCTGTACTGCTTATCCAATACTGATTTGCTGTCCGGTGTCATATTTCGGGGCAGATGGATGTTATGGGTTTTTTTTCCCTATTTATAGGATCTGCCACCATGATTTGACAGGAATAACATTGTAACTGAGGGTGCTTCAGGAACTGCGGACATTTTTACAAGATGAGGGTTCCAACCCACGAGCCCAGGATGGCCTCCCAGAGCCTGGTTTGGCTCAGTGCACAAGTCTTGTGCTCTTTTGGTTCAGTCTCATTATTTATTCTCTGTGATGCTCCTGAGAAGGGAGTCACATCCATCATTTCCTTCCTGAATGCTGATTGTCAGGACACAGCAAGCCCCACAATAGAATAAAAACTGAGCCCAGGCCAAGGGCAGGAAGCCCCTATTAGAACAGATCTCAATGCCCTTGACGGCCCCATACCAAAATGTAAACAGAACTTGAGGAATTACTCCAGCCCTTTGGGAATTCCCCGAGACCGGCCCTTAAAAATAAGCTAATACCCACCTCGGGGTCCAAGTCCCTGCTCCGCTCTGTCGGGTATACTTGGACACAAGTTCGAGCTTGTAAATAAACCCTCGTGTGTTTGCATTGGTGTTGGCTTCTCGGTGATTTCTCAGATTCGCAATCTTGGGCACAACAGTCTGAGATAAAAAACAAACAAACAAAAGAAGCTCGGACGCAGGTAAAGTGAACACAGGGTTCTGAGAGAAGCGGCGGAGACCCGGGGGCTTTGGGGCTCTTCTGTGGAGGCCCCTGCAGACTGGGGGGCAGTATGCTCAGCCCCAGAGCCAGAGGACCCAGAGACCCCTCCCGCATCCCGCCCATCAGGGTCAGGTCTCAGGGAGCAGCAGAGCGCCTCCTGCTAGACTCCAGAGACGCTGACGCCCAACCCGCCTCTCACCCCTCAGTTCCATCTACCAGGCAGATGTGCACCTGATAATCAGCACCACAGCCCATCCCCAGACCCGGCACAGACCACTCACTGCCACCAAGTTGTTGGACCACTGATGCTGCAGAGCTTCAGCTCTGCCTGGAAAGTAGGGTCTAGCTTCCTTTGTACTTTGTGCTTTATTTTCATTTATTTTCTTTGATTCTTTTTTATTAATTGCCTTATTTAATTTTTATGTATGTACCTTATGTATTTCTTATTTTTTCTTTCATGTTACTTTAATTGTGTTTCATATTTTGGGATTTAGAATCTTTTAACAAGCAGGCCAAAATAATTTGGTGTTTTTTTTTAGAGGGCAGTTGTTATTGTTTTTCTTGGTTTACTTTTTCTTCCCATTTTCTTTTCTGGAAAAAGTAATGAGATGGAGAAATTCACCTCCATAAAATAACATGAGGTAGTACTCACAGCCAGGAAGTCCATCAATACAAATATATGATGTCTAACTACAGTTTAAAACAATGATTATAAAGTACCAGCTGGACTGGAAAAAGAACACAGAAGAAAACTAGAAAATCCCTTACTGTAGAAATAAAGGAACTAAAATCTAGTCAGGCCAATGTTAAAAATGCTATAACTGAGATGCAGTCCCAAGTGGAAGCCTTAAAAACAAGAAAGGTCATGGACCACAGAGGCAGACGTAGGGAAGTCAGCCACTTATTAAAACAATAACATTCATACCATAGGAGACTCAGAAGATGAAGAGAGAGAAAAGGTGGGCCTTGCTCAGCCATCAGAAATGACAAATACCCACCATTTGCTTCAACGTGGATGGAACTGGAAGGTATTATGCTAAATGAAGTAAGTCAATCGGAGAAGGACAAATATTGTATGTTCTCATTCGTTTGGGGAATATACGTAATAGTGAAAGGAAATATAAGGGAAGGGAGTAGAAATGTGTGAGAAATATCAGACAGGGAGACAGAACATAGACTCCTAACTCAGGGAAATGAACTAGGGTTAATGGAAGGGGAGGAGGGCAGGCGGTGGGGGTGAATGGGTGATCAGCACTTGGTGTTCTTCTGTATGATGGCAAACTGAACACCAATAAAAAAATAAATTTATTATTAAAAAAGAAAGAAAAAAAAGAAAGAAAGAAAAAAAGAAAGAGTGGCACCTGGGTGGCTCAGTCAGTTAAGCTTCTGCCTTAGGCTCAGATCATGATCCAGGTCCCAAGGCAGGCTCCCTGTTTAGCAGGGAACCTGCTTCTCCCTCTCCCTCTGCCCCTCTCGCTCATGGTTTTTCTCTCCACTCTCTCTCTAATAAATAGAAAACATCTTTGAAAAAGAAACAAACAAAAATCCCAGAAGGAAGAAAAATCTCCCATGTAGAAGAATTTCAAACAATTTGTGCATACATTTCACCGTCAAGTTCATGAGCATACTTTCCCACTCTTATTTCCGGAATACACATAGTAACTTCCTCCTAGAAAATATAATATGAAAAACTTAAAATAATATTGATAATATAATAATAATAATAATTAACAACAATAATAATAAAGAATCAGTTTACTACAGAGAAAGCTGAGAAACACTACCTCAGAAAGATGATCAGATCGATACCAAGACTGATAAATCATGTTGATAGTATCGATCCTTTATATGATATAATGAAAATGGCAGTATATCTCTGTATATAATCCACAAAAACAGTTCAGTCATGAGATAAACGAAAGACATATCCCAAAAGAGGGAAATTTTACAAAATACTCTACTTCTCAATGTGTTCCAGTTCAAGAACAACAAGGAAAGCCTGAAAGACTGTCACAATCCAGAGAAGCCTAAGAAAACAGGAGGACAAATGGAATGTGATATGAGGGATGGTAACTTAGCAAAAACTAAGGAAATCTGAATAAAGTATGGTCTTTGGTTAATGTGAATTTCTTACTCTTGATTCATTAGCTAATATTTGTACTGTACTAATATAAGATATCAATAATTGGAGAAACTGAGTGCAAGTGCATGCGAATGCTCTGTACTATCTTCTCAATTTCACTATAAATCTTTGTTTTTTTCCTAATAAATAAGATTTATTTTGAAAATTGACTTAAATGAATCAGGCTCCAAGTGTGAAGATATTTTAAGAATTGTTGAATTATCTTTTGCCTTATTCTTATAGAGTTCCTTCAGTGGGAACAAAGTAATAATTTTATATCAGAAGGAAATAACAACACTTATGAAGACGTATAATGCCTCCTCAACCTGAAAGGAAAGGATAATAAATGCAAAAATCAGATAAAATACTTCTAATATAATAGGCACCATATTGCAACTGCATTTAAAATTAGCAATGCATAACATTTATTTCCTTGACATTTGTCTTCCAAAGAGTTCACAGTGTTTCAGTGTCAGTTGAAACAGGGGAAGAATCTCAGGGAAGAATCCTTCACATAATAGTAGGACGATTGGTACTAATGTCTCTCAATTATTTCCAAATCCATACAGATGCATTTCCTGATGAGTGACTGAGCTGTGAAGAAAGAGATGAGAAACCCTCATCCCTCTGAATTACTTGTGTCAGAATATTTTAACCATAGTACTACAGATAGTAAATTATCCTTATTAACAGGAAATACGTCTCAGATTGGAATCTGAGCAATCAGATGGGCAGAGTAAAAACACTTTGACTCGCTCCTCATCTTTTAAAGATAAAGGAGAGCTTTTCTATGTAAAAAGTTAGTTGTCAAGATAGCCTTAGGGAATAAGAGTGTGCAGCATGGAATCCCGGTGCACAGCTGGGACGCCCACGAGCCACTTCTTCCTGATCCCAAATCCCTGGTCCTGTCCCCCAACACACGCTGCCAAGCTGAGGTCATTTGCAATTGCTCTCTTAGGAGCTCCAGGGAAGGGGGAAAGAGCTAGATAGGATGGGACAAAATGCAAAGAGGCCGTTGAAATGAAGGCCTTTCTACTTTAAGTTCAGTGTTCGAACAAGTCCAGCCATCCCAGGCCCCTGTGAAGAAGAGCTGAAATTTACATTATTTCAGTTACAGGAAAAAAACAAAAGTTTACAGCTTAATGTCCTAGAAAGCCCCACAATAGAATCAAACTGAGCCCATGCCATGGGCTGGAAGCACCTATTAGAATGAGAGCAGAGCTCAATACCCTTGAAGGCCCCAAATCAAAATGTAAACAGAAATTGAGGAATTGAGGAAGCCCTTCTGGAGGACCCCGGGACAAGCCCTTAAAACTAAGCTAAAACACACCTCGGGGTCCAAGTCCCTGCTCTGCTATGTTGGGTGTACTTGGACACAAGCTCGAGTTTGGAAATCAACCCTTGTGTGTTTGCATTGGTGTCAGTTCCTTAGTGGTTTCTCGGATTCACAATCTTGGGCACAACAACGCCATGTCCTCTCCCACCTTGGCTGAACCCCTATCCCCTTCCACCCTGGGTGACACTCAGTCACCTCCCCGCCTACAACAGCTGGGCACAGGCCTTCACACAAGTCCCATGGGCATGGTGGGCACTCCCGCCTTCCCTGCCCTCCCAGAGGAAGGAAGGAGGTTTTGGCAGGACACACTCCCATGGTGGCCCCAGGGCTCCCTGCCCAGCACGGCACCTCGTGACAGGTCGGGTCTGTGTCCCTCACGCCTGCTCCTCCTCCCCGGTTTTCCCACAGGAAATGAAGGAGGACGTCCTGGTCTCCTCCAGGGACATCACGCAGATAGACCTGGACATTATCAAGAAGTTCAGCAGCCACATCATGTTTTAGGACTGCTAGGGGGTCGGATGAGGCTGCTGGGCCAGGGGGCTTTGGGGCCCTGGAGGCTTCTGGGTAAGGAAAACGGGGCCTCTGAGGCCAGGGAGAGCAATAGCAACCAACAACACACCGCTCCATGGTAGGTTGATGGGGATGACCACACCCCCGGGGCCTCAGGGATGAGGAGGCCACAAGGATGGGGCCTCCAGGGGTTGCCATGGGACCTGAACACCAAAGGGGAGAGGGACAGCCCCCTGAGAAGCAGAGGATGGGGTGGGGGATGTGGGGGGCAGGAACCGGACCTGGGGGCCAGGCGGCATGTCCGCAGCTGGAGCAAGACACACATCGATCCCAAGAGGGTCAGATGGTTCAGAGTGACACCCTCTCTCGGTGCTTTATATATTTCTAAATTCTGTGCATTTAATTTGAGACAATTTGCAATTTTAACCATACATATTATGATGACCCCAAGATAATGCCCCCAGTCCAGCCAGGGCCCTGCACTCACCACATGGGGCCCCAGGGGCAGGTGTCACAACAAACCCCAGAATGGGGTCGCCTTTATCTGTAGATGTCTCTGTGTGCATCTTAGAGAACGGGGATGCCCTGTGTCCGCCGGCCCCCCACGCCATCCCCCCATTCCCCAGACCCACACCATCCCCCTACATCATCATCCCCCATGGCATCGCCACTACCCCATCCCCCTCACACACACAGAGCCTCACATAATTCCCCCACAGTATACCCCAACACCATCCCCCCTATACCATCCCCCACATTCCACCACCATCATACCATGCCCCCACACCATCGACCCCGAGCAAGGACCCGGTGCAGCTGCCCCTGTGGGACATGATCAGCCTCCCCGGGGTTCTCTGGATACCCTGCTCCCATCAGAAGCCCGGGTATCCCATAGAGTACCCAGGGGTTGCAGGGAGGGAGACGGCAGGGAGCCCCCAACAGTGTGAGCAGGTGAGTGAATCAGAGGACCCACTGTGCCCTGCCTCCACACACTGTCACTCCTGGAGGGTGGGACACCCTGCACAGGACACCAGGCCCTAATCCAGAGGTACCTGGGCTGATTGGGCCCAGGCTCTGTGGGGGCTGGGTTGATTTGAGCCCCCACCAGTCCCAACACAAAGACTAATGGAATCAGGCCCACATGGCCCTGGCCAGCCCTGGATTCTGGCCCCGGGCTGAGCAAGCCTTCTCACAGCTGGATGTGGCCTGCTGGGCCCTGGGCGTGCCCCACAGATCCAGGTCGCTGATCTAGGGCAGCCCTGGGGATCCTGGGACACCCCAGTGTGGGGAGAGGAGGGGCAAGCTGGTGGGCCCCACCCATACCCACACCAGGAGACAGGCTACTCCAGGTGCTGGGGCCCCCAGAGGGCCCAAGGCCGGGGTCCAGCTGCCCTGCGAGAACCCAGTGCAGGAGCCCATGAGCTGCAGGTCCAGTTCAGCTCTGCTGTCCACAGAACCTTCTCTCAGCCTGAAACCTCAGGACACACGCCCCCACCCGGAGTCCACACATGCTCCCAGGTGGGGGACTCTAGCACTCGACCCCCAACCCATGTGATTCTTGTCCTCTTGTAAAGTACAGAAAGGTCTCCTTCCCCAGGTGAAGGCACGCACGCATAGCTCTGAGCCCGTTTGCTGTAGAAAGTCAATAAAATGTTGTGGTGCAAAAATGCACAGCCAGCCCCTTTCTGTGTCTCCCAGAACTCTGTGCACACGGTGTGTAGAGACCCCCAGAGAGGAGGAGGGGGCACCACCTAGGCCCCAACTAGCCTGTGCAGGGGCGCCACCAGGCACACACAGCTGACGTCCCCACGTGCCTTCCAGGAGCGGCCAGACCCACTGCTGGACATAGGAATGTGGCCGAGCCAGAACTTCAAGCTCAGCTGACCCTCCAGCTGAAAGTCACTGCATGAGCGAGCCCCAGCACTTCCAGGAGAGCCCAGCTAACTGCCCAGCGCCAGCACCAGAAATGATGTTGTGCCAACCATTTCGGGGTTTTTTGGTGACCCAGACAGAGGATCCGATTGTTGCACTTGATAGCTGCATGGGATAGACACACACACACCTCAAAAGCAACAACAACAACAAAAAAGCAACAAAAGACGGAATCCCCCCAATACTGTAAAACAGCAGCCAGATGGTTACTTACACAATGCTGTGGTCCCCAATAGGATACAGGGAAAACGCTATAAGCCACGACTGCAGAGGTGCTAGAGATGTGCTTGCTGTGTTCCAACAAGGAGGCAGAGGGGCAGGAAGCATCTGCGGGGGGGGTCCTCCTAGGAAAGGACACCAGGTCCCTGTAAAGGCTACGGAGGGTGAAATATGTCCTCCTCTCTTTCTGCTTCTGGTTTTCCTACTACATGCCATTTTCCTCAATCATATTAGCAAGAATTTATTTTATGTTTTTAAATTTCCTTTTATTGCAGTCCAATTTGTATGAATTCTTTCTTCAGCAAGGGTGTCATTCAGGAGAGATAAAGATTTTCCCAGACAGGCAACATATAAAGGAGTTCAGGACCACTTAACCAGTCCAGTAAGGAATTTTAAGAGGGACTCTTCTAGTGGGGGGAAGAAAAGAGACCAAATGCAACAAAGACTAGAAAGGACGAGAGAACGTCACCAGAAATACCAACTCTTCCGGTAACACAGAGGCACAAAGTTCATATCTTTAAATAGTCACTCTGAATGATGATAGACTAAATGCTCCAATCAAAAGATATAGGGTAACAGAGTAGCTAAAAATCAGGATCCGGGATGCCTGGGTGGCTCAGGGGTTGAGCCTCGGCCTTTAACTCAGGGTGTGATCCTGGAGTCTGGGATCGAGTCCCATACTGGGCTCCTGGTGCGGAGACTGCTTCTCTCTCTGCATAATTTCCTGCCTCTCTCTCTCTGTCTCTCTGATAAATAAAATTATTATTTAAAAAACAACATCCATCTGTACGCTGCCAACAAGATGCTCACCTTAGACCTATAGACACCAACAGATTGAAAGTCAGGGGATGGAAAATCATCTATCAGGCTAATGGATATCAAAAGAAAGCTGGAGGACACATATTTATCTCAGACAAACGAGATTTGAGACCAAACCCAGGGGGACACCTGTGGCTCAGTGTTTGAGCATCTGCCTTCAGATCAGGGGGTGATCCTGGGATCCCAGGATCGAGTCTCACATCTGCCTCCCCTTAGGGAGCCTGCCTCTCACTCTGCTATGTTTCTTCCTCTGCTCCTCTGTGTATCTCTCATGAATAAATAAATAAAATATTTAAATTTCAAACAAGAAAGAACAAATACTGTAAGAAGAGATGAAGAAGGGCATTATTTCATAATTAAAAAGACTCTCTATCAAGATCAAACAACTAAATATTTATGCTGCCTACATGACAGTACCTAAATATAGAAACCAATTAACAACAAACGTACAGGAACTCACTGATAATAATACAATGACAGGGGATTTTAACACCCACTTATGGCAATGGACTGATCATCTATGCAGAAAATCAACCGGGGAACAATTGCCTTGACACCCTGGACCACAGGGACTCAACAGACATAGTATGAACATTTCATTCTAAAGCAGAATACACACTCCTTTCAACTGCACATGGGACATTCTCCAGATCAGATCATATCATGGCCCACAAATCAGCCCTCAACAGGTACAACAGGTACAAGAAGGTTGATATCACACCCTGTACATTTTTGGAACATGACGCTATGAAACTTGAAGTCGACAGTAAGAAAAAAATTGGACAGACCAAAAATACGTGGAGATTATGAACATCCTACTAGAGAATGAATGGAGCAACCAGGAAATTAACGAGGAAATTTAAAACAAATGAAAATGAAAACATGTTTCTCCAAACCTCTGGGATGTTACAAAGGCAGTCCTAAGAGGGAAATACATAGCAATACAGGCCTAGCTCAAGAAACAAGACGTCTCCAATACACAACCTAACCCTACACCTAAAGGAGCTGGAAAAGGAATAGCAAACAAATCCTAAAGCCTACAGAAAGGAAAAAATAAAGATCAGAGCAGAAATAAACAATGCAGAAACAACAAAACAGTAGAATGGAATAACGAAACTAAGAGCTGGTTCTTCAAAATAAATAATAAAATGGATCAAGCCCTAGCCAGCCTTATCAGTGAGAAAAGAGAAATGACCTAAATAAATAAAATCACAAATGAGAGAAGAGAGATCAAATAAACACCAGAAAAATTAGATAATTAAGAGGGAATACTAAGAAATTATACGCTAACAAACTGGGAAACCTGGAAGAAATGGACAAATCTCCAGAAATGTGCAAACGAGCAAAACTGAAATAGGAAGAAATAGAAAATATAAACAGACCCATAACTAGCAAAGGAATTGAATCAGCAAGGCACCTGGGTGCCTCAGTGGTTGAGCATCTGCTTTGGCTCAGGTCATGATCCTGCAGACCTGGGGGATCAAGTCTCACATCAGGCTCCCCACATGGTGCCTCATTTTCCCTCTGCCTATACCTCTGCCTCTCTGTGTCTCTCATGAATACATAAATAAAATCTTTAAAAAAGAAAAAAGATAAGAAGATGAGAAAGGACCTAATTAAAATCACAAATGAGAAAAGAGAAATAACAACCAACACTAGAGAAATACAAACGATTTTAAGAGAACATTATGAAAAATTATATGACAGCAACCAAGAACCTGGAAGAAATAGATCAATTCCTGGAAATATATAACATAGCAAAAATAAAAAAATGAAGAAATAAGAAACCTGAACAGACAGATAACCAGCACAGAAACTGAATCAGCAATCAAGAATCTCCCACCATGAGACGCTTAGATCAATAGAACAGAATGGAAGTCCGAAACAAGATACAAACCTGTAACTCTATGATCCATTAATCGACAACAAGGCAGGAAGGAATATCCAATGGCACAAAGACAGTCTCTTCAACAAACCCTAACCCTGACCCCAGGATAAGAACAAATGGTGTTGGGAAAACCAGACAGCCACATGCAGAAGAATCAAACTGGACCACTTTCTTACACCATATATATAAAAAAATAAATTCAAAATGGATGAAAGACGTAACTGTGAGACCTGAAACCATACAAAGAAGAAAAGATAGGCAGCAATGACTTTGACATTGGCCATTGGATGTTCTTTCAGTTATGCCTCTGAGGTGAGGGAAACAAAAGCAAAAATACTATTGGGGCTTCATCAAATTGAAAAGCTTCCACAAAGTGAAGGAAACAACCAAAGGTAAATGGCAACATACAGGAGGAGGGGCAAGATGGCAGAAGTGTAGTGTCCCCAAATCACCTGTCCTTACGAAATTACCTAGATAACCTTCAAATCATCCAGAAAATCTACGAATTTGGCCTGAGATTTAAACAGAGACCAGATTGAATGCTACAGCGAGAAAAGTTCATGATTCTATCAAGGTAGGAAGACGGGAAAAAGAAATAAAGAAACAAAAGGCATCCAAGTGTGAGGGGCCCAGCGAGGAGCCCGGCTGAGGCCAGGGCGAGATCCCCCAGGACAGAAGAGCTCTGTGCTGAGAGAAAGAGGAGCTGCACTAATCTTCCAGGGCGGAATGGCGCCTTCAAGGAGTCATAGCAGGGCCCCAGGAGGGCGGGGATGCCCTAGGGCTCCCTGGGACTCTAACAGACACCTGCACTCCCAGGAGAGTGCACCGAGCTCCCTGAGGGCTGCAGGGCACTTGCATTGACCCGGGAGCAGCTCTGTGGGCCTTGGGTGGCGGCTCTGCGAGGAGGGTTTGCATGGCCCCAGGAGCAGCTTGGCAGCGGCTCCTCCTGCAGAGGAAGAGGCTTCATGCGGAGGGTGCTGTGGGGCTCCGGGAGCAACTCAGAGGGGCTTGGGCGGTGGCTCTGCAGTGAGGCGGCTTTGCAGCCGGGAGTGAGAATCCAACAGTGCAGACCCCGGAGTACAGGGCTTCGGGATACAGCCCAGGATTCGGCCTCTCCCAGGACAGGCAGAATCCCAGAGGGCCCAGGACAGCATGGACGCTCCTGTCCAGAGCTGAGCACATTAGCGGCCCCACCCCAGAGCCTCCAGGCCCTTCAGATGGACTACTCCTGAGTTACTGGGGGGCTGAATACAGGTTTCCAGAGCTGGCCGCTGACACTGGGGTTGTTCCTCCTGGGGCCTCACGGGGTAAACTACCCCCACTGAGCCCTGCACCAGGCAGGGGACAGAGCAGCTCCCCCAAGGGCTAACACCTGACAATCAGCACAACAGGCCCCTCCCCCAGAAGACCAGCTAGATGGACAAGTTCCAGGGGAAGTCAAGGGACTTAAAGTATACAGAATCAGAAGATACTCCCCCATATTTTTTTTCATTTCTGATTGCTTCCCCCAACCTTTTCCCCTTTCTTTCTTTTTCTTTCTCTGTTATTCTCTTTTTTCCTTCTTTCTTCCTTTATTCTTTTTTCTTTTTCTCTTTTCTTTCCTTCTTTCTCTCCTCTCTTTTTCTCCTTTTCCCAATACAATTTGTTTTTGGCCACACTGCACTCAGCAAAATGACTAGAAGGAAAAGCTCTCCTCAAAAGAAAGAATCAGAAACAGTCCTCCCTCACACAGAGTTACAAAATCTGGATTACAATTCAATGTCAGAAAGCCAATTCAGAAGCACTATTATACAGCTACTGGTGGCCCTAGAAAAAAGCATAAAGATTCAAGAGACTTCATGACTGCAGAATTTAGATTCAATCAGGCAGAAAGTAAAAATCAATTGAATGAGATGCAATCCAAACTAGAAGTCCTAACGATAAGGGTTAACGAGGTGGAAGAACGAGTGAGTGACATAGAAGACAAGTTGATGGCAAAGAGGGAAACTGAGGAATAAAGAGACAGACAATTAAAAGACCAGGAAGACAGATTAAGGGAACTAAACAACAACCTGAGGAAGAAAAACCTATGTGTAATTGGGATTCCCGAGGGTGCCAAAATGGACAGAGGGCCAGAGTAGTTATTTGAACAAATCATAGCTGAAAACTTTCCTAATCTGGGAAGGGAAACAGGCATTCAGATCCTGGAAATAGAGAGAACCCCTAAAATCAATAAAAACCGTCCAACACCTTGACATTTAATAGTGAAGCTTGCAAATTCCAAGGATAAAGAGAAGATCCTTAAAGCAGCAAGAGACAAGAAATCCCTGACCTTTATGGGGAGGAGCATTACGGTAACAGCAGATGTCTCCACAGTGACCTGGCAGCCCAGAAAGGACTGGCAGGATATATTCAGGGCCCTCAATGAGAAGAACATGCAACCAAAAATACTTTATCCAACAAGGATCTCATTCAAAATGGAAGGAGAGATAAAGAGCTTCCAAGACAGGCAGGAATTGAAAGAATCTGTGAACTCCAAACCAGCTCTGCAAGAAATTTTAAGGGAGACTCTTAAAATTCCCCTTTAAGAAGAAGTTCAGTGGAACAATCCACAAAAACAAGGACTGAATACATATCATGATGACACTAAACTCATATCTGTCAATAGTAACTTTGAACGTGAACAGGTTTAATGACCCCATCAAAAGGCGCAGGGTTTCAGACTGGATAAAAAAGCAGGACCCATCTATTTGCTGTCTACAAGAGACTCATTTTAGACAGAAGGACACCAACAATCTGAAAATAAAATATTGGAGAACCATTTACCATTCAAATGGTCCTCAAAAGAAAGCAGGGGTAGCCATCCTTATATTAGATAAACTAAAATTTACCCTGATGACTGTAGTGAGAGATGAAGAGGGACACTAAATCACACTTAAGGGATCTATCCAACAAGAGGACTTAACAATCCTCAATATATGCCCCAAATGTAGGAGCTGCCAAATATTTAAACCAATTAATAACCTAAGTGAAGAAAATTTAGATAATAATACACCTACACTTGGTGAAATCAATCCAGCTCTTTCTACCATCGATAGGTCTTCTTAGCACAACATCTCCAAAGAAACGAGAGCTTTAAATGATACACTGGACAAGTTGGATTTCACAGATATATACAGAACTTTACATCCAAACTCAACTGAATACACATTCTTCTAAGTGCACATGGAACTTTCTCCAGAATAGACCACATACTGGGTCACAAATAGGGTCTGAACTGACATCAAAGGATTGGGATAACCCCATGCATACACTGAGAACATAATGCCTTGAAATTAGAACTAAATCACAACAAGAAGTTTGGAAGGACCTCAAACATGTGGAGGTGAAGGATCATCCTGCTACAAGACGAAAGGGTCAACCAAGAAATTAAGGAAGAATTAAAAAGATACATGGAAACTAATGAGAATGAACATACAACCATTCAAAATCCTTGAGATGCAGCAAAAGCAGTCCTAAGGGGGAAATACATCACAATACAAGCATCCATTCAAAAACCGGAAACTACTCAAATACAAAAGCTAAACTTACACATAAAGAGGATAGAGAAAAAACAGCAGATAGATCCTACACCCAACAGAAAATAGAGTTAATAAAAATTCGAGCAGACCTCAAGGAAATCGAGACCAGAAGAATGGTGGACCAGATCAATGGAACGAGGAGTTGGTTCTTTGAACAAATTAATAAGATAGATAAACCATTAGCCAAACTTATTAAAAAGAAGAGAGAGAAGACTCAAATTAATGAAATCATGAATGAGAAAGGAGAGATCACTACCAACACCAAGGAAATACAAACAATTATAAAAACATATTATGAAAAGCCATACACCAATAAATTAGGAAATCTAGAAGAAATGGACGCATTCCTGGAAAGCCAGAAACTACCAAAACTGGAACAGGAAGAAATAGAAAACCTGAACAGGCCAATAACCAGGGAGGATATTGAAGCAGTCATCCAAAACATCCCAAGAAACAAAACTCCAGGGCCTGATTGCTTCCCAGGGGAATTCTATCAAACGTTTAATGAAGAAACCATACCTATCTTACTAAACCTGTTTGGAAAGATAGAGATAAAGTACTTCCAAATTAGTTCTATGAAGCCAGCATTACCTTAAATCCAAAACCAGAGAATGACCCCACTAAAAAGGAGAATTATAGACCAATATCCCTGATGAACATGGATGCAAAAATTCTCAACAAGATACTAGCCAATAGGATCCAACAGTACACTAAGAAAATTATTCACCATGAACAAGTAGGACTTATCCCAGGGACACAAGGTTGGTTCCACACTCGTCAAACAATGTGATTCATCATATCAGCAAGAGAAAAACCAAGAACCATATGATCCTCTCATTAGATGCAGAGAAAGCATTTGACAAAATAGAGCATCCATTCCTGATCAAAACACTTCAGAGAGTAGGGATAGAGGGAACATGCCTCGACATCTTAAAAGCCATCTACAAAAGCCAACAGCAAATATCATTCTCAAGGGGGATGCACTGGGAGCCTTTCCCCTAAGATCAGGAACAAGACAGGGATATCCACTCTCACCACTGCTATTCAACATAGTACTGGAAATCCTAGCCTCAGCAATCAGACAACAAAAAGACATTAAAGGCATTCAAATTGGCAAAGAAGAAGTCAAACTCTCCCTCTTCTCAGATGACATGATACTCTACCTAAAAAAACCAAAAGCCTCCACCCCACGATTGCTAGAACTCACACAGCAAATGGTAGCGTTGCCAGATACAAAATCAATGCCCAGAAATCAATGGCATTTCTATACACTAACAATGAGACTGAAGAAAGAGAAATTAAGGAGTCAATCTCATTTACAATTGCACCCAAAAGCATAAGATACCTAGGAATAAACCTAACCAAGGAGGCAAAGGATCTATACCCTAAAAACTATAGAACACTTCTGAAAGAAATTGAGGAAGACACAAAGAAATGGAAAAATATTCCATGCTCATGGATTGGCAGAATTAACATTGTGAAAATGTCAATGTTACCAAGGCAATGTACAGGTTTAATGCAAACCCTATCAAAATATCATGGACTTTCTTCAGAGAGTAGGAACAAATTATTTTAAAATTTGTGTGGAATCGGGATCCCTGGGTGGTACAGCGGTTTGGCGCCTGCCTTTGGCCGAGGGCACGATCCTGGAGACCCGGAATCGAATCCCATTTCAGGACCCCAGTTCATGAAGCCTGCTTCTCCCTCTGCCTGTGTCTCTGCCTCTCTCTCTCTCTCTCTCTCTCTCTCTCTCTGTGTGTGTGTGTGTGACTATCATAAAAAATAGACTTTTGTGGAATCAGAAAAGACCCTGAATAGCCAGGGGAATTTAAAAAAAACACAACGATATCTGAGGGCATCACAATGCCAGATTTCAGGTTGTACTACAAAGCTGTGGTTCAATACAGTGTGGTACTGGCACAAAAACAGACAAATAGATCAATGGAACAGAATAGAGAACCCAGAAGTGGACCCTGAACTTCATGGTCAACAAATATTCGATAAAGGTGGAAAGACTATCCATTGGAAGAAAGACAGTCTCTTCAATAAATGGTGCTGGCATAATGGACATCCACATGCAGAAGAATGAAACTAGACCACTCTCTTTCATGATACACAAAGATAAACTCAAAATGGATGGAAGATCTAAATGTGAGACAAGAGTCCATCAAAATCGTAGAGGAGAACACAGGCAACATACTTTTTGAACTTGGCCACAGTAACTACTTGCAAGATACATCCACGAAGGCAAAAGACACAAAAGCAAAAATGAACTGTTGTGATTTCATCAAGATAAGAAGCTTTTGCACAGCAAAGGATACAGTCAACCAAACTAAAGGCAACCTACAGAATGGGAGAAGATATTTGCAAATGACGTATCAGATAAAGGGCCAGTTTCAAAGATCTATACAGAACTTCTTAAAATCAACACCAAAGAGACAAAGAATCCAATCATGAAATGGGCAAAAGACATGAAGAGAAATCTCACAGAGGAAGACATTGCCATGGCCAACATCCACATGAAAAAACGTTCTGCATCACTGCCATCAGGGAAATACAACTCAAAACCACAATGAGATACCACCTCACAACACTGAATGGGGATAATTAATAGCAAGAAAGAACAAATGTTGGAGAGGATGCGGAGAAAAGGGAAGACTCTTACACTGTTGGTGGGAGTGTGAACTGGTGCAGCCACTCTGGAAAACTGTGTGGAGGTTCCTCAAAGAGTTAAAAATAGACCTGCCCTATGAACCAGCAATTGCACTGTTGGGGATTTACCTCAAAGATTCAGATGCAATGAAACGCTGGGACACCTGCACCCCGCTGTTTATAGCACCAATGTCCACAATAGCCAAAATGTGGAAGGAGGCTTGGAGTCCATTGAAAAATGGATGGATAAGGAATATGCAGTTTATGTACACAATGGAATATTACTCAGCCATTAGAAACCACAAATACCCACCATTTGCTTCAACAGGGATGGAACTGGAGGGTATTATGCTGAGTAAAGTATGTCAATCAGAGAAGGACAAACAGTGTATGTTCTCATTCATTTGGGGAATATAAGTAATAGTGAAAGGGAATATAACGGAATGGAGAAGAATTGTGTGGGAAATATCAGAAATGGAGACAGAATATAAAGACTCCTAAATCTGGGAAACGAACTACGGGTGGTAGAAGGGCAGGAGGGAGGGGGATGGGGGTGAATGGGTGATGGGCACTGAGGGGGACACTGGACGGGATGAGCACTGGGTGTTATTATGTATGTTGGTAAATTGAACACAAGTAAAAAATTATTTATTAAAAAGAAGATTCATAGAAACTAATACGAATGAAGATATTACCATACAAAATCCTTGGAATGCAGCCAAAGCATTCTAAGGGGGAAATACATCACAGTACAAGCATCCATTCAAAAACTGGAATGAACTCAAATACAAAAGCTAACCTTACTCATAAAGGAGCTAGAGAAAAAGCAGCAGATAGATCCCACACCCAACAGAAGAGAATTAATTAAAATTCGAGCAGAACTCAAGGAAATCAATACCAGAAGAAATGTGGAACAGATAAACAAAACCAGGAGTTTGTTCTTTGAAAGAATTAATAAGATACAGAAACCATTAGTCAGCCTTATTAAGAAGAAAAGAGAGAAGACTCAAATTAATAAAATCATGAATGAGAAAGGAGAGATCACTACCAACACCAAGGAAATACAAACGATTTTAAAAACATATTATGAAGAGCCATACACCAATAAATTAGGCAATCTAGAAGAAATGGACGCATTCCTGGAAAGCCAGAAACTACCAAAACTGGAACAGGAAGAAATAGAAAACTTGAACAGGCCAATAACCAGGGAGGATATTGAAGCAGTCATCCAAAACATCCCAAGAAACAAAAGTCCAAAGCCAGATGTCTTCCCAGGGGAAATCTATCAAACGTTTAAAGAAGAAAACATACCTATCCTACTAAAGCTGTTTGGAAAGATAGTAAGAGATGGAGTACTTCCAAATTCGTTCTATGAGGCCTGCATCACCTTAATTCCAAAACCAGACAAAGACCCCACCAAAAAGGAGAATTGTAGACCAATATCCCTGATGAACATGGATGCAAAAATTCTCAACAAGATACTAGCCAATAGGATCCAACAGTACACTAAGAAAATTATTCACCATGAACAAGTAGGACTTATCCCAGGGACACAAGGCTGGTTCCACACTCGTCAAACAATGTGATTCATCATATCAGCAAGAGAAAAACCAAGAACCATATGATCCTCTCATTAGATGCAGAGAAAGCATTTGACAAAATAGAGCATCCATTCCTGATCAAAACACTTCAGAGAGTAGGGATAGAGGGAACATGCCTCGACATCTTAAAAGCCATCTACAAAAGCCAACAGCAAATATCATTCTCAAGGGGGATGCACTGGGAGCCTTTCCCCTAAGATCAGGAACAAGACAGGGATATCCACTCTCACCACTGCTATTCAATATAGTACTGGAAATCCTAGCCTCAGCAATCAGACAACAAAAAGACATTAAAGGCATTCAAATTGGCAAAGAAGAAGTCAAACTCTCCCTCTTCTCAGATGACATGATACTCTACCTAAAAAAACCAAAAGCCTCCACCCCACGATTGCTAGAACTCATACAGCAACTTGGTAGCGTTGCCAGATATAAAATCAATGCCCAGAAATCAATGGCATTTCTATACACTAACAATGAGACTGAAGATAGAGAAATTAAGGAGTCAATCCCATTTACATTTGCACCCAAAAGCATAAGACACCTAGGAATAAACCTAACCAAAGTGGTGAAGCATCTATACCCTAAACATTATAGAACACTTCTGAAAGATATTGAGGAAGACAAAAAGAGATGGAAAAATATTCCATGCTTATGGAGTGGCAGAATTAATATTATGAAAATGTCAATGTTACCAAGGACAATGTACATGTTTATTGTAATCCCTATAAAAATACCATGGACTTTCTTCGAGAGTTAGAAAATATTATTTTTTAAGATTTGTGTGGAATCAGGAAAGATCCCGAATAGCCAGGGGAATTTTAAAAATGATAACCATATCTAGAGGCATCACAATGCCAGTTTTCATGTTGTACTACAAAGCTGTGGTCATCAAGATAGTGTGGAACTGGCACAAAAACAGACACATAGATCAATGGAACAGAATAGAGACCCTGAACTTTATGGTCAACTAATATTCGATAAAGGGGGAAAGACTATCCATTGGAAGAAAGACAGTCTCTTCAATAGATGGTGGTAGGAAAATTGGACAACCAAATGCAGAAGAATGAAACTAGACCACTCTCTTTCACCATACACAAAGATAAACTCAAAATGGATGGAAGATCTCAATGTGAGACAGGAGTCCATCAAAATCCTAGAGGAGAACACAGGCAACACCCTTTCTGAACTCGGCCACAGTAAATTCTTGCAAGATTCATCCACGAAGGCAAAAGAAACAAAAGCAAAAATGAACTATTATGACTTCATCAAGATAAGAAGCTTTTGCACAGCAAAGGATACAGTCAACAAAACTAAAAGTCAAACTACAGAATGGGAGAAGATATTTGCAAATGTCGTATCAGATAAACGGCTAGTTTCCAAGATCTATAAAGAACTTCTTAAACTCAACATCAAAGAAACAAACAATCCAATCATGAAATGGGCAAAAGACATGAACAGAAATCTCACAGACGAAGACATAGACATGGCCAACATGCAGATGAGAAAATGCTCAGCATCACTTGCCTCAGGGAAATACAAATCCAAACCACAATGAGATACCACCTCCCACCACTGAATGGGGATAATTAACAAGCAAGAAAGAACAAATGTTGGAGAGGATGCGGAGAAAAGGGAAGACTCTTACACTCTTGGTGGGAATGTGAACTGGTGCAGCCACTCTGGAAAACTGTGTGTAGGTTCCTCAAAGAGTTAAAAATAGACATGCCCGACAACCCAGAAATTGCACTCTTGGGGATTTACCCCAGATATTCAGATGCACTGAAACGCCGGGACACCTGCACTCTGATGCTTTTAGCAGGAATGTCCACAAAGGCGAAACTGTGGACGGAGCCATGGTGTCCACTGAAAGATGAATGGATAAAGAAGGTGTGGTTTACGTATAAAATGGAATATTACTCAGCCATTAGAAACGACAAATACCCACCATTTTCTTCAACGTGGATGGAACTGGAGGGTATTATGCTGAGTGAAGTAAGGCAATTGGAGAAGGACAAACGTATGTTTTCATTCAATTGGTTAATATAAATAATAGTGAGAGGGAATATAAGGGAATGGAGAAGAAATTTGTGGGAAATATCAGAAAGGGAGAGAACATAAAGACTCCTAACTCTGAGAAAGGAACTAGGGAGCTGGAAGAGGAGGAGGGCAGGGGGTACGGGTGAATGGGTGACGGGCATTGAGTGGGGCACTTGCCGGGATGAGCACTGGGTGTTATTCTGTATGTATGTTATTCTGTTTGTTGGTAAATTGAACACCAATAAAAAATAAATTTATTTAAAAAAAAAGTTCAAACAACTAAATATTTATGCTGCCAACATGGCAGTACCTAAATATAGAAACCAATTAGCAACAAACGTACAGGAACTCACTGATAATAATACAATTACAGGGGATTTTAACACACACTTATGACAATGGGCCGATCGTCTATGCAGAAAATCAACCGGGGAACAATAGCCTTGACACAATGTATCACAGGGACTCAACAGATAATGTCTGAACATTTCAACCTAAAGCAGAATACACATTCCTTCCAAGTGCACATGGGACATTCTCCAGAACATATCATATCATGGCCACAAATCAGCCCTCAACAGGTACAACAGGTACATGGTTGATATCAACAAGGTTGATATCACACCCTGTACATTTTCGGACCATGACGCTATGAAACTCGAAGTCGAAAGTAAGAAAAATTATTGGACATACCAAAAATACGTGGAGATTATGAACATCCAAATAGAGAATGAATGGAGCAACCAGGAAATTAAAGAGGAAATTTGAAACAAATGAAAATGAAAACATGTTTCTCCAAACCTCTGGGTTGTAGCAAAGGCAGTCCTAAAGGGAAGTACATAGCAATACAGGCCTACCTCAAGAAACAAGAAGGCTCCAATACACAACCTAACCATACACCTAAAGGAGCTGGAAAAGGAATAGCAAACAAAGCCTAAAGCCAACAGAAAAAGAGAAAAAATAAAGATGAGAGCAGATAACTCTGGGAAACGAACTAGGGGTGGTGGAAGGGGAGAAAGGTGGGGGGTGGGAGTGAATGGGTGACGGGCACTGGGGGTTATTCTGTATGTTAGTAAATTGAACACCAATAAAAAATAAATTTAAAAAAAAGAGAGCAGAAATAAACAATGCAGAATAAACAAAACAGTAGAATGGAATAACGAAAATAAGAGCTGGTTCTTCAAAATAATTAATAAAATGGATCATGCCCTAGCCAGCCTTATCAACGAGAAAAGAGAAAACTTAAATGAATAAAATCACAAATGAGAGAAGAGAGATCAAATCAACACCAGAAAAATAAGACAATTATAAGGGAATACTATGCAAGATTATACGCTAACAAACTGGGAGACCTGGAAGAAATGGACAAATCCCTAGAAATGTGCAAATGAGCAAAACTGAAAGAGGAAGAAATAGAAAATATGAAGAGACCCATAACTAGCAAGGAAATTGAATCAGGAAGGCACCTGGGTGCCTCAGTGGTTGAGCATCTGCTTTGGCTCAGGTCATGATCCCGGGGTCTGGGGGATCACGTCCCACATCTGGCTCCCCGCATAGAGCCTCATTTTCCCTCTGCCTCTTATAACTCTGCCTCTCTGTGTCTCGCATGAATACATAAATAAAGGTGCCGCCATTGTGGAAAACAGTCTGGAGGGTTCTCGAGAAGTTAAAAATAGGGGATCCCTGGGTGGCACAGCAGTTTGGCGCCTGCCTTTGGCCCAGGGCATGATCCGGGAGACCCGGGATCGAATCCCACATCGGGCTCCCGGCATGGAGCCTGCTTCTCCCTCTGCCTGTGTCTCTGCCTCTCTCTCTGTGACTATCATAAAAAAAAAATTTAAAAAAGAAGTTAAAAATAGAGCTACCCTACGATTCTAAAATTGCACAGAGGATACACAGAGGACACAAAAGTAGTTTAGGAGATTCGAAGAGGAGCACGCAGCTCAGTGTTTGTTGCAGTGTTATCAACAACAGCGAAACTGTGTATACAGCCTAGATGTCCATCGACAGATGAATGGTCAGAGACGATATGGTAAATATACACACTGCGACATCACTCGTTCATCCGAAGGGATGAAATGAAGCCATTTTCAATGACATGTGAGAAGTGGAAGGGAATTATGCACAATGAACTCAGTCAGTCTGAGAAAGACAGATACCAAATACCATACAATTGTATTCACATGTGAATTTTAAGAAACCAAACAAACTGGCAAGGGGCGAAGGATGGATGAGAGATGCAAACCAAGAAACACACTCTTAACCACAGAGAATAAACTAATAAATACCAGAGGAAAGTGGGGGGGATGGGGAATCAGGGGATGGGGATAGTGGAGGTCACCTCTGACCAGTACCAGGCATTGTATTCAAGGGTTGAATCACTATGTGGTAAACCTGAAACTATATCATACTGTGTTATCACTATGTGGTAAACCTGAAACTATATCATACCTTGTTTACAAAGAGAAATTCAAGTAAAACTTTAAAATAATAATTGGTAGTAGAGAGGAAACATGTGTGCAGAAGAGATAAATCAGAAAGACAACTGAAAATCCAAACAAAGAGTCTTTAGAGCCACAAATCCCCTCCTTAGCTCAGCTCAGGAGAAGCCTGACAGGCCTATTCTCACCCCAGCAGAAGCCTGGATTTTGATTCTCTGGGGAGGCCACTGACGTGGTAGAGTCAGGCTCAAAGAACCCAAACCTAAATAGAGTGCATAAAAATAAACTGCCCAAGATGCTAGGAGTCCCAGTGCAGGCACATGTCAAGACCCAAACTCTAACCATACACAGACATAACCCTAACCCTACACTTAAGCCTAATGTTAACCTAACCCTTTAACAAGAACTATCACGGGATCCTTGGGTGGCGCAGCAGTTTGGTGCCTGCCTTTGGCCAAGGGCGCGATCCTGGAGACCCGGGATCGAATCCCACATCGGGCTTCCGGTGCATGGAGCCTGCTTCTCCCTCTGCCTGTGTCTCTGCCTCTCTCTCTGTGACTATCATAAAAAAAAAATAAAAAAAAATAAGTTAAAAATAGAGCTACCCTACGATTCCAAAATTGCAAACCCAGATATTTACCCCGAGAATACAAAAGTAGTTTAGTAGATTCGAAGAGGAACACACAGCTCAGTGTTGGTAGCAGCGTTACCAACAACAGCGTAACTGTGTATAGAGCTCAGATGTCCATCGACAGAAGAATGGGCAGAGACGATGTGGTAAATATACACACTGCGACATCACTCGGTCATCAGAAGGGATGAAATGAAGCCATTTACAATGACGTGGGAGAAGTGGAAGGGACTTATGCTAAATGAACTCACTCAGTCAGAGAAAGACAGATACCAACTACCATACAATTGCATTCACATGTGAATTTTAAGAAACCAAACAAACTGGTAAAGGGGCAGAGGGTGGGATGAGAGAAGCAAACAAAAAACACACTCTTAACCACAGAGAATAAACTAATAAATACCAGGGGAAGGTGGGGGGGATGGGGAATTCAGGGGATGGGGATTGTGGAGGTCACTTTTGACCAGTACCAGGCGTTGTATTCAAGGGTTGAATCACTATGTGGTAAAACTGAAACTATATCATACTATGTTTATAAACAGGACTTCAAGTAAAACTTTAAAATAATAATTGGTAGTATAGAGGAAACATGGGCACACAAGAGATAAAATCAGAAAGGAAACTGAAAATCCTAAGAGTCTTTAGAGCCACATATCCCCTCCCCTTAGCTGAGCTCAGGAGAAGTCTGCCATGCCTATTCTCACCCCAGAGAAGCCTGGATTTTGATTCTCAGGGAAGGCCGCTGACTTGGTGGAGTCAGGCTATCTTTGAAACCAAAACCTAAATAGAGTGCATAAAAATAAACTGCCCAAGATGCTAGGAGTCCCAGTGCAGGCACATGCCAAGACACAAACTCTAACCATACAGAGATATAACCCTAACCCTTAACTTAAGCCTAATGTTAACCAAACCCTTAAACAAGAACTATCACTAATCAAAAACCAAACACAAACCCCAAGACCGAAACACATTCACTAAACCTTCCTGCCAACCCTCACCCTAACTCCTAAACCTCTTCTAAACCTTTAACCCTGACGCTTATCTTAAATCTAATCTAACCCTAACCTCTAACCCTAACCTTAACTTAATGTACTCAAATCCTATTCCTAACCTTAACCTGTACCCTAACCCTAACCCTCTAATACTAATCCTATCTCATATCCCAAACTGTACCCTAACCCGGACCCTAAAACTAATCCCTAACCCGCTGCCTAACCCTCTCTTACCCTTTTCCAAAACCGTACCCTGACCTGACCCTAACCGTAACCCCTAACCAAACTCTAACCCTAATCCTAGCCCTAACCCGTATCCTAAACCTAACCCTCACCCTAACCCTAAACCTAGCCCTAACTTTAACTCTAACCCCTAACGCTAACCCTTAACCCTAATTCATACCCTAACCCCTAACTCTAACTGCAAGCCTAGCCGAACCCTAACTCTAACCATAACCCAAACCCCAACTCCTAACCTCGTGCCCTAATCCCTAAAGTCTAAACCCTAACCCTAACTCTAACTCCTGTCCCTAACCCAAACCCCCATCCTAACTCCTAACCACTGACCCTTACCCTTATCCCTCACCCTAACCTCTAATCTGTAACCATAAGCATAATCACTATCCTAACATCTAACCTAAGCCTAACCACCAACCACCTCCCCTCCCCTGACCCTACCATTCATTCTACCCATTCACTTATCCTATGGTTCTGAGGAGTCCCTTCTGACATGGACGTGGCCCCCAACGGCGCCTCCAGAGTCCTGCAGGGGGTCCTGAGGAAGCCGGGCTGCTGTGAATGCGGACGTGGCCCCCTGTGTTCCAGAGTCAGTCAGCGAGTACTGAGTACGCCAGGTCTCCTGTCAACGTGGAGTATGCCTCCTCTGGAAGGAGGAGGAACATCCTTCTGGATGCCTCACATCCTCTGGAAGCCTCACAGCAGGTTCTCAGGAGGCCGGGGGCTCCTGTCAGCCTGGACATGGCCCCATGTCCCCTGAAAATTCACCCCGGGTCCTGAGGAGGCTGTGGGTTCCTGTCAGCCTAGACACAGCCCCATGTGTCCCGAAGACAAAGTGCAGGTCCTGAGGAGGACGGAGGTCCTCTCAGTCTTGACGTGGCCCCACATTTTCCTCAGCCTCACCATAAGACCTGAGGAGGCTGGGGGCTCTTGTCAGAATGGACGTGGTCCCAAATCATCCCAATCGTTCAGTGTGTCCTGAGGAGGCTGGAGACTTCTATCAGTGTGGATTCGGCATCCACATATTTCTTAGGCCTCACCACTGGCTATGACAAGGCTGGGGTCTTCTGTCCGCATGGACGCATTCCCATATTTCCCGAAGTCTACACCGAGGGTCCTGAGGACATCAGCGTCCGGTTGTGTGGACGTGGCCCCACATCCTCCTGAAGTGTCACCGCAGGTTCTGAGGTGGCCGAGTCTCCTGTCACTGTGGATGCAGCCCCCAGCTTCCAGAAGACTCAACTTATGTCCTGAAGGGCCAATTAGCTCCTGCCAGAGTGGAAGCAGTGCCCCATCTTTCAGAAGCCTCCCCACATGTTCTGAGGCGGCCCAGGGGCTCCTGTCAGCGTGGATGGAGGCCCACATCTTACTGAAGCCTCCCTGCGGGTCCTGAGGCAGCCCAGGAGCTCCTGTCAGGGTGGCTGCGGGCCCACAATTTCCTGAAGCCTCCCCGCAGGTCCTGAAGTGGTCCAAGGGCTCCTGTGAGGGTGGATGTGGGCCCACATCTTCCTGAAGCCTCACCGTGTGTCCTGAGGAGACCGGGGCTCCTGTCAGCATGAAGGCTGCCCAATATCCCCCTGAAGACTCTCTGCAGGTTCTGAGGAGGCTGTGGCTCATCGGCGTGGACATGTCCCCATGTCTTCCTCAGGCCTCCCCAGCACAGGCTGGCTCCTGTTAGTGCAGGCAGACGAGACCTACTGCACATGCCTGCCCCTTGGCGGTGCCTGGGCTCAGGCACCCCTGCGGGATCCTCAGGCGCTACAGGAGGCACGTGCCCATCCCCGGGCCGACCTCTGCCTCCTTCCAGGTTCCAGCTGTGGCCTGTTAGCTTCGGAAACGTCTGACTGAAAAGGAGCCCAACACACAGCTTCCCAAAAATACTTAAGGAGAAGGAATTGGAGCCCAAAGGACGCGAAATGAAATGTGGACCAGACTTTTACCACGTCCTGCAAAACTCACTCAACCCTCTTCCACTGTGGGCAGGATCGCGGGTTGGTGCAGACGCCATGGAAACAGTGTGGAGGCTCCTCCTGAAGTTACAAATAGAGCCGACTTGCGACCAGCATGTGTAAAGCCTGGAGCTCACTCCGAAGATACAGATGCAGTGAGACATGGGACAACTGCACCCCAATGTCCACAGAAGCAGGGTCCACAGTAGCCACACTGTGGGAGGACCCTCGGTGCCCTGTGGCAGATGATGGATAAAGAGGATGGGAGATAGATGATGGTCATAGAGAGAGGAATGGTACTCAGCTATCAAAGAGAAGGAAATCTTGCCATTTGCAATGACGTGGATAGAAGGAGAGGGATCATCTTAAGTGAAATAGGTCAGTCGGAAAAGAGAATGACCGTGTGGTGTCATTCATAGGTGGAATTAAAGAAGCAAAGCAGATGAACATCTGTGCAGGGAAGGAAAAACAAATAAGATGAAAACAGATGCAGGGAATACAGACTCTTATATTTAGGAAACAAACTGAGTGTCACAGCAGGGGAGGGGACGGGAGAGAGCATAACGGGACTGGCATGAAGGATGGCATGTGATGTCACGTGCACTGCGGTTATCTCCAACTGGTGAATCTCTGAATTCTTCCTCTGAAAGTATAATACACTATACGTTAATTAATTGGGTTTAAATTAAATTAAGTTAAAAAAATCAGTTGTATCAGAGCACGTTTCCTTGTGGACTCTCTGTTCTGCTCCTTCAGCTTATGGTGGGACCAACTCTCGTGGGTCTGGTTTGTTTAAGTAGGCGTCAGGACTCGTCCATGGACCAGCCCAGGGCTAGAGCTCACAACCCCGAGGTCAGGACGGGAGGTGAGGTCAAGTGTCGGATGCTTAACCGACGGAGCCAGGTGGGGTCCCGAGGACAACACTGCTTTATCCTGTGTCTCTGTGACATCGTTTGAAATAGGAAAGTGCTGCGTCCCACTCTGTCCTGCTTCTCCAATACTGATTTGCTCTCCGGGGTCATTTGTGGGGGCAGATGGATGTTATGGGTTTTTTTTTTCCTATTTATAGGATGTGCCACCATGATATGACAGGAATGACATTGAAATAGAGGGTGGCTTCAGGAACTGCGGACATTTTCACAAGATGAGGCTCCCAAACCATGAGCCCAAGATGGCCTCCCAGAGCCTGGTATGGCTCAGTGCACAAGTCTTGTGCTCCTTTGGTTCTGTCTGATTATTTATTCTCTGTGATGCACCTGAGAAGGGAGTCACGTCCGTCATTTCCTTCCTGAGTGCTCATTGTCAGGACACAGCAAGCCCCACAATAGAATAAAAAGTGAGCCCAGGCCAATGCAGGAAGCCCCTATTAGAACAGATCTCAATGCCTTTGAAGGCCCCATATCAAAATGTAAACAGAACTTGAGGAATTTCTCCAGCCCTTTGGGAGTTCCCCGAGACCAGCCCTTAAAACTAAGCTAAAAACCACCTTGGGTTCCTAGTCCCTGCTCCACTGTGTCGGGTATACATGGACACAAGCTCGAGTTTGTAAATAAACCCTCCTGTGTTTGCATCAGTGTCAGCTTCTCGGTGGTTTCTCAGATTCGCAATCTTGGGCACAACAGTCTGAGATAAAAAAACAAAACCAAAAGAAGCTCGGACACAGGTAGAGTGAACGCAGGGTTCTGAGAGAAGCAGCGGAGACCCGGGGGCTTGGGATCTCTCCTGTGGAGGCGCCAGCTGACTGGGGGGCAGGATGCTCAGCCCCAGAGCCAGAGGACACAGAGACCCCACCCGCATCCCGCCCATCAGCACAGCGCCACCCGCTGGAGCCCAGAGGCGCTGACGCCCACCCCGCTTCTGACCCCCACAGGTGCAACTCCCAGGCAGATGTGCACCTGACAATCAGCCCCCTGGCCCATGCCCAGACCCCACACAGACCATTTGCTGCCACCAAGTTGTCAGACCAGACAGGCTGCAGGGCTTCAGCTCGGCCTCGAAAGTAGAGTCTAGATTCCTTTGTAGTTTGTGCTCTTTTTGCATTTATTTTCTTTGATTCTATTTTATTAATTGCCTTATTTTAACTTTTATGTATGTACCTTATATATTTCTTATTTTTACTTTCAAGGTACTTTAATTGTGTTCCATATTTTGGGAATTAGAATCATTTAATAGGCAGGCCAAAATAATCTGGTGGTTTTTTTTGGAGGGCAGTTATTATTGTTTTTCTTGGTTTTTCTTTATCTTCCTTCTTTCTTTTCTGGAAAAAATAATGAAATGGAGAAATTC
Organism: Canis lupus baileyi; assembly: GCF_048164855.1. NCBI lineage: Eukaryota > Metazoa > Chordata > Mammalia > Carnivora > Canidae > Canis > Canis lupus. The sequence goes on along the minus strand of NC_132871.1, from coordinate 32,166,722 downwards.
TCCTCCATAAAATAACATGAGGTAGTACTCACAGCCAGGAAGTTCATCAATACACATATATGATGTCTAAATACAGTTTAAAACAATGATTATCAAGATAGCAGCTAGGCTGGAAAAAGAGCACAGAAGAAAACTAGAGAATCCCTTACTGTAGAAATAAAAGAACTAAAATCTAGTCAGGCCAACGTTGAAAATGCTATAACTCTGATGCAGTCCCAAGTGGAAGCCCTAAAAACAAGAAACGTTATGGACCACAGAGGCAGATTTTGGGAACTCAGCCACTTATTAAAACAATAATATTCATATCATAGGAGACTCAGAAGATGAAGAGAGAGAAAAGGTGGGCCTTGCTCAGCCATTAGAAACGACAAATACCCACCATTTGCTTCAACGTGGATGGAACTGGAAGGTATTATCCTGAGTGACGTAAGTCAATTGGAGAAGGACAAACATTGTATGTTCTCATTCATTTGGGGAATATACATAATAGTGAAAGGGAATATAGGGGAAGGGAGAAGAGATGTGTGGGAAATATCAGAAAGGGAGACAGAACATAAAGACTCCTGACTCTGGGAAAAGAACTAGGGGTGATTGAAGGGAAAGAGGGCAGTGGGTGGGGGTGAATGGGTGACGGGCACTGAGGGGGGCACGGGACGGGATGAGCACTGGGTGTTATTCTGTATGCTGGCAAATAGAACACTAATAAAAAGTAAATTTATTATTAAAAAAAAGAAAGAAACAAAGTGTGGCACCTGGGTAGCTCAGTCAGTTAAGCTTCTGTCTTAGGCTCGGATCATGATCCAGGTCCCAAGGCAGGCTCCCTGTTCATCTGGGAACCTGATTCTCCCTCTCCCTCTGTCCCGCTCACTCATGCTTTTTCTCTCCTCTCTCTCTAAAATAAATAAATAACATCTTTGAAGAAAAACAATGAAACAAACCCAGAGGGAAGAGAAATCTCCCATGTAGAAGAATTTCAAACAATTTGGGCAGACATTCCACCGTCAAGTTCATGAGCATAGCTTCCCACACTTATGTGTGGAATACACATAGTAACTTTCTTCTACAAAATATATTATGAAAAACTTAAAATAATAATGCTAATATAATAATAATAATAATAATAATAATAAAGAATCAGTTTACTATGGAGAAAGCTGACAAACCCTACTTCAGCAAGATGACCAGAACGATGCCAAGACTGATAATCATGTAGATAGTATCTATTCTTTATATGCTCTAATGAAAATGAGAGTATATCTCTGTATATAATCCACAGAAATATTTAAATCATGATATAAACAACAGACATGTCCCAACTGAGGGAAATTTTACAAATACTCTACTTCTCAAAGTGTTCCAGTTCAACAACAACAAGGAAAGGCTGAAAGACTGTCACAATCCAGAGGAGCCTAAGAAAACATGAGGACAAATGGAATGTCATATGAGGGGTGGTAACTTAGCAAAAACTAAGGAAATCTGAATAAAGTATGGTCTTTGGTTAATGCGAATATTTTAATATTGATTCATTAGCTCATATTTGTACCGTACTAATATAAGATATCAATAATTGGAGAAATTGAGTGCAAGTGCATGTGAATGCTCTGTACTATCTTCTCAATTTCCCTATAAATCTTTCTTGTTTTCCTAATAAATAAGATTTATTTTGAAAATTGACTTAAATGAATCAGGCTCCAAGTGTAAAGACATTTTAAGAATTGTTGAATTAACTTTTGCCTTATTCTTAAAGAGTTCCTTCAATGGGAACAAAGTAAGAATTTTAGATCAGAAGGAAAGAAAAACACTTATGAACACGTATAATGCCTCTTCAACCTGAAAAGCAGGAACGGATAATAAAGAGCAAATATCAGATAAAAATACTTCTTTTATATTAGACACCATATTGCAAGTGCATTTAAAATTAGCAATGCATAACATTTATTTCCTTGACATTTGTCTTCCAAAGAGTTCACAGTGTTTCAGTGTCAGTTGAAACAGGGGAAGAAAAAAAAAATTAAAAAAAAAAAGAAAGAAACAGGGGAAGAATCTCAGGGAAGAATCCTTCAGATAATAATAGGACCATTGGTAATAATGTCTCTCAGTTCTTTCCAAATGATAAAGATGCACTTCCTAATGAGTGACTGAGCTGTGAAGAAAGAGAAGACAATCCCTCATCCCTCTGATTTACTTGTGTCAGAATATTTTAACCATAGTACTACGGATAGTAAATTATCCTTATTAACAGGAAATACGTCTCAGATTGGAATCTGAGCAATCAGAAGTGCAGAGAAAAAACACTTTGACTCGCTCTTCATCTTATAAAGAGAAAGGACAGCTTTTGTATGTACAAAGTCAGTTGTCAAGATAGCCTCAGGGAGTAAGAGTCTGCAGCATCGAATCCCTCTGCACAGCTGGGACGCCCAGGAGCCAGGTCTTCCTGATCCCAAATCCCTGGGCCTGTCCCCCAACACTGGCTGTCAGGTTGAGGTCATTTGCAATTGCTCTCTTAGGAGCTCCAGGTAAGGGGGAAGGAGCTAGATAGGATGGGAATGGATGCAAGAGGCCGACAAAATAAAGGCCTTTCCACTTTAAGTTCAGCACTCGAACACGTCAAGCCATCCCAGGATCCTGTGAAGAAGAGCTGAAATTTACATTACTTCAGTTACAGGAAAAAAACAAAAGTTTACAGCTTATTGCCCTGGAAAGCCCCACAATAGGATAAGAACTGAGCCCACGCCAAGGGCTGGAAGCTCCTATTAGAATGAGAACAGATCTCAATGCCCATGAAGGCCCCATATCAAAATGTAAACAGAACTTGAGGAATTGTTCCAGCCCTTCTGGAGGTCCGTGAGACAAGGCCTTAAAATTAAGCTAAAACCCAACTCAGGGTCCAGGTCCCTACTCCACTGTATTGGGTTCGGGTGTACTTGGACGCAAGCTCGAGTTTGGAAATCAACCCTCATGTGTTTGCATTGGTATCAACTCCATAGTGGTTTCTCAGATTCGCAATCTTGGGCACAACAACCCCATGTCCCCTCCCACCTGGGCTGAACCCCTATGCCATCCCACCCAGGCTGACCCTCAGTCACCTCCCTGCCCACAACAGCTGGGCACAGGCCCTCACACAGTTCCACGGGCACAATGGGCACTCCCACCTTCCCCGGCCTCCCAGAGGAAGGAAGGAGGTTTCTGCAGGACACACTTCCATGGTTGCCCCAGGGCTCCCTGACCAGCACAGCAGCTCGTGACAGGTCGGGGTCTGTATCCCTGACACCTGCTCCTCCTCCCCGGTTTTCCCACAGGAAATGAAGGAGGAGGCCCTGGTCTCCTCCTAGGACATCACGCAGGTAGACCTGGACGTCAACAGGACATTCAGCAGTCACATCATGTTTTGGTACTTCTAAAGGGTAGGGTGAGGCTGAGGGGCCAGGTGGGATCGGGCTCCAGGGGAGGACCAGGGGCTTCTGGGTCGGGAACACAGGGTTTCTGAGGCCGGGAGAAGAACAGAAGCCAGCAACACACAGCTGCATGGTAAGGTGTTGGGGATAACCCCCGTGTCCCCTCCCCCGGGGTCTCAGGGATGAGGAGGCCACTAGGATGGGGGCTCCAGGGGTTGCCATGTGAGCTGAACCCCAAAGGTGTGAGGGACGGCCCTCTGAAAAGCAGGGGGCGGGGTTGCGGGCCATGGGGGGCAGTAAGGGGACCTGGGAGCTGGGTGCATGGCTGTGACTGGAGGAGGACACACATCGATCCAATGAGTGTCGGACGGTTCAGGGTGTCACCCCTTCTCAGTGCTTTATTTATTTCTAAATTCTATGCATTTAATTTGAGACAATTTGCAATTTGTAAACATACATAGTATGATGACCCGAGATATTGTCCCCGGTCCAGCCAGGGCCCTGCACTCACCACACGGAGCCCCAGGGGCAGGTGTCACAGCAAACCCCAGACTGGGGTCACCTTTTTCTGTAGACGTCTCCTTGTGCATCTTAGAGAAAGGGTTTGCCGTGTGTCTGCCAGCCCCCCACCCCATCCCCCCATTTCCCAGAAACACATCATCCCCCTACATCATCATCCCCCATGGCATTGCCCCTACACCATCCCCCTCACACACACAAAGCCCCACACAATCCCCACCCACACTATACCTCAACACTATCCCCCCTACACTGCCCCCACACTCCACCACCATCATACCCATGCCCCCACACCATCCACCACCACACCATCGGCCCTGAGCAAGGACCTGGTGCAGCTGCCCCCTGTGGGACATGCTCAGCCTCCACGGGGTTCTCTGGATACCCTGCTCCCATCAGAAGCCTGCGTGTTCCATAGAGTACCCAGGGAGCCCCCGACAGGGTGTGTGCAGGTGAGTGGTGCAGAGGACCCACTGTGCCCTGCCTCCGCCCACTGTCCCTCCTGGAGCGCGGCACACCCTGCACAGGACACCAGGCCCTAACCTAGAGGGACCTGGGCTGACTGGGCACCAGGCTCTGGGGAGCTGGGTTGATTTGAGCCCCCACCAGGCCCAACACAAAGACTAATGGGATCCAGCCCCCCCATGGCCCTGGCCAGCCCTGGATTCTGGCCCCGGGATGAGCGAGCCTTCTCACAGTTGGATGTGGCCTTCTAGGCACTGGGCGTGCCCCACAGATCCAGGTCGCTGACCTAGGGCAGACCGGGGGATCCCGGTACCCCCCAGGGTGGGGAGAGGAGGGGTAGGCCGGTGGGCCCCACCTACACCCACACCAGGAGGCAGGCTCCTACAGGTGTTGGGGCCCCAGAGGTCCCGAGGCCGGGGTCCAGCTGCCCTGCAAGGACCCAGCACAGGAGCCCATGAGCTGCAGTTCCAGGTCAGCTCTGCTGTCCTCAGAACCGTCTCTCAGGCTGAAACCTCAGGACTCACGCCCCCAACCAGAGTCCACACATGCTCCCAGGTGGGGGACTCCAGCACTCGCCCCCTCACCCTGTGTGATTCTTACCCTCCTCTAAAGACAAAAAGGTCTCCTTCCCCAGGGGAAGGCATGCACCCTCTGCTCTGAGCCCATTTGTTGTACAAATTCAATAAAGTGTTGTGGTGCAAAAATGCACAACCAGCCCATTTCTGTGTCTCCCAGAACTCTGTGTATAGGGCGTGGAGAGACCCCCAGAGAGGAGAAGGTGGCACCACCGAGGCCCCAACCAGCCCATGCAGGGGCCCCGCTGGGCACACACAGCTGACGTCCCCACGTGCCATCCAGGGGTGGCCGGACGCCAGGGTCAGGCCTCACAGACTTTACTGGGACTCAGCCTGTGCCCCGTGGGCCTGAATGGGCAGGACAGAGTGACAGCCAAAGAGCCTCAGGTCACCAGGGTCTGTGCAAAGTGACCTGAGAGGTCACTGCTCCCTCTGTCCAGGGGGCCGGGTTGGACGGGTTCCGGGGCACTTCCTCCCCTCCCCGCAACCCGTGCCTAGGTGCCTTGGGCACAGTGGGCCTGCAGGGCGGTCAGCGTGGCTGTGGAAGTGATTTCAGGACAGCAGGCCCTTGTGTTGTGCCCAAGATTGCGAATCCGAGAAACCACAAGGAGCCGACACCAATGCAAACTCCCGAGGGTCTCTTTACAAGCTGGAGCTTGGGTCCAAGTACACCAGATACATTGGAGCAAGGATTTGGACCCCGAGACTAAGAGGCGAGGTAGCTTTATAGGGGCCAGTGGACCATGGGATATGCAGAAAGTTGCACAGTCATGTCGGTCCACATGTAGGTGGCCGATTGAATTACACCTTACCCTATAGTATCCACTTGAGCTGGTCTATTACTTTGGTCAGAATTGGTGCACGATTTTGGTGGGCACAAAGCAGGGTTACATTGTTATGAGCTGATTTCCAATTAGGGTGTGCCCAGTGGCCTGACTAGGGTGGGGCAGCGCCTTAAGCCATAAGCAGGTCATTTGGGGGTCATAGGGGAGTTGGCGGGTGTAGCACAAAATGGAATCAGTCCTGCTCTGCTTGTCCAGGGGTAGGGGATTTTTGTTAAATTTCCTGGGTCCCACACTTATAGCTCATGCACCTGGGCCACCCTCACCAGGTGGACTCAGCGTGCATACCTTGTGGTGCTGGATCTCTCACACCAATGTGTGGAGGGCATCTTCCTTGCCCGAGTGAGTAGGGGGTGGGTGAGCATGGGTCTCGGCCTGAAGGACAGTCAGGACTGGGGACCGACAACCCCTGCCCCATCCCCACCCTGGTCCCACATACAGGTAGCCCCATGGCTCCCCGCCATGGGCAGCCGGCTCCTAAGGACCTCCCCCCAAGGGTGGCCCGAATGTCTGGTTCCCTGCTAGAGAGGCATTGAGGAGAAGAGAAGCAGCCAGCGCATGGCAGGACCCACTGCCGGACATGGGAATGTGGCCGAGCCGGACCTTCCAGCTCAGCTGACCCTCTAGTGGAAAGTCACTGCATGAGCTTCCCGCGGGGTGGACAGGAGAGCCCAGCTAGCCACCCAGCGCCAGCACCAGAAATGAGGTTTTGCCAACCATCTCCGGGTTTTGGGTTACCCAGCCAGAGGATCCAATAGCTGCACGTGATAGCTGCATGTGATAGAGACACACACACACCAAAACCAGCAAAAGTGGGAATCCCTCCAATGTTGTCGAACAGCAGCCGGATGGTTACATACAAGACACTGTGATCCCCAATAGGATACATGGAAGACGCTATAAACCATGACTGCAGACATTCTGGAGGCATGGAGATGTGCCTCATGGGTTCCAACAAGGAGCACAGAGGGGAAGGAAGCATCCTACGGACAGGGGACACCTCCTAGGAAAGGACACCAGGTCCCTGTGAAGGCTACAGAGGGTGAAATCTCTCCCCGTCTCTTTGTGCTTCTGGTTTTCCTCCTACATGCCATTTTCCTCAATCATATTAGAAAGAATTTATTTTATGTTTTTAAATTTATTTTTATTGGAGTCCAATTTGTATGAATTCTTTCTTCAGCAAGGGTGTCATTCAGGAGGGAAGGAGAGATAAAGATTTTCCTAGACAGGCAACATATAAAGGAGTTCATGACCACTTAACCAGTCCAGTAAGGAATTTTAAGAGGGACTCTTCTAGTGGAGGGAAAAAGAGACCAAAAGAAACAAAGACTAGAAAGGACCAGAGAAAGTCACCAGAAACACCAACGTTTCCGGAAACACAAAGGCACAAAGTTCATATCTTTGAATAATCATTCTGAAGGCTGATAGACTAAATGCTCCAATCAAAAGATATAGGGTATCAGAGGGGCTTAAGAAACAGGATCCGGGAGGCCTGGGTGGCTCAGGGGTTGAGCCTCTGCCTTTGATTCAGGGTGTAATCCTGGAGTCTAGGATCGAGTCCCATATTCTGCTCCTGGTGGGGAGCCTACTTCTCTCTCTGCCTAATTTTCTCTCTCTCTCTCTCTCTCTCTCTCTCTCTCTCTCATAAATAAAATCATTATTAAAAAAACAAGATCCATCTGTATGCTGCCTACAAGATGCTCACATTAGACTTATAGACACCAGGAGATTGAAAGTCAGGGGATGGAAAATCATCTATCATGCTAATGGATATCAAAAGAAAGCTGGAGGACCCATACTTATATCAGACAAAGGAGAATTGAAACCTAACCCTGGGGGACACCTGGTGGCTCAGTGGTTGAGCATCTGCCTTCGGCTCAGGGGTGATCCTGGGATCCCAGGATTGAGTTCCATATCGGCCTCCCTTTGTGGAGCCTGCCTTTCCCTCTGCCTATGTTTTGCCTCTGCTTCTCTGTGTATCTCTCATGAATAAATAAATAAATAAAATCTTTAAATTTCAAAAAAGAAAGAACAACTAGTATAAGAAGAGATGAAAAAGGGCATTATTTCATAATTAAAAAGACTCTCTATCAAGATCAAACAACTAAATATTTATGCTGCCAACATGGGTGTACCTAAATATAGAAACCAATTAACAGCAACAGTACAGGAACTCACTGATAATAATACAGTGACAGGGGATTTTAACACCCACTTATGGCAATAGACCGATCGTCTATACAGAAAATCAACAGGGTAACAATAGCCTTGACACACTGGACCACAGGGACTCAACAGATAGAGTCTGAACATTTCATCCTGAAGCAGAATACACATTCCATTGTTTTTTTATTATTTATGATAGCAAATAGAGAGAGAGAGTGAGAGAGGGGCAGAGACATTGGCAGAGCGAGAAGCAGACTCCTTTCACCGGGAGGCCGATGTGGCATTCGATCCCGGGTCTCCAGGATCACACCCTGAGCCAAAGGCAGGCGCTAAACTGCTGCGCCACCCAGGGATCCCTACACGTTCCTTTCAACTGCACATGGGACATTCTACAGAACAGATATCATGGCCCACAAATCAGCCCTCGACAAGTACAAGAGGTACAAAAAGGTTGATATCACACCCTGTACAGTTTTGGACCACGACACTATGAATCTTGAAGTCGACAGTAAGAAAAAAAAATTGGACAGACCAAAAATACGTGGAGATTATGAACATCCTACTAGAGAATGAATGAAGCAACCAAGAAATTAAATAGGAAATTTAAAACAAATGAAAATGAAAGTATGTTTCTCAAAACCTCTGGGATGTAGCAAAGGCAGTCCTAAGAGGGAAGTACATAGCAGCCTAGTTCAAGAAACAAGACGTCTCCAATACACAACCTAACCCTACACCTAAAGGAGCTGGAAAAGGAATAGCAAACATAGCCTGAAGCCTACAGAAGAAGGGAAAAAATAAAGATGAGAGCAGAAATAAACAATGCAGAAACAACAAAACAGTAGAATGGAATAACAAAACAAAGAGCTGGTTCTTCAAAATAATTAATAAAATAGACAAGCCCTAGCCAGCCTTATCAACGAGAAAAGAGAAAAGACGTATATAAATAAAGTCACAAATGTGAGAAGAGAGATCACAATCAACACCAGAAAAATAAGACAATTATAAGGGAATACTATGAAAGATTATATGCTAACAAACTTGGAGACCAGGAAGAATTGGAGAGATTCCTAGAAATGTGCAAACGATCAAAACTGAAATAGGAAGAAATAGAAATGTGAACAGACCCATAACTAGCAAAGGAATTGAATCAGCAAGGCACCTGGGTGCCTCAGTGGTTGACCATGTGTTTTGGCTCTGGTCACGATCCCAGGATCCTGGGTCATCAAGTCCCACAACACGCTCCCCACATGGAGCCCCATTTTCCCTCTGCCTATACCTCCGTCTCTCTGCGTCTCGCATGAATACATAAATAAAATCTTTAAAAAAGAAAAAGATATAAAGATGAGAAAGGACCCAAATAAAATCACAAATGAGAAAAGAGAAATAACCACCAACACTAGAAATACAAACGTTTATAAGAGAACATTATGAAACATTATATGCCAGCAGCCCCGAACCTGGAAGAAATAGATCAGTTCCTAGAAATATATAATATAGCAAAAATGAAAAAGGAAGAAATAAGAAACTTGAACACACAGATAACCAGCAGAGAAATTGAATCGGCAATCAAGAATCTCTCAACAGGAGACGTTTATATCAATAGAATAGAATGGAAAGCCGAAACAAGATACAAACCTGTAACTCGGGGATCCCTGGGTGGCGCAGCGGTTTGGCGCCTGTCTTTGGCCGACGGCGCGATCCTGGAGACCCGGGATCGAATCCCACATCGGGCTCCCGGTGCATGGAGCCTGCTTCTCCCTCTGCCTGTGTCTCTGCCTCTCTCTCTCTCTCTATCATAAATAAATAAAAAAATTAAAAAAAACTGTAACTCTATGGTCCATTAATCGACAACAAGGCAGGAAGGAATATCCAATGGCACAAAGACAGTCTCTTCAACAAACCCTAACCCTGACCCCAGCATAAGAACAAATGGTGTTGGGAAAACCAGGCAGCCACATGCAGAAGAAGGAAACTGGACAACTTTCTTACACCATATATATACAAAATAAATTCAAAATGGATGAAAGACCTAAATGTGAGACCTGAAACCATACAAAGAAGAAAAGATAGGCAGCAACATCTTTGACATTGGCCATTGGATCCTCTTTCCAAGTATGCATCTAAGGTGTTTGAAACAAAAGCAAAAATCCTATTGGGAGTTCATCAAATTGAAAAGCTTCTGCAAAGTGAAGGAAACAAGCAACGCTAAAATGCAACATACAAAATGAGAGGAGATATTTGTAAACAACACATCCAATAAAGAGTTAGTATGCAAAATACATAAAGCAAATATAAATCTCAGCATCCTAAACACAAATTATCCAACTGTGGATGGGCAGAAGACATGAATGGACTTTGTCTCTGTCAAGACATACAGATGGCCACCAGACACATGGACAGACACACAGCGTCACCCATCATCAGGGAAATGCAAACCAAAACCACAATGAGATGTCACCTGACAGCTGTCAGAATGGCTAAAATTAACAAAACAAGAAACAGCAGGTGTCGGTGAGGCTATGGAGAAGGCGGAGCCCCCTTACACTCCTCGTGGTCCTGTGAACAGGTGCAGCTACTGTGGAAAACAGTGTGGAGGGTCCTCAAGAAGTTAAAAGTAGAAGTACCCTATGATTCCAAAATTGCACAGCTAGGTATTTATCCCGAGGATATAAAAGTAGTCTCTTAGATTCAAGGAGGGACACGCAGCCTAGTGTTTGTAGTGGCGTTATCAAGAATAGCCAAACTGTGGATACAGCTCAGATGTCCATCGACAGATGAATGGGCAGAGACGATGTGGTAAATATACACACTGCGACATCACATGGTCATCACAAGGGATGAAATGAAGCCATTTACAATGATGTGGGAGAAGTGGAAAGGACTTATGCTCAATGAACTCAGTCAGAGAAAGACAGATACCAAATACCATACAATTGCATTCACATGTGAATTTTAAGAAACCAAACAAACTGGCAAGGGGATCGATGGGGTGGGATGAGAGAAGCAAACCAAGAAACTCACTCTTAACCACAAAGAATAAACTAATAGATAAGAGGAAGTTGGGAGAGATGGGGAATCAGGGGATGGGGATAGTGGAGGGCACCTGTGACCAGTACCAGGCATTGTATCCAAGGGTTGAATCAGTATGTGGTAAACCTGAAACTATATCATACTGTGTTTACAAACAGGAATTCATTAAAAGTTTAAAATAGTAATTGTTAGTATTGATGAAACATGTGCGCACAAGAGATAAAATCAGAAAGGCAACTGAAAATCCAAATAAAGAGTATTTAGATCCACAAATCCCCTCCTTAGCTCAGCTCGGGGAAGCCTGCCATGTCTTTTCTGACCCCAGCAGAAGCCTGGATTTTCATTCTCTGGGGAGGCCACTGACTTGGTGGAGTCAAGCTATCTTTGAACCCAAAACCTAAATAGTGTGCATAAAACTAAACTGCCCAAGATACTAGGAGTCCCAGTGCACGCACAGGCCAAGACCCAAACTCTAACCTACACAGACATAACCCTAACCCTACACTTAAGCCTAATGTTAACCTAAACATTAAACAAGACCTATCACTAATCAGAAACCAAACACAAACCGCAAGACCGAAACACATTCACTGAACCTACCTGCCAAGCATCACCCTAACTCCTAAACCTATTCTTAGGTTTCCTTAACCCTGACCCCTACCTTAAATCTAACCCTATCCCTAACCTCTAACCCTAACCTTAACTTAATGTATTCAAATCCTATTCTTAACCTTATCCTGTACCCTAACCCTATAATACTAACCCTATCTCATACCCCAAACTGTACCCTAACCCGTACCCTAAAACTAACCCCTAACCCACTGCCTAACCCTATCTCTTACCCTTTTCCAAAACCGTACACTAACCCTACCCTGACCCTGACCTGACCATTACCCCTAACCAAACACTATCCCTAATCCTAACCCCTATCCTAACCCTACCGCTCACCCTAACTCTAAACCTAGCACTAACTTTAACCTTAACCCGTAACCCTAACAACTAACCCTAAATCACTTCCTAACCCATTACCCTAACTGCAAACCTAATCACAACCTTAACACTAACCATAACCCTAACCCCAACTCCTAACATCCTGCCCTGATCTCTAAGCCTATACCCTAACCTTAACTCTAAATCCTGGCCCTAACACTAACCCTAACCCCTTTCCCTACTCCCTAACCCCCATCCAAATCCTAACCACTCACACTTACCCTTATCCCTCACGCTATCCTTAAATCCATAACCATAATCATAATCACTAAACCCTAACATCTAACATAACTTAACCATCAAGTACCTCCCCTCCCCTGACCCTACCATTCATTCTACCCTTTCACTTACATTGTGGTTCTGAGTATCCCTTCTGAGGTGGACGTGGCCCACAACGGCGCCTCCAGAGTCCTCCAGGGGGTCCTGAGGAAGCCAGGATCCTGTGAGTGTGGATGTGGCCCCACGTGTTCCTGAGTCATAGTCAGCGGGTCCTGAGGACGCTGGGTCTCCTGTCACTGTGGACTATGCCTCACATCCTCTGGAAGCCTCACAGCAAGTCCTCAGGAGGCCGAGGGCTCCTGTCAGCCTAGACATGGCCCCACGGCCCCCAGAAAACTCACCACGGGTCCTGAAGGGGCTGTGGGCCCCTGTAAGCATAGACATAGCCCCATATATCCTGAAGCCAAAGGGCAGGTCCTGAGGAGGCCGGAGACTCCTGTCAGTGTGGATTCGGCACCCACATCTTTCTTAGGCCTCACCACAGGCCCTGACAAGGCTGGGGTCTCCTGTCCACATGGAAGGATCCCCATATTTCCCGAAGTCTACACCAGGGTTCCTGAGGACGTCAGCGTCCTGTTGTGTGGGCGTGGCCCCACGTCCTCCCATAACGTCACTGCGGGTTCTGAGGAGGCCAGGGTTCCTGACACCGTGGATGCGGCCCCCACCTTCCAGAAGCCTCAACTTATATCCTGAGCGGCCCGGGAGCTCATGCCAGAGTGGACACGGCACCACAGATTCCTGAAGCTTCCCTGCAGGTCCTGAAGTGGCCCAGGTGTTCATGTCAGGGTGGATGCGGGCCCACATCTTCCTGAAGCCTCACTGCGGTTCCTGAGGAGACCGGGGCTCATCAGGGTAGATGCGTCCCCACGTCCTCCTCAGGCCTCCCCAGCACAGGTGGGCTCCTGTTAGTGCAGGTGGACGAGGCTTACTGAGCCTTCGTGGCCCTTGGGCCGGACCTGGGCTTGGGAGCCTCCTGCGGGATGCTCAGGCACTGCAGGAGGCCATGCAGGAGGCAGGGTCCCCATGCACAGGGCCACAACTGCCTCCTTCCAGGCTCCAGCTGAGGCCTATGAGCTTTGGAAACGTCTCACTGAAACGGAGCCCAATACCCGGCTTCCCCAGAAATACTTAAGGACAATGATTGGAGCCCACAAGACACAAAATGAAATGTGTACCAGACTTCAACCACATCCTGCAAAACTCACTCAACCCTCTTCCTCTGTGGGCGGGACCGCAGGCTGGTGCAGCCACCCTGGAAACAGTGTGGAGGCTCCTCAGGAAGTTACAAATAGAGCCGCCCTGGGACCAGCAGGTGCACGGCCTTAGCTCACCCCGAAGATACAGATGCATGGGACTCGGGGACACCTGCACCCCAATGTCCACAGCAGCCGGGTCCACAGTAGCCACACTGTGGGAGGAGCCTCCGTGCCCTCAGGCAGATGATGGATAAAGAGGATGGAAGATAGATGATGGTCATAGATGATAGATAGTTAGATGATAGGAATGGTACTCAGCTATCATTGAGAAGAAAATATTGCCATTTGCAATGACATGGATAGAACTAGAGGGATCATGTTAAGTGAAATAAGTCAGTCAGGAAAGAAAATTACCGTATGGTTGCATTCATAGGTGAAATTAAAGAAGCAAAGCAGATGGGCATCTGTGAAGGGAAGGAAAAACAAATAAGATGAAAACAGAGATGGAGGAAAAAAAGACTCAATCACAGGAAACAAACTGAGGGTCGCTGGAGGGGAGGGGAGTGGAGTGGTGGGACAGGGTAACTGGTAGACGGGCATGAAGGAGGGCACGTGATGTCATGAGCCCTGTTGTTATCTCCAACTGGTGAATCCCTGAATTCTACCTCTGAAAGTATAATACACTATACTCTTAATTAATTGGGTTTAAATTAAATTAACTTTAAAAAATTAGTTGACGGCATCGGAGTGCATTTTCTTCCAGGCTCTCTATTCTGCTCCTTCAGCTTATGCCAGAACCACACCCCTGTGGGTTTGGTTTGTTTCAGTAGGCTCCATGCCTCGTCCACAGTTCAGCACAGGGCTAGAATTCATGACCCCGAGATTAAGACCAAGGGTGAAGTCAGGAGTCGGGGCTTAACCAACGGAGCCAGCCAGAGCCCGAGAACCACACTGCTTTATCCTGTGTCTCTGTGACATTGGTTGAAATAGGAAAGTGGAGGGAGGGGCAAGATGGCGGAAGAGTAGGGTCCCCAAATCACCTGTCCCCACCAAATTACCTAGATAATCTTCATCATCAGAAAATCTATGAATTCGGCCTGAGATTTAAAGAGAGACCAGCTGGAATGCTACAGTGAGAAGAGTTCGCACTTCTATCAAGGTAGGAAGAGGGGGAAAAAGAAATAAAGAAACAAAAGGCATCCAAGGAGGAGGGGCCCCACGAGGTGCCAAGCTAAGGCCTGGGCGAGTGCCCCCAGGACAGGAAAGCTGTGTCCCGGAGAAGCAGGAGCTTCACCAATCTTCCTGGGTGGAAAGGCACTCGTAGGGAGTTGGAGCAGGACGCCAGGATGGTGGGGATGCCCTCGGGCTCCCTGGAACACTACAAGACACCTGTGCACCCAGGAGACTGCACCATACCCCGTGGCCGAGCTCCCTAAAAGATTGCAGGGCCCACAGCTGGACCCGGAGGAGCTTGGAGGGGCTTGGGTGGCGGCTCTGCATGGAGGGGGCTGCGAGGCCAGGAGCAGCTCGGAGGAGGCTCCGGCAGAGGAAGAGGATCCCTGCGGAGAGGGCTGTGGTGCTCCGGGACCAGCTCACAGGGGACCGGGCGGTGATGCCACGGAGTCGGCTCTGTGACCGGGAGGGGGAATCCAACAGCACAGGCACTGGTGCACAGGGCTCCAGGACACAGCCCAGGATCCATCCTCCCCCTGGGACAGGCAGAGCCCGGGAAGGCCCAAGACAGCCAGGATGATTCTGCCCAGAGCTGAGCAGATCAGCGTCCCCGCCTTGGATCCTCCAGGCCCTGCAGAGGGAGAGCTCCATAGTTACTGTGGGAGCTGAATCCAGGGCTCCACAGATGCCGGCGTCACTGGGATGGTTCCTCCTGGGGCCTCACGGGTTAAACAACCCCCACTGAGCCCTGCACCAGGCAGAGGGCAGAGCAGCTCCCCCAAGAGCTAACACCTGAAAATCAGCACAACACGCCTCCCCCCCAGAACACGAGCTAGACGGACAAGTTCCAGGGGAAGTTCAACGGACTAAAAGTATACAGAATCAGAAGATACTCCCCCGTGGTTTTGTCTTTTCTTTTCTTTCTTTTCTTTTTTCTTTTCTTTTCTCTTCTCTTGTTTCTTTTCTTTTCTTCTTTCTTTTTCATTTGTTTGCATCCACCACCCTTTATTCCTTTCTTTCTTTTTCTTTCTCTTTTTCTTCTCTTTTTTCTTTTTTTCTTCCTTTTCTCTTTTTCTCTTTTCTTTCCTTCTTTCTCTCTCTTTTTCTCCTTTTCCCAATACAACTTGTTTTTGGCCACTCTGCACTGAGCAAAATGACTAGAAGGAAAACCTCACCTCAAAAGAAAGAAACAGTCCTCTCTCCTAAGAGTTACAAAATCTTGGATTACAATTCAATGTGAGAAAGCCAATTCAGAAGCACTCATACAGCTACTGGTGGCTCTAGAAAAAAGCCTAAAGGACTCAAGAGACTTCATGACTGCAGAATTTAGATCCAATAGGCAGATATTAAAAATCAATTGAATGAGATGCAATCCAAACTAGAAGTCCTAATGACGAGGGTTAACGAGGTGGAAGAACGAGTGAGTGACATAGAAGACAAGTTGATTGCAAAGAGGGAAACTGAGGAAAAAAGAGACAGACAATTAAAAGACCAGAAAGACATATTAAGGGAAAAAAAACGACAGCCTGAGGAAGAAAAACCTACGTGTAATTGGGATTCCTGAGGGCACCGAAAGGGACAGAGGCCAGAATATGTATTTGAACAAATCCTAGCTGAAAACATTCCTAAACTGGGAAGGGAAACAGGCATTCAGATCCAGGAAATAGAGAGATCCCCCCCTAAAATCAATAAAAACCGTCCAAAACCTCGACATTTAATAGTAAAGTTTGCAAATTCCAAAGATAAAGAGAAGATCCTTAAAGCAGCAAGAGACAAGAAATCCCTGACCTTTATGGGGAGGAGCATTAGGGTAACAGCAGACCACTCCACAGAGAGCTGGCAGTCCAAAAAAGATGACAGGATATATTCAGGGTCCTCAATGAGAAGAACATGCAACCAAGAATACTTTGCCCAGCAAGGCTCTCATTCAAAATGGAAGGAGAGATAAAGAGGTTCCAAGACAGGAAGGAAATGAAAGAATATGTGACCTCCAAACCAGCTCTGCAGGAATTTTAAGGGGGACTCTTAAAATTCCCCTTCAAGAAGAAGTTCAGTGGAACAATCCACAAAACAAGGACTGAATAGATATCATGATAACACTAAACTCATATTTGTCGATTAGTAACTCTGAATGTGAATGGGCTTAATGACCCCATCAAAAGGCGAAGGTTTTCAGACTGGATAAAAAAGCAGGACCCATCTATTTGCTGTCTACAAGAGACTCATTTTATTTTTTTTTTAATTTTTTTTAATTTTTATTTATTTATGATAGTCACACACAGAGACAGAGAGAGAGGCAGAGACACAGGCAGAGGGAGAAGCAGGCTCCATGCACCGGGAACCCGACGTGGGATTCGATCCCGGGTCTCCGGGATCGTGCCCTGGGCCAAAGGCAGGCGCCAAACCACTGCGCCACCCAGGGATCCCAAGAGACTCATTTTAGACAGAAGGACACCTACAGCCTGAAAATAAAAGGTTGGAGAACCACTTACCATTCAAAGAGTCCTCAAAAGAAAGCAGGGGTAGCCATCCTTATATCAGATAAACTAAAGTTTACCCCGAAGACTGTATTATTTCTAGGTATCTTATGCTTTTGGGTGCAATTGTAAATGAGATTGGCTCCTCAATTTCTCTTTCTTCAGCCTCATTTTTAGTGTATAGTAATGCCATTGATTTCTCGGCATTGATTCTGTACCCTGCCACGCTTCCAAATTGCTGTATGAGTTGTAGCAATCTTCTGGGGGAGGGTTTTGGGTTTTCTAGGTAGAGTAGGTTAGGAATAAACCTAACCAAGGAGGTAAAGGATCTCAACCATAAACACTATAGAACGCTTCTGAAACTAATTGAGGAAGACACAAAGAGATGGAAAAATATTCCATGCTCATGGATTGGAAGAATTAATATTGTGAAAAAGTCAATGTTATCCAGGGCAATGTACACGTTTAATGCAATCCCTATCAAAATAACATGGACTTTCTTCAGAGAGTTAGAACAAACTATTTTAATATTTGTGTGGAATCAGGAAAGACCCTGAATAGCCAGAGGAATTTTAAAAAAGAAAAGCATATCTGGGGGCATCACAATGCCAGATTTCAGGTTGTACTACAAACTGTGGTCATCAAGACAGTGTGGTACTGGCACAAAAACAGACTCATAGATCAATGGAACAGAACAGAGAACCCAGAAGTGGACCCTGAACTTCATGGTCAACTGATATTCGATAAAGTAGGAAAGACTATCCATTGGAAGAAAGACAGTCTCTACAATATATGGTGCAGGGAAAATGGACATCCACATGCAGAAGAATGAAACTAGACCACTCTCTTTCACCATACACAAAGATAAACTCAAAATGGATGAAAGATCTCAATGTGAACAAGAGTCCATCAAAATCCTAGAGGAGAACACAGGCAACACCCTTTTTAAACTCAGCCACAGTAACTTCTTGCAAGATAAATCCACAAAGGCAAAAGAAACAAAAGCAAAAATGAACTATTGGGACTTCATCAAGATAAGAAGCTTTTGCACAGCAAAGGATAAGGTCAACAGAACTAAAAGACAACCTAAAGAATGGAGAAGATATATGCAAAAGAGGTATCAGATAAAGGGCTACTTTACAAGATCTATAAAGAACGTTTTAAATTCAAAACCAAGGAAACAAACAATCCAATCATGAAATGGGCAAAAGACATGAATAGAAAACTCACAGACGAAGACATTGACATGGCCAACATGCACATGAAAAAACGCTCTGCATCACTTGCCATCAGGGAAATACAAATCAAAACCACAATGAGATACCACCTCACACCAGTGAGCATGGGGAAAATTAACAAGGCAGGTAACCACAAATGTTGGAGAGGATGCGAAGAACAGGGAAGACTCTTATACTGTTGGTGGGAATGTGATCTGGTGCAGTCACTCTGGAAAACTGAGTGGAGGTTCCTCATAGAGATAAAAATTGACTTGCCTGACGACCCAGCAATTGCAGCTTTGGGTATTTACCCCAAAGACTCAGATGCAAGGAAACGACGGGACTCGGGGAACCCGATGTTTATAGCAGAATGTCCACAATAGCTAAACTGTGGAAGGAGCCTTGGTGTCCGTTGAAAGATGAATGTGTAAAGAAGATGAGGTTTATGTATAAAATGGAATATTATTTAGGCATTAGAAACGACAAATACCCACCATTTGCTTCAACGTGGATGAAACTGGAGGGCATTATGCTGAGTGAAGTAAGTCAATCGGAGAAGGAAACAGTGTATGTTCTCATTCATTTGGAGAATATAAATAATAGTGAAAGGGAATATAAGGGAATGGAGAAGAAACGTGTGGGAAATATCAGAAAGGGAGACAGAACATAAATACTCCTAACGCTGAGAAAGGAACTAGGGAAGCTTTAAGGGGAGGCGGGTGGGGGGTGCGGGTGAATGGGTGAACGGCACTGAGGGGGGCCATTGCTGGGATGAGCACTGGGTGTTATTCTGTTTCTTGGTAAATTGAACACCATAAAAAATAAATTTATTTAAAAAAAAGTTCAAACAACTAAATATTTATGCTGGCAACATGGGAGTACCTAAATATAGAAACCAATTAACAACAAACGTACAGAAAGTCACTGATAATAATACAATGACAGGGGATTTTAAAACAAACTTATGGCAATGGATCGATCGTCGATGCAGAAAATCAACAAGGGAAAAATAGCCTTGACACACTGGACCACGGGACTCAAGAGATATAGTCTGAACATTTCAACCTAAAGCAGAATACACATTCCTTTCAGGTGTACATGGGATATTCTCCAGAACAGAACATATCATGGCCCACAAATCAGCCCTCAACAGGTACAACAGGTACAAGAAGGTTGATATCACACCATGATATCACACCATTTAAGGACCAAGGCGTTATGAAACTGGAAGTCGACAGTAAGAAAAAAATTGGACAGACCAGAAGTACTTGGAGTTTATGATCATCCTACTAGAGAATGAATGGAGCAACCAGAAAATTAAAGAGGAAATTTAAAACAAATGAAAATGAAAACATGTTTCTACAAACCTTTGGAATGTAGCAAAGGCAGTCCTTAGAGGGAAGTACATAGCAATACAGGCCTACCTCAAGAAAGAAGAAGTCTCCAATACACAGCCTAACCCTACACCTTAAGGAGTTGGAAAAGGAATAGCAAACAAAGCCTAAAGCCTATAGAAGAGGGGGAAAATAAAGATGAGAGGAGAAGTAAACAATACAGAAACAACAAAGCAGTAGAATGGAATAACGAAACAAAGAGATGGTTCTCCAAAATAATTAAGAAAATGGATCAAGCCCTAGCCAGCCTTATCAACGAGAAAAGAGAAAAGACCTAAATAAATAAAATCACAAATGAGAGAAGACAGATGACAACACCAGAAAAATTAGACAATTATAAGGGAATACTATGAAAGATTATACGCTAACATACTGGGAGACCTGGAAGAAATGGACAAATACCCAGAAATGTGCAAGTGAGCAAAACTGAAGTATAAAGAAATAGAAAATGTGAACAGACCCATATGTAGCAAAGGAATTGAATCAGCAATGCACCTGGGTGCCTCAGTGGTTGAGCATCTGCTTTGACTCAGGTCATGATCCCGGGGTCCTGGGGAATCAAGTCCCACATCAGGCTCCCAACATGGAGCCTCAACTTCCCTGTGTCTATACCTCTGCTTCTCTGTGGCTCTCATGAATCAATAAATAAATCTTTAAAAAATGCAAAAAGATAAAAATATGAGAAAGGACAAAAATAAAATCACAAATGAGAAAATAAATATAACAACCAACACTAGAGAAATACAAACGATTATAAGATAACATTATAAAAAATTATATGCCAGCAACCTAAAACCTGGAAGAAATAGATCAATTCCTAGAAATATATAACATCGCAAAAATGAAAAAGGAAGAAATAAGACTCTTGGACAGATAACCAGCAAAGAAATTGAATCAGTAATCAAGGATCTCCCAACAGGAGACGCTTAGATCAATAGAACAGAATGGAAAGCCAAAACAAGATACAAACATGTATCTATGACCCATAATGGACAACAAGGCAGGAAGGAATATCCAATGGCACAAAGACAGTCTCTTCAACAAACACAAACCCTGACCCCCGGATAAGTACAAATGGTGTTGGGAAAACCAGGCAGCCAAATGCAGAAGAATGAAACTGGACCACTTTCTTACACCATATATATAAAAAATGAATTCAAAATGGATGAAAGACCTAAATGTGAGATCTGAAACCATACATAGAAGAAAAGATAGGTAGCAACGTCTTTGACATTTGCCACTGGATCTTCTTTCTAGATATGCCTCTGAGGTGAGGGAAACAAAAGCAAAAATACTATTGGGACTTCATCAAATTTAAAAGCTTCCGCAAAGTGAAGGAAACAACCAAACCTAAAAGGCAACATACAAAATGAGAGGAGATATTTGTAAACAAAATATCCAATAAAGATTTAGCATCCAAAATACATAAAGGAAATATAAATCTCAGCATCCTAAACACAAATTATCCAACTGCAGATGGGCAGAAGACATGAATGGACTTTGTCTCTGACAAGACATCCAGATGGCCATGAGACAGACGGAAAGACACTAAGCGTCACCCATCAGCAGGGAAATGCAAACCAAAACCACAATGAGATGTCACCTGACAGCCATCATAATGGCTAAAATTAAGAACAGAAGAAACAACAGGTGTCATTGAGGCTATGGAGAAGAGGGAGGCCCCTTACAATCCTGGTGGGCAGGCGAACAGGTGCAGCCACTGTGGAAAACACTGTGGAGGGTCCTCGAGAAGTTGAAAATAGGGGATCCCTGGGTGGCTCAGTGGTTTGGCACCTGCCTTTGGCCCATGTCGCGATCCTGGATACCCGGGATCGAATCCCAGGTCGGACTCACAGTGCATGGAGCCTGCTTCTCCCTCTGCCTGTGTCTCTGCCTCTCTCTCTGTGACTATCATAAAAAAAATTAAAAAAGAAGTTAAAAATAGCGCTACCCTACGATTCCAAAATTGCAGAGCTAGGTATTTACCCCGAGGATACAAAAGTCTTTTAGTAGATTCCAAGTAGGACACGCAGAGCAGTGTTTCTAGCAGCGTTATCAAAAACAGCCAAACTGTGGATACAGCCCAGATGTCCATCGACAGATGAATGGGCAGGGACGATGTGGTAAATATACACACTGCGACATCACTCGGTCATCAGAAGGGATGAAATGAAGCCATTTACAATGACGTGGGAGAAGTGGAAGGACTTATGCTAAATGAACTCAGTGAGAGGAAGACATATACCAAATACCATACAATTGCATTCACATGTGAATTTTAAGAAACCAAACAAACTGGCAAAGGGGCAGAGGGGGGGATGAGAGAAGCAAATAAAAAAGCACAATATTAACCCCAGAGAATAAACTAATAAAACTAGAGGAAAGTGGGAGGGATGGGGAATCAGGCGATTGGGATAGTGGAGAGCACCTGTGACCAGTACCAGGCGTTGTATCCAAGGGTTGAATCACTATGTGGTAAACCTGAAACTATATCATACTGTGTTTACAAAGAGGAATTCAAGTAAAACTTTAAAATAATAATTGATAGTATTGATGAAACATGTGCACAGAAGAGATAAAATCAGAAAGGCAACTGAAAATCCAAATAAAGAGTCTTTAGAGTCACAAATCGCCTCCTTAGCTCAGCTCGGGAGAAGCCTGCCATGTCTTTTCTGACCCCAGCAGAAGCCTGGATTTTCATTCTCTGGGGAGGCCACTGACTTGGTGGAGTCAAGCTATCTTTGAACCCAAAACCGAAATAGAGTGCATAAAACTAAACTACCCAAGATACTAGGAGTCCCAGTGCAGGCACATGCCAAGACACAAACTCTAACCATACACAGATATAACCCTAACACTACACTTAAGCCTAATGTTAACCTAAACCTTAAACAAGACCTATCACTAATCGAAAACCAAACACAAACCCCAAGACCGAAACACATTCACTGAACCTTCCTGCCAAAACTCACCCTAACTCCTAAACCTATTCTAAACCCTTAACCCTGAGCGCTACCTTAAATCTAACCCTAACCCTAACCTCTAAACCTAAACTTAACTTAATGTACTCAAATCCTATTCCTGACCTTAACCTGTACCCTAACCCTAACCCTCTAATACTAATCCTATCTCATACCCCAAACTGTACCCTAACCATTACCCTAAAACTAACCCCTAACCCACTCCCTAAATGTATCTCTTACCCTCTTCCGAAACCGTACCCTGACCCTGACCCTGACCTGTCCCTAACACTAACCCCTAACCAAACAATAACCCGAAATCTAGTCCTAACCCCTATCCTAACCCTAACCCTCACCCTAATTCTAAACCTAGCCCTAACTATAAGCCTAACCCCTCACCCTAAACCCTAACCCTAACTCACACCCTAACCCCTAACCCTAACTGCAAACCTAAGCCCAACCCTAACTCTAACCATAACCCTAACCCCAACTCCTAACCTCCTACCCTAATCCTTAGAGCCTAAACCCTAACCCTAACAGTAAATCCTGTCCCCTACCCTAACCACCATCCTAACTCTTATCTACTGACCATTACCCTTATGCCTCACCTAACCTCTAATCTGTAACCATAAGCATAATCACTAACACCTAACATATAACCTAAGGCTAACCACCAACTGCCTCCCCTCCCCTAACCTTAGCATTCATTCTACCCTTTCACTTACCATGTGGTTCTGAGGACTCCCTTCTGATGTAGACGTGGCCCCCAACGGCTCCTCCAGAGTCCTCCAGGGGGTCCAAGCGAGCTGGGCTCCTGTGAGTGTGGACATGGCCCAATGTGTTCCTGAGTCATAGTCAGCGGGTCGAGAGGATGCCGGGTCTCCTTTCACTGTGGACTATTTCTCACATCCTCTGGAAGCCTCACAACAGGTCCTCAGGAAGCCGGGGGCTACTGTCAGCATGGACATGGCCCCACGTCCCCCAGAAAACTGACCGCAGGTCCTGAGGGGGCTGTGGGCTCCTGTCAGCATAGACGCAGCCCCATATGTCCTGAAGCCAAAGTGCTGGTCCTGAGGAGGACGGGGTTCCTGTCAGGGTTGACGTGGCCCCTCCTTTTCCTCAAGCCTCACCATAAGACCTGAGGAGGCTGGGGCCTCCTGTCAGCATGGATGTGGCCCATAATCTTCCCAAACCTTCACAGTGGGTTCTGAGGAGGCTGGAGACTCCTGTCAGTGCGGATGCGGCACCCACATTTTTCTCAGGCCTCACCACAGGTCCTGACAAGGCTGGGGTCATCTGTCCACATGGACGCATCCCCATAATTCCCCAAGTCTACACCGGGGGTCCTGAGGAAGTCAAGGTCCTGTTCTGCCCATGTGGCCCCAAGTCCTCCCGAAGCATCAACGAGGGTTCTGAGGAGGCCGGGGCTCCTGTAACCATGAATGTGGCCCCCAGCTTCCAGAAGCCTCAACTTATGTCCTGAGGAGCCTGGGAGCTCCTGCCAGAGTGGACGTGGCACCACATTTCCTGAAGCCTCCCCGCAGGTCCTGAGGTTGCTCAGGGGTTCCTGTCAGTGTGGATGCAGGCCCACAATTTACTGAAACCTCCCCGAGGGTCCTGAGGTGGCTCAGGGCTCCTGTCAGTGTGGATGTGGACCCACATCTTCCTGAAGACTCCCCGCGGGTCCTGAGGTGGCCCAGGCCTCCTGTCAGGGTGGATGCAGGCCCACATCTTCCTAAAGCCTCACCGCGGGTCCTGAGGAGACTGGGGCTCCTGTCAGCATGAACGTGACACAATTTCCCCCTGAAGACTTCCTGAGGGTCCTGTGGAGGCTTCAGCTCATCTCGTAGATGGTCCCCACATCCCCCTCAGGCCACCCCAGCACAGGCTGGCTCCCGTTAGTGCAGGCAGAGGAGGCCTACTGCACATGGGTGCCCCATGGGAGGGGGCTGGGCTCGGGCGCCCCATGCGGGACACACAGGCGCTGCAGGAGGCTGTGCAGATGGCAGCATGTGCTCCATGGGCCCCACCTGCCTCCTTTCAGGCTCCACCTGGGGCCTGTTAGCTTCGGAAACATCTCAATGAAAAGGAGCCCAACACCCAGCTTCCCCAAAAATACTTAAGGACAAGGAATTGGAGCCCACAGGACGCGTAATGAAATGTGGACCAGACTTTTACCACGTCCTGCAAATCTCACTCAACTCTCTTCCACTGTGGGCGGGACCGCAGGTTGGTGCAGCCGCCCTGGAAACAGTGTGGAGGCCCCTCAGGAAGTTACAAATAGAACCACCCTGCGACCAGCAGGTGAACGGCCTGGAGCTCACTCCGAAGATACAGATGCAGTAAGAAGTGGGACAACTGCACCCCAATATCCACAGCAGCCGGGTCCACAGTAGCCACACTGTGGGAGGAGCCTCGGTGCCCTGTGGCAGATGATGGATAAAGAGGATGGGAGATAGATGATGGTCATAGAGAGAGGAATGGAACTCAGCTATCAAAGAGAAGGAAATCTTGCCATTTGCAATGATGTGGATAGAACTAAAGGGATCATGTTAAGTGAAGTAAGTCACTCGGGAAAGAGAATGACCGTGTGGTGTCATTCATAGGTGGAATTAAAGAAGCAAAACAGATGAACTACTGTGAAGGGAAGGAAAGACAAATAAGATCAAAACAGATGCAGGAAATACAGACTCTTAACGATAGGAAATGAACAGAGGGTCGCTGGAGGGGTGGGGACATAACAGGGGAAATAGGAAAGTGCTGCATCTCACTCTGTCCTACTTCTCAAATACTGATTGGCTGTCCGGGGTTATTTGTTGAGGAGGATGGATGTTATGTTTTTTTTTTTTCCTATTTCTAAGTTCTGCCACCATGATTTTGATAGGAATGACATTGAAACTGAGGATGGCTTCAGGAACTGCGGACATTTTCACATGATGAGGCTCCCACCCCACGAGCCCAGGAAGGCCTCCTAGAGCCTGGTATGGCTCAGTGTACAAGTCTTGTGCTCCTTTGGTTCAGTCTCATTATTTCTCCTTGATGCTCCTGAGAAGGCCTTCATGTCCTTCCTTTGCTTCCTGAGTGCTCATTGTCGGGATACAGCAAGGCTACTCTGCTCTGTAGGGTCAGTTTGTGTCCCGTGACTTTCCTGAACTCACTCCTTAGTTCTAACAGGTTTTGGTGTAGACTCTCGTGTTTCCTGTTTCTACTTCCGCATCTTCAGCATATAGGGACAGTGTGATGTCCCCCTTCCAGGTGTGGAACCTTTTATTTTTATAGCTTAATGTCCTAGAAAGCCCCACAATTGAATCAAAACTGAGCCCAGGCCAAGGGCAGGAAGCCCCTATTAGAATGAGAACAGAGCTCATTGCGCTTGAATGCCCAAATCAAAATGTAAACAGAACTTTAGGAATTACTCCAGCCCTTCTGGAGGTCCCTGAGACCAGCCCTTAAAACTAATCTAAAACCCACCTCAGGGTACAAGTCCCTCCTCCGCTCTGTCGGGTATACTTGGACACAAGCTCGAGGTGGTAAATAAACCCTAGTGTGTTTGCATCAGTGTCAGCTTCTCAGAGGTTTCTCGGATTCGCAATCTTGGGCACAACAGTCTGAGATAAAAAAAGAAAACCAAAAGAAGCTCGGACGCAGGTAGTGATCGCAGGATTCTGAGAGAAACGGCGAGACCCCGGGGCTTGGGGGCTCTTCTGTGGAGGCCCCTGCAGATTGGGGGTAGGATGCTCAGCCCCAGGGCCAGAGGACCCAGAGACCCCACCCATATCCCGCCCATCTGGGCCTGGTCTGAGGGAGCAGCGCCACCCGCTGGGGGCCAGACGCGCTGACGCCCACCCCGCCTCTGACCCCACTGATGCATCTCCCAGGCAGATGTGCACCTGAGAATCAGCGCCATGGCCAATCCCCAGACCCTGCACAGATCACTCGCTGCCACCAAGGTGTCGGACCACAGAGGCTGCAGAGCTTCAGCTCTGCTTGGAAAGTAGGGTCTAGCTTCCTTTGTAACTTTGTTCTTTATTTTCATTTATTTTCTTTGATTCTTTTTTATTAATTGCCTTATTTAATTTTTATGTATGTACCTTATATATTTCTCATTTTTAGATTCATGGTACTTTATTGTGTGTCTTATTTTGGGATTTAGAATCTTTTAACAACCAGGCAAAAATAATCTGGTAGTTTTTTTGGGTAGGGCAGTTGTTATTGTTTTTCTTGGTTTTCTTTTTCTTCTTTCTTTCTTTTCTGGAAAAAAATAATGAGATGGAGAAATTCACCTCCATAAAATAATATGAGGTAGTACTCACAGCCAGGAAGTCCATCAATACAAATATATGATGTCTAACTACAGTCTAAAACAATGATTTAAAGATAGCATCTGGGCTGGAAAAAGAGCACAGAAGAAAACTAGAGAATCCTTTACTGTAGAAATAAAAGAAGTAAAATCTAGTCAGGCCAACGTTAAAAATGCTATAACTGAGATGCAGTACTAAGTGGAAGCATTAAAAACAAGGAAGGTTATGGACCACAAAGGCAGATTTCGGAACTCAGCCACTTATTAAAACAATAACATTCATATCATGGGAGACTCCCAAGATGAAGACAGAGGAAAGGTGGGCTTGCTCAGCCATTAGAAATGACAAATACCCACCATTTCCTTCAACGTGGATGGAACTGGAAAGTATTATGCTATGTGAAGTAAGTCAATCAGAGAAAGACAAATATTGTATGTTCTCATTCACTTGGGGAATATAGATAATAGTGAAAGGGAATATAAGGGAAGGGAGAAGAAATGTGTTGGAAATATCAGAAAGGGAGACGGAACATAAAGACTCCCTACTCTGGGAAACGAACTAGGGGTGATGTAAGGGGAGGAGGGCGGGGGTGGGGGTGAATGTGCTCCTCCTCCCCGGTTTCCCCGCAGGAAATGAAGGAGGAGGCCCTTGTCTCCTCCAGGGACATCACGCAGGTGGACCTGGACGTCAACAGTATGTTCAGCAGTCATATCATATTTTGGGACTACTACGGGTTAGGATGAGGTTCAAGGGCCAGGGGGGATCAGGACCCAGGGGAGGACCAGGGGATTCTGGGTAGGGAAAACGTGGCTTCTGAGGCAGGGGGCAAAACAGCAGCCAACAACACACCGCTCCATGGTAGGGTGTTGGGGATGACCTCTATGCCCACACCCCATGGCCTCGGGGATGAGGAGGCAACTAGGATGGGGCCTCCAGGGCTTGCCATGGGAGCTGAACCCCAAAGGGGAGAGGGACTGCCCCCTGAGAAGCAGGGGATGGGTGGGGGATGTGAGGGGCATGAACCAGACCTGGGGGCCAGGCGGCATGGCCATGGCTGGAGCAGGACACACATCGATCCCATGAGGGTCGGACGGGTCAGAGTGACACCCACTCTCGGTGCTTTATATATTTCTAAAGTCTATGCATTTTATTTGAGACAATTTGCAATTTGAAAACACACATAGTATGATGAACCCCAGATAATGCCCCCGGTCCAGCCAGGGCCCTGCACTGTCCACACCCGGCCCCAGGGGCAGGAGTCACAGCAAACCCCAGACTGGAGTCGCCTTTAACGGTAGACGTCTCCTTGTGCATCTTCGAGGATGGGATGCCCTGTGTCCGCAGGCCCCCCACGACATCCCCCTCATTCCCCACTCCCACTCCATCCCCCTACATCATCATCCCCAATGGCATCCCACCTACACCATCCCCCTCAAACCCACACATCCCCACACAATCCCCACCCACACTATACCCCAACACCATCCGCCCTACACCATCCACCACACTCCACCACCATCATACCCCTGCCCCCACACTTTCCACCCCCACAACATTGGCCCCGAGCTAGGACCCAGTATAGGTGCCCCCTGTGGGACAAGCTCAGCCTCCCCAGGGTTCTCTGGATACCCTGCTCCCATCAGAAGCCCGGGTGTCCATAGAGTACCCAGGGGTTGCAGGGAGGAGGGAAGATAGGGAGCCCCCGACAGTGTGTGTGCAGGTGAGTGGTGCAGAGGACAAACTGTGCCCCGTCTCTGCCCACTGTCCCTCCTGTACGGCGGCTTACACTGCACAGGACACCAGCCCCTAACCCAGGGGGATTTGGGCTGGCCTGGACCCGGGCTCTGTGAGGGCGGGGGTGATTTGAGCCCCCACCCCAGTCCCAACAAAAAGACTAATGGGATCCAGCCCCCCATGGCCCTGTCCAACCCTGGATTCTGGCCCCATGCTGACCGAGCCCTCTCACAGCTGGATGTGGCCTCCTGGACCCTGGGCGTGCCCCACAGATCCAGGTCGCTGACCTAGGGCAGCCCTGGGGATCCCAGGACACCCAAGGTTGGGGAGGGCAGAGGTGGGCCGGTGGGACCCACCCACACCCACACTAGGAGGCAGGCTCCTGCAGGTGCTGGGGCCCCAGGGGCCCCGTGGCTGGGGTCCAGCTGCCCTGCGGGGACCCAGCTAGAAACCCATGAGCTGCAGGTCAAGGTCAGCTCTGTTGTCCTCAGAACCATCTCTCAGGCTGAAACCTCAGGACACACGCCCCCACCCGAGGTCCACACATGCTCCCAGGTGGGGGACTCCAGCATTCGCACCCTACCCATGTGATTATTGCCCTCCCCTAAAGGACAGACATTCCCTCCACAGGGGAAGGCACACACCCTCCACTCTGAGCCCATTTGCTGTAGAGTGTCAATAAAGTGTTGTGATGCGAAAATGGACAGACGGACCGTTTCTGTGTCTCCCAGAACTCTGTGCACGGGGCGTGGATAGATCCACAGAGAGGAGGAGGGGACACCACCCAGTCCCCAAACAGCCCCTGCAGGGTCACCGCAAGGCACACACAGCTGACGTCCCCACGTGCCATCCAGGGGTGGCCAGACGCCAGGGTCAGGACTCCACAAACTATACTGTGACTCAGCCTGTGCCCAACAGGCCAGGAGGGCTTAGGACAGAGTGACGGCCACGGAGCCTCAGGTCAGCAGGGTCTCTGTAAAGCGACCTGGGAGGTCTCTGCTCCCTCTGTCAAGGGGGCCGGGGCTGGCTGGTTTCTGGGGTACCTTCTCCCCTCCCCGTATCTCTGTGCCTGGGGAACAGTGGGCCTATGGTGCTGTCAGCGTGACCCTGGATGGGATGTCAGGACAGCAGGCCCTTGTGTTGTGCCCAAGATTGCAAATCCAAGAAACCATCGTTGAGCCTTCACTGATGCAAAATCCCGAGGATTTCTTTACAAGCTGGAGCTTGAGTCCAAGTGCCCCCAACACAGCGGAGCAGGGATTTGGACCCTGAAACTAAGAGGCGTAGCAGCTTTAAAGGGGCCAGTGGCCCATGGGATACACAAAAAGTTGCACAGTCGTGTCGGTCCACACGCAGGTGGCCGATTGAATTACACCTTACCCTATAGGATCCACTTGACCTGGCCTATTTCTTTGGTGAGAATCGGCGTGCAGTTTTGGCGGGCACAAAGCAGGGTTACATTGTTATGAGCCGATTTCTGATTAGGGTGTGCCCAGCAGCATGACTGGGTTGGGGCAGCGCCTTAAGACATAAGCAGGATATGTGGGGGTCATAGGGGAGGTGGAGGGTGTAGCACAAAATGGAATCAGTCCTGCTCTGCTTGTCCAGGGGTAGGAGATTTTTGTTAAATTTCCTGGGTCCCACACTTGCAGCTCATGTACCTGGGCCAGCCTCACCAGGTGGACTCAGTGTGCACACCTTGTGGTGCTGGATCTCTCACACCAGCATGTAGAGGGCACCCTCCTCGCCCTAGTGAGTAGGGGCTGGGTGAGCATGGGGTTCGGCATGAAGGCCAGGCAGCACAGGGGACCGAGGAACCCCAGCCCCATCACCACCCCTACTCCCACACACAGGCTGCCCCATGGCTCCCCGTAATGGGCACCTGGCGCCTCTGGAGATCCCCCCAGGGCGGCCCCGAGGTCCCGCTCCCTGCTGGAGAGGCATCGGGGAGAAGAGAAGCAGCTGGCTCTCAGCGGGACCCACTGCCTGACACAGGAATGTGGCCGAGCCAGACCTTCCAGCTCAGCTGACCTTCCAGCGGAAAGTCACTGCACGAGCCAGCCCCGGGTCGGCCAGGAGAGTCCAGCTAGCTGCCCAGCGCCAACTCCAGAAATGATGTTCTGCCAACCATTTCGGTGTTTGGGTGACCCAGCCAGAGGATCCAATAGCTGCACGTGATAGCTGCATGTGATAGACACACACACACCCTGAAACCAAGAAAAGTCGGAATCCCCCAGTGTTGTCAAAGAGCCGTCGAATGGTTACATACACGACGCTATGGTCCCCAGTAGGATACATGGAAGACGCTATAAATCACGACTGCAGAGGTGCTGGAAGCACAGAGATGTGCCTGCTGGGTTCCAACCAGGAGAGCAGAGGGCTAGGAAGCATACTTCAATGGGGGGCCCCTCTTAGAAAAGGACACCAGGTCCCTGTGAATGCTACGGATTGTGAAATCTTTCCTCCTCTCCTTCAGCTTCTGGATTTCCTCCTCCTTTCTTCTTCCTAATTCTAGTTTACCCTCCACCCTGCATCCAAAACAATCACCAAAGAGGCTTCTTTATGATATCCGATCCTAAAAGGATGCTGAGCTCTGGCTACAGGGTTCAGAAACGATCATTTTCTAGGTGTATGCTGATCCCCCGAACTCGTGCCTTCATGGCTCTTCTCTCCCTACAGAACTAGGGGAACCACAGGTCTTACAATGAAAGACGCCCACTTCCACTCGGGCGGGATTGTCCCTTGTGGAGGACGTCATCTGGGCCAAGTAGTCCAAATGGGGTGATCAAGAATAGGTCGCAGGTGAGACATAAGCAAGCACTTACCTTTGATATCATGCTTTATTTGTTCATCCATTTATCATTTGTTAAATATTTTAATTTTATGTCCTGTCTATACCCAATACGGTGTTCAAACTCATAACCCTGAGTTCAAGATCCCCCAACCAGGCCAGCCAGGCACCCCAGTGCCATGTTTCATAACTCTTTGCTTCCTTGCCTATCTCTGCATCGAACTGGAACATTGAGTCCTTGACGGGGAGCTTTAGTAACCTCCGAATCCTAGAATGTTCTCACTGTATCCCAATCCTAGATTGACATTTACCATTGAATAGCACTTTAAATAAATAGTAAGTTAACTACTACAGAAAAGGAAATTATCAAATTTTCATGTATGTGGTCCCTGCTCCCTGGGCTCCCAGGGAAGCTATGGTTTCTTTAACATTGATCAGGTCCAAATGACTCTACCACACCTCAAAGCGTGGGCTCAGTTTCTGCCCTGACACATGCAAGACCCCTGCTTCAATTAACATGTATCAATCAATCAAAGGGAGCCTAACTGGCTCAGTGTGGTTCATAAGAACATGGGACTCTTGTTCTTGGGGTAGCATGTTCAAGCCCAAAGTTGGCTGTAGAGATTACAGAAAAATAAAATCTTAAAAATATCAATAAGTTTATCTTGGGGAGACATACAAGGGCAGGATCCAGCTGATGGTTCTACGCACAATATTATGCAGCAGAGCACAAAATCTGAATTTTCAGATGTCTCCTAGAGTGGGGGACACACCAGCCTTAAGGTGTTCAGGTGGAGAAGTCAGGGGCAGTCCTGGAGCGACAGGGTGGGCTCAGGATCCACAGGTCCCAAGGATGGTGGCACCAACTGTTCCCAGGCACAGGAGTGGGAATACGGCTGGGAGCAGTGGGACTCGGGCCAGCTCTCTGCCCTGTGTGGCCATAAGCTGCAAACCCCTGTGCAGTCACGGGGCCACATTCCTGGGATAGGCCAGCAAAGGCCAGGAGTGGGAGGACACCCTCCCGGGCAGGAAGAGCAGAGGTCTCCACCAGGGCAGCCCCTAAAATTTGGAGTTTTAAACTTCAGTAACTTGTCTGTGTGGAGGCTGACAAAATTGAGGCGGTTCCACTTTAAGTTCACTGTTAGCACAAGTACTGCCATCCCAGGCCCCTGTGAATATAAAGAGCTAAAATTTACATTACTTCAGTTACAGGAAAAGGAAAAAAAACAGCTTACAGCTTAAGGTCCCAGAAAGCCCCATATTAGAATGAGAACAGAGCTCAATGCCCTTGAAGGCCCCATATCAAAATGTAAACAGAACTTGAGGAATTGCTCCAGCCCTTCTGGAGGTCTCCGAGACCAGCCCTTAAAACTAAGCTAAAACCCACTTCGGGGTCCAAGTCCATGCTCTGCTGTGTCAAGTGTACTTGGACGGAAGCTCAAATTTGGAAATCAACCATCGTGTGTTTGCATCGGTGTCGGCTCCTCAGTGGTTTCTCGGATTTGCAATCTTGGGCACAATACCTCCATGTCCCCTCCCCACATGGGCTGACCACATGTCCCCTCCCACACAGGCTGACCCTCAGTCTCCTCCCCCCCAACAACAGCTTGGAACAGGCCCTCACACAGGTCCCATGGGCTCGGTGGGTACTCCCGCCATCCCCGGCCTCCCAGGGCAAGGCAGGAGGTTTCGGCAGACCCACTCCCATGGTGTCCCCAGGGCTCCCTGCCCAACATGGCAGCTCGTGACTGGTCAGGATTTGTGTCCCTTAGCGGGCTCCTGCTATCTGGTTTTCCCACAGGAAATGAAGGAGGAGGCCCTGGCCTCATCCAGCGACATCACGCAGATAGACCTGGACATCAACAGGACGTTCGGCAGCCACACTATGTTTTGGGCCTGCTAGGGGGTCAGGTGAGACTGCTGGGCCAGGGGGCTTAGGGGCCCCAGGGGAGGCCTGGGGGTTTCTGGCTAGGGAAAACGGGGCTTCTGAAGCCGGGGGGAGCAACAGCAGGCAACAACACACCGCTCCATGGTAGGGTGATGGGGATGACCCACATGCCCCCAACCCCGGGGCCTCTGGGATGAGGATGCCAATTGGATGGGGCCTCCAGTGGTTTCTATGGGAGCTGAACCCCAAAGGGGAGAGGGATGGCGCCCTGAGAAGCAGGGGATGGGGTGGGGGACGTGGGGGGCAGGTACCAGACCTGGGGGCCAGGCGGCATGGCCACGGCTGGAGCAGGAAACACATCAATCCCATGAGGGTCGGACGGGTCAGAGTGACACCCACTCTCGGTGCTTTATATATTTCTAAATTCTATGCATTTCATTTGAGACAATTTGCAATTTGAAAACATACATAGTATGATGACCCCCAGATAATGACCCCAGTCCAGCCAGGGCTCTGCACTTACCACACGGTGCCACAGGGGCAGGTGTCACAGCAAACCCCAGATTGGGGTTTCCTTTAACTGTAGACGTCTCCTTGTGCATCTTAGAGGAAGGGGATGCCCTGTGTCCGCAGGGCCCCCACGCCATCCTTCTCATTTCCCACCCCCACATCATCCCCCTACATCATCATCCCCAATGGCATTCCACATAACACCATCCCCCTCACAGCCACACAGCCCCACACAATCTTAACCCACACTACACCCCAACACCATCCCCCCTACACCATCCCACACACTCCACCACCATCATGCCCCTGGTCCCACACCATCTACCCCACACCATCAGCCACCAGCAAACCCGGTACAGGTGCCCCCTGTGGGACATGCTCAGCCTCCCTGGGATTCTCTGGATACCCTGTTCCATCAGAAGACCGGGTGTCCAATAGAGCACACAGGGGTTGCAGGGAGGAGGGAAGGCACGGAGTCCGCAACAGAGTGGGTGCAGGTGGGTGGTGCAAAGGACACACTGTGCCCTGCCTCTGCCCACTCTCCCTCCTGGAGGGTGACACACCCTGCACAGGACAACAGCCCCTAACCCAGTGGGACCTGGGCTGCCCTGGCACCAGTATCTGTGGGGGCTGGGTTGATTTGGGCCCCGCCCAGGCCCAACACAAAGACTAATGGGTTCCAGCTCCCCATGGCCCTGGGCAGGCCTGGATTCTGGCACCACGCTGAGCGAGCCCTCTCACAGCTGGATGTGGCCTCTTGGGCCCTGGGCGTGACCCACAGATCCAGGTCGCTGACCTAGGGCAGCCCTGAGGATCCTGGTACACCCCAGGGTGGGGAGAGCAGAGGTACAACGGTGGGCCCCACTGGCACCCACACCAGGAGGCAAGCTCCTCTAGATACTGGGGCCCCAGGGGGCCTGAGGCCGGGGTCCAGCTGCCCTGTGGGAACCCAGCGCAGGAGCCCATGAGCTGCAGGTCCAGTTCAGCTCTGCTGTCCTCAGAACCGTCTCTCAGGCTGAAAACTCAGGACACACGCCCCCACACGGAGTCCACACTTGCTCCCTGGTGGGGGACTCCAGCACTTGACCCTCAACCCATGTGATTCTTGTCCTCCCGTAAAGGACAGAAAGGTCTCCCTCCCCAGGTGAAAGCGCGCATCCATGGCTCTGAGCCCATTTACTGTAGATAGTCAATAAAGTGTTGTGCACAGCCAGCCCTTTTCTGTGTCTCCCAGAACTCTGTGCACGGGGTGTCGAGAGACCCACAGAGAGGACGAGGGGGTATCACCCAGGCCCCAAACAGCCCCTGAAGGGGCACCGCAAGGCACACACAGCTGACGTCCCCACGTGCCTTCCAGGGACAGCCAGTCGCAAGGGTCAGGACCCCACAGACTATACTGGGACTCAGCCTGTGCCCCATGGGCCAGAATGGGCTAGGACAGAGTGACAGCCAGGGAACTTCAGGTCACCAGTGTCTGTGCAAAGCGACCTGGGAGGTCTGTGCTCCCTCTGTCCAGGAGGCCGGGGCTGGCCCTGTTCCGGGGCACGTACTACCCTCCCCGCATCCCCATGCCAGTGTGCCTGTGGCACAGAGGGCCTGTGGGGCGCTCAGCGTGGCCCTGGAAGGGATGTCAGGACAGCAGGCCCTTGTGTTGTGCCCAAGACTGCGAATCTGAGAAACCACCAAGGAGCCGAGACCGGTGGAAACTCCGAGGGTTTCTCTACAAGCTGGAGCTTGGGTCCAAGTGCACCTGACACAGTGAAGCAGGGACTTGGACCCCGAGACCAAGAGCCATAGCAGCTTTATAGGGTCAGTGGACCGTGGGATATGCAGAAATTTGCAGTCATGTCGGTCCACACGCAGGTGGCTGATTGAATTACAACTTACCCTATAGTATCAAGTTGAGCTGGCCTATTACTTTGGTCAGAATCGGTGCGCAGTTTGGGGGGACACAAAGTAGGGTTACATTGTTATGAGCCAATTTCTGATTAAGGCGTGCCCAGCAGCTTGAATTGGGTGGGGCAGCGCCTTAAGCCATAAGCTGCTCATGTGGGGGTCATAGGGAAGGTGGCGGATGTAGCACAAAATGGAATCAGTCCTGCTCTGCTTGTCCAGGGGTAGGGGAATTTGTTAAATTTCCTGTGTCCAACTTGCAGCTCGCGCACCTGGGCAACGCTCACCAGGCAGATTCAGCGTGCACACCTTGAGGTGCTGGATCTATCACAGCAGCGTGTGGAGGACACCCTCCTCGCCCCAGTGAGTAGGTGCTGGGTGAACATGGGGCTCGGCCTGAAAGCCAGGCAGCACAGGGGACTGAGGAACCACAGCCCCGTCCCCACCCCGACCTCCACACACAGGCAGCCTCAGGGCCCACGCCATGGGCACCCGGCTCCTCAGGAGCTCCCCCCAGGGCGGCCCCGAGGACTGACTCCCTTCTGGAGAGGCATCGGGGAGAAGAGAAGCAGCCGGCGCTCGGCAAGACCCACTGCCGGACATGGGAAAGTGGCCGAGCAGACCTTCCAACTCTGCTGACCCTCTGGCTGAAATTCACTACAGGAGCGAGCCCCGGGTCAGCCAGGAGAGCCCAGCTAGCCACCCAGCATCAGCACCAGAAATGATGTTTTACCAACCATTTCGGCATTTGGGTTACCCAGCCAGAGGATCCGATAGCTGCACGTGATAGCTTCATGTGATACACACACACAACCCACAAACAACAAAAGTCAGAATCCCCCCAATGTTGTCAAACAGCACCTGGATGGTTACATACACGATGCAGTGTTTCCCAAAAGGATACCTGGAAGACGCTATAAACCATGACTGCAGAGGTGCTGAAGGCACGGAGATGTGCCTGCTGTGTTCCAAAAAGGAGCACAGAGGGGCAGGAAGCATCCTACGGAGGGGGTGCCCCTCCTAGGACAGGACACCAGATCCCTGTGAAGGCTACGGATGGTGAAATCTTTCCTCCTCTCTTTCAGCTTCTGCTTTTCCTACTAAATGCCATTTTCTTCAATCATAATAACAAAAATTTATTTTATGTTTTTAAATTTCTTTTTATTGGAGTCCAATTTGTATGAATTCTTTCTTCAGCAAGGGTGTCATTCAGGATAGAGAGAAAGATTTTCCCAGACAGGCAAAGTATAAAGGAGTTCATGACCGCTAAACCAGTCCAGTAAGGAATGTTAAGAGGGACTCTTCTAGTGGGGGAGAAAAAGAGACCAAAAGCAACAAAGACTAGAAAGGCCCAGAGAACGTCACCAGAAACACCAACTCTACTGGTAACACAAAGGCACAAAGTTCAAATCTTTGAATAATCACTCTGAATGCTGATACTAAATGCTCCAATCAAAAGATATAGGGTATCAGAGTGCCTTAAAAAACAGGATCCGCGATGCCTGGGTGGCTCAGGGGTTGAGCCTCTACCTTTGACTCAGGGTGTGATCTCAGAGTCTGGGATCGAGTCCCATATTTGGCTGGTGGTGGGGAGCCTGCCTCTCTCTTGGCCTAATTTTATTCCCCCCCCCTCTATCTCTCTCTCTCATGCTCTCAAAAATAAAATTGTTATTAAAAAAACAAGGTCCGTCAGTATGCTGCCTACTAGATGCTCACCTTAGACCTATAGACAACAGCAGATTGAAAGTCAGGGGATGGAAAATCATCTATCACGTTAATGGTTATGAAAAGAAAGCTAGAGGACCAATACTTATATTAGACAAACTAGATTTGAAACCAAACCCTGGGGTTCCCCTGGAGGCTCAGTGGTTGAGTATCTGCCTTCGGGTCAAGGTGTGTTCCTAGGATCCCAGGATTGAGTCCCACATCGGCATCCATTTGGGGAACCTCTCCCTCTGCCTATGTTTCTGCCTCTGCTTCTCTGTGTATATCTCATGAATAAATAAATAAAATATTCAATCTCAAAAAAGAAAGAACAAATACTGTAAGAAGTGATGAAGAAGGGCATTATTTCATAGTTAAAAAGACTATCAGGATCAAACAACTAAATATTTTTGCTGCCAACATGGGAGTACCTAAATATGGAAACCAAATACCAATAAACGTACAGGAAAAACTGATAATAATACAATGACAGGGGATTTTAACACCTACTCACTTACGGCAATTGTCCAATCATCTATGCAGAAAATCAACAGGGGAACAATAGCCTTGACACACTGGACCACAGGGAC
Organism: Canis lupus baileyi; assembly: GCF_048164855.1. Taxonomy (NCBI): domain Eukaryota; kingdom Metazoa; phylum Chordata; class Mammalia; order Carnivora; family Canidae; genus Canis; species Canis lupus. Next base: position 32,128,633 of record NC_132871.1, on the reverse strand, counting down.
TCAACAGATATTTTTTGACATTTCTTCCTAAAGCAAAATACACATTCCTTTCAAGTGCACATGGGACATTCTCCAGAACAGATCATATCATGGGCTACAAATCAGCCCTCAACAGGTACAACAGGTACAAGAAGGTTGATATCACACCCTGTACATTTTTTAACACGACGCTATGAAACACGAAGTCAACAGTAAGAAAAAAATTTGGATAGACCAAAAATACATGGAGATTATGATCATCATACTAGAGAATGAATGGAGCAACCAGGAAATTAAAGAGGAAATTTAAAACAAATGAAAATGAAAACATGTTTCTTCAAACCTCTGGGATGTAGCAAAGGCAGTCCAAAGAGGGAAGTACATAGCAATATAGGCCTATCTCAGGAAACAAGAAGTGTCTAATACACAACCTAACCTTACATCTAGATGAGCAGGAAAAGGAATTGGAAACAAAGCCTAAAGCCTACAGAAGAAGGGAAAAAATAAAGATGAGAGCAGAAATAAACAATACAGAAATAAAAAAAAAACAGTATAATGGAATAACGAAACTAAGAGCTGGTTCTTCAAAATAATTAATAAAAAAGGGATCCCTGGGTAGCGCAGCGGTTTGGCTCCTGCCTTTGACCTGGGCGCGATCCTGGAGATCCGGGATCGAATCCCACGTCGGGCTCCTGGTACATGGAGCCTGCTTCTCCCTCTGCCTGTGTCTCTGACTCTCTCTCTCTCTCTCTCTGTGACTATCATAAATAAAAAAAATTAATAAAATGGACCAAGCCCTAGCCAGCCTTATGACGAGAAAAGAGAAAAGACCTAAATAAATAAAATCACAAATGAGAGAAGAGTGATCACAATCAACAGCAGAAAAATAAGACAATCATAAGGGAATACTATGAAAGATTATATGCTAACAAATTGGGAGACCTGGAAGAAATGGACAAATCCCTAGAAATGTGCAAACAAGCAAAACTGATATAGGAAAAAATAGAAAATGTGAACAGACCCATAACTAGCAAAGGATTGAATCAGAAAGGCACCTGGGTGCATCAGTGTTTGAACATATGCTTTGGCTCAGGTCATGATCCCGGGGTCCTCGGGAATCAAGTCCCACATCAGGCTCCCCGCATGGAGCCTCATTTTCCCTGTGCCTATAGACCTATGCATCTCTCTGTCTCTCATGAATACATAAATAAAATCTTTAAAAAAGAAAAAAGATAAGAAGATGAGAAAGGACCCAAATAAAATCACAAATGAGAAAAGAGAAATAACCACCAACACTAGAGAAATACAAACAATTACAAGAGAATATGATGAAAAAATATATGCCAGCAACCTAGAACCTGGAAGAAATAGATAAATTCCTAGAAATATATAACATAGCAAAAATGAAAAATGAAGAAATAAGAAATTTGAACAGACAGTTAACCAGCAAAGAAATTGAATCAGCAATCAGGGTTCTCCCAACAGGAGACGCTTAGATCAATAGAACAGAATGGAAAGCCAAAACAAGATACAAACATGTATCTATGATCCATTAATGGACAACAAGGCAGGAAGGAATATCCAATGGCACAAAGACAGTCTCTTCAACAAACCCTAACCCTGATCCCAGGATAAGAACAAATGGTGTTGGGAAAACCAGGCAGCCACATGCAGAAGAATGAAACAGGACCACTTTCTTACACTATATATATAAAAAATAAATTCAAAATGAATGAAAGACCTTTCACGTGAGACGTGAAAGCATAAAAAGAACAAAAGATAGGCAGCAACGTCTTTGACATTGGCCATTGGATCTTCTTTGTAGATATGCCTCTGAGGTGAGGGAAACAAAAGCAAACATCCTATTGGGACTTCATCAAATTGAAAAGTTTCTGCAAAGTGAAGGAAACAACCAAAGCTAAAAGGCAACATACAGGAGCAGGGGCAAGATGGCGGAAGAGTAGGGTCCCCAAGTCACCTGTCCCCACCAAATTACCTAAATAACATTCACAACATCCTGAAAATCTAGGAATTCGGCCTGGGATTTATTTATTTATTTTTTTATTTATTTATGATAGTCACAGAGAGAGAAAGAGAGAGAGAGACAGAGAAATAGGCAGAGGGAGAAGCAGGCTCCATGCACCGGGAGCCCGACGTGGGATTCGATCCCAGGTCTCCAGGATCGCGCCCTGGGCCAAAGGCAGGCGCCAAACCGCTGCGCCACCCAGGGATCCCTCGGCCTGGGATTTAAACAGAGAACAGATCAAATGCTACAGTGAGAAAAGTTCACGCTTCTATCAAGGTAGTAAGATGGGAAAAAGAAATAAAGAAACAAAAGGCATTGAAGGGGGAGGGGCCCCACGAAGAGCCAGGCTAAGGACAGGCCAGGTGCCCCCCGGTCAGGAGAGCTCTGTCCCAGAGAAGCAGGATCTGCACCAATCTTCCTGGGCGGAATGGTGTTTGCAGGGATTCAGAGCAGGACCCCAGGAGGGCGGCGATACCCACGGGCTCCCTGGGACACTAACAGACACCTGCACTCCCAGGAGAGTGCACCAAGCTCCTAAGGGCTGAAGGGCACATGCACTGACTTGGGAGCAGCTCAGAGGGGCTCGGGCAGGGCTCTGCGTAGAGGGGGGTGCATGCCCCGGGAGCAGCTTGGCGGCTGTGCCTCTGGCAGAAGAAGGGGCTCCGTGCAGAGGGGGCTGCGTGGCTCCGGGAGCAACTCGGAGGTGCTCAGGCAGCGGCTCCCTGAGGGGGCTGCATGACCAGGAGCAGCTCAGAGGGGCTAGGCGGCAGCTCTGGGGAGAGATGGCTGGGCGGCCAGGAGAGCGAATCCAACAGCACAGGCCCCAGAGCACAGGGCGCCAGGACACAGCCCAGGATTTGGCCTCCCCTTGACAGGCAGAGGCCCAGATGGCCCAGGACAACAAGGATGCTCCTGCCCAGAGCTGAGCAGATCAGCGACCCCACCCCAGAGCCTCCAGGCCCTGCAGATGCACTGCTCCCGAGTTACTGCAGCGGCTGAATACAGGTTTCCAGAGCTGGCCACTGCCACTGGGGTTGTGCCTCCTAGGGCCTCACAGGGTAAACTACCCTCACTGAGCCCTGCACCAGGCAGGGGACAGAGCAGCTCCCCCAAGGGCTAACACCTGAAAATCAGCACAACAGGCCCCTCCCCTAGAAGACCAGCTAGACGGACAAGTTCCAGGGGAAGTCAAGGGACTTAAAGTATACAGAATCAGAATATACTCCCCCATGATTTTTTTCATTTCTGATGGCTTCCCCCACCCTTTTTCTCCCCTTTCTTTCTATTCTTTCTCTTATTATTCCCTTTTTTCTTCTTTCTTCCTTTATTCTTTTTTCTTTTTCTCTTTTCTTTCCTTATTTCTCTCCTCTCTTTTTCTCCTTTTCCCAATACAATTTGTTTTTAGCCACTCTGCACTGAGCAAAATGACTAGAAGGAAAACCTCACCTCAAAATAAAGAATCAGAAACAGTCCTCTCTCCCACAGAGTTTCAAAATCTGATTTACAATTCAATGTCAGAAAGCCAATTCAGAAGCACGATTATACAGCTACTGGTGGTTCTAGAAAAAAGCATAAAGGACTCAAAAGACTTCAGGGCTGCAGAATTTAGATCCAATCAGGCCAAAATTAAAAATCAATTGAATGAGATGCAATCCAAACTAGAAGTCCTAACGATGAGGGTTAACGAGGTGGAAGAACGAGTGAGTGATATAGAAGACAAGTTTATGGCAAAGAGAGAAACTGAGGTAAAAAGAGACAGACAATTAAAAGACAAGGAAAACAGATTAAGGGAAATAAACGACAGCCTGAAGAAGAAAAACCTACATGTAATTAGGGTTCCCGAGGGCACCAAAATGGACAGAGGACCAGAATAAGTATTTGAACAAATCCTAGCTGAAAACTTTCCTAATCTGGGAAGGGAAACAGGCATTCAGATCCAGGAAATAGAGAGATTCCCCCCGCCTAAAATCAATAAAAACCATCAACACCTCGACATTTAATAGTGAAGCTTGCAAATTCCAAAGATAAAGAGAAGATCCTTAAAGCAGCAAGAAACAAGAAATCCCTGAACTTTATGGGGAGGAGCATTAGGGTAACAGCAGACGTCTCTACAGCGACCTGACAGGCCAGAAAGGGCTGGCAGGATATATTCAGGGTCCTCAATGAGACGACCATGCAACCAAGAATACTTTATCCAGCAAGGCTCTCATTCAAAATGAAAGGAGAGATAAAGAGCTTCCAAGACAGGCAGGAACTGAAAGAATATGTGACCTCCAAACCAGCTCTGCAAGAAATTTTAAGGGGTACTCTTAAAATTCCCCTTTAAGAAGAAGTTCAGTGGAACAATCCACAAAAACAAGGGCTGAATAGATATCATGATGACACTAAACTCATATCTGTCGATTAGTAACTCTGAATGTGAACGGGCTTAATGACCGCATCAAAAGGCGCAGGGTTTCAGACTGGATAAAAAAGCAGGACCCATCTATTTGCTGTCTACAAGAGACTTATTTTAGACGGAAGGACACCTACAATCTGAAAATAATGGGTTGGAGAACCATTTACCATTTAAAACGTCCTCATAAGAAAGCAGGGGTAGCCATCCTTATATCAGGTAAACTAAAATTTACCCCGAAGACTGTAGTGAGAGATGAAGACGGATACTAAATCATACTTAAAGGATCAAAAAAAAATCATACTTAAAGGATCTATCCAAAAAGAGGACTTAACAATCCTCAATATATATGCCCCGAATGTGGGAGCTGCCAAATATTTAAACCAATTAATAATGAAAGTGAAGAAATACTTAGATAATTATTATCTTATACTTGGTGACTTCAATCTAGGTCTTTCTACCCTCGATAAGTCTTCTAAGCACAACATCACCAAAAAAACGAGAGCTTTAAATGATACACTGGAGCAAATAAATTTCACAGATATCTACAGAACTTTACATCCAAACGGAACTGAATACACATTCTTCTCAAGTGCACATGGAACTTTCTCCAGAATAGACCATATACTGGGTCACAAATCGCGTCTGAACCGATATCAAAAGATTCAGATCTTCCCCTGCATATTCTCAGACCATAATGCCTTAAAATTAGAACTAAATCACAACAAGAAGTTTGGAAGGACCTCAAACACGTGGAGGTTAAGGACCATCGTGCTAAAAGATGAAAGGGTCAACCAGGAAATTGAGGAAGAATTCAAAAGATTCATGGAAACTAATGAGAATGAACATACAACCATTCAAAATCCTTGAGATGCAGCAAAAGCAGTCCTAAGGGGGAAATACATCACAATACAAGCATCCATTCAAAAACCGGAAACTACTCAAATACAAAAGCTAAAATTACACATAAAGAGGCTAGAGAAAAAACAGCAGATAGATCCTACACTCAACAGAAGAATAGAGTTAATAAAAATTCGAGCAGACTCAAGGAAATCGAGACCAGAAGAAATGTGGAACAGATCAACAAAACCAGAAGTTGGTTCTTTGAAAGAATTAATAACATACATAAACCATTAGCCAGTCGTATTAAAAAGAATAGAGAGAAGACTCAAATTAATAAAATCATGAACGAGAAAGGAGAGATCACTACCAACACCAAGGAAATACAAACGATTCTAAAAACATATTATGAACAGCTATATGGAAATAAATTAGGCAATCTAGAAGAAATGGACGCATTCCTGGAAAGCCACAAACTACCAAAACTGGAACAGGAAGACATAGAAAACCTAAAGACGCCAATACCCAGGGAGGAAATTGAAGCAGTCATCAAAAACTTCCCAAGTCAGAAAAGTCCAGGGCCAGATGGCTTCCCAGGGGAATTCTACCAAACATTTAAAAAAGAAACCATTCCTCTCCTACTAAAGCTGTTTGAAAAGGAAGAAAGAAAGAAAGAAAGAAAGAAAGAAAGAAAGAAAGAAAGAAAGAAAGAAAGAAAGAAAGAAAGAAAGAAAGAAAGAAAGAAAGAAAGAGATGGAGTACTTCCAAATTAGTTCTATGAAGCCAGGATCACCTTAATTCCAAAACCAGACAAAGACCCTGCCAAAAAGGAGAATTACAGACCAATAGCCGTGATCAACATGGATGCAAAAATTCTCAACAGGATACTGGCCAATAGGATCCAACGATACATTAAGAAAATTTTTCACCATGAAAAAGTAGGATTTATCCCCGGGACACAAGGGTGGTTCAACACTCGTAAAACAATCAATGTGATTCATCATATCAGCAAGAGAAAAACCAAGAACCATATGATCCTCTCATTAGATGCAGAGAAAGCATTTGACAAAATAGAGCATCCATTCCTGATCAAAACACTTCAGAGCATAGGGATAGAGGGAACATTCCTCGACATCTTAAAAGCCATCTACGAAAAGCCCACAGCAAATATCATTCTTAGTGGGGCAGCACTGGGAGCCTTTCCCCTAAGATCAGCAACAAGACAGGGAAGTCGACTCTCACCACTGCTATTCAATGTAGTATTGGAAGTCCTAGCCTCAGCAATCAGACAACAAAAAGACATTAAATGGATTCAAATTGGCAAAGAAGTCAAACTCTCCCTCTTCACCGATGACATGACACTCTACCTAGAAAACCCAAACCCCTCCCCCCTCAAGATAGCTAGAACTCATACAACAATTTGGTAGCGTTGCAGGATACAAAATCACTGCCCAGAAATCAATGGCATTTCTATACAATAACAATGAGACTGAAGAAAGAGAAATTAAGAAGTCAATCTCATTTACAATTGCACCCAAAGCATAAGATACCTAGGAATAAACCTAACCAAAGAGGTAAATGAGGTATACCCTAAAAACTATAGAAAACTTCTGAAAGAAATTGGGGAAGACACAAAGAGATGGAAAAATATTCCATGCTCATGGATTGGCAGAATTAATGTTGTGAAAATGTCAATGTTACCCAGGCAATGTACACGTTTAATGCAATCCCTATCAAAATACCATGGACTTTCTTCAGAGAGTTAGAACAAATTATTTTAAGATTTGTGTGGAATCAGAAAAGACCCCGAAAGGCAGGGGGATTTAAAAAAAAAAACCATATCTAGAGGCATCACAATGCCAGATTTCAGGTTGTACTACAAAGCTGTGGTCATCAAGACAGTGTGGTACTGGCACAAAAACACACATAGATCAATGGAACAGAATAGAGAACCCAGAAGTGGACCTTGAACTTTATGGTCAACTAATATTCGATAAAGGAGGAAAGACTATCCATTCGAAGAAAGACAGTCTCTTCAATAGATGGTGCTGGGAAAATTGGACATCCAACTTCAGAAGAATGAAACTAGACCACTCTCTTTCACCATAAACAAAGATAAACTCAAAATGGATGAAAGATCTAAATGTGAGACAAGAGTCCATCAAAATCCTAGAGGAGAACACGGGCAAAACCCGTTTTGAACATGGCCACAGCAAGTTTTTGCAAGGTACATCCATGAAGACAAAAGAAACAAAAGCAAAAATGAACTATTGTGACTTCATCAAGATAAGAAGCTTTTGCACAGCAAAGAATACAGTCAACAAAACTAAAAACAACCTTCAGCATGGGAAAAGATATATGCAAAAGACGTATCAGATAAAGAGCTAGTTTCCAAGATCTATAAAGAACTTCTTAAAATCAACACCAAAGAGACAAACAATCCAATCATGAAATGGGCAAAAGACATGAAGAGAAATCTCACAGAGGAAGACATTGACATGGCCAACATCCACATGAAAAAATGCTCTGCATCACTTGCCATTAGGGAAATACAAATCAAAACAACAATGAGATACCACGTCACATCAGTGAGAATGGAGAAAATTAACAAGGCAGGAAACCGCAAATGTTGGAGAGTATGCGGAGAAAAGGGAACTCTCTTACACTGTTGGTGGGAATGTGAACTGGTGCAGCCACTGTGGAAAACTGTGTGGAGGTTCCTCAAAGAGTTAAAAATAGACCTGCCCTATGACCCAGCAATTGCAGTGTTGGGGATTTACCCCAAATATTCAGATGCAATTCAACGCTGGGACACCTGCACCCCGATGTTTATAGCAGAATGTCCACAATACCCAAACTGCAGAAGGAGTCATGGAGTCCATCGAAAGATGAATATATAAAGAAGATGTGGTTTATGTATACAATGGAATATTACTCAGCCATTAGAAACGACAAATACCCAACATTTGCTTCAAAGTGGATGGAACTGGAGGGTATTATGCTGAGTGAAGTAAGTCAATCCGAGAAGGACAAACAGTGTATGTTCTCATTCCTTTGGGGAATATAAATAATAGTGAAAGGGAATATAAGGGAATGGAGAAGAAACGTGTGGGAAATATCAGAAAGGGAGACAGATCATAAAGACTACTAACTCTGGGAAATGAACAAGGGGTGCTGGAAGGGGAGGAGGGTGGAGGTGGGGGTGAATGTGTGACGGGCACCGAGGGGGACACTTGACAGGATGAGCACTAGGTGTTATTCTGTATGTAGGTCAATTGAACACCAATAAAAAATAAATTTGGGATCCCTGGTTGGCGCAGCGGTTTGGCGCCTGCCTTTGGCCCAGGGCGCGGTCCTGGATACCCAAGATCGAGTACCACGTCGGGCTCCTGGTGCATGGAGCTGGCTTCTCCCTCTCCCTCTGTGTGTCTTCCTCTCTCTCTCTCTCTCTTTCTCTCTCTCTCTCTCTCTCTCTCTCTCTCACTGTGTGCCTATCATAAATAAATAAAAAAATTAAAAAAAATAAATATATTTTTTAAAAAAGATCAAACAACTGAATATTTATGCTGCCAACATGGGTGTACCGAAATATAGAAACCAATTAACAACAAACATACAGGAACTCACTGATAATAATACAATGACAGGGGATTTTAACACCCACTTATGTCATGGACCGATCATCTATGCAGAAAATCAACAGGGGAACAATAGCCTTGACACACTGAACCACAGGAACTCCACAGATATAGTCTGAACATTTATTCCTAAAGCAGAATACACATTCCTTTCAAGTGCACATGGGACATTCTACAGAACAGATCATCATATCATGGGCCACAAATCAGCCCTCAACAGGTACAACAGGTACAAGAAGGTTGGTATCACACCATGTGCATTTTCAGACCACGAGGCTATGAAACACGAAGTCGACAGTAAGAAAAAATTTGGACAGACCAAAAATACTTGGAGATTATGATCATCCTACTAGAGAATGAATGGAGCAACCAGGAAATTAAAGAGGAAATTTAAAACAAATGAAAATGAAAACATGTTTCTTCAAAACTCTAGGATGTAACAAAGGCAGTCCTTAGAGGGAAGTAGATAGCAATACAGGCCTACCTCAAGAAACAAGAAGTCTGGGAACCCTGGGTGGCGCAGCATTTTGGCGCCTGCCTTTGGCCCAGGGCGCGATCCTGGAGACCCGGGATCGAATCCCATGTCGGGCTCCCGGTGCATGGAGCCTGCTTCTCCCTCTATGTCTCTGCCTCTCTCCCTCTCTCTCTCTCTCTCTCTCTGTAACTATCATAAATAAATAAAAAAAAAAGAAACAAGAAGTCTCCAATACACAACACAACCCTACACCTAAAGGAGCTGGAAAAGGAATAGGAAACAAAGCCTAAAGCCTGCAGAAAGGGGATCCCTGGGTGGCGCAGCGGTTTGGCGCCTGCCTTTGGCCCAGGGCGCGATCCTGGAGACCCGGGATCGAATCCCACGTCGGGCTCCCGGTGCATGGAGCCTGCTTCTCCCTCTGCCTGTGTCTCTGCCTCTCTCTCTCTCTCTGTGACTATCATAAATAAATAAAAATTAAAAAAAAAAAAGCCTGCAGAAGGGAAAAAATAAAGATGAGAGCAGAAAGAAACGATACAGAAACAACAAAAGAGAAGTGAATAACGAAGCTAAGAGGTGATTCTTCAAAATAATTAATAAAATGGATCAAGCCCTAGCCAGCCTTATCAACGAGAAAAGAGAAAAGAACTAAATAAATAAAAGCACAAATGAGAGAAGAGAGATCTCAATCAACACCAAAAAAATAAGACAATTATAAGGGAATACTATGAAAGATTATACGTTAACAAACTGGAAGACATGCAAGTAATGGACAAATCCCTAGAAATGCGCACACGAGCAAAACTGAAATAGGAAGAAAAAGAAAATGTGAACAGACTCGTAAGCAGCAAAGGAATTTAATCAGCAAGGCACCTGGGTGCCTCAGTGGTTGAGCATCTGCTTTGGCTCAGGTCATGATCCCAGGGTCCTGGTGGAGCACGTCCCACATCCGGCTCCCTGCATGGAGCCTCAGTTTTCCCCTGCCTATACCTCTGCCTCTCTGTGTCTCGCATGAATCCATAAATAAAATCTTTAAAAAAGAAAAAAGATAAAAAGACGAGAAAGGACCCAAATAAAATCACAAATGAGAAAAGAGAAATAACAACCAACACTATAGAAATACAAACGTTTATAAGAGAACATTATGAAAAATTATATCCCAGCAAACTAGAACCTGGAAGAAATAGATCAATTCCTGGAAATATATAACATAGCAAAAATGAAAAAGGAAGAAATAAGAAACTTGAACAGACAGATAACCAGCAAAAAAATTGAATCAACACTCAAGAATCTCCCAACATGAGACGCTTAGATCAATAGAACAGAATGGAATTCCAAAACAAGATACAAACTTGTAACTCTATGATCCATTAATCCACAACAAGGCAGGAAGGAATATCCAATGGCACAAAGACAGTCTCTTCAACAAACCCTAACCCTGACCCCAGGATAAGAACAAATGGTGTTGGGAAACCAGGCAGCCACATGCAGAAGAATGAAACTGGACCACTTTCTTACACCATATATATAAAAAATAAATTCAAAATGGATGAAAGACCTAAATGTGAGACCTGAAACCATACAAAGAAGAAAAGATAGGCAGCAAAGTCTTTGACATTGGCCATTGGATATTCTTTCTTGATATGCCTCTGAGTTGAGGGAAACAAGAGCAAAAATACTATTGGGGCTTCATCAAATTCAAAAGCTTCTGCAAAGTGATAGAAACAACCAACGCTAAAAGGCAACATACAAAATAAAAGGAGATATTTGCAAACAACACAACCAATAAAGAGTTAGTATGCAAAATACGTAGAGCAAATATAAATCTCAGCATCCTAAACACAAATTATCCAACTACAGATGGGCAGAAGACATGAATGGAATTTGTCTCTCTCAAGACATCCAATGGCCACCAGACACACGGAAAGACACTCTGCGTCACCGATCATCAGGGAAATGCAAATTAAAACCACAATAAGATGTCACCTGACAGCCATCAGAATGCCTAAAATTGACAACAGAAGAAACAACAGGTGTTGTTGAGGCTATGGAGAAGAGGGAGCCACTTACACTCCTGGTGGGCATGCGAACAGGTGCAACCACTGTGGAAAACACTGTGGAGGGTCCTCGAGAAGTTAAAAATAGGGGATCCCTGGGTGGTGCAGTGGTTTGGAACCTGCCTTTGGCCCATGTCGTGATCCTGGAGACCCGGGATCGAATCCCACGCTGGACTCTCAGTCCATGAAGCCTGCTTCTCCCTCTGCCTGTGTCTCTGCCTCTCTCTCTGTGACTATCATAAAAAAAAATAAAAAAGAAGTTAAAAATAGAGCTACCCTATGATTCCAAAATTGCAGAGCTAGGTATTTACCCCGAGGATACAAAACTCGTTTAGTAGATTCGATGAGGGACATGCAGCCCAGTGTTTGTAGCAGCATTATCAACAAGAGCCAAACTGTGGATACAGGCCACATGTACATCAATGGTGAATGGGCAGAGACGATGTGGTAAATATACCCACTGCGACATCACTGGGTCAACAGAAGAGATGAAATGAAGCCATTTACAACGACGTGGGAGAAGTGGAAAGGACTTATCCTAAATGAACTCAGTCAGTCAGAGAAAGACAGATACTAAATACCATACAATTGCATTCACATGTGAATTTTAAGAAACCAAACAAACTGGCAAAGGGGCAGATGGGGGGATGAGAGAAGCAAACAAAAAAACACACTCTTAACCACAGAGAATAAACTAATAAATACCAGAGGAAGGTGGGGGGATGGGGAATCAGGGGATGGGGATGGGGATAGTGGAGGGCACCTATGACCAGTACCAGGCGTTGTATCCAAGGGTTGAATCACTATGTGGTAACCTGAAACTATATCATACTGTGTTTACAAACAGGAATTCAAGTAAATCTTTAAAATAATAATTGGTAGTATTGATGAAACATGTGCGCACTAGGGCTTGTTAGCATCGGAATTCTCTCATTGAAACAGAGCCCAACACCCTGCTTCCCCAGAAATACTTAAGGACAAGGAATTGGAGCCCACAGACCGCAAAATGAAATGTGGACTGGACCTTAGCAAGTCCTGAAAAACTCACTCAACCCTCTTCTACTGTAGGCGGGACCGCGGGCTGGTGCAGCCGCCCTGGGAACAGTGTGGAGGCTCCTCAGGAAGTTACAAATAGAGCCGTCCTGCTACCAGTAGGTGAATGGCCTGGAGCTGACTCTGAATATATAGATGCAGTGAGACTCGGGACACCTGCACCCCAATGTCCACAACAGCCGGGTCCACAGTAGCCACACTGTGTGAAGTATCTCGGTGCCCTCAGGCAGATGATGGATAAAGAGGATGGGAGATAGATGATGGTCATAGAGAGAGGAATGGTACCTAGCTATCAAAGAGAAGGAAATCTTGCCATTTGCAATGATGTGGATAGAACTAGAGAAATCAAGTTAAATGAAATAAGTCAGTCGGGAAAGAGAATGACCGTGTGGTGTCATTCATAAGTGGAATTAAAGAAGCAAAGTAGATGAACATCTGTGAAGGAAGGAAATCAAATAACATGAAAACAGATGCAGGAAATACAGACACTTAATGATAGGAAACAAACTGAGGGTGCTGGAGGGTAGGGGACAGGTGAGGGGATCACAGGGGACCGGCATGAAGGAGGGCACGTGATGTCATGTGCACTGCTGTTATCTGCAACTGGTGAATCCCTAAATTCTTCCTCTGAAAGTATAATACACTATACGTTAATTAATTGGGTTTAAATTAAATTAAGTTAAAAAAATCAGTTGCATCAGAGCACAATTCCTTCTGGACTCTCTGTTCTGCTCCTTTAGCTTATGTCGGGACCACCACCCTTGAGTCTGGTTTGTTTAAGGAGGCTCCACGCCTTGTCCATGGCCCAGCCCAGGGCTAGAACTCACAACCCCAAGATCAGGACTGGAGGTGAGGTCAGGTGTCAAATGCTTACCTGACAGAGCCAGCCAGGGCCCGAGAACATCACTGCTATATCCTGTGTCTCTGTGACATCGTTTGAAATAGGAAAGTGCCATGTCCTGCTCTGTCCTGCTTCTCCAATACTAATTTGCTGTCCGGGGTCATTTGTGGGGGCAGATGGATGTTATGGGTTTTTCTTTTCCTATTTCTAAGATCTGCCACCATGATTTTGATATGAATGACATTGAAACTGAGGGTGGCTTCTGGAACTGCGGACATTTTGACAAGATGAGGCTCCCACCCCACGAGCCCAGGAAGGCCTCCCAGAGACTGGTATGGCTCACTGCACAAGTCTTATGCTCCTTTGGTTCTGTCTCATTATTTGTTCTCTGTGATGCTCCTGAGAAGGGAGTCACGTGCTTCATTTCCTTCCTGAGTGCTCATTTCCAGGACACAGCAAGGCTACTCTGCTATATAGGGTCAGTTTGTGTCCCCTGACGTTACTGAACTCACTCCTTAGTTCTAACAGGCTTGGTGGAGGCTCTCGAGTTTCGTGTTTCTAGTACCACGTCTTCAGCATATAGGGACAGTGTGAGTTCCCCTTCCAGTTGTGGAACCTTTGCTGTTTACAGCTTAATGTCCTAGAAAGCCCCACAATAGAATAAAAACTGAGTCCAGGCAAAGGGCAGGAAGCCCCTATTAGAATGAGAACAGAGCTCAATGCCCTAGAAGGCCCCATATCAAAATGTAAACAGAACTTGAGGAATTGCTCCAGCCCTCCTGGAGGTCCTGAGACCAGCACTTAAAACTAAGCTAAAACCCACCTCACGGTCCAAGTCCCTGCTCCGCTATGTCGGGTGTGCTGGGACACAAGCTCGAGCTTGTAAATAAACCCTCGTGTGTTTGCATCGGTGTCGGCTTCTCGGTTGTTTCTGAGATTCCCAATCTTGGGCAAACAGTCTGAGATAAAAAATGAAAACCAAAATAAGCTCGGACGCACGCAGAGTAAAAGCAGGGTTCTGAGAGAAGCAGCGGAGAACCGGGGGGCTCTTCTATCGAAGACCCTGCAGATGGGGGTGCGGGATGCTCAACCCCAGAGCCACAGGACCCAGCGTCCCCACCCGCATCCCGCCCATCAGCACTGAGTCTAAGGGTGCAGCACAGCGCCGCCCACTGGAGGCCAGAGGCGCTGACACCAACCCAGCCTCTGACACCGCAGGTGCATCTCCCAGGCAGATGTGCACCTGACAATCAGCGCCATGGCCAATCCCCAGACCCTGCACAGACCACTCGCTGCCACCAAGGTGTCGGACCACAGAGGCTGCAGAGCTTCAGCTCTGCTTGGAAAGTAGGGTCTAGCTTCCTTTGTTCTTTGTGCTTTATTTTCATTTATTTTCTTTGATTCTTTTTTATTAATTGCATTATTTTAATTTTTATGTATGTACCTTATATATTTCTTATTTTTACTATCATGGTACTTTAATTGTGTTTCTTATTTTGGGATTTAGAATCTTTAACAAGGGATCCCTGGGTGGCGCAGCGGTTTAGCGCCTGCCTTTGGCCCAGGGCACGATCCTGGAGACCCGGGATCGAATCCCATGTCGGGCTCCCTGCATGGAGCCTGCTTCTCCCTCTGCCTATGTCTCTGCCTCTCTCTCTCTGTCTCTCTCTGTGACTATCATAAATAAATAAAAAAAAAATTAAAAAAAAAATAGAATCTTTAACAAGCAGGCCAAAATAATCTAGTGTTTTTTGGGGGAGGGTAGTTGTTATAGTTTTTCATGGTTTTCCTTTTTCTTCCTTCTTTCTTTTCGGGAAAAAATAATGAGATGGAGAAATTCTCCTCCATAAAATAACATGAGGTAGTACTCACAGCCAGGAAGTTCATCAATACACATATATGATTCTAACTACAGTTTAAAACAATGATTATAAAGATAGCAGCTGGGCTGGGAAAAAAGCACAGAAGAAAACTAGAGAATCCCTTACAGTAGAAATAAAAGAGTTAAAATCTAGTCAGGCCAATGTTAAAAATGCTATAACTGAGATGCAGTCCCCAGTGGAAGCCTTCAAAACAAGAAAGGTTATGGACCACAGAGGCAGACATAGGGAACTCAGCCACTTATTAAAACAATAACATTCATATCATAGGAGACTCAGAAGATAAGAGAGACAAGGTGGGCCTTGCTCAGCCATTAGAAATGACAAATACCCACCATTTGATTCAATGTGGATGGAACAGGAAGGTATTATGCCGAGTGAAGTAAGTCAATTGGAGAAGGACAAACATTGTATGTTCTCATTCACTTGGTGAATATAAATAAGAGTGAAAGGGAATATAAGGGAACGGAGAAGAAATGTTTGGGAAATATCAGAAATGGAGACAGAACATAAAGACTCCTAACTCTGGGAAATTAACTAGGGATGATGGAAGGGGAGGAGGGTGGGGGTCGGGGTGAATGGGTGACGTGTACTGAGGGAGGCACTTGACGGGATGAGCACTGGGTGTTATTCTGTATGTGGGCAAATTGAACACCATAAAAATGTAAATGTATTATTAAAAAAAAGAAAGAAAGAAAAAGTGGCATCTGGTTGGCTCAGTCAGTTAAGCTTCAGCCTTAGTCTCAGATCATGATCCAGGTCCCAAGGCAGGCTCCCTGTTCAGCAGGGAACCTGCTTGTCCTTCTCCATCTGCCCCACTCGCTCATGGTTTTTCTCTCCTCTCTCTCTCTCAAATAAATAAATAACATCCTGAAAAAGAAACAAACAAACCCAGAAGGATGAGAAATCTCCCATGTAGAAGAATTTCAAAGAAGTTGTGCAGACATTCCACCCTCAAGTTGATTAGCATAGCCTCCCACTCTATGTGTGTAATACGCATAGTAACTTCCTTCTACAAAATATAATGTGAAAATCTTAATATAAAAATGATAATAATAATAATAATAATAATAATAATAATAATAATAATAAAAAGAATCACTTTACTACGGAGAAAGCTGACAAACACTACCTCAGCAAGATGATCAGATCAAACCAAGACTGATAAATCATGTTGATAATATCTATCCTTTATATGATATAATAAAAATGGCAGTATATCTCTGTATATAATCCACAAAAAGAGTTCAATCATGAGATAAACAACAGACATTTCCCAACTAAGGTAAATTTTAAAAATACTCTACTTCTCAAAGTGTTCCAGTTCAACGACAACAAGGAAAGGCTGAAAGACTGTCACAATCCAGAGGAAGAAAACATGAGTACAAATGGAATGTGATATGAGGGATGGTAACTTAGCATAAATTAAGGAATTCTGAATAAAGTATGGTCTTTGGTTAATGCGACTATTTTAATATTGATTCATTAGCTAATATTTGTACTGGACTAATATACCACCACAATCATATCCTTGCCCCACAAAATCCACCCCCACACCATCCGCCCCCAGCAAGGGCCCCATGCAACTGCCCCCTGTGGGACATGCTCAGCCTCCCCAGGGTTCTCTGGATACCCTGCTCCCATCAGAAGCCCGATTGTCCCATAGAGAACCCAGGGATTGCAGGGAGGAGGGAAGGCAAGGATACCCAAAATGGGGGGTGCAGTTGAGTTGTGCAGAGGACACATTGGGCCCTGCCTCCGCCCACTGTCCCTCCTGGAAGGCGGCACACCCTGCACAGGACACCAACCCCTAACCCAAAGGGACCTGGGCTGACCTGCCCCATGCTCTGTGGGGGCTGAGGTGATTTGAGCCCCACCAAGGCCCAACACAAAGACTAATGCGATCCAGGAACCCATGGTCCTGGCTAGCCCTGGATTCAGGCCCCAGGCTGAGTGAGCCCTCTCACAGCTGGATGTGGCCTCCTGGGCCCTGGGTGTGCCCCACAGATCCAGGTCGCTGACCTAGGGCAGGCCGGGGGATCCCGGGACACCCCAGGGTGGGGAGAGGATGGATAGGCTGGTTGGCCCCACCCGACCCCACACCAGACAGTAGGCTCCTCCAGATATTGGGGCCCCAGAGGGTGCAAGGCCGGGGTCCAACTGCCCTGCGGGTCCCCGTGCAGGAGCCCATGAGCTGAAGGTCCAGGTCATCTCTGCTGTCCTCAGAATAGTCACTCAGGCTGAAATCTCATGACACACGCCCCCACCCGGAGTCCACACGTGCTTCCACGATGTGGACTCTAGCACCCGCCCCCCACCGGGTGTGATTCTTGCCCTCCCCTAAAGGACAGAAAGGTCTCCCTCCCCACGGGAAGGCACGCAATAGGCTCTGAGCCCGTTTGCTGTAGAAAGTCAATAAAGTGTTGTGGTGTGAAAATGCACAGCAAGGCCATTTCTGTGTCTCCCAGAACTCTGCATGGGGCGTGGAGAGACACCAAGAGAGGAAGAGGGGGCACCATCCAGACCCCAAACAGATCCTGCAGGGGCGCCGCCAGGTACACACAGCTGACTTCCCTCGTGCCTTACAGGGGCGGCCAGTCGCCAGGGTCAGGACCCACAGACTTTACTGGGACTCAGGCTCTGCCCCCTGGGCCAGGAGGGGCTGGGACAGAGTGACAGCCAGGGAGCTTCAGGTCACCAGGGTCTGTGCACAGCGACGTGGGAGGTCTGTGCTCCCTCTGTCCAGAGGGCCACAGATGGCTGAGTTACGGGGCACTTCCTCCCCTCCCCGCATCCCTGTGCCTGTGTGCCTGGGGCACAGAAGGACTGTGGGGCGGTCAGCGTGGCCCTGAAAGGGATTTCAGGACACCAGGCCCTGGTATTGTGTCCAAGATTGTAAATCAGGGAAACCACCAAGGAGCCAACACCGATGGAAAATCACGAGGGTTTCTTTACAAGCTGGAGCTTGGGTCTAATTGCACCGGACACAGCAGAGCAGGGACGTGGATCCCGAGACTAAGAGGCATAGCAGCTTTATAGGGGCCAGTGGCACATGGGATATGCAGAAAGTTGCACGATCATGCCGGTCCACACGCTGGTGGCCAATTAAATTACACCTTACCCTATAGTATCCACTTGAGCTGGCCTATTACTTTGGTCAGAATCGTCCCACAGTTTTGGGGGACACAAAGCAGGGTTACATTGTTATGAGCCGATTTCCATTTAGGGTGTGCCCAGCGGCCTGACTAGGTTGGGGCAGCGCCTTAAGCAATAAGCAGGTCATGTAGGGGTCATAGGGGAGGTGGCAGGTGTAGCACAAAATGGAATCAGTTCTGCCCTGCTTGTCCAGGGGTAGGGCATTTTTGTTAAATTTCCTGGGTCCCACACTTACAGCTCACGAACCTGGGCCACCCTCACCAGGTGGACTCAGTCTGCACACTTTGTGGTGCTGGATCTCTGACACCAGCGTGTGGAGGGCACCCTCCTCACCCTACTGAGTAGGGGCTGGGTGAGCATGGGTCTCGAAAGAAGGCCAGGCAGCACAGGGGACCGAGAACCCCAGCCCTGACCCCAAATCGACTCCCAGCACACAGGCAGCAACAGGGCTCTCCACCATGGGCAGCTCCTCATTATCCCCCCAGGCAACGCTAAGGTCTGGCTCCCTGCTGGAGGCATCGGGGAGAAGAGAAGCAGCCAGCGCTCAGCGGGACCCCCTGCCAGACATGGGAATTTGGCCCAGTCGGACCTTCCAGCTCAGCTGACCCTCTAGCGTAAAGTCACTGCAGGAGCGAGCCCCGAGTTGGCAAAGAGAACATAGCTATCTGCCCAGGGCCAGCACCAGAAATGATGTTGTGCCAACCATTTCGGCGTTTGGGTGACCCAGCCAGAGGATCAGATAGCTGCACTTGATATCTGCATGTGATACACACACAACCTAAAACCAACAAAAGTCCGAATCCCCCCAATGTTGTCAAACAGCAGCCGGATGGTTACATACACCACGCTGTGGTCCCCAATAGGATACATGGAAGACGCTATAAACCATGACTGAAGAGATACTGGAGGCACGGAGATGTGCCTGCTGGGCTTCAAAAAGGAGCACAGAGAGGCAGGAAGCATCCTACGGAGGGGGTGCCCCTCCTAGGAAAGGACACCAGGTCCTTGTGAAGGCTACGGATGGTGAAATCTGTCCTCTCTTTCAGCTTCTGGATTTCCTCCTCTTTTCTTCTTCCTAATTCTAGTTTAGCCTCCACCCTGCATCCAAGACAATGACCAAAGAGGCTTCGTTATGACACCCTGTCCTAAAAGGAGGCCGAGCTCTTCCTACCGGGTTCAGAAATGGTCATTGCATAAGTGTATGCTGATCCCCCGAACTCGTGGCTTCACGGCTCTTGTCTCCCTGCAGAACAAGGGGAACCACAGGTCTTACAATGAAAGACACCCACTTCCACTTGGGCGAGACTATCCCTTGTGGAGGACGTCATCTGGGCTAAGTAGTACAAGCGGGGCGATCAAGAATAGTTCGCAGGTGAGACATAAGCAAACACTTACCTTTGATGTCATGCTTTATTTGTTCATCCATTTATTATTTGTTAAATATTTTCTTTTCATGTCCTCTCTATACCCAACATGGAGTTCAAATTCACAACCCTGAGATCAAGATCCCCCAACCAGGCCAGCCAGGCACCCCAGTGCCATGTTTCATAACTCTTTGCTTCCTTGCCTATCTCTGCATTGAACTGGAACATTAAGTCCTAGACAGGAAACTTTAGTTACCTCCGAATCCTAGAACGTTCTCACTGTATCCCATTCCTATATTGACATTTACCATTGAATAACACTTTAAATAAATAGTAAAATAACTACTACCATAAAGGAAATTGTCAACTTTTCATGTGTGTGGGCCCTGCTCCCTGGGCTCCCAGGGAAGCTATGATTTCTTTCACATTGATCAGGTCCAAATGACTCCACCACACCTCAAAGCGTGGGCTCAGTTTCTGCCCTGACACATGCAAGACCCCTGCTTCAATTAACATGTATCAATCAATCAAAGAGAGCCTGACCGGCTCTGTGTGGTTCGTAAGAACATGGGACTCTTGTTCTTCGGGTAGCAAGTTCAAGCCCCATGTTGGCTGTAGAGATTACAGAAAAATAAAATCTTAAAAAAAATCAATCAGTTGACCTTGGGGAAACAGAGCCCCAGATCCCACAAGGGCAGAGAGCCAACTGACGGATCTATGCACAATATTATAAGCGGCAGTGCACAAAATCTGAGCTTTCAGAAGTCTCCTAGCATGGGGAACACACCAGACTTAAGGTGTTCAGGTGGAGAAGTGGGGGGCAGTCCCTGGAGCAACAGGGCGGGTTCAGGATCCCAGGGGTTCCAAGGACGGTGGCGCCAACTGTTCCCAGGCACAGGAGCAGGAAACCGGCTGAGAGCAGCAGGACTCGGGCCAGCTGTCTGCCCTGTGTGGCCATAAGCTGCAAATCCCTGTGCAGTCACGGGGCCCAGTTCCTGGGACAGGCCAGCAAAGGCCAGGAGTGCGAGGACACCCTCCCAGGCAGGAAGAGCACAGGTCTCCACCAGGGCAGCCCCTAAAATTTGGAGTTTTAAAATTCAGTCACTTGTCTGTGGGGAGGCTGAGAAAATTGAGGCCGTTCCACATTAACTTCACTGTTAGCTCAAGTACTGCCATCCCAGGACCCTGTGAATAAGAGCTAAAATTTACATTACTTCAGTTACAGGAAAAAAAGAAAAAAACAGCTTAGAGCTTAAGGTCCCAGAAAGCCCCATATTAGAATGAGAACAGAGCTCAATGCCTTTTTTTAAAATTTATTTTTTATTGGTGTTCAATTTACTAACATACAGAATAACCCCCCAGTGCCCGTCACCCATTCACTCCCACCCCCCGCCCTCCTCCCCTTCTACCACCCCTAGTTCGTTTGAAGGCCTTATATCAAAATGTACACAGAACTGGAGGAATTGCTCCAGCCCTTCTGGAGGACCCTGAGACCAGCCCTTAAAACTAAGCTAAAACCCACCTCGCGGTCCAAGTCCCTGCTCCGTTGTGTGGGGTATACTTGGACCCAATCTCGAGTTTGTAAATCAACCCTCGTGTGTTTGCATCCGTGTAGGCTCCTAGGTTGTTTCTCCGATTCGCAATCTTGGGAACAACACCCCCAAGTCCCCTCCCCACCTGGGCTGATCCCCTTTCCCCTCCCACCCAGGCTGACCCTCAGTCACCTCCCACCCACAGCAGCTCGCCACAGCTCCTCACAGAAGTCCCACGGCCACGGTGGGCACTCTGGCCATCCCCAGCCTCCCAGGAGAAGAAAGGTTTTGGCAGGACACACTCCCATGGTGGCCCCAGGGCTCCCTGCCTAGTATGGCAGCTGGTGACAGGCCGGTGTCTGTGTCCCTGATGCCGGCTCCTCCTCCCTGGTTTTCCCACAGGAAATGAAGGAGGAGGCCTCGTCTCCTCCAGGGACATCACGCAGATAGACCTGGACATCAACAGTTGTTCGGCAGCCAAATCATGTTTGGGACTGCTAGAGGGTGGGGTGAGGCTGCTGAGCCAGGGGGCTTCCGGGCCCATGGGCCCTGTGGGGCGGTCAGCGTGGCCCTGGAAGGGATGTCAGGACACCAGGCCCTGGTGCTGTGCCCAAGATTGTAAATCAGGGAAACCACTAAGGTGCCCACACTGATGCAAACTCCCGAGGGTTTCTTTACAAGCTGGATCTTGGGTCCAAGTGCACCCGACACAGAGGAGTAGGGACTTAGACACCGAGACTAAGAGGCATAGCAGCTTTATAGGAGCCTATAT
Organism: Canis lupus baileyi; assembly: GCF_048164855.1. Taxonomy (NCBI): domain Eukaryota; kingdom Metazoa; phylum Chordata; class Mammalia; order Carnivora; family Canidae; genus Canis; species Canis lupus. The sequence continues at coordinate 32,106,628 of NC_132871.1, read as the reverse complement.
TATAAGGGAATACTATAAAAGATTATACGCTAACATACTGGGAGACCTGGAGGAAATGGACAAATCCCTAGAAATGTGCAAACAAGCTGAACTGAAATAGGAAGAAATAGATAATGTGAACAGACCCATAACTAGCAAAGGAATTGAATCAGCAAGGCATCTGGGAGCCTTAATGGTTGAGCATCTGCTTTGGCTCAAGTCATGATCCCGGGGTCCTGGGGGATCAAGTCCCATATCAGGCTCCCCATATGGAGCCTCATTTTCCCTCTGCCTATACCTCTGCCTCTCTGTGTCTCTCATGAATACATAAATAAAATCTTTAAACAAGAAAAAAGGTGAAAAGATGAGAAAGGACCCAAAGAAAATCACAGATGAGAAAAGAGAAATAACATCCAACACTAGAGAAATACAAACGATTATAAGAGAACATTAAGAAAAAATATATGCCAGGAACCTAGAACCTGGAAGAAATAGATCAATTCCTGGAAATATATAACATACCAAAAATGAAAAAGGAAGAAATAAGAAACTTGAACACACAGATAACAGGCAGAGAAATTGAATCAGCAATCAAGAATCTCCCAACAAGAGACGCTTAGATCAATAGAATAGAATGGAAAGCCGAAACAAGATACAAACCTGTAACTCTCTGATCCATTAATCGACAACAAGGCAGGAAAGAATATCCAATGGCACAAAGACAGTCTCTTCAACAAACCCTAACCTTGACCCCAGGATAAGAACAAATGGTGTTGGGAAAACCAGGCAGGGACATGCAGAAGAATGAAACTGGACCACTTTCTTACACCATATATATAAAAAATAAATTCAAAATGGATGAAAGACCTAAATGTGAGACCTGAAACCAATCAAAGAAGAAAAGATAGGCAGCAACGTCTTTGACATTGGCCACTGGATTTTCTTTCTATATATTCCTCTGAGGTGAGGGAACAAAAGCAAAAATACTATTGGGACTTCATCAAATTGAAAAGCTTCCGCAAAGTGAAGGAAACAACCAAAGCTAAAAGGCAACATATAAAATGAAAGGAGACATTGGTAAACAACACATCCAATGAAGAGTTAGTATGCAAAACACATAAAGGAAATATAAATCTCAAGATCCTAAAAACAAATCATGCAACTGGAAATGGGCAGAAAAATGAATGGACTTTGTCTCTAACAAGACAGCCAGAAGGCTACCAGACACACGGAAAGACAATAAGCGTCACCCATCATCAGGGAAATGCAAATCAAAACCACAGGGATATGTCACCTGAGAGCTGTCATAATGGCTAAAATTAACAACTCAAGAAAAAACAGGTGTTGGTGAGGCTATGGAGAAGGGGTAGCCCACTTACACTCCTGGTGGGCATGCGAACAGATGTAGCCACTGTGGAAAACAGTGTGGAGGGTCCTCGATAAGTTAAAAAAAGGGGGATCCCTGGGTGGTGCAGTGTTTGGTGCCTGTCTTTGGCCCAGGGCGTGATCCTGGAGACCCGGGATCGAATCCCACATCGGGCTCCCGGTGCATGGAGCCTGCTTCTCCCTCTACCTGTGTCTCTGCCTCTCTCTCTGTGACATTCATAAAAAATTTTATAAAAAAAGTAGTTAAAAATAGAGCTAACATACGATTCCAAAATACCAGAGTTGGGTATTTACCCCTAGGATACAAAAGTACTTTAGAAGATTCGAGGAGGGACACGCAGCCCAGTGTTTGTAGCAGCGTTATCAACAACAGCGAAACTGTGGATACAGGCTTATGTCCATCGGCAGATGAATGGGCAGAGATAATGTGGTAAATATACACACTGTGACATCACTCGGTCATCAGAAGGGATGAAATGAAGCCATTTACAATGACGTGGAAGGAGTGGAAAGGATTTATGCTAAATGAACTCAGTCAGAGAAAGACAGATACTAAATACCATACAATTGCATTCACATGTGAATTTTAAGAAACCAAACAAACTGGCAAAGGGGCTCAGGGAGCTGAGAGAAGCAAACCAAGATACCCACTCTTAACCACAGAGAATAAACTAATAAATATCAGAGGAAGGTGGGGGGATGGGGAATCAGGGGATAGGGACAGTGGAGGGCACCTGTGACCAGTACCAGGTGTTGTATCCAAGGGTTGAATCACTAAGTGGCAAACCTGAAAATATATCATACTGTGTTTACAAACAGGAATTGAAGTAAAACATTAAAATAATAATTGGTAGTATTGATAAAACATGTGCGCACTAGAGATAAAGGGATCCCTGGGTGGCGCAGCGGTTTGGCGCCTGCCTTTGGCCCAGGGCGCGATCCTGGAGATCCAGGATCGAATCCCATGTCGGGCTCCCGGTGCATGGAGCCTGCTTCTCCCTCTGTCTGTGTCTCTGCCTTTCTCTCTCTCACTGTGTGCCTATCATGAATAAATAAAAATTTAAAAAAATAATCCAAAGAAACAGTCTTTAGAGCCACAAATCCCCTCCTTAGCTCAGCTCGGGAGAAGCCTGCCATGTCTATTCTCACCTCAGCAGAAGCCTGGATTTTGATTCTCTGGGGAGGTCACTGACTTGGTGGAGTCAGGCTATCTTTGAACCCAAAACCTAAATAGAGTATATAAAGCTAAACTGCCCAAGATAGTAGGAGTCCCAGCGCAGGCACATGCCAAGACCCAAACTCTAACCATACACAGACATAACCCTAACCCTACACTTAATCCTAATGTTAATCTAAACCTTAAACAAGACCCATCACTAATCGACAACCAAACACAATCCCCAAGACCAAAACACATTCACTGAACCTTCCTGCCAACCCTCACCCTAACTCCTAAACCTATTCTAAACCCTTATCCCTGACCTCTATCTTAAATCTAACCCTAAACTCTAACACTAACCTTAACTTAATGTACTCAAATCCTATTCCTAACCTTAACCTGTACCCTAACCCTAACCCTCTAATACTAATCCTATCTCATACCCCAAACAGCACTCTAACCTGTACCCTAAAACTAACTCTTAAACCACTCCCTAAACCTGTCTCTTACCCTTTTCCAAAACCGTAACCTGACCCTGACCTGACCCTAATCCCTAACTAAACACTAACCCTAAACCTAGCACTAACCCCTATCCTAAACCTAACCCTCGCCCTATCCCTAAACCTAGCCCTAACTTTTACCCTAACCCCTAACACTTACCCCTAACCCTAACTCACACCCTAACCCCTAACCCTAAATGCAAACCTAAGCCCAACCCTAACTGTAAGCATAACCCTAACCCCACCTCTAAACCTCCTGTCCTAATCCCTAAAGCCCAAACCCTAAACCTAACTCTAAATCCTGTTGCTAACCCTAACCCCGTTCCCTAATCCTTAACCCCCATCCTAACTCCTAACCACTGACCCTTACCCTTATCCCTCACCCTAACCTGTAATCCGTAACCATAAGCTTAATCACAAACACCTAACATCTAACCTAAGCCTAACCACCAACTGCCTCCCCTCCCCTGGCCCTACCATTCATTCTACCCATTCGCTTACCCTGTGGTGATGAGGAGTCCCTTCTGATGTGGACGTGGCCCCCAACAGCACCTCCAGAGTCCTCCAGGGGGTCCTGAGGAAGGAGGGCTCCTGTGAGTGCGGACGTGGCCCCACGTCTTCCTGAGTCATAGTCAGCGGGTCCTGAGGACGCTGGGTCTCCTCTCACTGTGGACTATGCCTCACATCATCTGGAAGCCTCACAGCAGGTCTTCAGGTGGCTGGGGGCTCCTGTCAGCCTGGACATGGCCCCACATCCCCCAGAAAACTCACCATGCGTCCTGAGGAGCTGTGGGCTTCTATCAGCATAGATGCAGCCCTATATTTCCCAAAGCCAAAGTGCAAGGCCTGAGGAGGACGGGGGTCCTGTAAGTGTTGAGGTGGCCCCACATTTTCTTCAAGCCTCACCATAAGACCTGAGGATGCTGGGGGCTCCTGTCAGCATAGATGTGGCCCCAAATCTTCCCAAACCTTCACAGTGGGTCCTGAGGAGGCTGGAGACTCCTGTCAGTGTGGATGCGGCACCAATTTTCTTAGGTATCACCACAGGCCTGACAAGGCTGGGGTCTTCTGTCTGCATGGACGCATCTCATATTTCCTCAAGTCAACACCGGGGGTACTAAGGAGTCAGCATCCTGTTGTGTCGAAGTGACACAATGTCCTCCCGAAGTGTCACCGAGGGTTCTGAGGAGGCCGGGGCTCCTGTCACCGTGAAAGCGGCCCCCATCTTCCAGAAGCCTCAACTTATGTCCTGAGGTGGCCCAGGGGCTCCTGTCAGCGTGGATACAGGCCCACATCTTCCTGAAGCCTCCCCGTGGGTCCTGAGGAGGCCCAGGGTCTCCTTTCAGCATGGATACGAGCCCACAATTTCCTGAAGCTGTGGCTCATCCATGTGCACACGTCCCCACATCCTCCTCAGGCCTCCCCAGCACAGGCTGGCTCCCGATAGTGCAGGCAGAGGAGGCCTACTGCACATTCATGCCCCCTGGGTTGGGCCTGGGCTCAGGCGCCCCCTGCGGGACGCTCAGGCGCTGCAGGAGGCTGTGTAGGATGCAGCGGGCTCTACAGGGGACGCAACGGCCTTCTTCCAGGCTCGCTGTGGCCTGTTAGCTTCGGAAACGTCTCACTGAAACGGAGCCCTACACCCGGCTTCCTCAGAAATACTTAAGGACAAGGAATTGAAGCCCACAGGACGCGAAATGAAATGTGGACCAGACTTTTACCATGCCCCGCAAAACTCACTCAACCCTCTTCCACTGTGGGCGAGACTGCGTGCTGGTGCAGACACCCTGGAAACAGTGTGGAGGCTCCTCAGGAAGTTACAAATAGAGCCGCCCTGCGACCAGCAGGTGAACAGCCTGAACTCACTTCAAAGGTACAGATGCAGTGAGACCAGGACACCTGCACCCCAATGTCCACAGCAGTCGGGTCCACAGTAGCCACACTGTGGCAGGAGCCTCGGTGCCCTGTGACAGATGATGGATAACAAGGATGGGAGAGAAATGATGGTCACAGACAGAGGAATGGCACTCAGCTATCAAAGAGAATGAAATCTTGCCATTTGCAATGATGTGGATAGAACTAGAGGGATCATGTTAAATGAAATAAGTCAGTCAGGAAAGAGAATGACCGTGTGGTGTCATTCATAGGTGGAATTAAAGAAGCAAAGCAGATAACAACTGTGAAGGGAAGGAACAACAAATAAGATGAAAACCGATGCAGGAAATACAGACTCTTAATGATAGGAAACAAACTGATGGTCGTTGGAGGCGGGGGGATTAACAGGGGACCGGCATGAAGGAGGGCACGTGATGTCATGAGCACTGCTGTTATCTCCAACTGGTGAATCCCTGAATTCTTCCTCTGAAAGTATAATACACTATCCATAATTAATTTGGTTTAAATTAAACTAAGTTTAAAAAATCAGTTGTATCAGAGCACATTTCCTTCTGGACTCTCTGTTTTGCTCCTTCAGCTTATGCCGGGACCACCCCCTGTGGGACTGGTTTGCCTAAGTAGGCTCCACGCCTCGTCCATGGCCCAGCCCAGAGCTAGAACTCAGGACTCCTGAGATCAGGACCGGAGGTGAGGTCAGGAGTTAGATGCTTAACCAACGGAGCCAGTTGGGGGCCCAAGAACCACAATGCTTTATCCTGTGTCTCTGTGACATTGTTTGAAATAGGGAAGTGCTGCGTCCCGCTCTCTTCTGCTCCTCCAGTACTGATTTGCTGTCTGGGGTCATTTGTGGGGGCGGATGGATGTTATGGGTTTTTCTTTTCCTATTTCTAACATCTGCCACCATGATTTTGATAGGAATGACATTGAAACTGAGGGTGGCTTCAGGAAATGTGGACATTTTCACAAGATGAGGCTCCCACCCCACGAGCCCAGGAAGGCCTCCCAGAGACTGGTATGGCTCAGTGCACAAGTCTTGTGCTCCTTTGGTTCAGTCTCATTATTTATTCTCCTTGATGCTCCTGAGAAGAATGAAGTCACGTCCTTCATTTCCTTCCTGAGTGCTCATTGTCGGGACACAGCAAGGCTACTCTGCTCTGTAGGGTCAGTTTGTGTCCCGTGACTTTACTGAACTCACTCCTTAGTTCTAACAGGTTTTGGTGGAGGCTCCAAGGTTTCATTTTTCCAGTACCGCATCTTCAGCATATAGGGACAGTGTGACGTCCCCCTTCCAGGTGTGGAACCTTTGCTGTTTACAGCCTAATGTCCTAGAAAGCCCCACAATAGAATCAAAACTGAGCCCAGGCCAAGGGCAGGAAGCCCCTATTAGAATGAGAACAGAGCTCAATGCCCTTGAAGGCCCCATATCAAAATGTAAAGAGAACTTGAGGAATTGCTCTAGCCCTTCTGGAGGTTCCCAAGACCAGCCCTTAAAACTAAGCAAAAACCCACCTCGGGGACAAAGTCCCTGCTCCTCTGTGTCAGGCATACTTGGACAGAAGCTCGAGCTTGTAAATAAACCCTCATGTGTTTGCATCGTTGTGGGCTTCTCTGTGCTTTCTTGGATTCGCAATCTTGGTCACAACAGTCTGAGATAAGAAAACAAAACCAAAAGCAGTTCGGACGTGGGCAAAGTGAAAACAGGGTTCTGAGAGATGCGCTTGGGGGCTCTTCTGTGGAGGGCCTGCAGACTGGGGGGTGGGATGCTTAGCCCCAGAACCAGAGGACCCAGCGTCCCACCTGCATCACACCAAACAGTGCGGAGTCTCAGGGAGCAGCACAGCGCCACCCGCTGGAGGCCAGAGGCGCTGAAGACCACCCCGCCCCTGACCCCGCAGGTGCATCTCCCAGGCAGATGTGCACCTGACAATCAGCGCCATGGGCCATCCCCAGACCCCGCACAGAACACTCGCTGCCACCAAGTTGTCGGACCACAGAGGATGCAGATCCTCAGCGCCGCCTGGAAAGTAGGGTCTAGCTTCCTTTGTACTTTGTGCTTTATTATTTATTTTCTTTGATTCTATTTTATTAATTGCCTTATTTTATTTTTTATGTATGTACCTTATATATTTCTTATTTTTACTCTCATGGAACTTTAATTTTGTTTGTTATTTTGGTATTTAGAATCTTTTAATAAGGAGGCCAAAATAATCTAGTGGTTTTTTGGGGGGAGGGCAGTTGAAAAAGTAATGAGATCGAGAAATTCACCTCCATAAAATAACATGAGGTAGTACTCACAGCCAGGAAGTCCATCAATACAAATATATGATGTCTAACTACAGTTTAAACAATGATTATAAAGATAGCATCTGGGCTGGAAAAAGAGCACAGAAGAAAACTAGAGAATCCCTTACAGTAGAAATAGAAGATCTAAAATTTAATCAGGCAAACGTTAAAAATGCTATAAATGAGATGCAGTCCCAAGTGGAAGCCTTAAAAACAAGGAAAGTTATGGACCACAGAGGCAGATTTAGGGAACTCAGCCACTTATTAAAACAATAACATTCATATCATAGGAGACTCAGAAGATGAAGGGAGAGAAAAGGTGGGCCTTACTCATCGAATAGAAACGACAGATACCCACCATTTGCTTCAAAGTGGATGTAACTGGAAGGTATTATGCTGAGCGAAGTCAGTCAACTGGAGAAGGACAAGCATTGTATGTTCTCATTCACTTGGGGAATATAAATAATAGTGAAAGGGAATATAGGGGAAGGGAGAAGAAATGTGTGGGAAATATCAGAAAGGGAGACAGAACATAAAGACTCCTACTCTGGGATACGAACTAGGGGTGATGGAAGGGGAGGAGGGCAGGGGTCCGTGTGAATGGGTGATGGGCACTGAGGGGGGGCACTTGACAGGATGAGCACTGAGGGTTATTCTATATGTTGTCAAATTGAACACCAATAAAAAGTAAATATATTATTTTAAAAAAAGAAAGAAAGAGGGAAAGAAAGAAATAGTGGCACCTGGGTGGCTCAGTCAGTTAAGCTTCTGCCTTAAGTCAGATCATGATCCAGGTCCCAAGGAAGTCTCGCGGTTCAGCAGGGAACCTGCTTCTCCCTCTCCCTCTGCCCCTGTCACTCATGGTTTTTTTCTCCTCTCTCTCTCAAATAAATAAATAACATCTTTGAAAAAGAAAAAAAAACACACAAGAAGAGAAATCTCCCATGTAGAAGAATTTCAAACAATTTGTGCAGACATTCCACCTTCAAGTTGATGAGCATAGCTTCCCACTCTTAGGTGTGGAATACACATAGTAACTTCCTTCTACAAATGTATTATGAAAAACTTAAAATAACAATGATAATATAATAATAATAATGATAATAATGAAGAAAAGAAGAAGAAGAAGAAGAAGAAGAAGAAGAAGAAGAAGATGATGATGATGATGATTCATCACTTAACAACGGGAAAACATGACAAACACTACCTCAGCAAGATGATCAGATCGATACCAAGTCTGATAAATCATGTTGATAGTATCTATCCTTTATATGATATAATGAAAATGGCAGTATATCTCTGTATATAATCCGCAAAAACACTTCAATCATGAGATAAACAACAGACATGTCCCAAATGAAGGAAATTTTACAAAATACTCTACTTCTCAAAGTGTTCCAGGGCAACAACAACTAGGAAAGGCTGAAAGAATGTCACAATCCAGAGGAGCGTAAGAAAACAGGAGGACAAATGGAATGTGATATGAGGGATGGTAACTTAGCAAAAACTAAGGAAATCTGAATAAAGTATGGTCTTTGGTTAATGCGACTATTTTAATATTGATTCATTAGCTAATAATTGTACCATACTAATATAAGATATCAATAATTGGAGAAATTGAGTGCAAGTGCATGCGAATGCTCTGTACTATCTTCTCAATTTCCCTATAAATCTTTCTTGTTTTCCTAATAAATAAGATTTATTCCGGGCATGGAGCCTGCTTCTCCCTCTGCCTGTGTCTCTGCCTCTCTCTCTCTCTCTGTGTGACTATCATAAATAAATAAAAATTAAAAAAAAAAAAAAAAGGGATCCCTGGGTGGCGCAGCGGTTTGACGCCTGCCTTTGGCCCAGGGCGCGATCCTGGAGACCCGGGATCGAATCCCACGTCGGGCTCCGGGCATGGAGCCTGCTTCTCCCTCTGCCTGTGTCTCTGCCTCTCTCTCTCTCTCTGTGTGACTATCATAAATAAATAAAAATTTAAAAAAAAAAAAGATTTATTTTGAAAATTGACTTAAATGAATCAGGCTCCAAGTGTAAAGACATTTTAAGAATAGTTTAATTAACTTTTGCCTTATTCTTAAAGACTTCCTTCGATGGGAACAAAGTAAGAAGTTTATATCAGAAGGAAAGAAAAACACTTATGAACACGTATAATTCCTCCTCAACCTGAAAAGCAGGAACGGATAACAAATAGCAAAAATCAGATAAAAATACTTCTAGCATAATAGACACCATATTGCAAGGGCATTTAAAATTAGTAATGCATAACATTTATTTCCTTGACATTTGTCTTCCAAAGAGTTCACAGTGTTTCAGTGTCAGTTGAAACAGGGGAAGAATCTCAGGGAAGAATCCTTCACATAATAATAAGACCATTGGTAATAATGTCTCTCAGTTCGTTCCAAATCCATAAAGATGCATTTCCTGATGAGTGACTGAGCTGTGAAGAAAGAGATGAGAAACCCTCATCCCTCTGAATTACTTGTGTCAGAATATTTTAATCATAGTAATTTATATATATATAAGATAGTAAATTATCCTTATTAACAGGAAATACATCTCAGATCGGAATCTGAGCAATCAGATAGGCAGAGAAAAAAGGCTTTGACTGGCTCTTCAACTTTAAAGATAAAGGACAGCTTTTTTATGTACAAAGTCAGTTGTCAAGATAGCCTTAGGGAATAAGAGTCTGCAGCATCGAATCCCGCTGCACAGCCGGGATGACCGCACCCCAGCTCTTCCTGATCCCAAATCCCTGGTCCTGTCCCCCAACACAGGCTGCCACGCTGTGGTCATTTGCAATTGCTCTCTCAGGAGCTCTGGGGAAGGGGGAAGGAGCAAGATAGGATGGGACGGGACTCAAGTAGGCCGAGAAAATGAAGGCCTTTCCACTTTAAGTTCAGCGTTCGAACATGTCAAGCCATCCCAGGCCCCTGTGAAGAAAAGCTGAAATTTACATGCTTACAGTTACAGGAAAAAAACAAAAGTTTACAGCTTAATGTCCTAGAAAGCCCCACATTAGGATAAGAACTTAGCCCACGCCAAGGGCTGGAGGCGTCTATTAGAATGAGAACAGAGGTCAATGCCCTTGAAGGCCCCATATCAAAATGTAAACAGAACTTGAGGAATTACTCCAGCCATTCTGGAGGTCCCCGAGACAAGCCCTTAAAAGCAAAACACCACCTCGTGGTCCAAGTCCCTGCTCCGCTGTGTCGGGTGTACTTGGATGCAAGCTCGAGTTTGGAAATCAACCCTTGTGTGTTTGCATCATTGTCAGCTCTGTAGTGGTTTCTCGGATTCACAATCTTGGGCACAACACCCCCATGTCCCCTCCCACCTGGGCTGAACCCCTATGCCATCCCACCCAGGCTGACCCTCAGTCACCTCCCCGCCCACAACAGCTGTGCACAGGCCCTCACACAGGTCCCATGGGCACGGTGGGCACTCCTGCCATCCCCAGCCTCCCAGAGGAAGGAAGGAGGTTCTGCAGGACACACTCGCATGGTTGCCCCAGGGCTCCCTGCTCAGCACGGCAGCTTGTGACATGTCGGGGTCTGTGTCCCCGATGCTTGCATCTCCTCCTTGGTTTTCCCACAGTAAATGAAAGAGGAGGCCCTGGTCTCCTCCTAGGACATCACGGAGGTAGACTTGGACGTCAACAGAACGTTCAGCAGTCACATCATGTTTTGATACTACTACAGGGTAGGGTGAGGCTGAGGGGCCAGGGGGGATCGGGCTCCGGGGGAAGACCAGGGGTTTCTGGGTAGGGAACACGGGGCTTCTGAGGCCGGGGGAAGAACAGAAGCCAACAACACACGGCTGCATGGTAAGGTGCTGGGGATGACCCCCGTGACCCCTCCCCCGGAGTCTCGGGGATGAGGAGGCCACTAGGATGGGGCCTCCAGGGGATGCCATGTGAGCTGAAAACCAAAGGGGTGAGGGACGGCCCCCTGAAAAGCAGAGGTTGGGGTGCGGGCCGTGGGGGTCATTAAGGGGACAAGGGGGCAGGGTGCATGGCTGTGACTGGAGGAGGACACACATCGATCTGATGAGGGTCGGATGGGTCAGGGTGACACTCCCTCTCGGTGCTTTATATATTTCTAAATTCTATGCATTTAATTTGAGACAATTTGCAATTTGTAAACATACATAGTATGATGACCTGAGATATTGTCCCCGGTCCAGCCAGGGCCCTGCACTGACCATAGGGGCCCCAGGGGCAAGTGTCACAGCAAACCCCAGACCGGGGTCACCTTTTTCTGTGGATTTCCCTTGTGGATCTTATTTTTTTTTTAATTTTTTTTTTATTTATTTATGATAGTCACACAGAGAGAGAGAGAGAGAGGCAGAGACACAGGCAGAGGGAGAAGCAGGCTCCATGCACCGGGACCCCGACGTGGGATTCGATCCCGGGTCTCCAGGATCGCGCCCTAGGCCGAAGGCAGGCGCCAAACCGCTGCGCCACCTAGGGATCCCCCCTTGTGGATCTTAGATAAAGGGTTTGCCGTGTGTCTGTCACCCCCCCACCCCATCCCATTTCCCAGACCCACACCATCCCCTAACATCATCATCCCCCATGGCGTAACCCCTACACCATCCCCCTCACACACACACAGCCTCACACAATCCCCACCCACACTATACCCCAACACAATCCCCCCTACACCATCCCCCACACTCTACCACCATCATACCCATGCCCCCACACCATCCACCCCCACACCATCGTCCCTGAGCAACGACCCGATGCAGCTGCCCCCTGTGGGACATGCTCAGCCTCCCCAGGGTTCTATGGATACCCTGCTCCCATCAGAACCCCAGGTGTCCCATAGAGTACCCAGGGGTGGCAGGGAGGAGGGAAGACAGGGAGCCCCCAACAGGGTGTGTGCAGAGGACCCACTGTGCTCTGCCACGCCCACTGTCCCTCTTGGAGCGTGACACACCCTGCACAGGACACCAGCCCCTAACCTAGAGGAACCTGGGCTGACTGGGCGCCAAGCTCTGGGGGGTTGGGTTGATTTGAGCCCCCACCAGGCCCAACACAAAGACTAATGGGATCCAGCCCCCCATGGCTCTGGCCAGCCCTGGATTCTGACCCGGTATGAGCGAGCCTTCTCACAGTTGGATGTGGCCTCCTGGGCACTGGGCGTGCACCCACAGATCCACGTCGCTGACCTAGGGCAGACCGGGGGATCCCGGTACACCCCAGGGTGGGGAGAGGAGGGGTAGGTCGGTGGGCCCCACCCACACCCACACCAGGAGGCAGGCTCCTACAGGTGCTGGGGCCCCAGGGGTCCCGAGGCCGGGGTCCAGCTGCCCTGCAGGGATGCAGCACAGGAGCCCATGAGCTGCAGTTCCAGTTCTGCTGTCCTCAGAACCGTCACTCAGGCTGAAACCTCAGGACACACACCTCCAACCAGAGTCCACACATGCTCCCAGGTGGGGGACTCCAGCACTCGCCCCCCCCACTCCGTGTGATTCTTGCTCTCCCCTAAGACAGAAGGGTCTCCTTCCCCAGGGGAAGGCGCACACCCTCTGCTCTGAGCCTGTTTGCTGTAGAGAGTCAATAAAGTGTTGTGGTGCAAAAATGCACAACCAGCCCGTTTCTGTGTCTCCCAGAACTCTGTGCATGGGGCGTGGAGAGACCCACAGTGAGGAGGAGGGGGCACCACTGAGGCCCCAACCAGTACATGCAGGGGTGCCGCTAGGCACACACAGCTGACGTCCCCACGTGCCATCCAGGGGTGGCCGGACTCCAGGGTCAGGCCTCACAGACTTTACTGGGACTCAGCCTATGCCCCGTGGGCCAGAATGGGTGGGAGAGTGTGACAGCCAGGGAGCCTCAGGTCACCAGGGTCTGTGCAAAGTGACCTGAGAGGTCACTGCTCCCTCTGTCCAGGGGTCCGAGGCTGGCCGGATTCCGGGGCACTTTCTCCCTCCCCGCATCCCCGTGCCTGGGTGCCTGGGGCACAGAGGGCCTGCGGGGTGGTCAGCGTGGCCATGGAAGTGATTTCAGGACAGCAGGCCCTTGTGTTGTGCCCAAGATTGCGAATCCAAGAAACCACCAAGGAGCTGACACCAATGCAAACTCCCGAGGGTTTCTTTACAAGCTGGAGCCCCCACTGGGACCAACCAAAAGTTGGTCCAAGTGCACCAGACACATTGCAGCAGGGACTTGGACCCTGAGACTAAGAGGCGAGGCAGCTTTATAGGGGCCAGTGGACCATGGGATATGCAGAAATTTGCACAGTCATGTCGGTCCACATGTAGGTGGCCGATTGAATTACACCTTACCCTATAGTATCCACTTGAGCTGGTCTATTACTTTGGTCAGAATCGCTGCGGGGTTTTGGCGGGCACAAAGCATGGTTACATTGTTATGAGCAGATTTCCGATTAGGGTGTGCCCAGCGGAATGACTAGGGTGGGACAGCACCTTAAGCCATAAGCAGGTCATTTGGGGGTCATAGGGGAGGTGGCGGGTGTAGCACAAAATAGAATCAGTCCTGCTCTGCTTGTCCAGGGTTAGGGGATTTTTGTTAAAATTCCTGGGTCCCACACTTGCAGCTCATCCACCTGGACCACCCTCACCAGGTGGACTCAGCGTGAACACCTTTTGGTGCTGGATCTCTCACACCAACGTGTGGAGCGCACCCTCCTTGCCCGAGTGAGCATGGGGGGTGGGTGAGCATAGGCTCGGCCTGAAGGCCAGTCAGCACAGGGGAACAAGGAACCCCAGCCCCATCCCCACTCTGACTCCCACACACAGGCAGCTTCATGGCTCCCCGCCATGGGCAGCCGGTTCCTCAGGAGCTCCCCCCAAGGGTGGCCCGAATGTCTGGATCCCTGCTGGAGAGGCATTGGGGAGAAGAGAAGCAGCCGGCGCTCGGCAGGACCCACTGCCAGACATGGGAATATGGCCGAGCCGGACCTTCCAGCTCAGCTGACTCTCCAGCGGAAAGACACTGCATGAGCGAGCCCCGGGGTGGACAGGAGAGCCCAGCTAGCCACCCAGCGCCAGCACCCGAAATGATGTTGTGCCAACCATTTCCGGGTTTTGGGTTACCCAGCCAGAGAATACGATAGCTGCATGTGATAGCTGCATGTGATAGACACACACACCCCAAAACCAACAAAAGTCAGAATCCCCCAATGTTGTCAAACAGCAGCCGTATGGTTACATACACCACGCTGTGATCCCCAATAGGATACATGGAAGACGCTATAAACCACGACTGCAGACGTGCTGAAGGCACGGAGATGTGCCTTCTGGGTTCCAACAAGGGCACAGAGGGGAAGGAAGCATCCTACGGACGGGGGCCCCTGCTAGGAAAGGACATCAGTTCCCTGTGAAGGCTACAGAGGGTGAAATCTCTCCTTCTCTCTTTGTGCTTCTGGTTTTCCTCCTACATGCCATTTTCCTCAATCATATTAGAAAGAATTTATTTTAGGTTTTTAAATTTCTTTTTATTGGAGTCCAATTTGTATGAATTCTTCTTTCAGCATGGGTGTCATTAAGGAGAGAAGGAGAGATAAAGATTTTCCTAGACAGGCAACATATAAAGGAGTTCATGACCACTTAATCAGTCCAGTAAGGAATTTTAAGAGGGACTCTTCTAGTGGGGGAAAAAAAGAGACCAAAAGAAACATAGACTAGAAAGGACCAGAGAAAGTCACTGGAAACACCATCTCTTCCGGAAACACAAAGGCACAAAGTTCATATCTTTGAATAATCACTCTGAATGCTGATAGACTAAATGCTCCAATCAAAGGTATAGGGTATCAGAGTGGCTTAAAAAACAGGATCCGGTATGCCTGGGTGGCTCAGGGGTTGAGCCTCTGCCTTTGACTCAGGGTGTGATCCTGGAGTCTGGGATCAAGTCCCATATTCTGCTCCTGGTGGGGAGCCTACTTCTCTCACTGCCTAATTTTCTGCCTCTCTCTCTCTCTCTTTCTCTCTCTCTCCCTCACTCTCTCATTTTAATCGTTATTAAAAAAACAAGATCCATCTGTATGCTGCCTACAAGATGCTCACATTAGACTTATAGACACCAGGAGATTGAAAGTCAGGGGATGGAAAATCATCTATCATGCTAATGGATATCAAAAGAAAGCTGGAAGACCCATACTTATATCAGACAAACGAGATTTGAAACCAAACCCAAGGGGACGCCTGGTGGCTCAGTGGTTGAGCATCTGCCTTCGGCTCAGGGGGTGATCCTGGGCCCACATCGGCCTCCCTTTGTGGAGCCTGCCTTTACCTCTGCCTATGTTTCTGCCTCTGCTTTGTGTATCTCTCATGAATAAATAAATAAAATATTTAAATTTCAAAAAAGAAAGAACAAATACTGTAAGAAGAGATGAAGAAGGGCATTATTTCATAATTAAAAAGACTCTTTATCAAGATCAAACAACTAAATATTTAAATTACCAACATGGGAGTACCTAAATATAGAAACCAATTAACAACAAACGTACAGGAACTCACTGATAATAATACAATGACAGGGGATTTTAACACCCACTTATGGCAATGGACCAATCGTGTATACAGAAAATCAACAGGAGAACAATAGCCTTGACACACTGGACCACAGGGACTCAACAGATATAGTCTGAACATTTCATCCTAAAGCAGAACACCTTCCTTCATTTTTTTTTTATTATTTACGATAGTCACACAGAGAGAGAGAGAGAGAGAGGGAGAGAGAGAGAGGCAGAGACATTGGCAGAGGGAAAAGCAGGCTCCATTCACTGGGAGGTCGACATGGGATTCGATCCCAGGTCTCCAGGATGGCGCCTTGAGCCAAAGGCAGGTGCTAAACCGCTGCGCCACACAGGGATCCCTACACATTCCTTTCAACAGCACATGGGACATTCTACAGAACAGATCATATCATGGCCAACAAATCAGCCCTCAACAGGTACTACAGTTACAAGAAGGTTGATATCACACCCTGTACAGTTTTGGACCAGACACTATGAAACTTGAAGTCAACAGTAAGAAAAAAAATTGGACAGACCAAAAATATGTGGAGATTATGAACATCCTACTACAGAATGAATGGAGTAACCAAGAAATTAAATAGGAAATTTAAAACAAATGAAAATGAAAACATGTTTCTCAAAACATCTGGGATGTAGCAAAGGCAGTCGTAAGAGGGAAGTACATAGCATTACAGTCCTACCTCAAGAAACAAGAAGTCTCCAATACACAACCTAACCCTACACCTAAAGGAGCTGGAAAAGGAATAGCAAACATAGCCTGAAGCCTACAGAAGAAGGGAAAAAATAAAGATGAGAGCAGAAATAAACAATGCAGAAACAACAAATCAGTAGAATGGAATAACGAAACTAAGAGCTGGTTCTTCAAAATAATTAATAAAATAGACAAAGCCCTAGCCAGCCTTATCAACGAGAAAAGAGAAAAGACCTAATAAATAAAATCACAAAAGAGAGAAGAGAGATCACAATCAACACCAGAAAAATAAGACAATTATAAGGGAATTCTATGAAAGGTTATACGCTAACATATGGGAGACCTGGAAGAAATGGACAAGTCCCTAGAAATGTGCAAACGAGCAAAACTGAAATAGGAAGAAATAGAAAATGTGAACAGACCCATAACTAGCAAAGGAATTGAATCAGCAAGGCACCTGGGTGCCTCAGTGGTTGAGCATGTGCTTTGGCTCAGGTCGCGAACCCGGACTCCTGGGGCATCAAGTCCCACATCAGGCTCCCCACATGGAGCCCCATTTTCACTCTGCCTATAACTCTGCTTCTCTGCGTCTCGCATGAATACATAAATAAAATCTTTAAAAAAGAAAAAGATATAAAGATGTGAAAGGACCCAAATAAAATCACAAATGAGAAAAGAGAAATAACCACCAACACTAGAAATACAAATGTTTATAAGAGAACATTATGAAAAATCATATGCCAGCAACCCCGAACCTAGAAGAAATAGATCAATTCCTGGAAATATATAACAATGCAAAAATGAAAAAGGAAGAAATAAGAAACTTGAACACACAGATAACAGGCAGAGAAATTGAATCAGGAATCAAGAATCTCCCAACAGGAGACGCTTATATCAATAGAATAGAATGGAAAGCCGAAACAAGATACAAACCTGTAACACATGGTCCATTAAACGACAACAAGGAAGGAAGGAATATCCAAAGCACAAAGACCATCTCTTCAACAAACCCTAACCCTGACGCCAGGATATGTACAAATGGTGTTGGGAAAACCAGGCAGCCACACGCAGAAGAATGAAACTGGACCACTTTCTTACACCATATATATAAAAAATAAATTCAAAATGGATGAAAGACCTAAATGTGGGACCTGAAATCATACAAAGAAGAAAAGATAGGCAGCAACATCTTTGACATTGACCATTGGATCTGCTTTCCAGATATGCGTCTGAGGCAAGTGAAACAAAAGCAAAAATCCTATTGGGAGTTCATCAAATTGCAAAGCTTCTGCAAAGTGAAGGAAACAAGCAACGCTAAAATGCAACATATAAAATGAGAGGAGATATTCGTAAACAACACATCCAATAAAGAGTTAGTATCCAAAATACATAAAGCAAATATAAATGTCAGCATCCTAAACACAAATTATCCAACTGCAGATGGGCAGAAGACATGAATGGACTTTGTCTCTGTCAAGACATCCAGATGGCCACCAGACACATGGACAGACACCCAGCGTCACCCATCATCAGGGAAATGCAAACCAAAACCACAATAAGATGTCACCTGACAGCCGTCGAAATGGCTAAAATTAACAACACAAGAAACAACAGGTGTTGGTGAGGCTATGGAGAAGGGGGAGCCCCCTTATACTCCTCGTGAGCATGAGATCAGGTGCAGCTACTGTGCAAAACAGTGTGGAGGGTCCTCAAGAAGTTAAAAGTAGAAGTACCCTATGATTCCAAAATTTCACAGCTAGGTATTTATCCCGAGGATATAAAAGTAGTCTCTTAGATTCAAAGAGGGACACGCAGCCTAGTGTTTGTAGCAGCATTATCAACAAGAGCCAAACTGTGGATACAGCCCAGATGTCCATTGACAGATGAATGGGCAGAGATGATGTGGTAAATATACACACTGTGACATCACTCGGTCATCACAAAGGATGAAATGAAGCCATTTACAATGACATGGGAGAAGTGGAAGGGACTTATGCTAAATGAACTCAGTCAGTCAGAGAAAGACAGATATCAAATACCATACAATTGCATTCACAAGTGGATTTTAAGAAACCAAACAAACTGGCAAGGGGATTGATGGGGTGGGATGAGAGAAGCAAACCAAGAAACTCACTCTTAACCACAGAGAATAAACTAATAGATACCAGAGGAAGGTGGGGGGGATGGGGAATCAGGCTGTGGGGATAGTGGAGGGCACCTGTGACCAATACCAGGCATTGCATCCAAGGGTTGAATCAGTATGTGGTAAACCTGAAACTATATCATACTGTGCTTACAAACAGGAATTCAATAAAACTTTAAAATAATAATTGGTAGTATAGAGGATACATGTGCACACAAGAGATAAAATCAGAAAGGCAACTGAAAATCCAAATAAAGAGTATTTAGAGCCCCAAATCCCCTCCTTAGCTCAGCTCGGGAGAAGCCTGCCATGTCTATTATCACCCCAGCAGAAGCCTGTATTTTGATTCTCTGGGGAGGCCACTGACTTGGTGGAGTCAAGGTACCTTTGAACCCAAAACCTAAATAGAGTGCATAAAACTAAACTGCCAAGATACTAGGAGTCCCAGTGCAGGCACAGGTCAAGACTGAAATTCTAACCATACACAGACATAACCCTAACCCTACACTTAATCCTAATGTTAACTGAAACATAAAACAAGACTAATCGACAACCAAACACAAACACCTGGACAGAAACACATTCACTGAACCTACCTGCCAAGCCTCACCCTAACTCCTTAACCTATTCTTAGGTTTCCTTAACCCTGACCACTACCTTAAATCTAACCCTAACCCTAACCTCTAACCCTAACCTTAAATTAATATACTCAAATCCTATTCCGAACCTTTTCCTGTACCCTAACCCTAACCCTCTAATACTAACCCTATCTCATACCCCAAAATGTACCCTAACCCGTACCCTAAAACTAACCCCTAACCCACTGCCTAACCCTATCTCTTACCCTTTTCCAAAACCGTACCCTGACCCTACCCTGACCCTGACCTGACCATTACCTCTAACCAAACACTAACCCTAATCCTAACCCCTATCCTAACCCTACCGCTCACCCTAACTCTAAAGCTAGCCCTAACTTTAACCCTAACCCCTAACCCTAACAACTAACCCTAACTCACATCCTAACACCTAATCCTAACTGCAAACCTAATCACAACCCTAACACTAACCATAACCCTAACCCCAACTCCTAACATCCTGCCCTAATCCCTAAGCCTAAACCCTAACCCTAACTCTAAATCCTGTCCGTAACACTAACCCTAAACCCTTTCCCTAATCCCTAACCCCCATCCAACTCCTAAACACTGACCCTTACCTTATCCCTCATGCTATCCTCTAATCCATAACCATAAGCATAATCACTAAACCCTAACATCTAACCTAACAACCAACTACCTCCCCTCCCCTGACCCTACCATTCATTCTACCCATTCACTTACCCTGTGGTTCTGAGTAGTCCCTTCTGAGGTGGACGTGGCCCCCAACGGTGCCTCCAGAGTCCTCCAGGGGGTGCTGAGGAAGCCAGGATCCTGTGAGTGTGGACGTGGCCCCACGTGTTCCTGAGTCATAGTCAGCGGGTCCTGAGGACGCTGGGTCTCCTGTCACTGTGGACTATGCCTCACATCCTCTGGAAGCCTCACAGCAAGTCCTCAGGAGGCCGAGGGCTCCTGTCAGCCTGGACATGGCCCCATGGCCTCCAGAAAACTCACCGCGGGTCCTGAGGGGGCTGTGGGCTCCTGTAAGCATAGACACAGCCCCATATATCCCGAAGTCAAAGGGCAGGTCCTTAGGAGGCCGGAGACTCCTGTCAGTGTGGATTCGGCACCCACATCTTTCTTAGGCCTTACCAAAGGCCCTGACAAGGCTGGGGTCTCCTGTCTGCATGGAAGCATCCCCATATTTCCCGACGTCTACACCGGGGGTCCTGAGGACGTCAGCGTCCTGTTGTGTGGGCTTGGCCACATGTCCTCCCGTAACGTCACTGCAGGTTTTGAGGAGGCCAAGGCTGCTGACACCGTGGATGCGGCCCTCACCTTCCAGAAGCCTCAACTTATATCCTGAGCGGCCCGGGAGCTCCTGCCAGAGTGGACACGGCACCACAGCTTCCTGAAGCCTCCCTGCAGGTCCTGAAGTGGCCCAGGTGTTCCTGTCAGGGTGGATGCGGGCCCACATCTTCCTGAAGCCTCACTGCGGTTCCTGAGGAGACCGGGGCTCATCAGCATGGTGCATCCCCACGTCCTCCTCAGGTCTCCCCAGCACAGGTGGGCTCCTGTTAGTGCAGGTCGATGAGGCCTACTGAGCCTTTGCAGCCCTTGGGCAGGGCCTGGGCTCGGGCGCCTCCTGCGGGACGCTCAGGCACTGCAGGAGGCCATGTAGGAGGCAGCATCCCTGTGCACAGGTCCACACCTGCCTCCTTCCAGGCTACAGCTGAGGCCTATGAGCTATGGAAACGTCTCACTGAAAAGGAGCCCAATACCTGGCTTCCCCAGAAATACTTAAGGACAATTATTGGAGCCCATAGGATGCAAAATGAAATGTGGACCAGACTTTAACAACATCCTGCAAAACTCACTCAACCCTACACTCTGTGGGCGGGACCGCAGGCTGGCACAGCCACCCTGGAAACGGTGTGGAGACTCCTCAGGAAGTTACAAATAGAGCCGCTCTGTGACCAGCAGGTGCACGGCCTTAGCTCACCCCGAAGATACAGATGCATGAGACTCGGGGACACCTGCACCCCAATGTCCACAGCAGCCGGGTCCACAGTAGCTACACTGTGGGAGGAGCCTCGGTGCCCTCAGGCAGATGATCGATAGAGAGGATGGAAGATAGATGATGGTCATAGATGATAGTTAGATGATAGGAACGGTACTCAGCTATCAAAGAGAAGAAAACATTGCCATTTGCAATGACGTGGATAGAACTAGAGGGATCATGTTAAGTGAAATAAGTCAGTCAGGAAAGAAAATTACCGTATGGTTGCATTCATAGGTCAAATTAAAGAAGCAAAGCAGATGAGCATCTGTGAAGGGAAGGAAAAACAAATAATATGAAAACAGAGATGGAGGAAAAAGAGACTCAATCACAGGAAACAAACTGAGTGTCGTTGTAAGGGAGGGGAGTGGAGGGACAGGGTAACTGGTAGACGGGCATAAAGGAGGGCACATGATGTCATGAGCCCTGGTGTTATCTTCAACTGGTGAATCCCTGAATTCTCCCTCTGAAAGTATAATACACTATACTGTTAATTAATTAGGTTTAAATTGAATTAAGTTTAAAAAATCAGTTGATGGTATCGGAGTGCATTTTCTTCCAGGCTCTCTATTCTGCTCCTTCAGCTTATGCCAGAACCACACCCCTGTGGGTTTGGTTTGTTTAAGTAGGCTCCATGCCTCATCCACAGTTCAGCACAGGGCTCGAATTCATGACCCCGAGATTAAGACCAAGGGTCAAGTCAGGAGTCGGTGCTTAACCAACAGAGCCAGCCAGAGCCTGAGAACCACACTGCTTTATCCTGTGTCTCTGTGACATTGGTTGAAATAGGAAAGTGGAGGGAGGGGCAAGATGGCGGAAGAGTAGGGTCCCCAAATTACCTGTCCCCACCAAATTACCTAGATAATTTTCAACATCCTGAAAATCTATGAATTCGGCCTGAGATTTAAAGAGAGACCAGCTGGAATGCTACAGTGAGAAGAGTTCGCACTTCTATCAAGGTAGGAAGAGGGGGGAAAGAAATAAAGAAACAAAAGGGGATCCCTGGGTGGCGCAGTGGTTTAGCGCCTGCCTTCAGCCCAGAGCGTGATCCTGGAGACCCGGGATCAAATCCCACGTCGGGCTCCCGGAGCATGGAGCCTACTTCTCCCTCTGCCTGTGTCTCTGCCTCTCTCTCTCTCTCTCTCTCTGTGTGTGACTATCATAAATAAATAAAAATTAAAAAAAGAAACAAAAGGCATCCAAGGGGGAGGGACCCCACGAGGTTCTGGGCTAAGGCCTGGACGAGTGCTTCCAGGATAAGAAAGCTCTGACCCAGAGAAGCAGGAGCTTCACCAATCTTCCCGGGTGGAAAGGCACCCGCAGGGAGTTGGAGCAGGACGCCAAGATGGCGGGGATGCCCTCGGGCTCCCTGGAACACTAATAGACACCTGCGCGCCCAGGAGACAGCACCATATCCCACGTCGAGCTCCCTAAAAGACTGCAGGGCCCACAGCTGGACCCGGAGCAGCATTGAGGGGCTTGGGTGGTGGCTCCACATGGAGGGGGCTGTGAGGCCAGGGCTCGGAGTGGATTCCGGCAGAGGAAGAGGATGCCTGTGGAGAGGGCTGTGGGGCTCTGGGACCAGCTCAGAGGGGCTCGGGCAGCGGCACCATGGAGGCAGCTGTGTGGCCGGGAGGGGGAATCCAACAGCGCAGGCACTGGAGCACAGGGCACCAGGACACAGCCCAGTATCCGGCCTCCCCCTGGGACGGGTAGAGCCTAGGAAGGCCCACGACAGCTAGGACGCTTCTGCCCAGAGCTGAGCAGATCAGCGTCCCCACCTTGGCACCTCCAGGCCCTGCAGAGGGAGAGCTCCATAGTTACTGTGGGAGCTGAATCCAGGGCTCCAGAGCTGCTGGCGTCACTGGGATGGTTCCTCCTGGGGCCTCACAGGTTAAACGACCCCTGCACCAGGCAGAGGGCAGAGCAGCTCCCCCAAGAGCTAACACCTGAAAGTCAGCAAAACAGGCCCCTCCCCCAGAAGACCAGCTAGACGGAGAAGTTCCAGGGGAAGTCAAGGGACTTAAGTATACAGAATCAGAAGATACTCCCCGTGGTTTTTTCTTTTCTTTTCTTTTTTCTTTTCTTTTCTTTGATTTCTTTTTGATTTGTTTGCATCCCCCCACCCTTTATTCCTTTCTTTCTTTTTCTTTCTCTTTTTCTTCTCTTTTTTCTTTTTTTCTTCCTTTTCTCTTTTTCTCTTTTCTTTCCTTCTTTCTCCCTCTTTTTCTCCTTTTCCCAATACAACTTGTTTTTGGCCACTCTGCACTGAGCAAAATGACTAGAAGGAAAACCACACCTCAAAAGAAAGAAACAGTCCCCTCTCCTAAGAGTTACAAAATACGGATTACAATTCAATGTCAGAAAGCCAATTCAGAAACACTTATACAGGGATCCCTGGGTGGCGCAGTGGTTTGGTGCCTGCCTTTCGCCCGGGGCGCGATCCTGGAGACCCGGGATCGAGTCCCACATCAGGCTCCCGGTGCATGGAGCCTGCTTCTCTTTCTGCCTGTGTCTCTGCCTCTCTCTCTCTCTCTCTCTGTGACTATCATAAATAAATAAAAACTAAAAAAAAGAAACACTTATACATCTACTTGTGGCTCTAGAAAAAAGCATAAAGGACTCAAGAGACTTCATGACTGCAGAGTTTAGATCCAATCAGGCAGAAAGTAAAAATCAATTGAATGAGATGCAATCCAAACTAGATGTCCTAATGACGAGGGTTAATGAGGTGGAAGAACGAATGAGTGATATAGAAGACAAGTTGATGGCAAAGAGGGAAACTGAGGAAAAAAGAGACAGACAATTAAAAGACCAGGAAGGGATCCCTGGGTGGCGCAGCGGTTTAGCGCCTGCCTTTGGCCCAGGGCACGATCCTGGAGACCCGGGATCGAATCCCACATCAGGCTCCCGGTGCATGGAGCCTGCTTCTCCCTCTGCCTGTGTCTCTGCCTCTCTCCCCTCTCTCTCTCTCTCTCTGTGACTATCATAAAAAAATAAAAATTTAAAAAAAATAATAAAATAAAAGACCAGGAAGACAGATTAAGGGAAATAAACGACAGCCTGAGGAAGAAAAACCTACATGTAATTGGGGTTCTTGAGGGTGCCGAAAGGGACAGAGAGCCAGAATATGTATTTGAACAAATCCTAGCTGAAAACATTCCTAATCTTGGAAGGGAAACAGACATTCAGATCCAGGAAATAGAGAGATCCCCCCCTAAAATCAATAAAACCCATCAACACCTCGACATTTAATAGTAAAGCTTGCAAATTCCAAAGATAAAGAGAAGATCCTTAAAGCAGCAAGAGAGAAGAAATCCCTGACCTTTATGGGGAGGAGCATTAGGGTAACAGCAGACCACTCGACAGAGAACTGGCAGTTCAGAAAGGGCTGGCAGGATATATTCAGGGTCCTCAATGAGAAGAATATGCAACCAAGAATACTTTATCCAGCAAGGCTCTCATTCAAAATGGAAGGAGAGATAAAGATCTTCCAAGACAGGCAGGAACTGAAAGAATATGTGACCTCCAAAGCAGCTCAGCAGGGAATTTTTCCCCTTTAAGAAGAAGTTCAGTGGAACAATCCACAAAACAAGGACTGAATAGATATCAAGATGACACTAAACTAATATCTGTCGATTAGTAACTCGAATGTAAACATGCTTAATGACCCCATCAAAAGGCGTAGGGTTTCAGACTAGATAAAAAAGCAGGACCCATCTATTTGTTGTCTACAAGAGAATCATTTTACACAGAAGGACACTTACAGCCTGAAAATAAAAGGTTGGAGAACCATTTACCATTCAAGTGATCCTCAAAAGAAAGCAGGGGTAGCCATCCTTATATCAGATAAACTAAAATTTACCCCGAAGACTGTAGTGAGAGATGAAGAGGGACACTACATCATACTTAAAGGATCTATCCAACAAGAGGACATAACAATCCTCTACATATATGCCCCGAATGTGGGAGCTCCCAAACATTTAAATCAATTAATAACCAAAGTAAAGAAATACATAGATAATAATATACTTATACTTGGTGACTTCAGTCTAGCCTTTTCTATACTCAATAGGTCTTCTAAGCACAACATCTCCATAGAAATGAGAGCTTTAGATGATACACTGGACCCGATGGATTCACAGAAATCTACAAAACTTTACATCCAAACTCAACTGAATACACATTCTTTCAATTTCAAGTGCACATGGAACTTTCTCCAGAATAAACCACATACTGGGTCACAAATCGAGTCTGAACCAATACGAAAAGATTGGGATCGTCCCCTGCATATTCTCAGACCATAATGCCTTGAAATTAGAACTAAATCATAACAAGAAGCTTGGAAGGACCTCAAACACGTGGAGGTGAAGGACCATCCTGCTAAAGATGAAAGGGTCACAGGAAATTAAGGAAAAATTTAAAAGATTCATGGAAACTAATGAGCATGAAGAAACAATCGTTCAAAATCATTGGAATGCAGCAAAAGCAGTCCTAAGAGGGAAATACATCGCAATACAAGCATCCATTCAAAAACTGGAAAGAACTCAAATACAAAAGCTAACCTTACTCATAAAGGAGCTAGAGAAAACACAGCAGATAGATCCCACACCCAACAGAAGAAGAGAGTTAATTAAAATTCGAACAGAACTCAAGGAAATCGAGACCAGAAGAACTGTGGAACAGATCAACAAAACCAGGAGTTGTTTCTTTGAAAGAATTAATAAGATACATAAGCCATTAGTAAGCCTTATTAAAAAAAAGAGAGAGAAGATTCAAATTAATAAAATCAAGAATGAGAAAGGAGAGATCACTACCAACATCAAGGAAATACAAACGATTTTAAAAACATATTATGAACAGCTATATGCCAACAAATTAGGCAATCTAGAGATATGGACGCATTCCTGGAAAGCCAGAAACTACAAAAACTGGAACAGGAAGAAATAGAAAACCTGAAGAGGCCAATAACCAGAGAGGAAATTGAAGCAGTGATCAAAAACCTCACAAGACACAAAAGTCCAAGGCCAGAAGGCCTCCCAGGGGATTTCTATCAAACGTTTAAAGAAGAAAACATACCTATCCTACTAAAGCTGTTTGGAAAGATAGAAAGAGATGGAGTACTTCCAAATTCGTTCCATGAGGCCAGCATCACCTTAATTCCAAAACCAGACAAAGACCCCACCAAAAAGGAGAATTACAGACCAATATCCCTGATGAACAGGGATGCAAAACTTCTCAACAAGATACTAGCCAATAGGATCCAACAATACATTAAGATAATTATTCACCATGACCCAGTAGGATTTATCCCAGTGACACAAGGCTGGTTCAACACTCGAAAATAATCAATGTGATTCATCATATCACCAAGAGAATAACCAAGAACCATATTATCCTCTCATTAGATGCAGAGAAAGCATTTGACAAGATAGAGCATCCATTGCTGATCAAAACACTTCAGAGCGTAGGGATAGAGGGAACATTCCTTGACATCTTAAAAGCCATCCAGGAAAAGCCCACAACAAATGTCATTCTCAATGGGGAAGCATTGGGAGCCTTTCCCCTAAGATCAGGACAAGATAGGATGTCCACTCTCACAACTGCTATTCAACATAGTACTGGAAATCCTAGCCTCAGCAATCAGACAACAAAAAGACATTAAAGGCATTCATATTGGCCAAGAAGCAGTCAAACTCACCCTCTTCACCGATGACATGATACTCTACCTAGAAAACCCAAAAGCCTCCACACCAAGATAGCTAGAACTCATACAGCAATTTGGTAGCATGGTAGGATACAAAATCAATGCCCAGAAATCAATGGCATTTCTATACATTAACAAAAAGACTGAAGAAAGAGAAATTGAGGAGTCAATCTCAATTACAATTGCACCCAAAAGCATAAGATACCTAGGAATAAACCTAACCAAAGAGGTAAAGGATCTCAACCATAAACACTATAGAACGCTACTGAAAGAAATTGAGGAAGACACAAAGAGATGGAAAAATATTCCATGCTCATGGATTGGCAGAGTTAATATTGTGAAAATGTCAATGTTACCCAGGGCAATGTACACGTTTAATGCAATCCCTATCAAAATACTATGGACTTTCTTCGGAGAGTTACAACAAACTATTTTAAGATTTGTGTGGAATCAGGAAAGACTCCAAACAGCCAGGGGAATTTTAAAAAAGAAAAACATATCTGGGGGCATCAGAATGGCAGATTTCAGGTTGCATTAAAAGTTGTGGTGATCAATACTGTGTGGAACCGGCACAAAAACAGACACATAGATCAATGGAACAGAATAGAGAACCCAGAAGTGGACCTTGAACTTATGGTCAACTAATATTCGATAAAGGAGGAAACACTCTCCATTGGAAGAAAGAGAGTCTCTTAAATAGATGGTGGAGGGAAAATTGGACATTCACATGCAGAAGAATGAAACTAGAGCACTCTCTTTCACCATACACAAAGATAAACTCAAAATGGATGAAAGATCTAAATGTGAGGGAAGAATCCATCAAAATCCAAGAGGAGAACACAGGCAACACCCTTTATGAACTCGGCCACAGTAAATTCTTGCAAGGTACATTCATGAAGGCAAAAGAAAAAAAGCAAAAATCAACTATTGGGACTTCATCAAGATAAGAAGCTTTTGCACAGCAAAGGATACAGTCAACAAAAGAAAAGACAACCTACAGAATGGGAGAAGATATTTGCAAAAGACTTATCAGATAAAGGGCTAGTTTCCAAGATCTATAAAAAACTTCTTAAACTCAACACCAAAGGAACAAACAATCCAATAATGAAATGGGCAAAAGACATGAACAGAAATCTCACAGACGAAGACATAGACATGACCAAAATGCACATGAGAAAATGCTCTGCATTACTTGTCTCAGGGAAATACAAATCAAAACTACAATGAGATACCACCTCACACCAGTGAGCATGGGGAAAATGAACAAGGCAGGAAACCATAAATGTTGGAGAAGATGCTGAGAAAAGGGAACCCTCTTACACTGTTTCTGGGAATGTGAACTGGTGCAGCCAATCTGGAAATCTGTGTGGAGGTTCCTCAAAGAGTTAAAAATAGACCTGCCCTAAGACCCAGCAATTGCAGTGTTGGGGATTTACCCAAAATATTCAGATGCAATGAAACGCCGGGACACCTGCACCCCGAAGTATTTAGCAGGAATGTCCACAATAGCGAACCTGTGGATGGAGCCATGGTTTCCATCGAAAGATGAATGGATAAAGAAGATGTGGTTTATGTATACAATGGAATATTACTCAGCCAGTAGAAATGACAAATACCCACCATTTGCTTCAACATGGATGGAACTGGAGGGTATTATGCTGAGTGAAGTAAGTCAATTGGAGAAGGACAAACATATGTTCTCATTCAATTGGTTAATATAAATAATAGTGAAAGGGAATATAAGGGAATGGAGAAGAAATATGTGGGAAATATCAGAAAGGGAGACAGAACATAAATCAGAACTCCTCACTCTGAGAAAGGAACTAGGGATGCTTTAAGGGGAGGAGGGATGGGGTTGCGGTTGAATGTTTGAAGGGCACTGAGGGGGTCCTTGCAGGGATGAGCACTTGGTGTTATTCTGTATGTTGGTAAATTGAACATCATAAATAATAAATTTATTTTTTTTAAAAAGTTCAAACAACTAAATATTTATGCTGCCAACATGGGAGTACCTAAATATAGAAACCAATTAACAACAAACGTATAGAAAGTCACTGATAATAATACAATGACAGCGGATTTTAACACCTACTTATGGCAATGGACCTATCGTCTATACAGAAAATCAACAAGGGAAAAATAGCCTTGACACACTGGACCACAGGGACTCAACAGATATAGTCTGAACATTTTAACCTAAAGCAGAATACACATTCCTTTCAAGTGCACATGGGACATTCTCCAGAACTAATCATATCATGGGCCACAAATCAGGCTTCAACAGGTACAACAGGTACAAGAAAGTTTTTTTTTTTTTTTAGGAGAAGTTTAATTTATTCTTCTTTTCCCATTCCTTTTTTTTAATTTTTTTTAAATTTATTTATGATAGGCACACAGTGAGAGAGAGAGAAAGAGAGAGAGAGAGAGAGAGGCAGAGGGAGAAGCAGGCTCCATGCACCGGGAGCCCGACGTGGGACTCGATCTCGGGTCTCCAGGATCGCGCCCTGGGCCAAAGGCAGGCACCAAACCGCTGCGCCACCCAGGGACCCCGTTACAAGAAAGTTGATATCACACCCTGTACATTTTTGGACCACGATGTTATGAAACTCGAAGTCGATAGTAAGAAAAAATTTGGACAGACCAAAAATATGTGGAAATTATGAACATCCTACTAGAGAATGAATGGAGCAACCAGGAAATTAAAGAGGAAATTTAAAACAAATGAAAATGAAAACATGTTTCTCCAAACCTCTGGGATGTAGCAAAGGTAGTTCTAAGAAGGAAGTACATAGCAATACAGGCCTACCTCAAGAAAAGAGAAGTCTCCAATACACAGCCAAACCCTACAACTTCAGGACCAGGAAAAGGATAGCAAACAATGCCTAAAGGCTATAGAAGAGGGGAAAAATAGAGATGAGAGCAGAAATAAACAATACAGAAACAACAAAGCAGTAGAATGGAATAACAAAACAAAGGGTAAGTTCTTCAAAACAATTAAGAAAATGGATCAAGCCCTACCCACCCTTATCAATGAGAAAAGAGAAAATACCTAAATAAATAAAACCAAAAATGAGAGAAGAGAGATCACAATCAACACTAGAAAAATAAGACCATTTTAAGGGAATACTATGAAAGCTTATACACTAACATACTGGGAGACCTGGAGGAAATGGACAAATGCCTAGAAATATGCAAATGAGTAAAACTGAAATAGGAAGAAATAGAAAATGTGAACAGACCCATAACTAGCAAAGGAATTGAATCAGCAATGCACCTGGGTGCCTCATTGGTTGAGTATCGGCTTTGGCTCAGGTCATGGTCCCGGGGTCCTGGGGAATCAAGTCCCACATCAGGCTCCCCACATGGAGCCTCAGTTTCCCTCTGCCTATAGCTCTGCCTCTCTGTGTCTCTCATGAATACATAAATAATATCTTTAAAAAAGAAAAAGATAAAAAGATGAGCAAGGAGCCAAATAAAATCACAAATGAGAAAAGAGATATAACAACCAACACTAGAGAAATACAAATGATTATAAGAGGACATTATGAAAAATTATATGCCAGCAACCAAGGACCTGGAAGAAATAGATCAATTCCTGGAAATATATAACATAGCAAAATGAAAAAGGAAGAAATAAGAAACTTGAACAGATAACCAGCAAAGAAATTGAATCAGCAATCAAGGATCTCCCAACAGGAGACGCTTAGATCAATAGAACAGAATGGAGGCCGAAACCAGATACAAACCTGTAACTCTATGATCCATTAATCGACAACAAGGCAGGAAGGAATATCCAAAGCACAAAGACAGTCTCTTCAATGAACCCTAACCCTGACCCCTGGATAAGAACAAATGGTGTTTGGAAAACTATGCAGCCACATGCAAAAGAATGAAACTGGACCACTTTCTTACACCATATATATAAAAAATAAATTCGGGATCCCTGGGTGGCGCAACGGTTTGGCGCCTGTCTTTGGCCCCGGGCGCGATCCTGGAGACCTGGGATCGAATCCCATATCGGGTTCCCGGTGCATGGAGCCTGCTTCTCCCTCTACCTGTGTCTCTGCCTCTCTATCTCTCTGTGACTATCATAAATAAATAAAAATTTTAAAAAATATTTTAAAAAATAAAAATAAATAAATTCAAAATGAATGAAAGACCTAAATGTGAGACCTGAAACCATACAAAGAAGAAAAGTTAGGCAGCAACATCTTTGACATTGGCCATTGGATATTTTTTCTAGATATGCCTCTGAGGTGAGGGAAACAAAAGCAAAAATAATATTGGGACTTCATCAAATTGAAAAGCTTCTGCAAAGTGAAGGAAACAACCAAAGCTAAAAGGCAACATACAGGAGGAGGGGCAAGATGGCGGAAGAGAAGGGTCCCCAAGTCAAGTGTCCTCACCAAATTACCTAGATAAACTTCAAATCATCCTGAAAATCTAGGAATTCGACCTGAGATTTAAACAGAGACCAGATAGAATGCTACAGTGAGAAAAGTTCGCGCTTCTATCAAGGTAGGAAGGTGGGAAAAAGAACTAAAGAAACAAAAGGCATCCAAGGGGGAGAGGCCCCATGAGGAGCCGGGCTAAGGCCAGGGCGAGTGTCCCCCGGTCAGGAGAGCTCTGTATCAGAGAGGAGGAGCTGCACCAATCTTCCAGGGTGGAATGGCGCCCACAAGGATTCAGAGCAGTACCCCAGGAGGGCAGAGATACCCTCGGGCTCCATGGGACACTCCCAGGAGAGTGAACCTAGCTCCTTAAGGGCTACAGGGCACATGGATTGACCCAGGAGCAGCTCTGAGGGGCTCGGGTGGTGGCTCTGTGCGGAGGGGGTTGCGGGTCCCTGGGAGCAGCTAGGTGGCGGGGCCTAGGCCAGAGGAAGTAGCTCCTGGAGCAGCTCAGAGGGGCTTGGGCGGCAGCTACATGGAGAGGTGGCTGCACGGCTGGGAACGAGAATCCAACAGCACAGGCTCCGGAGAACAGGGCGCTGGGACACAGCCCAGGATTTGGCCTCCCCCGGGACAGGCAGAGGCCCGGAGGGCCCAGAACAGTAAGGATGCTCCTGCCAAGAGCTCCGCAGATCAGCAGCCCCACCCCAGGCCCCCAGGCCCTGCAGATGGACTGCTCTGGAATTACTGTGGGGGTTGAATACTGGTTTTTAGACCTGGCCACTCTCACTGGGGTTGTTCCTCCTTGGGCTTCACGGGGTAAACAACCCCCAATGAGCGCTACACCAGGCAGGGGGAGAGGAGCTGCCCCAAGGGCTAACACCTGAAAATCAGCACAACAAGCCCCTCCCCCAGAAGACCAGCTAGATGGACAAGTTCCAAGGGATGTCAAGGGACTTAAAGTATATAGAATCAGAAGATACTCCCACCAATTTTTTTTATTCTGATTGCTTCCCCCACCCTTTTCCTCCCCCTTTCTTTCTTTTTCTTTCTCTTTTATTCTCTTTTTTCCTATTTTCTTCCTTTTTTCTTTATTCTTTTTCTCTTTTCTTTCATTCTTTCTCTCTACTCTTTTTCTCCTTTTCCAAATTCAACTTGTTTTTGGCCACTCTGCACTGAGCAAAATGACTAGAAGGAAAACCTCACCACAAAAAGAAAGAATCAGAAACAATCCTCACTTCCACAGAGTTACAAAATCTGGATTACAATTCAATGTCAGAAAGCCAATTCAGAAGCACTATTATACAGCTACTGGTGGCTCTAGAAAAAAGCATAAAGGACTCACGAGACTTCATGACTGCAGAATTTAGATCCAATCAGGCAGAAAGTAAAAATCAATTGAATGAGATGCAAACCAAACTAGAAGTCCTAACGACGAGGGTTAATGAGGTGGAAGAACAAGTGAGTGACATAGAAGACAAGTTGATGGCAAAGAGGGAAACTGAGGACAAAAGAGACAGACAATTAAGAGACCAGGAAGACAGATTAAGGGAAATAAACGACAGCCTGAGGAAGAAAAACCTATGTGTAATTGGGGGTACCGAGGGCACCGAAAGGGACAGAAGGCCAGAATATGTACTTGAACAAATCCGAGCTGAAAACTTTCCTAATCTGGGAACCGAAACAGGCATTCAGATCCAGGAAATAGAGAGATTCCCCCATGAAATCAATAAAAAGCGTCCAACACCTCGACATTTAATAGTGAAGCTTGCAAATTCCAAAGATAAAGAGAAGATCCTTAAAGCAGCAAGAGACAAGAAATCCCTGACCTTTATGGGGAGGAGCATTAGGGTAACAGCAGACCTCTCCACAGCGACCTGGCAGCCCAGAAAGGGCTGGCAGGATATATTCAGGGTCCTCCATGAGAAGAACATGCAACCAAGAATACTTTATCCAGCAAGGCTCTCATTCAAAATGGAAGGAGAGATAAAGAGCTTCCAAGACAGGCAGGAATATGTGACAGGAAGAATATGTGACCTCCAAACCAGCTCTGCAAGTAATTTTAAGCGGGACTCTTAAAATTCCCCTTTAAGAAGAAGTTCAGTGGAACAATCTGCAAAAACAAGGACGGAAGAGATATCATGATGACACTAAACTCATATCTGTCGATAGTAACTCTGAATGTGAACGGGCTTAATGACTGCATCAAAAGGCGCAGGGTTTCAGACTGGATAAAAAAGCAGGACCCATCTATTTGCTGTCTACAAGAGACTCATTTTAGACAGAAGAACACCTACAGCCTGAAAATAAACGTTTGGAGAACCATTTACCATTCAAACGGTCCTCAAAAGAAAGCAGGGGTAGCCATCCTTATATCAGATAAACTAAAATTTACCCCGAAGACTGAAATGAGAGATGAAGAGAGACACATCATACTTAAAGGATCTATCCAACAAGAGGACTTAACGAACCTCAATATATATGTCCCAAATGTGGGAGTTGCCAAATATTTAAACCAATGAATAACAAACGTGAAGAAATACTTAGATAATACTTATCTTATGCTTGGTGACTTCAATCTAGCCCATTTTATACTTGATAGTTATTCTAAGCACAACATCTCCAAAGAAATGAGATCTTTAAATGATACACTGGACCAGATGGATTTCACAGATATATACAGAACTTTACATCCAAACTCAACTGAATACACATTCTTCTCAATTGCTCATAGAACTTTCTCCAGAATAGACCACATACTGGATCACAAATCGGGTCTGAACTGATACCAAAAGACTGGGATCATCCCCTGCAGATTCTCAGAGCATAATGCCTTGAAATTAGAACTAAATCACAACAAGAAGTTTGGAAGGGCCTCAAACACGTGGAGGTGAAAGACTATTCTGCTAAAAGATGAAAGGGTCAACCAGGAAATTAAGGAAGAATTAAAAAGATACATGGAAACTAATGAGAATGAACATACAACCGTTCAAAATATTTGGGATGCAGCAAAAGCATTCCTAAGGGGGAAATACATCGCAATACAAGCATCCATTCAAAAACTGGAAAGAACTCCAATACAAAAGCTAACCTTACACATAAAGGAGCTAGAAAGAAACAACAGATATATCCTACACCCAACAGAAGAAGAGACTTAATTAGAATTCGAGCAGAACTCAAGGAAATCGAGACCAGAAGAAATGTGGAACAGATCAACAGAACCAGGAGATGGTTCTTTGAACAAATTAATAAGATAGATAAACCATTAGCCAACCAGATTAATAAGAAGATAGAGAAGACTCAAATTAAAAAAAATCATGAATGAGAAAGGAGAGATCACTACCAAACCAAGGAAATATAAACGATTTTAAAAACATATTATGAACAGCTATACGCCAAAAAATTAGGCAATCTAGAAGAAATGGACGCAATCCTGGAAAGCCACAAACTAACAACTGGAACAGGAAGAAATAGAAAACCTAAACAGGCCAATAACCAGGGAGGTAATTGAAGCAGTCATCCAAAACCTCCCACAACACAAAAGTCCAGGGCCAGATGGCTTCCCAGGGGAATTCTATCAAACGTTTAAGGAAGAAACCACACCTCTCCTACTAAAGCTGTTTGGAAAGATAGAAAGAGATGGAGTACTTCCAAATTCTTTCTATGAGGCCAGCACCACCTTAATTCCAAAACCAGACAAAGGCCCCACCAAAAAGGAGAATTACAGACCAATATCCCTGATGAACACGGATGGAAAAATTCTCAACAAGATACTAGCCAATAGGATCCAACAATACATTAAGAAAATTAATCACCATGACCAAGTAGGATTTATCCCCGGGACACAAGGCTGGTTCAACACTTGTCAAAAAATCACTGTGATTCATCGTATCAGCAAGAGAAAAACCAAGAACCATATGATCCTCTCATTAGATGCAGAGAAAACATTTGACAAAATAGAGCATCCATTGCTGATCAAAACACTTCAGAGCGTAGGGATAGAGGGAACATTCCTCGACATCATAAAGGCCATCTACACAAAGCCCACAGCATATATCATTCTCAATGTGGAAGCACTGGGAGCATTTCCCCTAAGATCAGGAACAAGACAGGGATGTCCACTCTCCTCACTGCTATTCAACATAGTACTGGAAGTCCTAGCCTCAGCAATCAGACAACAAAAAGAAATAAAGGCATTCAAATTGGCAAAGAAGAAGTCAAACTCTCCCTCTTCACCGATGACATGATACTCTACCTAGAAAACCCAAAAGCCTCTCCCCCAAGATTGCTAGAACTCATACAGCAATTTGGTAGCATGACAGGATACAAAATCAATGCCCAGAAATCAATGGCATTTCAATACACTAACAATGAGGCTGAAGAAATAAAAATTGAGGAGGCAATCTCATTTACAAATGCACCCAAAAGCATAAGATACCTAGGAATAAACCTAACCAAGGAGATAAAGGATCTCAACCATAAACACTATAGAACGCCTCTGAAAGAAATTGAGGAAGACACAAAGAGATGGAAAAATATATTCCATGCTCATGGATTGGCAGAATTAATATTGTGAGTGGAGGTTCCTCAAAGAGATAAAAATTGAATTGCCCGATGACCCAGCAATTGCACCTTTGGGAAAATACCCCAAAGACTCAGATGCAAGGAAACGCTGGGGCTCCTGCACCCTGATGTTTATAACAGAATGTCCAAAATAGCCAAACTGTGGAAGGAGCCTTGGTGTCCATTGAAAGATGAAAGTGTAAAGAAGATGAGGTTTATGTATAAAATGGAATATTATTTAGGCATTAGAAACGACAAATACCCACCATTTGCTTCAAGGTAGATGAAACTGGAGGGTATTATGCTGAGTAAAGTAAGTCAATCGGAGAAGGACAAACAGTTTATGTTCTCATTCACTTGGAGAATATAAATAATAGCGAAAGGGAATTTAAGGGAATGGAGAAGAAACGTGTGGGAAATATCAGAAAGGGAGACAGAACATAAATACTCCTAACTCTGAGAAAGGAACTAGGGATGCTTTACGGAGAGGAGGGTAGGGGTTCTGGGTGAATGGGTGAAGGGCACTGATGGGGGCCCTTGCGGGGATGAGCTTTGGGTGTTATTCTGTTTGTTGGTAAATTCAACACCATAAATAATAAATTTATTTTTAAAAATATGTTCAAACAACTAAATATTTATGCTGCCAACATGGGAGTACCTAAATATAGAAACCAATTAACAACAAACGTGCAGAAAGTCACTGATAATAATACAATGACAGGGGATTTTAAAACAAACTTATGGCAATGGACCGATCGTCTATACAGAAAATCAACAAGGGGAAAATAGCCTTGACACACTGGACCACAGGGACTCAACAGATATAGTTTGAACATTTCATCCTAAAGCAGAATACACATTCCTTTCAGTGGTACATGGGACATTCTCCAGAACAGATCATATCATGGCCCACAAATCAGCCTTCAACAGGTACAACAGGTACAAGAAGGTTGATATGACACCCTGTACATTTTTGGACCACGACGCTATGAAACTCGAAGTCGACAGTAAGAAAAAATTTGGACAGACCAAAAATACGTGGAGATTATGAACATCCTACTAGAGAATGAATAGAGCAACCAGGAAATTAAAGAGGAAATTTAAAACAAATGAAAATGAAAACATGTTTCTCCAAACCTCTAGGATGTAGCAAAGGCAGTCCTGAGAGGGAAGTACATAGCAATACAGGCCTACCTCAAGAAAGAAGTCTCCAATACACAGCCTAACCCTACACCTTAAGGAGCTGGAAAAGGAATAGCAAACAAAGCCTAATGCTTACAGAAGAGGGGGAAAATAAAGATGAGAGGAGAAATAAACAATACAGAAACAACAAAGCGGGAGAATGGAATAACGAAACAAAGACATGGTTCTTCAAAATAATTAAGAAAATGGATCAAGCCCTAGCCAGCCTTATCAACGAGAAAAGAGAAAATACCTAAATAAATAAAACCACAAATCAGAGAAGAGAGATCACAATCAACACCAGAAAAATTAGACAATTATAAGTGAATACTGTGAAAGATTATATGCTAACATACTGGGAGACCTGGAAGAAATGGACAAATCCCCAGAAATGTGCAAATGAGCAAAATTGAAATAGGAAGAAATAGAAAATATGAATAGACCCAGAACTAGCAAAGGAATTGAATCAGCAAGGCACCTGGGTGCCTCAGTGGTTGAGCATGTGCTTTGGCTCAGATCATGATCCTGGGGTCTTGGGGAATGAAGTCCCACATCAGGCTCCTCGCATGGAGCCTCAATTTCCCTATGTCTAAATCTCTGCCTCTCTTTGTCTCTCATGAATACATAAGTAAAGTTGCAGCCACTGTGGAACAGTCTGGAGGGTCCTCGAGAAGTTAAAAATAGGGGATCCCTGGGTGCCACAGTGGTTTGGTGCCTGCCTTTGGCCCAGGGCGTGATCCTGGAGACCTGGGATCGAATCCTACATCGGGCTCCCGGTGCATGTAGCCTGCTTCTCCCTCTGCCTGTGTCTCTGCCTTTCTCTCTGTGACTATCATAAAAAAATATAAAAGAAGAAGTTAAAAATAGAGCTACCCTATGATTCCAAAATTGCACAGCTAGGTATTTAACCCGAGGATACAAAAGTAGTTTAGTAGATTCGAAGAGGAACACGCAGCCCAGTGTTGGTAGCAGCGTTATCAACAACAGTGAAACTGTGTATAGAGCGCAAATGTCCATCAACAGATGAATGGGCAGAGACGATGTGGTAAATATACACACTGCAACATCGCTCGGTCATCAGAAGGGATGAAATGAAGCCATTTACAATGACGTGGGAGAAGGGGAAAGGACTTATGCTAAATGAACTCAGTCAGAGGAAGACATAAACCAAATACCATACAATTGCATTCACATGTGAATTTTAAGAAACCAAACAAACTGACAAAGGGGCGGAGGGGGGATGAGAGAGCAAATAAAAAAAACACACTATTAACCCCAGAGAATAAACTAATAAATACCAGAGGAAGGTGAGGGGGATGGGGAATCAGGCGATGGGGATAGTGGAGGGCACCTGTGACCAGGACCAGGCGTTGTATCCAAGGGATGAATCACTATGTGGTAAACCTGAAACTATATCTTACTGTGTTTACAAAGAGGAATTCAAGTAAAACTTTAAAATAATAATTGGTAGTATTGATGAAAAATGTGCGCACAAGTGATAAAATCAGAAAGGCAACTGAAAATCAAATAAAGAGTCTTTAGAGTCACAAATCCCCTCCTTAGCTCAGCTCAGGAGAAGCTTGCCATGTCTATTCTGACCACAACAGAGGCCTGGATTTTGATTCTCTGGGGAAGCCACTGATTTGGTGGAGTCAGGCTATCTTTGAACCCTAAACCTAAATAGAGTACATAAAACTAAACTGCCCGAGATACTAAGAGTCCCAGTGCAGGCACATGCCAAGACCCAAACTCTAACCATAAACAGATATAACCCTAATCCTACACTTAAGCCTAATGTTAACCTAAACCTTAAACAAGACCTATCACTAATCAAAAACCAAACACAAACCCCAAGACCGAAACACATTCACTGAACCTTCCTGCCAAACCTCAACCTAACTCCTAAACCTATTCTAAACCCTTAACCCTGAGCACTACCTTAAATCTAACCCCTACCCTAACCTCTAAACCTAAACTTAACTTAATGTACTCAAATCCTATTCCTGACCTTAACCTGTACCCTAACCCTAACCCTCTAATACTAATCCTATCTCACACCCCAAACTGTACCCTAACCCGTACCCTAAAACTAACCCCTAACCCACTCCCTAAATGTATCTCTTACCCTCTTCCAAAAACGTACCCTGGCCCTGACCTGTCCCTAACCCTAACACCTAACCAAACAGTAACCCTAACCCTAGTTCTAACCCCTATCCTAACCCTAACCCTAACACTTGCCCTAATTCTAAACCTAGACCTAACTATAAACCAACCCCTCACCCTAAACACTAACCCTAACTCACATCCTAACCCCTAACCCTAACTGCAAACCTAAGGCCAACCCTAACACTAACTATAACCCTAACCCCAAATCCTAACCTCCATATGTCCTGAAGCCAAAGTGCTGGTCCTGAGGAGGACGGGTTGTCAGGGTTGACGTGGCCCCACATTTTCCTCAAGCCTCACCATAAGACCTGAGGAGGCTGGGGGCTCCTGTCAGCATGGATGTGGCCCATAATCTTCCCAAACCTTCACAGTGGGTTCTGAGGGGGCTGGAGACTCCTGTCAGTGTGGATGCGGCACCCACATTTTTCTTAGGCCTCACCACAGGCCCTGACAAGGCTGGGGTCTTCTGTCCCCATGGACGCATCCCCATATTTCCCCAAGTCTGCACTGGGGGTCCTGAGGAAGTCAGCGTCCTGTTGTGTCCATGTGGCCTCAAGTCCTCCCAAAGCATCACTGAGGATTCTGAGGAGGCCGGGGCTCCTGTAACCATGAACGCGGCCCCCAGCTTCCAGAAGCCTCAACTTATGTCCTGAGGGGCCTGGGAGCTCCTGCCAGAGTGGACGTGGCACCACATCTTCCTGAAGCCTCCCCGCGGGCCCTGAGGCTGCTCTGGGGCTCCTGTCAGCATGGATGCGGGCCCACA
Organism: Canis lupus baileyi; assembly: GCF_048164855.1. NCBI lineage: Eukaryota > Metazoa > Chordata > Mammalia > Carnivora > Canidae > Canis > Canis lupus. The sequence continues at coordinate 32,066,660 of NC_132871.1, read as the reverse complement.
ATTTCCTGAAACCTCCCGCGGGTCCTGAGGTGGCTCAGGGCTCCTGTCATTGAGGATGTGAGCCCACATCTTCCTGAAGACTCCCCGCAGTTCCTGAGGCGGCCCAGGGGCTCCTGTTAGGGTGGATGCGGGCCCACATCTTCCTAAAGCCTCACCGTGATTCCTGAGGAGACCGGAGCTCCTGTCAGCATGAACGCGACCCAATTTCCCCCTGAAGACTTCCCGCAGGTCCTGTGGAGGCTGCAGCTCATCAGCATAGATGCGTCCCCACGTCCCCCTCAGGCCTCCCCAGCACAGGCAGTTAGTGCAGGGAGAGGAGGCCTACTGCACATGCATGCCCCATGGGAGGGGCCTGGGCTCGGGCGCCCCCTGCGGGACAGTCAGGTGCTGCAGGAGGCTGTGCAGGAGGCAGCAGGTGCTCCATGGTCCCCACCTGCCTCATTTCAGGCTCCAGCTGCGGCCTGTTAGCTTCGGAAACATCTCACTGAAAAGGAGCCCAACACCCAGCTTCCCCAGAAATACTTAAGGACAAGGAATTGGAGCCCACAGGACGCGAAATGAAATGTGGACCAGACTTTTACCACGTCCTGCAAAACTCACTCAACACTTTTCCACTGTGGGCGGAACCGCGGGTTGGTGCAGCCACCCTGGAAACAGTGTGGAGGCCCCTCAGGAAGTTACAAATAGAGCCGCCCTGCGACCAGCAGGTGAACAGCCTGGAGCTCACTCCGAAGATACACATGCAGTGAGACGTGGGACAACTGCACCCCAATGTCCACCGCAGCTCGATCCATAGTAGCCACACTGTGGGAGGACCTCGGTGCCCTGAGGCAGATGATGGATAGAGAGGATGGGAGATAGATGATGGTCATAGAGAGAGAAATGGTACTCAGCTATCAAAGAGAAGGAAATCTTTCCATTTGCAATGATGTGGATAGAACTAAAGATATGTTAAGTAAAGTAAGTCACTCGGGAAAGAGAATGACTGTATGGTGTCATTCATAGGTGGAATTAAAGAAGCAAAGCAGATGAACTATTGTGAACGGAAGGAAAGACAAATAAGATCAAAACAGATGCAGGAAACACAGACTCTTAATGATAGGAAACGAACTGAGCGTCGCTGGAGGGATGGGGGCATAACAGGGGAAATAGGAAAGTGCTGCGTCTCACTCTGTCCTGCTTCTCCAATACTGATTTGCTGTCCAGGGTTATTTGTTGAGGAGGATGGATGTTATGGGTTTTTTTCCCCTATTTCTAAGGTCTGCCACCATGATTTTGATAGGAATGACATTCAAACTGAGGGTGGCTTCAGGAACTGTGGACATTTTCACAAGATGAGGGTCCCACCCCACAAGCCCAGGATGGCCTCCCAGAGCCTGGTATGGCTCAGTGCACAAGTCTTGTGCTCCTTTGGCTCAGTCTCATTATTTATTCTCCTTGATGCTCCTGAGAAGGCCTTCATGTCCTTCCTTTGCTTCCTGAGTGCTCATTGTCGGGACACAGCAAGGCTACTCTGCTCTGTAGGGTCAGTTTGTGTCCCGTGACTTTACTGAACTCACTCCTTAGTTCTAACAAGTTTTGGTGGAGGCTCTGGGGTTGCCTGTTTCTAGTTCCGCATCTTCAGCATATAGGGACAGTGTGACGTCCCACTTCCAGGTGTGGAACCTTTTATTTTTACAGCTTAATGTCATAGAAATCCCCACTATTGAATCAAAACTGATCCCAAGCCAAGGGCAGGAAACCCCTATTAGAATGAGAACAGAGCTCAATGCCCTTGAAGGCCCCATATCAAAATGTAAACAGAACTTGAGGAATTGCTCCAGCCCTTCTGGAGGTCCCCGAGATCAGCCCTTAAAACTAAGCTAAAACCCACCTCAGGGTACAAGTCCCTGCTCCTCTCTGTCGGGTATACTTGGACACAAGCTCGAGGTGGTAAATAAACCCTAGTGTGTTTGCATCAGTGTCGGCTTCTCGGAGGTTTCTTGGATTCGCAATCTTGGGCACAACAGTCTGAGATAAAAAAAGAAAACCAAAAGAAGCTCGGATGCAGGTAGAGTGAACGCAGGATTCTGAGAGAAGCGGCGGAGACCCGGGAGATTGGGGGCTCTTCTGTGGAGGCCCCTGCAGCCTGGGTGGCAGGATGCTCAGCCCCAGAGCCAGAGGACCCAGAGACCCCACCCGCATCCCGCCCATCTGGGCCTGGTCTGAGGGAGCAGCACAGCGCCGCCCGCTGGAGACCAGACAAGCTGACGCCCACCCCGCCTCTGACCCCGCAGATGCATTTCCCAGGTAGATGTGCACCTGAGAATCAGCGCCATGGCCAATCCCCAGACCCCGCACAGACCACTCGCTGCCACCAAGGTGTTGGACCACAGAGGCTGCAGAGCTTCAGCTCTGCTTGGAAAGTAGGGTCCAGCTTCCTTTGTACTTTGTGCTTTATTTTCATTTATTTTCTTTGATTCTTTTTTATTAATTGCCTTATTTTAATTTTTATGTATGTACCTTATATATTTATTATTTTTACTATCATGGTACTTTAATTGTGTTTCTTATTTTGGAATTTAGAATCTTTAACAAGCAGGCCAAAATAATCTGGTGTTTTTTATTTTGGGAGGGCAGTTGTTATTGTTTTTCTTGGTTTTCCTTTTTCTTCCTTCTTTCTTTTCTGGAAAAAATAATGAGATGGTGAAATTCACCTCCAAAAAATAATATGAGGTAGTACTCACAGCCAGGAAGTCCATCAATACAAATATATGATGTCTAACTACAGTTTAAAACAATGATTATAAAGATAGCATCTGGGCTGGAAAAAGAGCACAGAAGAAAACTAGAGAATCCTTTACTGTAGAAATAAAAGAATTAAAATCTAGTCAGGACAACGTTAAAAATGCTATAACTGAGATGCTGTCCCAAGTGGAAGCCTTAAAAACAAGGAAGGTTATGGACCACAAAGGCAGACTTTGGAACTCAGCCACTTATTAAAACAATAGCATTCATATCATGGGAGACCCCAAGATTAAGACAGAGGAAAGGTGGGCTTTCTCAGCCATTAGAAACGACAAATACCCACCATTTCCTTCAACGAGAATGGAACAGGAAGTTATTATGCTGAGTGAAGTAAGTCAATCAGAGAAAGACAAATATTGTATGTTCTCAATATAGATAATAGTGAAAGGAATATAAGGGAAGGGAGAAGAAATGTGTGGGAAATATCAGAAAGGGAGACAGAACATAAAGACTCCTAACTCTGGGAAACGAACTAGGAATGATGTAAGGGGAGGAGGGCGGGGGTGGGGTTGAATGTGTGACGGGCACTGAGGGGGGCACTTGACGCGATGAGCACTGGGTGTTATTCTGTATGTTGGCAAATTGAACACCAATAAAAAGTAAATTTATTATTAAGTAAAAGGAAGAAAGAAAGAAAGAAAGAAAGAAAGAAAGAAAGAAGAAAGAAAGAAAGAAAGAAAGAAAGAAAGAAAGAAAGAAAGAAAGAAAGAAAGAAAGAAAGAGTGGCACCTGTGTGGCTCAGTTAGTTAAGCTTCTGCCTTAGGGTCAGATCATGATCCAGGTCCCAAGGATGGCTCCCTGTTCAGCAGGGAACCAGCTTCTCCCTCTCCGTCTGCCCCTCTAGCACAGGTGTTTCACTCCTCTCTCTCTCAAATAAATAAATAGCATCTTTGAAAAATAAACAAACCCAGAGGGAAGAGAAATCTCCCATGTAGAAGATTTTCAAACAATATGTGCATACATTCTACCCTCAAGTTCCTGTACATAGCTTCCCAATCTTTTTTAAAAAAATTTTTTTTTTAATTTTTATTTATTTACTTATGATAGTCCCAGAGAGAGAGAGAGAGACAGAGACACGGGCAGAGGGAGAAGCAGGCTCCATGCACCGGGAGCCTGATATGGGATTCGATCCCGGATCTCCAGGATCGTGCCCTGGGCCAAAGGCAGGCGCCAAACCGCTGCGCCACCCAGGGATCCCAGCTTCCCAATCTTATGTGTGGAATACACATAGTAACTTCCTTCTACAAAATATAATATGAAAAACTTAAAATAATAATGATAATATAATAATAATAATAAAATAATAATAATAAAGAATCACTTTACTACGGAGATACCTGACAAACACTACCTCAGAAAGATGATCAGATCGATACCAAGACTCATAAATCATGTTGATTCTATCTATCCTTTATATGATATAATGAAAATGGCAGTATATCTCTGTATATAATCCACAAAAACAGTTCAATCATGAGATAAACAACAGACATGTCCCAACTGAGGAAAATTTTACAAAATACTCTACTTCTCAAAGTGTTCCAGTTCAACAACAACAAGGAAAGGCTGAAAGACTGTCACAATCCAGAGGAGCCTAAGAAAACATGAGGACAAATGGAGTGTGGTATGAGGGATGGTGATTTAGCCAAAACTAAGGAAATCTGAATAAAGCATGGTCTTTGGTTATTGCGAAAATTTTAATATTGATTCATTAGCTAATATGTGTACCATACTGATATAAGATATCAATAATTGGAGAAATTGAGTGCAAGTGCATGAGAATTCTCTGTACTATCTTCTCAATTTCCCTAGAAATCTTTGTTTTCTTTCAAAGAAATAAGATTTAATTTGAAAATTGACTTAAATGAATCAGGCAACAGTGTGAAGACATTTTAAGAATTGTTGAATTATCTTTTGCCTTATTCTTAAAAAGTTCCTTCGATGGGAACAAAGTAAGAATTTTATATCAGAAGGAAAGAAAAACACTTATGAACACGCATAATGCCTTCTCAACCTGAAAAGCAGTAAAGGATAATAAATAGCAAAAATCAGATAAAAATAATTCTATTATAATAGACACCATATTGCAAGTGCATTTAAAATTAGCAATGTATAACATTTATTTCCTTGACATTTGACTTCCAAAGAGTTCATAGTGTTTCAGTGTCAGTTGAAACAGGGGAAGAATCTCTGGGAAGAATCCTTCACATAATAATAGGACCATTGGTATTAATGTCTCTCAATTATTTCCAAATCCATAAAGATGCATTTCCTGATGAGTGACTGAGCTGTGAAGAAAGAGATGAGAAACCCTCATCCCTTTGAATTACTTGTGTCAGAATATTTTAACCATAGTATTATGGATACTAAATTATCCTGGAAACAGGAAATATGTCTCAGACTGGAATCTGAGCAATCAGATGGGCAGGGAAAAAATGCTTTAACTCGCTCCTGCACTTTTATTTTTTTTTTAAATTTTATTTATTTATTTATGATAGTCACACAGTGAGAGAGAAAGAGGCAGAGAAATAGGCAGAGGGAGAAGCAGGCTCCATGCACCGGGAGCCCGATGTGGGATTCGATCCCGGGTCTCCAGGATCGCGCCCTGGGCCAAAGGCAAGCGCCAAACCGCTGCGCCACCCAGGGATCCCTGCTCCTGCACTTTTAAAGACAAAGGAGAACTTTTCTATGTACAAAGTCAGTTGTCAAGATAGCCTTAGACAATAAGAGTCTGCAGCATGAAATCCTGCTACACAGCTGGGACGCCCATGCCCCATGTCTTCCTGATCTCAAATCCCTGGGACTGTCCCCCAACACAGGTAGCCACGCTGAGGTCATTTGCAATTTCTCTCTTAGGAGCTCCAGGGAGAGCGGCATGAGCTAGATAGGATGGGACGGGTTGCGTGGAGGCCGAGAACTTTATTGCCATTCTACTTTAAGTTCAGTATTAGCACACGTCCAGCAATCCCAGGCCCCTGTGAAGAAGAGCTGAAATTTGCATTACTTCAGTTACTGTAAAAAAACAAAGTTTACAGCTTAATGTCTTAGAAAGCCCCACAATAGAATAAAAACTGAGCCTAAGCAAAGGGCTGGAACACCCAATTAGAATGAGAAGAGAGGGATCCCTGGGTGGCCCAGCGGTTTGGCACCTGCCTTTGGCCCAGGGCGCGATCCTGGAGACCCGGGATCGAATCCCACGTCGGGCTCCCGGTGCATGGAGCCTGCTTCTCCCTCTGCCTATGTCTCTGCCTCTCTCTCTCTCTCTCTCTCTCTCTCTCTCTGTGACTATAATAAATAAATAAAAATTTAAAAAAAAAGATTTAGAATGAGAAGAGAGCTCAATGCCTTTGAAGGCCGCATATCAAAATGTAAACAGAACTTGAGGAATTCCTCCAGCCCTTCTGGAGGTCCCCAAGACCAGCCCTTAAATCTAATTTAAAACCCTCCTCAGGGTCCAAGTCCCTTTTCCACTGTGTGGCATATACTTGAACCCATGCTCAAGTTTGTAAAACAACCCTCGTGTGTTTGCATCGGTGTCGGCTCCTTAGTGGTTTCTCGGATTCACCATCTTGGGCACAACACCCCCATGACCCCTCCCCACCTGGACTGACCCCCTGTCCCCTCTCACCCATGCTGACCCTCAGTCACCTCCCTGCCCACAACAGCACGGCACAGCCCTCACACAGTTCCACAGGCACGGTGGGCACTCCCGCCGTCCCCAGCCTCCCAGGGGAAGGAAGGAGGTTTTGGCAGGACACACTACCATGGTGGCCCCAGGGCTCCCTGCCCAGGAGAGCACCTGGTAACAGGTCGGGGTCTGTGTCCCTGACGCCAGCTCCTCCACCCGGTTTTCCCACAGGAAATGAAGGAGGAGGCCCTGGTCTCCTCCAGGGACATCACGCAGGTGGACCTGGATGTCAACAGGACGTTCAGCAGTCACATCATATTTTGGGACTACTACGGGGTAGGGTGAGGTTGAGGGGCCAGGGGGGATAAGGACCCAGGGGAGAACCGGGGCATTCCGGGTAGGGAAAATGGGACTTCTGAGGCGGGGGGCAGAGCAGCAGCCAACAACACATCGCTCCATGGTAGGGTGTTGGGGATGACCTCTGTGCCCCCACACCCCGGGCCTCGGGGATGAGGAGGCCACCAGGATGGGGCCTTCAGGCGTTGCCATGGGAGCTGAACCCCAAAGGGGTGAGGGACGACCCCCTGAGAAGCAGGGGATGGGGTGGGGACATGGGGGGACGGAACCGAACCTGGGTGCCAGGCAGAATGGCCACGGCGGGAGCAGGACACACTTCCATCCCATGAGGGTCGAAAGGGTCAGAGTGACACCCACTCTCGGTGATTTACATGTTTCTAAGTTCTATGCATTTAATTTGGGACAATTTGCAATTTGAAAACACACATAGTATGATGAACCCCAGATAATGCCCTGGTCCAGCCAGGGACATTCACTGACCACACCCGGCCCCAGGGGCTGGTGTCACAGCAAACTGCAGACTGGAGTCTCCTTTAAGTGTAGACGTCTCCTTGTGCATCTTAGAGGAAGGGGATGTCCTGTGTCCGCAGGCCCCCCACGACATCTCCCTCATTCCCCACTGCCACTCCATCCACCTACATCATCATCCTCAATGGCATCCCACCTACACCATCCCCCTCAAACCCACATAGCCCCACATAATCCCCACCCACTCTATACCGCAACACCATCCCCCCTACACCATCCCCCACACTCCACCACCATCATACCCCTGCCCCCACACCATCCACCCCCACACGATCAGCGCCCAGCAAGGACCCAGTGCAGGTGCACCCTGTGGGTCATGCTCAGCTTCCCAGGGTTTCTCTGGATGCCCTACTCCCTTCAGAAGCCCGGGTGTCCCATAGAGTACCCAGGAGTTGCAGGGAGGAGGGAAGACAGGGAGCCCCAGACAGGGTTTGTGCAGGTGAGTGGTGCAGAGGAAGCACTGTGCCCTGCCTCCGCCCACTGGCCTTCTTGGAGGGCGGCACACCCTGCACAGGACACCAGCCCCTAACCCAGGGGGATCAGGACTGGACTGGCCCCGGGCTCTGTGAGGGTGGGTGTGATTTGAGCCCCCGCCCCAGGCCCAACAGAAAGACTAATGGGATCCAGCCCCCCATAGCCCTGTCCAGGCCTGGATTCTGGCCACACGCTGAGCGAGCCCTCTCACAGCTTTATGTGGCCTCCTGGGCCCTTGGCGTGCCCCACAGGTCCAGGTCACTACCTAGAGCAGCCCTGGGGATCCCGGGACACCAAAGGTTGGGGAGAGCAGAGGTAGGCTGGTGGGCCCCACCCACACACACACCAGGAGGCAGGTTCTTCCAGTTGCTGGGGCCCCAGGGGCTCCGAGGCTAGGGTCCAGCTGCCCTGCAGGGACCCAGCTAGGAACCCATGAGCTACAGGTCAAGGTCAGCTCTGCTGTCCTCAGAACCATCTCTAAGGCTGGAACCTCAGGACACACGCTCCCACCCGGAGTCCACACATGCTCCCAGGTGGGGGACTACAGCACTCGTATCGCCACCCATGTGATTCTTGCCCTCTCCTAAAGCACAGAATGGTCTCCCTCCCCAGGGGAAGGCACGCACCCTGGGCTCTGAGCCCATTTGCTGTAGAATATCAATAAAGTGTTGTGATGTGAAAATGCACAGCCAGCCTGTTTCTGTGTCTCCCAGAACTCTGTGCACGGGGCACGGAGAGACCCACAGAGAGGAGGAGGGGCAACACCCAGGCCCCAAATAGCCCCTGCATGAGCACTGCAAGGCACACACAGTTGACGTATGCACGTGCCTTCAGGGGCGGCCAGACACCAGGGTCATGACCCCACAGACTATACTGGGACTCAGCCTGTGCCCCATGGGCCAGGAGGGCCTGGGACACAGTGACAGCCAGGGAGCCTCAGGTCACCAGGGTCTGTGTAAAGCGACCTGGGAGGTCTGTGTTCCCTCTGTCAAGGGGCCCGGGGCTGGCTGGTTTCTGGGGCACTTCCTACCGTCCCCGCATCACTCTGCCTGTGTGCCTGGGGTACAGAGGGCCTGCGGGGCGGTCAGTGGGACCCAAGAAGGGATGTCAGGACAGCAGGCCCTTGTGTTGTGCCCAAGTTGCAAATCCAAGAAATCACCGATGAGCCGACACCGATTAAAACTCCCGAGGAGGGGATCCCTGGGTGGCGCAGCGGTTTGGCGCCTGCCTTTGGCCCAGGGCGCGATCCTGGAGACCCGGGATCGAATCCCACATCGGGCTCCCGGTGCATGGAGCCTGCTTCTCCCTCTGCCTATGTCTCTGCCTCTCTCTCTCTCACTGTTTGCCTATCATAAAAAAAAAAAAACTCCCGAGGATATCTTTACAAGCTGGAACTTGAGTCAAAGTGCACCTGACACAGCGGAGCAGGGATTTGGACCCTGAGACTAAGAGGTGTAGCAGCTTTATAGGGGCCAGTGGCCCTTGGGATACACAGAAAGTTGCACAGTCATGTCGGTCCACACGTAGGTGGCCGATTGAATTACACCTTACCTTATGGGATCCACTTGACCTGGCATATTGCTTTGGTTTGAAACGGCCCGCAGTTTTGGTGGGCACAAAGCAGGGTTACATTCTTATGAGCAGATTTCTGATTAGGGTGTGCCCAGTGGCTTGACTGGTTTGGGGCAGCGCCTTAAGCCATAAGCAGGTCATGTGGGGGTCATAGGGGAGGTGGCGGGTGTAGCACAAAATAGAATCAGTCCTGCTCAGCTTGTACAGGAGTAGGGGATTTTTGTTAAATTTCCTGGGTCCCACACTTGCAGCTCACGCACCTGGGCCACCCTCACCAGGTGGACTCAGTGTGCACACCTTGTGGTGCTGGATCTCTCACACCAGCGTGTAGAGGGCAGCCTCCTCGCCCTAGTGAGTAGGGGCTGGGTGAGCATGGGGCTCGGCATGAAGGCCAGGCAGCACAGGGTACCGAGGAACCACAGCCCCATTACCACCCCTACTCCAGCCCCATGGCTCCCCGTAATGGGCACCCGGCTCCTCTGACATCCCCCCAGGGGGCCCCGAGTTCTGGCTCCCTGCTGGAGAGGCATCGGGGAGAAGAGAAGCAGCCGGGGCACAGTTGGACCCACTGCCGGACATAGGAATGTGGCGGAGCCGGACCTTCCAGCTCAGCTGACCCTCCAGCGGAAAGTCACTGCACGAGCGAGCCTTGGGTCAGCCAGGAGAGCCCAGCTAACCGCCCAGTGCCAGCACCAGAAAAGATGTTGTGCCAACCATGTTGGTGTTTGGGTTACCCAGCCAGAGGATCCGATAGCTGCACGTGATAGCTTCATGTAATAGACACACACATACACCAAAACCAACAAAAGTCGGAATCCCCCAATGTTGTCAAACAGCAGTTGGATGCTTACATATACGACGGTGTGGTCCCCAATAGGATACATGGAAGACGCTATAAGACATAATTGCAGAGGTGCTGGAGGCATGGAGATGTGCCTGCTGGGTTCCAAAAAGGAGTGCAGAGGGGGAGGAAGCATCCTACGGAGGGGGGGGGGCATGATGAGCATGTGCTTTGTCTAAGGTCATGATCCCGGGGTCCTGGGGAATCATGTCCCACATCAGGCTCCCTGCATGGAGCCTCATTTTCCCTCTGCCTATACCTCTGCCTCTCTGTGTCTCTCATGAATACATAAATAAAATCTTTAAAAAAGAAAAAAGATAAAAAGATGAGAAAGGACCCAAATAAAATCACAAATGAGAAAAGAGAAATAACAACCAACACTACAGAAATACAAATGATAATAAGAGAATATGATGAAAAATTCTATGCCAGAAACCTAGAACCTGGAAGAAATTGATCAATTCCTAGATATACATATATATATATATATATATACACACACACACACACAAAAATGAAAAATGAAGAAATAAGAAATTTGAACAGACCGTTAACCAGCAAAGAAATTGAATCAGCAATCAGGGTTCTCCCAACAGGAGACGCTTAGATCAATAGAACAGAATGGAAAGCCGAAACAAGATACAAACCTGTAACTCTATGATCCATTAATCGACAACAAGGCAGGAAGGAATATCCAATGGCACAAAGACAGTCTCTTCAACAAACCCTAACCCTGACCCCAGGATAAGAACAAATGGTGTTGGGAAAATCAGGCAGCCACATGCAGAAGAAGGAAACTGGACCACTTTCTTACACCATATATATAAAAAATAAATTCAAAATGGATGAAAGACCTAAATGTGAGACCTGAAACTATACAAAGAAGAAAAGATAGGCAGCAACATCTTTGACATTGGCCATTGGATCTTCTTTCTAGATATGCCTCTGAGGTGAGGGAAACAAAAGCAAACATCCTATTGGGACTTCATCAAATTGAAAAGCTTCTGCAAAGTGAAGGAAACAACCAACGCTAAAAGGCAACATACAGGAGGAGGGGCAAGATGGCGGAAGAGTAGGGTCCCCAAGTCACCTATCCCCACCAAATTACCTAGATAACCTTCACGTCATCCTGAAAATCTACCAATTCGGCCTGAGATTTAAACAGAGACCAGATGTAATGCTACAGTGAGAAAAGTTTGTGCAACTATCAAGGTAGGAAGATGGGAAAAAGAAATAAAGAAACAAAAGACATCCAAGGGGGACGGGCCCCACGAGGAGCCGAGCTAAGGCCAGGCCGAGTGCCCCTGGGTCAGGAGAGCTCTGTCCCAGAGAATCAGGAACTGCACCAATCTTCCAGGGTGGAATGGGCCTGCAGGGATTCAGAGCAGGACCCCAGGAGGGCGGGGATACCCTCGAGCTCCATGGGACACTAACAGACACCTGCACTCCCAAGAGAGTGCATCGAGCTCCCGAAAGGCTGCAGGGCACATGCATGACCCAGGAGCAGCTCTGAGGGGCTCGGGCGGTGGCTCTCTGTGGAGAGGGTTGCGGGTCCCTGGGAGCAGCTAGGCGGCGGTGCCTAGGGCAGAGGAAGAGGCTCCGTGTGGAGGGGGCTGCGCGGCTCCAGGAGCAGCTCATAGGGGCTGGGGTGGCGGCTTTGTGGAGAGGCGGCTGCACAGCCGGGAGCGAGAATCCAACAGCAAAGGCCCCAGAGCACGGGGCCCCGGGACACAGCCCAGGATTCGGCCTCCCCCAGGACAGGCAGAGGCCTGGAGGGCCCAGGACAGCAAGGACGCACCTGCCCAGAGCTGAGCAGATCAGCAGCCCCCCACCGGAGGCTCCAGGCCCTGCAGATGGACTGCCTCGGAGTTATGGCAGGGGCTGAATACAAATTTTCAGATCTGGCCGCTGCCACTGGGGTTGTTCCTCCTTGGGTGTCACGGGGTAAACAAGCCCCACTGAGCGCTTCACCAGGCAGGGAGAGAGGAGCTCCCCCAAGGGCTAACACCTGAAAATCAGCACAATATGACCCTCCCCCACAATACCAACTAAACAGACAAGTTCAAGTGGAAGTCAAGGGACTTAAAGTATACAGAATCAGAAGATACTCCCCCATGTTTTTTTTTAATTTTTTTAAATTTATTTATGATAGTCACAGAGAGAGAGAGAGAGAGGCAGAGACACAGGCAGAGGGAGAAGCAGGCTCCATGCACCAGGAGCCTGACGTGGGATTCGATCCCGGGTCTCCAGGATCGCGCCCTGGGCCAAAGGCAGGCGCTAAACCACTGCGCCACCCAGGGATCCCCCCCTGTTTTTTTTATTTCTGATTGCTTCCCCCACCATTTCCCCCCCTTTCTTTCTTTTTCTTTCTCATTTTATTCTCTTTTTTTTGCTTTTTTTCCTCCTTTTTCCTTTTCTTTTCCTCTTCTCTTTCCTTCTTTCTCTCCTCTCTTTTTCTCCTTTTCCCAATACAACTTCTTTTTGGCCCCTCTGCACTGAGCAAAGTGACTAGAAGGAAAACATCACTTCAAAAGAAAAAAAACAGTCCGCTCTCCCACAGAGTTACAAATCTGGATTACAATTCAATGTCAGAACACCAATTCAGAAGCACTATTATACAGCTACTGGTGGCTCTAGAAAAAAACATAAAGGACTCAAGAGACTTCATGACTGCAGAATTTAGATCCAATCAGGCCGAAATTAAAATCAATTGAATGAGATGCAATCCAAACTAGAAGTCCTAATGACCAGAGTTAATGAGGTGGAAGAACGAGTGAGTGACATAGAAGACAAGCTGATGGCAAAGAGGGAAACGAGGAAAACAGACAGACAACTAAAAGACCAGGAAGACAGATTAAGGGAAAAAAACGACAGCCTGAGGAAGAAAAACCTATGTGAAATTGGGGTTCCCAAGGGTGCCGAAATGGACAGAGGGCCAGAATATGTATTGGTACAAATCATAGCTGAAAATTTTCCTAATCTGGGAAGGGAAACAGGCATTCAGATCCAGGAAATAGGAGATCTCCCCCGAAATCAATAAAACCCGTCCAACACCTCGACATTTAATAGTGAAGCTTGCAAATTCCAAAGGTAAAGAGAAGATCCTTAAAGCAGCAAGAGACAGGAAAATCCTGATCTTTATGGGGAGGAGCATAAAGGTAACAGCAGAACTCTCCACAGAGACCATGCACGCCAGAAATGGCTGGCAGGATATATTCAGGGTCCTCCATGAGAATAACATGCAACCAAGAATACTTTATCCAGCAAGGCTCTCATTCAAAATGGAAGGAGAGATAAAGAGCTTCCAAGACAGGCAGGAACTGAAAGAATATGTGACCTCCAAACCAGCTCTGCAAGAAATGTTAAGGGGGATTCTTAAAATTCCCCTTTAAGAAGAAGTTCAGCGGAACAATCCACAAAAACAAGGACTGAATAGATATCATGATGACACCAAACTCATATCTGTCGATAGTAACTCTGAATGTGAACGGGCTTAATGACCCCATCAAAGGTGCAGGGTTTCAAACTGGATAAAAAAGCATGACCCATCTATTTGCTGTATACAAGAGACTTATATTAGACAGAAGGACACGTACAATCTGAGAATAATGGGTTGGCGAACCATTTACCATTCAAATGGTCCTCAAAAGAAAGCCGGGGTAGCCATCCTTATATCAGGTAAACTAAAATTTACCCCGAAGATTGTAGTGAGAGATGAAGATGGACAGTAAATCATACTTAAAGGATCTATCCAACAAGACCACTTAACAATCCTCAATATATATGCCCCGAATGTGGGAGCTGCCAAATATTTAAACCAATTAATAACCAAAGTGAAGAAATACTTAGAGAATAATTATCTTATACTTGGTGACGTCAATCTAGCTCTTTCTACCCTTGATAGGTCTTCTAAGCACAACATCTCCAAAGAAACGAGAGCTTTAAATGATACACTGGAGCAGATAGATTTCACAGAAATCTATATAACTTTACATCCAAACTGAACTGAATAAACGTTCTTCTCAAGTGCACATGGAACTTTCTCCAGAATCGACCACATACTGGGTCACAAATCGCATCTGAACTGATACCAAAAGATTCAGATCGTCCCCTGCATATTCTCAGTCCGTAATGCCTTGAAATTAGAACTAAATCACAACAAGGAGTTTGGAAGGACTTCAAACACGTGGAGGTTAAGGACCATCCTGCTAAAAGATGAAAGGGTCAACCAGGAAATTGAGCAACAATTAAAAAGTTTCATGGAAAAAAAAAAAGTTTCATGGAAACTAATGAGAATGAAGATACAACCGTTCAAAATCTTTGGGATGCAGCACATGCAGTCCTAAGGGGGAAATACATCACAATACAAGCATCCATTCAAAAACTGGAAAGGATGGAAATACAAAAGCTAACCTTACTCATAAAGCAGCTAGAGAAAAAAACAGCAGATAGATCCTACACCCAACAGAAGAAGAGAGTTAATTAAAATTCGAACAGAACTCAAAGGAAATCGAGACCAGAAGAAATGTGGAACACATCAACAAAACCAGGAGTTGGTTCTATGAAAGAATTAATAAGATACATAAGCCATTAGTAAGCCTTATTAAAAAGAAGAGAGAGAAGATTCAAATTAATAAAATCATGAATGAGAAAGGAGAGATCACTACCAAAACCAAGGAAATACAAATGATTTTAAAAACATATGAACAGCTATACAGAAATAAATTACACAATGTAGAAGAAATGGACGCATTCCTGGAAAGCCACAAACTACCAAAACTGGAACTGGAAGACATAGAAAACCTGAACAGGCCAATAACCAGAGAGGAAATTGAAGCAGTCATCCAAAACCTCCGAAGACACAAAAGACCAGGGCCAGATGGCTTCCCAGGGGAATTCTATCAAACGTTTAAATAAGAAACCATACCTATCCTACTAAAGCTGTTTGGAAAATAGAAAGAGATGGAGTCCTTCCAAATTCGTTCTATGAACCCAGAATCACATTTACTCCAAAACCAGACAAAGACCCCACCAAAAAGGAGAATACAGACCAATATCCCTGATGAACATGGATGCAAAAATTCTCAACAAGATAATAGCCAATAGGATCCAACAATACATTAAGAAAATTATTCACCATGACCAAGTAGGACTTATCCCTGGGACACAAGGCTGGTTCAACACTCATAAAACAATCAATGTGATTCATCATATCAGCAAGAGAAAAACCAAGAACCATATGATCCTCTCATTAGATGCAGAGAAAGCATTTGACAAAATAGAGCATCCATTCCTGATCAAAACACTTCAGAGCGTAGTGATAGAGGGAACAATCCTCGACATCTTAAAAGCCATCTAGGAAAAGTCCACAGCAAATATCATTCTCAATGGGGCAGGACTTGGAGCCTTTCCCCTAAGATCAGGAACAATACAGGGATGTCCACTCTCACCAGTGCTATTCAACATAGTACTGGAAGTCCTAGCCTCAGCAATCAGACAACAAAAAGACATTAAAGACATTCAAATTGGCCAAAAAGTAGTCAACTCTTACTCTTCACCGATGACATGATACTCTACCTAGAAAACACAAAACCCTCCACCCAGGATTGCTAGAAATCATACAGCAATTTGGTACCCTGGCAGGATACAAAATAAATGCCCAGAAATCAATGGCATTTCTATACACTAACAATGAGACTGAAGAAAGAGAAACTAAGGAGTCAATCTCATTTACAATTGCACCCAAAAACATAAGATACCTAGGAATAAACCTAACCATGGAGGTAAATGATCTATACCCTAAAAACTATAGAAAACTTCTGAAAGAAATTGAGGAAGACACCAAGAGATGGAAAAATATTCCATGCTCATGGAAGGGCAGAATTAATATTGTGAAAATGTCAATGTTACCCAGGCAATGTTCACGTTTAATGCAATCTCTATCAAAGTACCATGAAATTTCTTCAGAGAGTTAAAACAAATTATTTTAAGATTTGTGTGGAAAGAGAAAAGACCCCGAATAGCCAGGGGAATTTTAAAAAAGAAAACCATATCTGGGGGCATCACAATGCCAGATTTCAGGTTGCACAACAAAGCTGTGTTCACCAAGACAGTGTGGTACTGGCACAAAATTAGACACATAGATCAATAGAACAGAATAGAGAACCCAGAAGTGGACCCCGAATTTTTGGTCAACTCATATTTGATAGAGGAGGAAAGACTATCCATTGGAAGAAAGACAGTCTCTTCAATAGATGGTGCTGGGAAAATGGATATCCACAAGCAGAAGGATGAAACTAGACCACTCTCTTTCACCACACACAAAGATAAACTCAAAATGGATGAAGGATCTAAATGTGAGACAAGATTCCATCAAAATCCTAGAGGAGAACACAGGCAACACCTTTTTGAACTTGGCCGCAGTAACTTCTTGCAAGATACATCCACGAATGCAAAAGAACCAAAAGCAAAAATGAGCTATTGTGATTTCATCAAGAAAAGAAGCTTTTGCGCAACAAAGGATACAGTCAACAAAACTAAAAGACAACTTACAGAATGGGAGAAGTTATTTGCAAATGACGTATGAGATAATGGGCTAGTTTCCAAGATCTATAAAGAACTTCTTAAAATCAACCCCAAAGAAACAAACAATCCAATCATGAAATGGGCAAAAGGCATGAAGAGAAATCTCAAAGAGGAAGACATTGACATGGCCAACATGCACAGGAAAAAATGCTCTGCATCACTTGCCATCAGGGAAATACAAACCACAACCACAATGAGATACCACCTCACACAGGTGAGCATGGGGAAAATTAACAAGGCAGGAAACCACAAATGTTGGAGAGGATGCAGAGAAAAGGGAACCCTCTTACACTGTTGGTGGGAATGTGATCTGGTGCAGCACTCTGGAAAACTGAGTGGAGGTTCCTCAAAGAGTTAAAAATAGACCTGCCCTATGACCCAGCAATTGCACAGTTGGGGATTTACCTCAAAGATTGAGATGCAATGAAACGCCGGGACACCTGCACCCTGATGTTTATAGCAGCAATGTCCACAATAGCCAAAATGTGGAAGGAGGCTTGGTGTCCATCGAAAGATGAATGGATAAAGATGATGTGGTTTATGTATACAATGGAATATTACTCAGGCATTAAAAACGACAAATACCCACCATTTGCTTCAATGTGGATGAAACTGGAGGGTATTACACTGAGTGAAGTATGTCAATCAGAGAAGGACAAATAGTGTATGTTCTCATTCATTTGGGGAATATAAATAATAGTGAAAGGGAATATAAGGGAATGGAGAAGAATTGTGTGGGAAATATCAGAATTGGAGACAGAACATAAAGACATCTAACTCTGGGAAACGAACTAGGGGTGGTAGAAGGGTAGGAGGGTGGGTGGTGGGGAGAATGGTGATGGACACTGAGGGGGGCACATAATGGAATGACCACTGGGTGTTCTTATGTATGTTGGTAAATTGAACACAAATAAAAAATTAATTTATTAAAAAAGAGATTCCTGGAAACTAATGAGAATGAAGATACAACTGTTCAAAATCTTTGGGATGCAGCACAAGCAGTTCTACGGGGGAAATACATCACAATAGAAGCCTCCATTGAAAAACTGTAAAGAACTCGAATACAAAGCTAACCTTACACATAAACTAGCTAGGGAAAAAAACAGCAGATAAATCCTACACCCAGCAGAGGAAGAGAGTTATTTAAGATTCGAGCAGAACTCAAGGAAATCGAGACCAGAAGAACTAGAACAGATCGACAAAACCAGGAGTTGCTTCTTTGAAAAGAATAAGACACATAAACCATTAGCTAGTCTTATTAAAAAGAAGAGAGAGAAGATTCAAATTAATAAATCATGAATGAGAAAGGAGAGATCATTACCAACACCAAGGAAATACAAACGATTTTAAAAACATATTATGAACAGCCATACGCCAATAAATTAGGCAATCTAGAAGGAATGGACGCATTCCTGGAAAGCCACAAACTACCAAAACTGGAACAGGAAGAAATAGAAAACCTGAACAGGCCAATAAGAAGAGAGGAAATTCAAGCAGTCATCCAAAACCCCCCAAGACACAAAAGACCAGGGCCAGATGGCTTCCCAGGGGAATTCTATCAAACGTTTAAAGAAGAAACCATACCTCTCCTACTAAAGCTGTTTGGAAAGATAGAAAGAGATGGAGTACTTCCAAATTCGTTCCATGAGGCCAGCATCACCTTAATTCCAAAACCAGACAAAGACCCCACCAAAAAGGAGAATACAGACCAATATCTCTGATGAACATGGATGCAAAAATTCTCAACAAGATACTAGCCAATAGGAGCCAACAGTACATTAAGAAAATTATTCACCATGAAAGAGTTGGATTTATCCCAGGGACACAAGGCTGATTCAACACTCGTCAAAAAATGTGATTCATCATATCAGCAACAGAAAAACCAAGAACCATATGATCCTCTCATTAGATGCAGAGAAAGCATTTGACAAAATAGAGCATTCATTGCTGATCGAAACCCTTCAGAGCATAGGGATAGCGGGAACAGTCCTCGACATCTTAAAAGCCATCTACGAAAAGCCCACAACAAATATCATTCTCAATGGGGAAGCATTGGGAGCCTTTCCCCTAAGATAAGGAACAAGACAAGGATGTCTACTCTCACCACTCCTATTCAAAATAGTACTGGAAGTCCTAGTCTCAGCAATCAGACAAAAAAGACATTAAAGGCATTCAAATTGGTCAAAAAGTAGTCAAACTCTCCCTCTTCACCGATGACATGATACTCTACCTAGAAAACCCAAAAGCATCCATGCCAAGATTGCTAGAACTCATACAGCAATTAGGTAGCATTGCAGGATACAAAATAAATGCCCAGAAATCAATGGCATTTCTATACACTAACAATGAGTCTGAAGAAAGAGAAATTAAGGAGTCAATCTCATTTACAATTGCACCCAAAACCATAAGATACCTAGGAATAAACCTAACCAAGGAGGTAAAGATCGAAACTATAGAACACTTCTGAAAGAAATTGAGGAAGACACAAAGAGCTGGAAATATATACCATGCTCATGGATTGGCAGAATTAATATTGTGAAAATGTTGTGTTACGCAGGGCAATGTACACGTTTAATGCAATCCCTATCAAAATACCATGGACTTTCTTCGGAGAGTTAGAACAAATTATTTCAAGATTTGTGTGGAATTAGAAAAGACCCCGAAAAGCCAGGGAATTTTCAAAAAGAAAACCATACCTGGGGGCATCACAATGCCAGATTTCAGGTTGTACTACAAAACTGTGGTCATCAGGGCAGTGTGGAACTGGCACAAAAGCAGACACATAGATCAATGGAACAGAAAAGAGAACCCAGAAGTGGACCTTGAACTTTATGGTCAACTAATATTCGATAAAAGAGGAAAGACTATGCATTAGAAGAAAGACAGTCTCTTCAATAGATGGTGGTAGGAAAATTGGAAATCCACATGCAGAAGAATGAAACTAGACCACTCTCTTTCACCATACACAAAGATAAACTCAAAATGGATGAAAGATCTAAATGTGAGACAAGAGTCCATCAAAATCCTAGAGGAGAACACAGGCAACACCCTTTTTGAACTCGGCCTCAGTAATTTCTTGCAAGATTCATTCACAAAGGCAAAAGAAACAAAAGCAAAAATGAACTATTGTGGCTTCATCAAGATAAGAAGCTTTTGCACAGCAAAGGATACAGTCAACAAAACTAAAAGACAACCTACAGAATGGGAGAAGATATTTGCAAAAGACGAATCAGATAAAGGGCTAGTTTCCAAGATCTATAAATAACTTCTTAAACTCAACACCAAAGAAACAAACAATCCAATAATGAAATGGGCAAAAGACATGAACAGAAATCTCACAGAGGAAGACATTGACATGGCCAACATGCACATGAGAAAATGCTCAGCATCACTTACCTCAGGGAAATACAAATCAAAACTACAATGAGATACCACCTCATACCAGTGAGCATGGGGAAAATGAACAAGGCAGGAAACCACAAATGTTGGAGAGGATGCGGACAAAAGGGAACCTTCTTACATGTTGGTAGGAATGTGAACTGGTGCAGCCACTCTGGAAAACTGTGTGGAGGTTCCTCAAAGAGTTAAAAATAGACCTGCCCTATGACCCAGCAATTGCACTCTTGGGGATTTACCCAAAATATTCAGATGCAATGAAATGCCGGGACACCTGCACCCCGATGTTTTTAGCAAGAATGTCCATAATACTGAAACTGTGGACGGAGCCATGGTGTCCATCGAAAGATGAATGGATAAAGATGATGTGGTTTATGTATACAATGGAATATTACTCAGCCATTAGAAACGACAAATACCCACCATTTGCTTCTACGTGGATGGAACTGGAGGGTATTATGCTAAGTGAAGTAAGTCAATCGGAGAAGGACAAACGTATGTTCTCATTCAATTAGTTAATATAAATAACAGTGAATGGGAATATAAGGGAATGGAGAAGAAACGTGTGGGAAATATCAGAAAGGGAGACAGAACATAAATACTCCTAACTCTGAAAAAGGAACAAGGGATGCTGGAAGGGGGGGAGGGCAGGGGGTGCGGGTGAATGGGTGAAGGGCACTGAGTGGGACCCTTGCCGGGATGAGCACTGGGTGTTATTCTGTTGTTTGGTAATTTGAAGAACACTAAAAAATAAATTTATTTTTAAAAAAAGTTCAAACAACTAAATACTGATGCTGCCAACATGGGAGTACGTAAATATAGAAACCAATTAACAACAAACGTACAGGAACTCACTGATAATAATACAATGACAGGGGATTTTAAAACCTACCCACTTATGGCAATGGACCGATCGTCTATGCAGAAAATCAACAGGGAAACAATAGTCTTGACACACTGGACCATAGGGACTCAACAGATATAGTCTGAACATTTCTTCCTAAAGCAGAATACACATTCCTTTCAAGTGCACATGGGACATTCTCCAGAACAGATCATTTCATGGCCCACAAATCAGCCCTCAAGAGGTACAACAGGTACAAGAAAGTTGATATCACACCCTGTACATTTTCAGACCATGACTCTATGAAACTCGAAGTCGACAGTAAGAAAAAAATTTGGACAGACCAAAATACGTGGAGATTATGAACATCCTACTAGAGAATAAATGGAGCAACCAGGAAATTAAAGATCAAATTTAAAACAAATGAAAATGAAAACGTTTCTCCAAACCTCTGGGATGTTGCAAAGGCAATCCTAAGAGGGATGTACATAGCAATACAGGCCTATCTCAAGAAACAAGAAGTCTCCAAAACACAACCTAACCCTACGCCCAATAGGCTGGAAAAGGAATAGCAAACAAAACCTAAAGCCTACAGAAGAAGGGAAAAAATAAAGATGAAAGAAGAAATAAACAATGTAGAAAAAAACAAAACAGTAGAATGGAATAATGAAACTAAGAGCTGGTTCTTCAAAATAATTAATAAAATGGATCAAGCCTTAGCCAGCCTTATCAACAAGAAAAGAGAAAAGACGTAAATAAATAAAATCACAAATGAGAGAAGAGAGATCACAATCAACACCAGAAAAATTAGACAATTATAAGGGAATACTTTGAAAGATGATATGCTAACAAACTGGGAATCCTGGAAGAAATGGACAAATCCCTAGAAATGTGCAAACGAGCAAAACTGAAATAGGAAAAAATAGAAAATATGAACACACCCATAAGTAGCAAAGAAATTGAATCAGCAAAACACCTGGGTGCCTCAGTGTTTGAGCATCTGCTTTGGCTCATGTCATGATCCTGGGGGAATCACGTCCCACATCAGGCTCCCCACATGGTGCCTCATTTTTCCTCTGCCTATAACTCTGACTCTCTGTGTCTCTCATGAATACATAAATAAAGGTGCAGCCACTGTGGAAAACAGTCTGGAGGGTCCTCGAGAAGTTAAAAATAGGGGATCCCTGGGTGCGCAGTGGTTTGGCGCCTGCCTTTCACCCAGGGCCTGATCCTGGAGACCCGGGATCGAATCCCACGTCGGGCTCCCGGGGCATGTAGCCTGCTTCTCCCTCTGCCTGTGTCTCTGCCTCTCCCTCTGTGACTATCATAAAAAAAAATTTTAAAAAGACGTTAAAAATAGAGCTACCCTACGATTCCAAAATTGCACAGCTAGGTATTTACCCCAAAGATACAAAAGTAGTTTAGTAGATTTGAAGAGGAACACGCAGCCAAGTGTTGGTAGAAGCATTATCAACAACAGCAAAACTGTGTATACACCACAGATGTCCATCGACAGATGAATGGGCAGAGACGATGTGGTAAATATACACACTGCGACATCACTCTGTCATCAGGAAGGATGAAATGAAGCCATTTAAAATGACGTGCGAGAAGTGGAAGAGACTTATGCTAAATGAACTCAGTCAGAGAAAGACAGATACCAAATACCATACAATTGCATTCACATGTGAATTTTAAGAAACCAAACAAACTGGCAAAGGGGCAGAGGGCGGGATGAGAGAAGAAAACAAAAAAAAACCACACTCTTAGTCACAGAGAATAAAATAATCAATAACAGAGGAAGGTGGGGGGGATGGGGAATCAGGGGATGGGGATAGTGGAGGTCACCTCTGACCAGTACCAGGCGTTGTATTCAAGGTTGAATCACTATGTGGTAAACCTGAAATTATATCATACTGTGTTTACAAAGAGGAATTCAAGTAAAACTTTAAAATAATAATTGGTAGTATAGAGGAAACATGTGCACCCAAGAGATAAAATCAGAAAGGCAACTGAAAATCCAAACAGTCTTTAGAGCCACAAATCCCCTCCTTAGCTCAGCTCAGGAGAAGCCTGCCATGCCTATTCTCACCCCAGCAGAAGCCTGGATTTTGATTCTCTGCGGAGGCCACTGACTTGGTGGCGTCAGGCTATCTTTGAACCTGAAACCTAAATAGAGGGCATAAAACTAAACTACCCAAGATGCTAGGATTCCCAGTGCAGGCACATGCCAAGACACAAACTCTAACCATACACAGACATAACCCTAACCATACACTTAAGCCTAATGTTAAGGTCATCCTTAAACAAGAACTATCACTAATCAAAAACCAAACACAAACCCCAAGACCGAAACACATTGACTGAACCTTCCTGCCAGCCCTCACCCTAACTCTTAAACCTATTCTAAACCCTTAACCCTGACCCTTACCTTAAATCTAACACAAACCATAACCTCTAACCCTAACCTTATCTTAATGTACTCAATTCCTAATCCTAACCTTAACCTGTACCCTAACCCTAACCCTCTAATACTAATCCTATCTCATACCCCAAACTCTACACTAAACTGTACCCTAAAACTAATCCCTAACCCACTGCCTAACCCTCTCTTACCCTTTTCCAAAACCGTACCCTGACCCTGACCTGACCCTAACCCTAACCCCTAAACAAACACTAAACCTAACCCTAGCCCTAACCCCTATCCTAAACCTAACCCTCACCCTAACCCTAAACCTAGCCCTAACTTTACTCTAACCCCTAACCCTAAACACTAACCATAACTCACACCCTAACCTGTAACCCTAACTGCAAATCTAGCCCAACCCTAACTCTAACCATAACCCAAACCCCAACTCCTAACCTCCTGCCCTAATCCCTAAAGTCTAAACCCTAACTCTAACTCCTGTCCCTAACCCAAACCCCCATCGTAACTCCTAACCACTTACCCTTACCCTTATCCCTCACCCTAACCTCTAATCCATAACCATAAGCATAATGACTAACCCCTAACATGACTAACTCCTAGGCCTAACCACAAACTGTCTCCCCTCCCCTGACCGTACCATTCATTCTACCCATTCACTTACCCTATGGTTTTGAGGAGTCCCTTCTGACATGGACGAGGCCCACAACGGCGACTCCAGTGTCCTCCAGGGGGTCCTGAGGACGCCGGGCTCCTGTGAGCGTGGACGTGGCTCCACGTGTTCCAGAGTCATAGTCAGCTGGTCCTGAGTATGCCAGGTCTCCTGTCACTGTGGAGTATTCCTCACATCCTCTGGAAGCCTCACAGCAGGTTCTCAGGAGGCTGGGGGCTCCTGTCAGGCTGGACATGGCCCCATGGTCCCTGAAAACTCACCGCAGGTCCTGAGGAGGTTGTAGGTTCCTGTCAGCCTAGACACAGCCCCATGTGTCCCGAAGCCAAAGTGCAGGTCCTGAGGAGGACGGGGGTCCTCTCAGTCTTGACGTGGCCCCAGAATTTCCTCAGCCTCACCATAAGACCTGAGGTGGCTGGGGGCTCCTGTCAGAATGGACGTGGCCCCAAATCATCCCAACCATTCACAGTGGGTCCTGAGGAGGCCAGAGACTCCTGTCAGTGTGGATTCGGCATCCACATTTTTCTTAGGCCTCACCACAGGCTCTGACAAGGCTGGGGTCTTCTGTCCGCATGGACGCATCCCGATATTTCCCGATGTCTACACCAGGGGTCCTGAGGATATCAGCGTCTGGTTGTGTGGACATGGCCCCACGTCCTCCTGAAGCGTCACCGCAGGTTCTAAGGTGGCCGGGGTTCCTGTCACTGTGGATGCGGCCCCCAGATTCCAGAAGACTTAACTTATGTCCTGAGGGGCCCATTAGCTCCTGCCAGAGTGGTCGTGGCGCCACATGTTTCAGAAGCCTCCCCGCATGTCCTGAGGTGGCCCAGGGGCTCCTGTCAGCGTGGATGCGGGCCCACATCTTACTGAAGCCTCCCCGCGGGTCCTGAGGCAGCCCAGGGGCTCCTCTCAGGGTGGGTGTGGGCCAACTATTTCCTGAAGCCTCCTGGGAGGTCCTGAAGCGGTCCAGGGGCTCCTGTCAGGGTGGATGTGGACCCACATCTTCCTGAAGCTTCACCGTGTGTCCTGAGGAGACTGGGACTCCTGTCAGCGTGAACGCTGAGAAATATCCCCCTGAAGACTCCCCACAGGCTCTGAGGAGGCTGTGGCTCATCAGCGTGGATGTGTCCCCCCGTCTTCCTCAGGTCTCTCCAGCACAGGCTGGCTCCTGTTACTGGAGGCAGAGGAGGCCTACTGCGCATGAGTGTCCCCTGTGCAGTGCCTGGGCTCGGGCGCCCCCTGCGGGATGCTCAGACACTACAGGAGGCTGTGCAGGAGGCACCTTCCCATCCCTGGGCCCACCTCTGCCTCCTTCCAGGCTCCAGCTGGGGCCTGTTAGCTTCAGAAACATCTCAATGAAAAGGAGCCCAACACCCGGGTTCCTCAAAAATACTTAAGGAGAATGAATTGGAGCACAAAGGACACGAAATGAAATGTGGACCAGACTTTTACCACATCCTGTAAAACTCACTCAACCCTCTTCCACTGTGGGCAGGAAAGCGGGCTGGTGCAGCCGCCCTGGAAACAGTGTGGAGGCCCCTCAGGAAGTTACAAATAGAGCCGCTCTGCGGCCAGCAGGTGAACAGCCTGGAGCTCACTCTGAAGATACAGATGCAGTGAGACGTGGGACACCAGCACCCCAATGTCCACAGCAGACGTGTCCACAGTAGTCACATTGTGGGACGAGCCTCGGTGCCCTCTGACTGATGATGGATAGGAAATAGATGATGGTCATAGAGAGAGGAATGGTACTCAGCTATCAAAGAGAAGGAAATCTTGCCATTTTCAATGACGTGGATAGAAGTAGAGGGATCATCTTAAGTGAAATAGGTCAGTCGGAAAAGAGAATGACCATGTGGTGTCATTCATAGGTGGAATTAAAGAAGTAAAGCAGATGAACATCTGTGAAGGGAAGGAAAAACAAATAAGATGAAAACAGATGCAGGGAATACAGACTCATATATAGGAAACAAACTGAGTGTTGCTGCAAGGGAGGGGATGAGGGAGGGGATAACAGGGGACCAACATGAAGGAGGGCACGTGATGTCATGAGGACTGCTGTTAGCTCCAACTGGTGAATCCCTGAATTCATCCTCTGAAAGTATAATACACTATATGTTAATTAATTGGGTTTAAATTAAATTAAGTTAAAAAATCAGTTGTATCAGAGCACGTTTCCAACTGGACTTTCTGTTCTGCTCCTTCAGCTTATGCTGGGACCACCCTCATGGGTCTGGTTTGTTTAAGTAGGCATCAGGCCTCGTCCATGGACCAGCCCTGGGCTAGAAAACTCATGGCCCCGAGATCAGGACCGGAGGTGAGGTCAAGAGTCAGATGCTTAACCAACAGAGCCAGGCGGAGTCCCGAAGACAACACTGCTTTATCCTTTGTCTCTGTGATATCGTTTGTTTTATTATTTTTTTAAAATATTTTTTTAATTTTTTAATTTACTTATGATAGTCAGAGAGAGAGGCAGAGACACAGGCAGAGGGAGAAGCAAGCTCCATGCACTGGGAGCCCGACGTGGAATTCGATCCCGGGTCTCCAGTTTCGCGCCCTGGGCCAAAGGCAGGCACCAAACTGCTGCGCCACCCAGGGATCCCTGTGACATCGTTTGAAATAGGAAAGTGCTGCGTCCCACTCTGTCCTGCTTCTCCAATACTGATTTGCTCTCCGGGGTCATTTGTGGGGGCTGTTGGATGTTTTGGTTTTTTTTTCCCTATGTATAGGATCTGCCACAATGACTTGACAGGAATGACATTGAAATTGAGGGTGGCTTCAGGAACAGCCGACATTTTCACAAGATGAGGCTCCAAACCAATGAGCCCAGGACGGCCTCCCAGAGCCTAGTGTGGCTCAGTGCACAAGTCTTGTGCTCCTTTGGTACAGTCTCATTATTTATTCTCTGTGATGCTCGTGAGAAGGGATTCACGTCCGTCATTTCCTTCCTGATTGCTCATTGTCTGGACACAGCAAGACCCACAATAGAATAAAAACTGAGCCCAGGCCAAGGGCAGGAAGCCCCTATTAGAAAAGATCCACTGCCCTTGAAGGCCCCATATCAAAATGTAAACAGAACTTGAGGAATTGCTCCAGCCCTTCTGGAGGTCCCCGAGACCAGCCCTTAAAACTAAGCAAAAACCCACCTCGGAGTCCAAATCCCTGCTCCGCTGTGTCAGGTATACTTGGACAAAAGATTGAGCTTGTAAATAGTCCCTCGAGTGTTTGCATCGGAATCGGCTTCTCGGTGGTTTCTCTGATTCGCAATCGTGGGCACAACAGTCTGAGATAAAAAAACAAAACCAAAAGAAGCTCGGACGCGGGCAGAGAGAAAGCAAGGTTCTGAGAGAAGCGGTGGAGACCCGGGGGCTTGGGGAATCTTCTGTGGAGGACATGCAGACTGGGGGGCGGAATGCTCAGCCCCAGAGCCAGAGGACCCAGAGACCCCACCCACATCCCGCCCATCAGCGTCGAGTCTCAGGGAGCAGCACAACACTGCCCACTGGATGCCAGAAGTGGTGACGCCCACCCCGCCCCTGACCCTGCAGGTGCATCTCCCAGGCAGATGTGCACCTGATAATCAGCACCATGGCCAATCCCCAACCCCGCACAGACCACTCGCTGCCACCAAGGTGTCGGACCACAGAGGCTGCAGAGACTCAGCTCTGCCTGGAAAGTAGGGTCTAGCTTCCTTTGTACTTTGTGCTTTATTGTCATTTATTTTCGTTGATTCTATTTTATAAATTGCCTTATTTTATTTTTATATATGTACCTTATATATTTCTTATTTTTAGTTTCATGGTACTTTAATTTTGTTTCTTATTTGGGGATATAGAATCTTTTAACAACCAGGCCAAAATAATCTGGTGGTTTTTTTGGGAGGGCAGTTTTTATTGTTTTTCTTTTTCTTCCTTCTTTCTTTTCTGGGAAAAATAAAGAGATGGAGAAATTAGCCTCCATAAAATAACATGAGGTAGTACTCACAGCCAGGAACTCCATCAATACAAATATATGATGTCTAACTACAGTTTAAAACAATGATTATAAAGATAGCATCTGGGCTGGAAAAAGAGCACAGAAGAAAACTAGAGAATCCCTTACTGTAGGAATAAAAGAACTAAAATCTAGTCAGGCCAACGTTAAAAATGCTATAACTGAGATGCAGTCCCAAGTGGAAGCCTTAAAAACAAGGAAGGTTATGGACCACAAACACAGACTTGGAAACTCAGCCACTTATTAAAACAATAGCATCATATCATGGGAGACTCAGAAGATGAAGAGAGTTAAAAGGTGGGCCTTGCTCAGCCATTAGAAATCACAAATCACCACCATATCCTTCAACGTGGATGGAACTGGAAGGTATTATACTGAGTGAAGTAAGTTAATCAGAGAAGAACAAATATTGTATGTTCTCATTCACTTGGGGGATATAGATAATAGTGAAAGGAAATATAAGGGAAGGGAGAACATAAAGACTCCTAAATCTGGGAAATGAACTAGGGGTGATGGAAGGGGAGGAGGGCGGGGGTGAGGGTGAATGTGTGATGGGCACTGAGGGGGGCACTTGACGGGATGAGCACTGGGTGTTATTCTGTATGTTGGCAAATTGAACACCAAAAAAAGTAAATTTATTATTAAGAAAGAGAAAGAAAGAAAGAAAGAAAGAAAGAAAGAAAGAAAGAAAGAAAGAAAGAAAGAAAGAAAGAAAGAAAGGCACCTGGGAGGCTCAGTCTGTTAAGCTTCTGCCTTAGGGTCGGATCATGATCCAGGTCCGAGGAAGGCTCCCTGTTCAGCAGGGAACCTGCTTCTCCCTTGCCCTCTGCCCCTCTAGCACATGTTTTTCACTCCTCTCTCTCTCAAATAAATAAATAGCATCTTTGAAAAAGAAACAAGCAAACCCAGAGGGAAAAGAAATCTCCCATGTAGAAGATTTTCAAACAATTTGTGCAGACATTCCACCGTCAAGTTCATGAGCATGCTTCCCACTCTTATGTGTGGAATACACATAGTAACTTCCTTCTACAAAATATAATATGAAAAACTTAAAATAATAATGATAATATAATAATAATAATAATATTAGTAGTAATAATAATAATAAAGAATCACTTTACAACAGAGAAATCTGACAAACACTACCTCAGCAAGATGATCAGATCGATACCAAGACTGATAAATCATGTTGATAGTATCTAACCTTTATATGATATAATAAAAATAGCAGTATATCTCTGTATATAATCCACAAAAACAGTTCAATCATGAGATAAACAACAGACATGTCCCAAATGAGGAAAATTTTACAAAATACTCTATTTCTCAAAGTGTTCCAGTTCAACAACAACAAGGAAAGGCTGAAAGACTGTCACAATCCAGAGGAGCTTAAGAAAACATGAGGACAAATGGAGTGTGATATGAGGAATGGAGACTTAGCAAAAACTAAGGAAATCTGAATAAAGTATGGTCTTTGGTTATTGGAAAAATTTTAATATTGTTTCATTAGCTAATATTTGTACCATACTGATATAAGATATCAATAATTGGAGAAATTGAGTGCAAGTGCATGAGAATTCTCTGTACTATACTCTCAATTTCCTTATGAAACTGTTTTCTTTCTAAGAAATAAGATTTAATTTGAAAATTGACTTAAATGAATCAGGCTCCCGTGTGAAGACATTTTAAGAATCGTTGAATTAACTTTTGCCTTATTCTTAAAGAGTTCCTTCCACGGGAACAAAGTAAGAATATTATATCAGAAGGAAAGAAAAACACTTATGAACATGTATAATGCCTCCTCAACCTGAAGCAGGAAAGGATAATAAATAGCAAAAATCAGATAAAAAAACTTCTATTATAATAGACACCATATTGCAAGTGCACTTAAAATTAGCAATGTATAACATTTATTTCCTTGACATTTGTCTTCCAAAGAGTTCACAGTGTTTCAGTGTCAGTTGAAACAGGGGAAGAATCTCAGGGAAGAATCCTTCACATAATAATAGGACCATTGGTACTAATGTCTCTCAATTATTTCCAAATCCATACAGATGCATTTCCTGATGAGTGACTGAGCTGTGAAGAAAGACATGAGAAACCCTCATCCCTCTGAATTACTTGTGTCAGAATATTTTCACCATAGTACTACGGATAGTAAATTATCCTTATTAACAGGATATGTCTCAGATTGGAATCTGAGCAATCAGATGGGCAGAGAAAAAATGCGCAACTTGCTCAACTTCTAAAGACAAAGGAGAACTTTTCTATGTACAAAGTCAGTTGTCAAGATAGCCTTAGGGAAAAAGAGTCTGCAGCATGGAATCCTGCTGCACAGCCGGGACGCCCGTGCCCCAGGTCGTCCTGATCCCAAATACCTGGGCCTGTCCCCCAACACATGCTGCCACGCTGAGGTCATTTGCAATTTCTCTCTTAGGAGCTCCAGGGAGAGGGGCATGAGCTAGATAGGACGGGACAGGATGTGTGGAGGCCGAGAATATTACGGCCATTCTACTTTAAGTTCAGTATTAGCACAGGTCCAGCAGTCCCAGGCCCCTGTGAAGAAGAGCTGCAACTTGCATTATTTCAGTTACTGGAAAAAAACAAAAGTTTACAGCTAATGTCTTAGAAAGCCCCACAATAGAATAAAAACTGAGCCTAAGAGATCCCTGGGTGGCACAGCGGTTTGGCGCCTGCCTTTGGCCCAGGGCGCGATCCTGGAGACCCGGGATCGAATCCCATGTCGGGCTCCCGGTGCATGGAGCCTGCTTCTCCCTCTGCCTGTGTCTCTGCCTCTCTCTCTCTCTCTCTCTGACTATCATAAATAAATTAAAAAAAAAAAACTGAGCCTAAGCCAAGGGCTGGAAGCCCCAATTAGAATGAGAAGAGAGCACAATGCCCTTGAAGGACCCATATCAAAATGTAAACAGAACTTGAGGAATTGCTCCAGCCCTTCTGGAGGTCCCCGAGACAAGCCCTTAAAACTAAGCTAAAACCTTCCTTGGGGTCCAAGTCCCTGCTCCACTGTGTGGGGTATACCTGGACCCACGCTCGAGTTTTGAAATCAACCCTCGTGTCTTTGAATCGGTGTCTGCGCCTTAGTGGTTTCTTGGATTCGCAATCTTTGGCAAAACACCCGCATGACCCCTCCCCACCTGGACTGACCTCTGTCCCCTCCCAGCCAGGCTGACCCTCAGTCACCTCCCCACTGACAACAGCTGGGCACAGGCCCTCACACATTTCCACGGGCACGGTGGGCACTCCAGCTGTCCCCAGCCTCCCACGGGAAGGAAGGAGGGTTTGGCAGGTCACACTCCCATTGTGGCCCCAGGGCTCCCTGCCCAAGAGAGCACCTGGTGACAGGTCGGGGTCTGTTTCCCTGACGCCAACTCCTCCTCCCCGGTTTTCCCACAGGAAATGAAGGAGGAGGCCCTGGTCTCCTCCAGGGACATCACGCAGGTGGACCTGGACGTCAACAGGACGCTAAGCAGTCACATCATATTTTGGGACTACTACGGGGTAGGGTGAGGTTGAGAGGCCAGGAGGGATCAGAACCCAGGGGAGGACCGGGGGATTCTGGGTAGGGAAAACGGGGCTTCTGAGGCAGGGGGCAAAACAGCAGCCAACAATACACCGCTCCATGGTAGGGTGTTGGGGATGACCTCTATGCCCACACCCCCGGGGCCTTGGGGATGAGGAGGCAACTATGATGGGGCCTCCAGGGCTTGCCATGGGAGCTGAACCCCAAAGGGGAGAGGGACTGCCCCCTGAGAAACAGGATGGGGTGGGGGACATGAGGGGCATGAACCGGACCTGGGGGCCAGGCGGCATGGCCGTGGAGCAGGGATTTGGACCCTGAGACTAAGAAGCATAGCAGCTTTAGAGGGGCCAGTGGCCCATGGGATACACAGAAAGTTGCACAGTCGTGTCGGTCCACACGCAGGTGGCCGATTGAATTACACCTTACCCTATAGGATCCACTTGACCTGGACTATTACTTTGGTCAGAATTGGCGTGCAGTTTTGGCAGGCACAAAGCAGGGTTACATTGTTATGAGCCGCTTTCCGATTAGGGTGTGCCCAGCGGCTTGACTGGGTTGGGGCAGCGCCTTAAGACATAAGCAGGTTATGTGGGGATCATAGGGGAGGTGGCAGGTGTATCACAAAATGGAATCAGTCCTGCTCTGCTTGTCCTTGGGTAGGGGCTTTTTGCTCAATTTCCTGGGTCCCACACTTGCAGCTCATGCACCTGGGCCACCCTCACCAGGTGGACTCAGTGTACACACCTTGTGGTGCTGGATCTCACACCAGCATGTAGAGGGCACCCTCCTCGCCCTAGTGAGTAGGGGCTGGGTGAGCATGGGGCTCGGCATAAATGCCAGCCAGCATAGGGGACCGGAGAACCCCAGCCCCATCACCACCCCTACTCCCACACACAGGCTGCCCCATGGCTCCCCGTAATGGGCACCCGGCGCCTCTAAAGATCCCTCCAGGGCGGGCCCGAGGTCCAGCTCCCTGCTGGAGAGGCATCGTGGAGAAGAGAAGCAGCTGGTGCTCAGCGGGAACCACTGCCAGACATGGGAATGTGGCCGAGCCAGACCTTCCAGTTCAGCTGACCTTCCAGCGGAAAGTCACTGCATGAGCAAGCCCCGGGTCGGCTAGGAGAGTCCAGCAACCTGCCCAGTGCCAGCACCAGAAATGATGTTGTGCCAACCATGTCGGTGTTTGGGTGACCCAGCCAGAGGATCCAATAGCTGCACGTGATAGCTGAATGTGATAGACACACACACACACCCTGAAACCAACAAAAGTCGGAATCCTTCAATGTTGTTAAACAGCAGTCGAATGGTTACATACACGACGCTGTGGTCGCCATAGGATACATGGAAGACGCTATAAATCACGACTGCAGAGGTGCTGGAGGCACAGAGATGTGCCTGTTGGGTTCCAACAAGGAGAGCAAAGGGGCAGGAAGCATACTTCAATGGGGTGCCCCTCTTAGGAAAGGACACCAGGTCCCTGTGAAGGCTACGGATTGTGAAATCTTTCCTCCTCTCTTTCAGCTTCTGGATTTCCTCCTCCTATGTTCTTCCTAATTCTAGTTTACCTCCACCCTGCATCCAAACCAATGACCAAAGAGGCTTCTTTATGACATCCAGTCCTAAAAGGAGGCTGAGCTCTGGCTACCGGGTTTAGAAACGATCATTTTCTAGGTGTATGCTGATCCCCCGAACTCGTGCCTTCACGACTCTTCTCTCCCTGCAGAACGAGGGGAACCACAGGTCTTACAATGAAAGACGCCCACTTCCACTCGGGCAGGACTGTCCCTTTTGGAGGACGTCATCTGGGCCATGTAGTGCAATTGGGGTGATCAAGAATAGGTCGCAGGTGAGACATAAGCAAGCACTTACCTTTGATATCATGCTTTATTTTTTCATCCATTTCTTATTTGTTAACTATTTTTTTAAATTTATTTATATATGATAGTCACAGAGAGAGAGAGAGAGGCAGAGACACAGGCAGAGGGAGAAGCAGGCTCCATGCACTGGGAGCCCGATGTGGGATTCGATCCCGGGTCTCCAGGTTCGCGCCCTGGGCCAAAGGCAGGCGCTAAACCGCTGCGCCACCCAGGGATCCCCTAACTATTCTAATTTTATGTCCTGTCTATACCCAACACGGTGTTCAAACTCATAACCCTGAGTTCAAGATACCCCAACCAGGACAGCCAGGCACCCTAGTCCCATGTTTTATAACCCTTTGCTTCATTGCCTATCTCTGCATTGAACTGGAATTTTGAGTCCATGACGGGGAGCTTTAGTAACCTCCAAATCCTAGAACGTTCTCACTGTATCCCAATCCTAGATTGACATTTACCATTGAATAGCACTTTAAATAGTCAGTAAAATAACTACTACAGAAAAGGAAATTATCAAATTTTCACGTATGTGGTCCCTGCTCCCTGGGCTCCCAGGGAAGCTAGGGTTTCTTTAACATTGATCAAGGTCCAAATGACTCCACCACATCTCAAAGCGTGGGCTCAGTTTCTGCCCTGACACATGCAACACCCCTGCTTCAATTAACATGTATCAATCAATCAAAGGGAGCCTAACTGGCTCGGTGTGGTTTGTAAGAACATGGGACTCTTGTTCTTGGGGTAGCATGTTCAAGCCCAATGTTGGCTGTAGAGATTACAGAAAAATAAAATCTTAAAAAAAATCAGTTTATCTTGGGGAGACATAGCCCCTGATCTCACAAGGGCAGGGAGTCAGCTGATGGTTCTACGCACAATATTATGCAGCAGAGCACAAAATGTGAACTTTCAGAAGTCTCCTAGAGTGGGGGACACACCAGCCTTAAGGTGTTCAGGTGGAGAAGTCAGGGGCAGTCCCTGGAGTGACAGGGTGGGCTCAGGATCCCAATGGGTCCCAAGGATGGTGGCACCAACTGTTCCCAGGCACAGGAGCGGGAATGCAGCTGAGAGCAGCAGGACTTGGGCCAGCTGTCTGCCCTGTGTGGCCATAAGCTGCAAACCCCTGTGCAGTCAGGGGCCGCATTCCTGGAATAAACCAGCAAAGGCCAGGAGTGGGAGGACACCCTCCCGGGCAGGAAGAGCACAGGTCTCCACCAGGGCAGCCCCTAAAATTTGGAGTTTTAAACTTCAGTATCTTGTCTGTGTGGAGGCTGACAAAATTGAGGCGGTTCCACTTTAAGTTCACTGTTAGCACAAGTACTGCCATCCCAGGCCCCTGTGAATAAGAGCTAAAATTTGCATTATTTCAGTTACAGGAAAAGGAAAAAAAAACAGCTTACAGCTTAAAGTCGAATAAAGCCCCATATTAGAATGAGAACAGAACTCAATGCCCTTGAAGGACCCATATCAAAATGTAAACAGAACTTGAGGAATTGCTCCAGCCCTTCTGGATGTCCCTGAGACCAGCCCTTAAAACTAAGCTAAAACCCACTTTGGGGTCCAAGTCCATGCTCCGCTGTATCGGGTGTACTTGGACGCAAGCTCGAGTTTGGAAATCAACCATCGTGTGTTTGCATCGGTGTAGGCTCCTCAGTGGTTTCTCGGATTTGCAATCTTGGGCACAAAACCTCCATGTCCCCTCCCCACCTGGGCTGACCCCACATCCCCTCCACCCCAGGCTGACCCTCAGTCACCTCCTCACCCACAACAGCTTGGGACAGGCCCTCACACAGGTCCCATGGGCTCGGTGGGCACTCCCGCCATCCTCAGCCTCCCAGGGAAAGGCAGGAGGTTTCAGCAGACCCACTCCCATTGTGGCCCCAGGGCTCCCTGCCCAGCATGGCAGCTCGTGACAGGTTGGGGTCTGTGTCCCTGACGTGGGCTCCTGCTCTCCGGTTTTCCCACAGTAAATGAAGGAGGAGGCCCTGGTCTCCTCCAGGGACATCACGCAGGTAAACCTGGACGTCAACAGGACGTTCGGCAGCCACACTATGATTTGGGCCTGCTAGGGGGTCGGGTGAGGCTGCTGGGCCAGGGGGCTTAGGGGTCCCAGGGGAGGCTTGGGGGCTTTGGGGTAGGGAAAACGGGGCTTCTGAAGCCGGGGGGAGCAACAGCAGCCAACAACACACTGCTCCATGATAGGGTGATGGGGATGACCCACATGCCCCCAACCCCGGGGCCTCAGAGTTGAGGAGGCCAATTGGTTGGGGCCTCCAGTGGTTGCCATGGGAGCTGAACCCCAAAGGGTAGAGGGATGGCGCCCTGAGAAGCAGGGGATGGTGTGGGGGAAGTGGGGGGCAGGAACCAGACCTGGGGGCCAGGAGGCATGGCCGCGGCTGGAGCAGGACACACATCAATCCCATGAGGGTCGGACGGGTCAGAGTGACACCCACACTCGGTGCTTTATATATTTCTAAATTCTATGCATTTTATTTGAGACAATTTGCAATTTGAAAACATACATAGTATGATGACCCCCAGATAATGACCCCGGTCCAGCCAGGGCCCTGCACGGACCACACGGTGCCACACGGACAGGTGTCACAGCAAACCCCAGACTGGGGTCGCCTTTAACGGTAGACGTCCCCTTGTGCATCTCAGAGGAAGGGGATGCCCTGTGTCCACAGGCCCCCCATGCCATCCTGCTCATTCTCCACCCCCACATCATCCCCCTACATCATTATCCCAAATGGCATTCCACAAAACACCATCCCCCTCACAGCCACACAGCCCCACACAATCCCAACCCACACTACACCACAACACCATCCCCCCTACACCATCCCCCACACTCCACCACCATCAAACCCCTAGTCCCACACCATCTACCCCACACCATCAGCCACCAGCAAACCCGGTGCAGGTGCCCCCTGTGGGACATGCTCAGCCTCCCTGGGGTTCTCTGGATACCCTGTTCCCATCAGAAGACCGGGTGTTCAATAGAGCACACAGGGGTTGCAGGGAGGAGGGAAGGCACGGAGTCAGAGCGGGTGTAGGTGAGTGGTGCAAAGAACCCACTGTGCCCTGCCTCCGCCCACTCTCCCTCCTGGAGGGCGACACACCCTGCACAGGACAACAGCCCCTAACCCAGTGGGACCTGGGCTGCCCTGGCACCAGGATCTGTGCGGGCTGAGTTGATTTGGGGCCCCCCATGGCAACACAAGGACGAATGGATTCCAGCCCCCCATGGCCCTATGCAACCCTGGATTCTGGCCCCACGCTGAGGGAGCCCTCTCACAGCTGGATGTGGCCTCCTGGGCCCTGGGTGTGACCCACAGATCCAGGTCACAGACCTAGGGCAGCCCTGAGGATCCCGGTATACTCCAGGGTGGGGAGAGCAGGGGTAGGCCGGTGGGCCCCACCCGCACCCACACCAGGAGGCAGGTTCCTCCAGATACTGGGGCCCCAGGAGGCCCGAGGCCGTGGTCCAGCTGCCCTGTGGGAACCCAGCGCAGGAGCCCATGAGCTGCAGGTCCAGTTCAGCTCTGCTGTCCTCAGAACCGTCTCTCAGGCTGAAACCTCAGGACACGCACCCCCACCCGGAGTCCACACATGCTCCAGGTGGAGGACTCCAGCACTTGACCCTCAACCCATGTGATTCTTTTCCTCCCGTAAAGGACAGAAATGTCTCCCTCCCCAGGTGAAGGCACACACCCACGCCTCTGAGCCCGTTTACTGTAGAAAGTCAATAAAGTGTTGTGGTGTGAAAATGCACAGCCAGCCCTTTTCTGTGTCTCCCAGAACTCTGCACACGGGGCATGGAGAGACCCACAGAGAGGAGGAGGGGATATCACCCAGGCCCAAAACAGCCCCTGCAGGGGCACCACAAGGCACACACTGCTGATGTCCCCATGTGCCTTCCAGGGGCGGACAGACGCCAGGATCAGGACCCCACAGACTATACTGGGAATCAGCCTGTGCCCCGTGGGCCAGAATGGACTAGGACAGAGTAACATCCAGGGAACCTCAGGACACCAGGTCTGTGCAAATTGACCTGTGATGTCTGTGCTCCCTCTGTCCAGGAGGCCGGTGCTGGCCTGGTTCCAGGGCATGTACTACCCTCCCCGCATCCCCATGCCAGTGTGCCTGGGGCACAGAGGGCCTGTGGGGCGCTCAGTGTGGCCCTGGAAGGGATGTCAGGACAGTAGGCCCTTGCGTTGTGCCCAAGACTACGAATCTGAGAAACCACTTAGGAGCCAACACCAATACAAACTCCCGAGGGTTTCTCTACAAGCTGGAGCTTGGGTCCAAGTGCACCTGACACAGTGGAGCAGGGACTTGGACCCCGAGACTAAGAGGCATAGCAGCTTTATAGGGTCAGTGGACTGTGGGATATGCAGAAATTTGCACAGTCATGTTGGTCCACACGCAGGTGGCTGATTGAATTACACCTTACCCTATAGGATCTGCTTGACCTGGCCTATTACTTTGGTCAGAATCGGTGCGCAGTTTTGGGGGACACAAAGCAGGGTTACATTTTTATGAGCCTATTTCCGATTAGGGTGTGCCCAGCAGCTTGACTTGGGTGGGGCAGCGCCTTAAGATCTAAGCTGGTCATTTGGGGGTCATAGGGGTGGTGGCGGGAATAGCACAAAATGGAATCAGTCCTGCGCTGCTTGTCCAGGGGTAGGGGATCTTTATTAAATTTCCTGTGTCCCAACTTGCAGCTCACGCACCTGGGCAACGCTCACCAGGTGGACTCAGCGTGCACACCTTGTGGTGCTGGATCTATCACACCAGCCTGTGGAGAACACCCTCCTCGCCTTAGTGAGTAGGGGCTGGGTGAGCATGGGGCTCGGCCTGAAAGCCAGGCAGCACAGGGTCTGAGGAACCGCAGCCCCATCCCCACCCCGACTTCCACACACAGGCAGCCTCAGGGCTCCCCGCCATGGGCACCGGGCTCCTCAGGAGCTCCCGCCAGGGCAGCCCCGAGGTGTGACTCCCTGCTGGAGAGGCATCGGGGAGAAGAGAAGCAGCCGGCGCTTGGCAAGACCCATTGCCGGACATGGGAATGTGGCCGAGACAGACCTTCCACCTCAGCTGACCCTCCAGCTGAAATTCACTACAGGAGCGAGCCCCGGGTCAGACAGGAGAGCCCAGCTACCCACCCAGCATCAGCACCAGAGATAATGTTGTACCAACCATTTCGGCATTTGGGTTACCCAGCCAGAGGATCCGATAGCTGCACGTGATAGCTTCATTTGATAGACACACACACACTCCACAACCAACAAAAGTCAGAATCCCCCCAATGTTGTCAAACAGCAGATGAATGGTTACATACACGATGCCATGGTCCCCAATAGGATACCTGGAAGACGCTATAAACCATGACTGCAGAGGTGCTGGAGGCACGGAGATGTGCCTGCTGTGTTCCAAAAAGGAGCGCAGAGGGGCAGGAAGCATCCTACGGAGCGGGGGGCCCTCCTAGGAAAGGACACCAGGTCCCTGTGAAGGCTACGGAGGGTGAAATCTTTCCTCCTCTCTTTCAGCTTCTGCTTTTCCTCCTAAATGCCATTTTCCTCAATCATAATAGCAAATATATATTTTATGTTTTCAAATTTCTTTTTATTGGAGTCCAATTTGTATGAATTCTTTCTTCAGCTAGGGTGTCATTCAGGATAGAGAGAAAGATTTTCCCAGACAGGCAAAGTATAAAGGAGTTCATGACCTCTAAACCAGTCCAGTAAGGAATTTTAAGAGGGACTATTCTAGTTGGGGGAAAAGAGACCAAAAGCAACAAAGACTAGAAAGGACCAGAGAACGTCACCAGAAACACCAACTCTACCACTAACAACAAGGCACAAGTTCATATCTTTGAATAAGCACTCTGAAAGCTGATGCTAAATGCTCCAATCAAAAGATATAGGGTATCAGAGTGCCTTAAAACACAGGATCCGGGATGCCTGGGTGGCTCTGGGTTTGAGCCTCTGCCTTT
Organism: Canis lupus baileyi; assembly: GCF_048164855.1. Lineage (NCBI taxonomy): Eukaryota > Metazoa > Chordata > Mammalia > Carnivora > Canidae > Canis > Canis lupus. Next base: position 32,027,153 of record NC_132871.1, on the reverse strand, counting down.
GACTCAGGTTGTGATCCTAGAGTCTGGGATCGAGTCCCATATTGGGCTCCTGGTGGGGAGCCTGCTTCTCTCTTGGCCTAATTTTCTGCCTCTCTCTCTCTCTCTCTCTCTCTCATGCTCTCAAAAATAAAATTGTTATTAAAATAACAAGGTCCATCGGTATGCTGCCTAGTAGATGCTCACCTTAGAACTATAGACAATAGCAGATTGAAAGACAGGGGATGGAAAATCATCTATCACGCTAATGGTTATGAAAAGAAAGCTGGAGGACCAATACTTATATTAGACACACAAGATTTGAAACCAAACCCTGGGGGTCACCTGGTGGCTCAGTGGTTGAGCATCTGCCTTCAGCTCAAGGTGTGTTTTTGGGATCCCATGATCCAGTCCCACATCAGGATCCCATTGGGGAGCCTCTCTCCCTCTGCCTATGTTTCTGCCTCTGCTTTTCTGTGTATCTCTCATGAATAAATAAATAAAATATTTAATCTCAAAAAAGAAAGAACAAATACTGTAAGAAGTGATAAAGAAGGGCATTATTTCATAGTTAAAAAGACTATCAGGATCAAACAACTAAATATTTATGCTGCCAACATGGGAGTACCTAAATATGGAACCCAATTACCAATAAACGTACAGGAACTCACTGATAATAATACAATGACAGGAGATTTTAAAACCTACTCACTTATGGCAATGGACTGATCGTCTATACAGAAAATCAACAGGGGAACAATAGCATTGACACACTGGACCACTAGGACTCAACAGATATTTTCTGAACATTTCTTCCTAAAGCAAAATACACATTTCTTTCAAGTGCACATGGGACATTCTCCAGAACAGATCATATCAAGGGCCACAAATCAGCCCTCAACAGGTACAACAGGTACAAGAAGGTTGATATCACACCCTGTACATTTTCGACTACGACGCTATGAAACGTGAAGTCGACAGTAAGAAAAAATTTGGACAGATCAAAAATACGTGGAGATTATGAATATCCTTCGAGAGAATGAATGGAGCAACCAGGAAATTAAAGAGGAAATTTAAAACAAATGAAAATGAAAACATGTTTCTCCAAACCTCTGGGATGTAGCAAAGGCAGTCCAAAGAGGGAAGTACATAGCAATATAGGCCTATCTCAGGAAACAAGAAGTCTCTAATACACAACCTAACCTTACAACTGAAGGAGCTGGAAAAGGAATAGGAAACAAAGCCTAAAGCCTACAGAAGAAGGGAAAAAATAAAGATGAGAGCAGAAATAAACAATACAGAAACAGTAGAATGGAATAACGAAACTAAGAGCTGGTTCTTCAAAATAATTAATAAAATGGATCAAGCCCTAGCCAGCCAAATGAACGAGAAATGAGAAAAGACCTAAATAAATAAAATCACAAAAGAGAGAAGAGAGATCACAATCAACACCAGAAAAATAAGACATTCATAAGGGAATACTATGAAAGATTATATGTTAACAAACTGGGAGAGCAGGAAGAAATGGACAAATCCCTAGAAATGTGCAAACAAGCAAAACTGAAATAGGAAGAAATAGAAAATGTGAATAGACCCATAACTAGCAGAGGAATTGAATCAGCAAGGCACCTGGGTGCCTCAGTGGTCGAGCATGTGCTTTGGCTCAGGTTATGATCCCGGGGTCCTGGGGAATCAAGTCACACATCAGGCTCCCCGCATGGAGCCTCATTTTCCCTGTGCCTATACCTATGCATCTCTGTGTCTCTCATGAATACATAAATAAAATCTTTAAAAAAGAAAAAAGATAAAAAGATGAGAAAGTACCGAAATAAAATCACAAATGAGAAAAGAGAAATAACAACCAACACTAGAAAAATACAAACAATTATAAGAGAATATGATGAAAAATTACATGCCAGCAACCTAGAACCTGGAAGAAATAGATCAATCCTTAGAAATATATAACATAGCAAAAATGAAAAATGAAGAATTAAGAAATTTGAACAGACAGTTAACCAGCAAAGAAATTGAATCAGCAATCAGGGTTCTCCCAACAGGAGACGCTTAGATCAATAGAACAGAATGGAAAGCCAAAACAAGATACAAACATGTATCTATGACCCATAATGGACAACAAGGTAGGAAGGAATATCCAATGGCACAAAGAAAGACTCTTCAAGAAACCCTAACCCTGACCCCAGGATAAGAACAAATGATGTTGGGAAAACCAGGCAGCCAATTGCAGAAGAATGAAACTGGACCACTTTCTTACACCATATATATAAAAAATGAATTCAAAATGGATGAAAGACCTAAATGTGAGATCTGAAACCATACAAAGAAGAAAAGATAGGCAGCAACGTCTTTGACATTGGCCATTGGATCTTCTTTCTAGATATGCCTCTGAGGTGAGGGAAACAAAAGCAAAAATCCTATTGGGACTTCATCAAATCGAAAAGCTTCCACAAAGTGAAGGAAACAACCAAAGCTAAAAGGCAACATACAGGAGGAGGGGCAAGATGGCGGAAGAGTAGGGTCCCCAAGTCACCTGTCCTCACCAAATTACCTAGATAACCTTCACATCATCCTGAAAATCTAGGAATTCGGCCTGAGATTTAAACAGAGAACAGGGATCCCTGGGTGGCGCAGCAGTTTGGCGCCTGCCTTTGGCCCAGGGCGCAATCCTGGAGACCCGGGATCGAATCCCACATCGGGCCCCCGGTGCATGGAGCCTGCTTCTCCCTCTGCCTGTGTCTCTGCCTCTCTCTCTCTCTCTCTGTGACTATCATGAATAAATAAATAAAAATCTTAAAAAAAAAAAATAAACAGAGAACAGATCGAATGCTATGGTGAGAAAAGTTCGTGCTTCTATCAAGGTAGGAAGACAGGGAAAAAGAAATAAAGAAACAAAAGGCATCCAAGTGGGAGGGGCCCAACGAGGAGCCGGGCAAAGGCCAGGGCGAGTGCCCCCCGGGCAGGAGACCTCTGTCCCAGAGAAGCAGGATCTGAACCAATCTTCCTGGGTGGAATGGCGCTTGCAGTGATTCAGAGCAGGACCCCAGGAGGGCGGGGATACCCACGGGCTCCCTGGGACACGAACAGACACCTGCACTCCCAGGAGAGTGCACCAAGCTCCCTAAGGGCTGCAGGGCACATGCACTGACTTGGGAGCAGCTCAGAGGGGCTCGGGCAGGGTTCTGCGTGTAGGGGGTTCCATGCCCCAGGAGCAGCTTGGTGGCGGTGCCTCTGGCAGAGGAAGGGGCTCAGTGCAGTGGGGGCTGCGTGGCTCCGGGAGCAACTCGGAGGTGCTCAGGTGGCGGCTCCCTGAGGGGGCTGCGCAACCAGGAGCAGCTCAGAGAGGCTGGGCGCCAGCTCTGGGAATAGGCGGCTGTGCAGCCAGGAGGGCGAATCCAACAGCACAGGCACCAGAGCACAGGGCGCCAGGATACATCCCAGGAATTGGCCTCCCCCGGGACAGGCAGAGGCCCGGAGGGCCCAGGACAACAAGGACGCTCCTGCCCAGAGCTGAGCAGATCAGCGGCCCCACCCCAGAGCCTCCAGGCCCTGCAGATGGACTGCTCCCGAGTTACTGCTGGGGCTGAATACAGGTTTCCAGAGGTGGCCGCTGCCACTGGGGTTGTTCCTCCTTGGGCCTCACAGGGTAAACTATCCCCACTGAGCCCTGCACCAGGCAGGTGACAGAGCAGCTCCCCCAAGTGCTAACACCTGAAAACAGCACAACAGGACCCTCCCCTAGAAGACCAGCTAGACGGACAAGTTCCAGGGGGAAGTCAAGGGACTTAAAGTATACAGAATCAGAAGATACTCCCCCATGTTTTTTTTATTTCTGATTGCTTCTCCCACCCTTTTTCCCCCCGTTTCTTTCTTTTTCTTTCTGTTTTTATTCCCTTTTTTCTTCTTTCTTCCTTTATTCTTTTTTCTTTTTTCTCTTTTCTTCTTTCTCTCCTCTCTTTTTCTCCTTTTCCCAATACAATTTGTTTTTGGCCACTCTGCACTGAGGAAAATGACTAGAAGGAAAACCTCACCTCAAAATAAAGAATCAGAAACAGTCCTCTCTCCCACAGAGTTACAAAATCTGATTTACAATTCAATGTCAGAAAGCCAATTCAGAAGCACTATGATGCAGCTACTGGTGGCTCTAGAAAAAAGCCTAAAGGACTCACGGGACTTCATGACTGCAGAATTTAGATCCAATCAGGCCGAAATGAAAAATCAATTGAATGAGATTAAATCCAAACTAGAAGTCCTAACAACGAGGGTAAACAAGGTGGAAGAACGAGTGAGTGATGTAGAAGAGAAGTTGATGGGAAAGAGAGAAACTGAGGTAAAAAGAGACAGACAATTAAAAGACCAGGAAGACAGATTAAGGGAAATAAATGACAGCCTGAGGAAGAAAAACCTATGTGTAATTGGGGTTCCCGGGGGCACCAAAACGGACAGAGGGCCAGAATAAGTATTTGAACAAATCATACCTGAAAACTTTCCTAATCTGGGAAAGGAAACAGGCATTCAGATCCAGGAAATAGAGAGATACCCCGCTAAAATCAATAAAAACCGTCCAACACCTCTACATTTAATAGTGAAGCTTGCAAATTTCAAAGATAAAGAGAAGATCCTTAAAGCAGCAAGAAACAAGAAATCTCTGACCTTTATGGGGAGGAGGATTAGGGTAACAGCAGACGTCTCCACAGAGACCTGGCAGGCCAGAAAGGGCTGGCATGATATATTCAGGGTGCTCAATGAGAAGAACATGCAACCAAGAATACTTTATCCAGCAAAGCTCTCATTCAAAATGGAAGGAGAGATAAAGAGCTTCCAAGACAGGCAGGAACTGAAAGAATGTGTGACCTTCAAACCAGCTCTGCAAGAAATTTTAAGGGGGACTCTTAAAATTCCCCTTTAAGAAGAAGTTCAGTGGAACAATCCACAAAAACAAGGACTGAAGAGATATCATGATGACACTAAACTCATATCTGTCCATAGAAACTCTGAACATGAACGGGCTTAATGACCGCATCAAAGACACAGGGTTTCAGACTGGATAAAAAAGCAGGACCCATCTATTTGCTGTCTACAAGAGACTCATTTTAGACAGAAGGACACCTACAGCCTGAAAATTAAATGTTGGAGAACCATTTACCATTCAAATGGTCCTCAAAAGAAAGCAGGGGTAGCCATCCTTATATCAGATACACTAAAATTTACCCCAAAGACTATAGTGAGAGATGAAGAGGGACACTAAATCGTACTTAAGGGATCTATCCAACAAGAGGACTTAACTATCCTCAATATATATGCCCCGAATGTGGAAGCTGCCAAATATTTAAACCAATTAATAAACAAAGTAAAGAAATACTTAGATAATAATACACTTATACTTGGTGACTTCAATCTAGCTCTTTCTACCCTCGATAGGTCTTCTAAGCACAACATCACCAAAGAAACGAGAGCTTTAAATGATACACTGGACCAGATGGATTTCACAGAAATCTACAGAACTTTACATCCAAACTCAACTGAATGCACATTCTTCTCAAGTGCATATGGAACTTTCTCCAGAATAAACCACATACTGGGTCACAAATAGGGTCTGAACCGATACCAAAAGATTGGGATCGTCCCCTGCATATTCTCAGACCATAATGCCTTGAAATTAGAACTAAATCACAACAAGAAGTTTGGAAGGACCTCAAACACGTGGAGGTTAAGGACCATCCTCTTAAAGATGAAATGGTCAACCAGGAAATTAAGGAAGAATTAAAAAGATTCATGGAAACTAATGAGAATGAACATACAACCGTTCAAAATCTTTAGGATGCAGCAAAAGCAGTCCTAAGGGGGAAAAACATCACAATACAAGCATCTATTAAAAAACGGGAAACTACACAAATACAAAAGCTAACCTTACACATAAAGAGGCTAGAGAAAAAAAAGCAGATAGATCATACACCAAACAGAAGAATAGAGTTAATTAAAATTCGAGCAGAATTCAAGGAAATCGAGACCAGAAGAACTCTGGAACAGATCAACGGAACGAGGAGTTGATTCTTTGAACGAATTAATAAGATAGATAAACCATTAGCCAACCTTATTAAAAGGAAGAGAGAAAATATTCAAATTAATAAAATCATGAATGAGAAAGGAGAGGTCACTACCAACACCAAGGAAATACAAACGATTTTAAAAACATATTATGAACAGCCATACACCAATAAATTAGGCAATCTAGAAGAAATGGTCGCATTCCTGGAAAGCCAGAAACTACCAAAACTGGAACAGGAAGAAATAGAAAACCTAAACATGCCAATAACCAGGGAGGAAATTTAAGCAGTCATCCAAAACCTCCCAAGACACAAAAGTCCAGGGCCAGATGGCTTCCCAGGAGAATTCTACGAAACGTTTAAAGAAGAAACCACATCTATCCTACTAATGCTGTTTGGAAAGATAGAAACAGATAGAGTACTTCCAAATTCGTTCGAGGAGGCCGGCATCACCTTAACTCCAAAACCAGACAAAGACTACACCAAAAAGGAGAATTACAGACCAATAGCCCTGATGAACATGGATGCAAAAATTCTCAACAAGATACTAGCCAATAGGATCCAAAAACTTTAAGAAATTTATTCAGCATGACCAAGTAGGATTTATCCTCGGAACACAAAGCTGGTTCACCACTCGTCAAACAATCAATGTGATGCAACATATCAGCAAGAGACAAACCAAGAACCATATGATCTTCTCATTAGATGCAGAGAAAGCATTTGACAAAATAGGGCATCCATTCCTGATCAAAACACTTCAGAGCATAGGGAGAGACAGAATATTTCTCGTAATCTTAAAAGCAATCTAGGAAAAGCCCACAGCAAATATCATTCTCAGTGGGGCAGCACTGGGAGCCTTTCCCCTAAGATCAGGAACAAGACAGGGATGTCCACTCTCACCATTGCTATTCAACATAGTCTGGATGTTCTAGCCTTAGCAGTCAGACAGCAAAAAGACATTAAAGGCATTCAAATTGGCAAATAAGTAGTCAAACACTCCCTCTTCTCTGATGACATGATACTCTACCCAGAAAACACAAAAGCCTCCACCCCAAGATTGCTAGAACTCATACAGCAATTTGGTAGCATTGCAAGATAAAAACTCAATACCCAGAAATCAATGGCATTTCTATACACTGACAATGAGACTGAGGAAAGAGAAATTAAGGAGTCAATTTCATTTACAATTGCACCCAAATCATAAGATACCTAGGAATAAACCTAACCAAGGAGGTAAATGATCTATACCCTAAAAACAATAGAACACTTCTGAAAGAAATTGAGGAACACACAAAGAGATGGAAAAATATTCCATGCTCATGGATTGGCAGAATTAACATTGTGAAAATGTCAATTGTACCCAGGCAATGTACATGTTTAATGCAAACCCTATCTAAATACCATGGACTTTCTTCAGAGGGTTAGAACAAATTATTTTAAGATTTGTATGGAATCAGAAAAGACCCCGAATAGCCAGGGGTATTTTAAAAAAGAAAACCATATCTGGGGGCATCACAATGCCAGATTTCAGGGTGTACTACAAAGCTGTGGTCATCAAGACAGTGTGGTACTGCCACAAAAGCAGACACATAGATCAATGGAAGAGAATAGAGAACCCAGAAGTGGACCCTGAACTTTATAGTCAACTAATATTCGATAAATGAGGAAAGACTATGCATTGGAAGAAAGTCTCTTCAATAGATGGTGCTGGGAAAATGGTCATCCACATGGAGAAGAATGAAACTAGACCACTCTCTTTCACCATACACAAAGATAAACTCAAAATGGATGAAAGATCTAAATGTGAGACAAGAGTCCATCAAAATCCTAGAGGAGTACACAGGCAACACCCTTTTTGAACTCAGCCACAGTAACTTCTTGCAAGATTCATCCACGAAGGCAAAAGAAACAAGAGCAAAAATGAACTATTGTCACTTCATCAAGATAAGAAGCTTTTGCACAGCAAAGGATACAGTCAACAAAACTGAAAGACAACCTACAGAATGGGAGAAGATATTTGAAAAAGATGCAGCAGATAAAGGGCTAGTTTCCGAGATCTATAAATAACTTCTTAAACTCAACACCAAAGAAACAAACAATCCAAACATGAAATGGGCAAAAGACATGAAGAGAAATCTCACAGAGGAAGACATTGACATGGCCAACATGCACATGAAAAAATGCTCTGCATCACTTGACATCAGGGAAATACAAATCAAAACCACAAATAGAACCACCTCATACCAGTGAGAATGGGGAAAATTAACAAGGCAGGAAACCACAAATGTTGGAGAGGATGCGGATGAAAGGGAACCCTCTTACACTGTTGGTGGGAATGTGAACTGGTGCAGCCACTCTGGAAAACTGTGTGGAGCTTCCTCAAAGAGTTAAAAATAGGGATCCCTGGGTAGCGCAGCAGTTTGGCGCCGCCTTTGGCCCAGGGCGCGATCCTGGAGACCCGGGATCGACTCCCACATCGGGCTCCCGGTGCATGGAGCCTGCTTTTCCCTCTGCCTGTGTCTCTGCCTCTCTCTCTCTCTCTGAGACTATCATAAATAAAAATAAAAAAAGAGTTAAAAGTAGACCTGCCCTAAGACCCAGCAATTGCACTGGGGATTTACCTCAAAGATTCAGATGCAATGAAACGCTGGGACACCTGCACCCCAATGTTTATAGCACCAATGTCCACAATATCCAAAATGTGGAAGGAGGCTTGGAGTCCATTTAAAGGTGAATGGATAAGGAATAAGTGGTTTATGTATACAATGGAATATTACTCAGCCTATAGGAACGACAAATACCCACCATTTTTTTCAACGTGAATGGAACTGGAGGGTATTATGCTGAGTGAACTCAATCGGAGAAGGACAAAAGTGTATGTTCTCATTCATTGGGGAATATAAATAATAGTGAAAGGAATATAAGGGAATGGAGAAGAATTGTGTGGGAAATATCAGAAATGGAGACAGAACATAAAGTCTCCTAACTCTGGGAAATGAACTAGGGGTGGTAGAAGGGGAGGAGGAAGGGGGATGGGGTGAATGTTTGACGAGCACTGAGGGAAGCACTTGACGGGATGAGCATTGGGTGTTATTATGTATGTTGGTAAATTGACCACAAGTAAAAAGTTAATTTATTAAGAAAAATATTCATGGAAACTAATACAAATGAAGATACTACCGTACAAAATCTTAGGAATGCAGCAAAAGCATTCTAAGGGAGAAATACATCACAGTACAAGCATCCATTCAAAAACCTGAATGAACTCAAATAGAAAAGCTAACATTACTCATAAAGGAGCGAGAGAAAAAGCAGCAGATAGATCCAACACCCAACAGAAGAGAATTAATTAAAATTCGAGCAGAACTCAAGGAAATCGATACCAGAAGAAATGTGGAATAGATAAACAAAACCAGGAGTTTTTTCTTTGAAATAATTAATAAGATACATAAACCATTAGCCAGCCTATTAAGAAAAAGAGAGAATAAAGACTCAAATTAATAAAATCATGAATGAGAAAGGAGAGAACACAACCAATACCAAGGAAATACAAACGATTTTAAAACATATTATGAACAGCCATATGCCAATAAGTTAGGCAATCTAGAAGAATTGGACGCATTCCTGGAAAGCCAGAAACTACCAAAACTGGAACAGGAAGAAATAGAAAACCTGAACAGGCCAATAACCAGGGAGGTAATTGAAGTAGTCATCTAAACCTCCCAAGAAACAAAAGTCAAAAGCCAGATGGCTTCCCAGGGGAATTCTATTAAACGTTTAAGAAAGAAACCATACCTATCCTACTAAAGCTGTTTGGAAAGATAGTAAGAGATGGAGTACTTCCAAATTCATTCTATGAGGCCGGCATCACCTTAACTCCAAAACCAGACAAAGACCCCACCAAAAAGGAGAATTATAGACCAATAGCCCTGATGAACATGGATGCAAAAATTCTCAACAAGATACTAGCCAATAGAATCCAACAATACATCAAGAAAATTATTCAGCATGACCACGTAGGATTTATCCTCGGGACACAAGGCTGGTTCAACACTTGTAAAACAATCAATGTGATTCATCATATCCGCAAGAGAAAAACCAAGAACCATATGATCTTCTCATTAGATGCAGAGAAAGCATTTGACAAATAAAGCATCCATTCCTGATCAAAACACTTCAGAGCATAGGGATAGAGGAAACATTCCTCATCATCTTAAAAGCCATCAATGAAAAGCCCACAGCAAATACCATTCTCAATGGGGAAGCACTGAGAGCCTTTCACCTAAGATAAGGAACAAGACAGGGATGTCCACTCTCACCAGTGCTATTCAACATAGTACTGGAAGTCCTCGCCTCAGCAATCGGACAACAAAAAGACATTAAAGGCATTCAAATTGACAAAGAAGAAGTCAAACTCTCCCTCTTCCCTGATGACATGATACTCTACCTAGAAAAACCAAAAGCCTCCACCCCAAGATTGCTAAAACTCATACAGCAATTTGGTACCATTGCAGGATACAAAATCAATGCCCAGAAATCAATGGCATTTCTATACACTAACAATGAGACTGAAGAAAGAGAAATTAAGGAGTCAATCCCATTTACGATTGCACCCAAAAGCATAAGATACCTAGGAATAAACCTAACCAAAGTGTGAAGCATCTATACCCTAAACATTATAGAACACTTCTGAAAGATATTAAGGAAGACACAAAGAGATGGAAAAATATTCCATGCTCATGGATTGGTAGAATTAATATTATGAAAATGACAATGTTACCAAAGACAATGTACACGTTTAATGCAATCCCTATCAAAATATCATGGAGTTTCTTCAGAGAGTTAGAACAAATTAATTATTTTTTTAGATTTGTGTGAAATCAGGAAAGATCCCGAAAAGCCAGGGGAATTTTAAAAAAGACAACCATATCTGGGCGCATCACAATGCCAGATTTCAGGTTGTACTACAAAGCTGTGGTCAACAAGACAGTGTGGTACTGGCACAAAAACAGACACATCGATCAATGGAACAGAATAGAGACCCAGAACTTTATGGTCAACTAATATTTGATAAAGGGGGAAAGACTATCCACTGGAAGAAAGACAGTCTCTTCAATAGATGGTGGTGGTAAAATTGGACATCCACATGCAGAAGAATAAAACTACACCAGTCTCTTTCACCATACACAAAGATAAACTCAAAGAGGATGAAAGATCTAAATGTGAGACAAGAGTCCATCAAAATCCTAGAGGAGTACACAGGCAACACCCTTTTTGAACTTGGCCACAGTAAATTCTTGCAAGATTCATCCACGAAGGCAAAAGAAACAAAAGCAAAACTGAACTATTGTGGCTTCATCAAGATAAGAATCTTTTGCACAGCAAAGAATACAGTCAACAAAACAAAAAGACAACCTACAGAATTGGAGAAGATATTTGAAAAAGACGAATCAGATAAAGGGCTAGTTTCCAAGATCTATAAATAACTTCTTAAACTCAACACCAAAGAAACAATCAAATCATGAAATGGGCAAAACACATGAACAGAAATCTCACAGACGAAGACATAGATATGGCCAACATGCACATGATAAAATGCTCTGCATAACGTGCCTCAGGGATATACAAATCAAAACTACAATGAGATACCACCTCACACCGGTGAGGATGGAGAAAGTTAACAAGGCAGGAAACCACAAATGTTGGAGAGGATGTGGAGAAAATGAAACCCTCTTACACTGTTGGTGGGAATGTGAACTGGTGCAGCCACTCTGGAAAACTGTGTGGAGGTTCCTCAAAGAGTTAAAAATAGACCTGCGCTACAACCCAGCAATTGCACTGTTGGGGATTTACCTAAAATATTCAGATGCAATGAAACGCCCGGACACCTGCACCCCGATGTTTTTAGCAGGAATGTCCACAATAGGGAAACTGTGGATGGAGCCATGGTGTCCATTCAAAGATGAATGGATAAAGAAGATGTGGTTTATGTATACAATGGAATATTACTCAGCCATTAGAAACGACAAATACCCACCATTTGCTTCAAGGTGGATGAAACTGGAGGGTATTATGCTGAGTGAAGTAAGTCAATCAGAGAACGACAAATGTATGTTCTCATTCAATTGGTTAATATAAATAAGTGAAAGGGAATATAAGGGAATAGAGAATAAATGTGTGGGAAATATCAGAAAGGGAGACAGAATATAAAGACTCCTAACTCTGAAAAGGAACTAGGGAGCTGGAAGGGGAGGAGGGCAGGGGGTGCGAGTGAATGGGTGACAGGCACTGAGGGGGGCACTTGCCGGGATGAGCACTGGGTGTTATTCTGTTTGTTGGTAAATTGAACACCAATAAAAATGAATTTATTTTAAAAAAAGTTCAAATAACTAAATATTTATGCTGCCAACATGTGAGTACCTAAATATAGAAACCATTTAACAACAAACGTACAGGAACTCACAAAAATAATACAATGACAGGGGATTTTAACACCCACCCACTTATGGCAATGGACCGATCATCTATGCAGAAAATCAACAGGGGAACAATAGCTTTGACACACTGGACCACAGGGACTCAACAGATATAATCTGAACATTTCAACCTAAAGCAGAATACACATTCCTTTCAAGTGCACATGGGACATTCTCCAGAACAGATCATATCATGGGCCACAAATCACCCCTCAACAGGTACAAGAATGTTGATATCACACCCTGTACCTTTTCGGACCATGATGCTATGAAACTCAAAGTCAACAGTAAGAAAAAATTTGGACAGACCAAAAATACGTGGAGATTATGAACATCCTACTAGAGAATGAATGGAGCAACCAGGAAATTAAAGAGGAAATTTAAAACAAATGAAAATGAAAACATGTTTCTCCAAACCTCTAGGATGTAGAAAAGGCAGTCCAAAGAGAAAAGTAAATAGCAATATAGGCCTACCTCAAGAAACAAGAAGTCTCTAATACACAGCCTATCCCTACACCTAAAGGAGCTGGAAAAGGAATAGCAAACAAAGCCTAAAGCCTACAGAATAAGGGAAAAAATAAAGATGAGATCAGAAATAAAAAATACAGAAATAAAACACATTAGAATGGAATAATGAAACTAAGAGCTATTTCTTCAAAATAATTAATGAAATGGATCAAACCCTATCCAGCCTTAGGAACGAGAAAAGAGAAAAGACCTAAATAAATAAAATCACAAAAGAGAGAAGAGTGATCACAATCAACACCAGAAAAATTAGACAATTATAAGGGAATATTATGAAATATTATATGCTAACAAACTGGGAGACCTGGAATAAATGGACAAATCCCTAGAAATGTGCAAACGAGCAAAACTGAAATAGGAAGAAATAGAAAATGTGAACAGACTCATAACTAGCAAAGGAATTGAATCAGCAAGGCAACTGTGTGACTCAGAGGTTGAGCATGTGCTTTGGCTCAGGTCATGATCCCAGGATCCTGGTGGATCAAGTCCCACATCAGGCTCCCCACATGGAGCCTCATTTTCCCTGTGCCTATACCTCTGCCTCTCTGTGTCTCTCATGAATACATAAATAAAATCTTTAAAAAAGGAAAAACATAAAAAGATGAGAAGACCCAAATAAAATCACGAATGAGAAAAGAGAAATAACAACCAACACTACAGAAATACAAACAATAATAAGAGAATATGATGAAAAAGTATATGCCAGCAACCTAGAACCTGCAAGAAATAGATCAATACCTAGAAATATATAACATAGCAAAAATGAAAAATGAAGAAATAAGAAACTTGAACAGACCGTTAACCAGCAGAGAAATTGAATCAGCAATCAGGGATCCCCCAACAGGAGATGCTTAGATCAATAGAACAGAATGGAAAGCCGAAACAAGATACAAACCTGTAACTCTATGATCCATTATTGGACAACAAGGCAGGAAGGAATATCCAATGGCACAAGGACAGTCTCTTCAAGAAACCCTAAACCTGACCCCAGGATAAAAACAAATGGTGTTGGGAAAACCAGGCAGCCACATGCAGAAGAATCAAACTGGACCACTTTCTTACACCATATATATAAAAAATAAATTCAAAATGGATGAAAGACCTAAATGTGAGACCTGAAACCATACAAAGAAGAAAAGATAGGCAGCAAAGTCTTTGACATTGGCCATTGGAACTTCTTTCAGGATATGCCTCTGAGGTGAGGGAAACAGAAGCAAAAATACTATTGGGATTTCCTCAAATTGAAAAGCTTCTGCAAAGTGAAGGAAACACCATAGCTAAAAAGCAACATACAGGAGGAGGGGCAAGATGGCGGAAGAGTAGGGTCCGCAAGTCTCCAGTCCTGACCAAATTACCTAGATAAACTTCTAATCATCCTGAAAATCTAGGAATTCGGCCTGAGATTTAAACAGAGACCAGATAGAATGCTACAGTGAGAAAAGTTTACGCTTCTATCAAGGTAGGAAGACGGGGAAAAGGAAATAATGAAACAAAAGGCACCAACGGGGAGGGGCCCCACGAGTAGCCAGGCTAAGGCCCCGGTGAGTGCTTTTTTTCTTCCTTTTTCCTTTTTTCTTTTTCTCTTCTCTTTCCTTCTTTCTCTCCTTTTTTTCCTTTTCCCAATACAACTTGTTTTTGGCCACTCTGCACTGAGCAAAATGACTAGAAGGAAAACCTCACCTCAAAAGAAAGAAACAGTCCTCTCTACCACAGAGTTACAAATCTGGATTACAATTCAATTCAGAAAGCCAATTCAGAAGCACTATTATACAGCTACTGGTGGCTCTAGAAAAAAGCATAAAGGACTCAAGAGACTTCATGACTGCAGAATTTAGATACAATCAGGCAGAAAGTAAAAATCAATTGAATGAGATGCAATCCAAACTAGAAGTCCTAATGACGAGGGTTAACGAGGTGGAAGAATGAGTGAGTGACATAGAAGACAAGATGATGGCAAAGGGGAAACTAAGGAAAAAAGAGACAGACAATTAAAAGACCAGGAAGACAGATTAAGGGAAATAAATGACAGCCTGAGGAAGAAAAACCTATGTGTAATTGGGGGTCCCGAGGGCGCCGAAAGGGACAGAGGGTCAGAATATGTATTTGAACAAATCATAGCAGAAAACTTTCCTTATCTGGGAAGGGAAACAGACATTCAGATCCAGGTAATAGAGAGATACCCCCCTAAAATCAATAAAAACCGTCCAACACCTCGACATTTAATAGTGAAGCCTGCAAATTCCAAAGATAAAGAGAAGATCCTTAAAGCAGCAAGAGAAAAGAAAATCCTCACCTTTATGGGAGGAGCAGACCTCTCCACAGCGACCTGGCAGCCCAGAAAGGGCTGGCAGGATATATTCAGGGTCCTCCATGAGAAGAACATGCAACCAAGAATACTTTATCCAGCAAGGATCTCATTCAAAATGGAAGGAGAGATAAAGAGCTTCCAAGACAGGCAGGAACTGAAAGAATATGTGACCTCTAAGCCAGCTCTGCAAGAAATTTTAAGGGACTCTTAAAATTCCCCTTTAAGAAGAAGTTCAGTGGAACAATCCACAAAAACAAGGACTGAATAGATATCATGATGACACCAAACTCATATCTGTCGATAGTAACTCTGAACGTGAACGGGCTTAATGACTGCATCAAAAGGCGCAGGGTTTCAGACTGGATAAAAAACCAGGACCCATCTATTTGCTGTAGACAAGAGACTCATATTAGACAGAAGGACACGTACAATCTGAAAATAATGGGTTGGAGAACAATTTACCATTCAAATGGTCCTCAAAAGAGAGCAGGGGTAGCCATCCTTATATCAGGTAAACTAAAATTTACCCCGAAGACTGTAGTGAGAGACGAAGACGTACACTAAATCATACTTAAAGGATCTACCCAACAAGAGGACTTAACAATCCTCAATATATATTCCCCGAATATCGGGTCTGCCAAATATTTAAACCAATTAAAAACGAAACTGAAGAAATACTTAGATAATAATTATCTTATACTTGGTAACTACAATCTAGGTCTTTCTACCCTCGATAGCAACATCTCCAAAGAAACGACAGCTTTAAATGATACACTGGAGCAGATAGATTTCACAGATATCTACAGAACTTTACATCCAAACTCAACTGAATAAACATCCTTCTCAAGTGCACATGGAACTTTCTCCAGAATAGACCACATACTAGATCACAAATCGCGTCTGAACAGATATCAAAATATTCAGATCGTCCCCTGCATATTTTCAGACCATAATGCCTTGAAATTAGAACTAAATCACAACAAGAAGTTTGGAAGGACTTCAAACACGGGGATGTTAAGGACCATCCTGCTAAAAGATGAAAGGGTCAACCAGGAAATTGAGGAAGAATTAAAAAGATTCATGGAAACTAATGAGAATGAAGATACAAACATTCAAAGTCTTTGGCATGCAGAAAAAGCAGTCCTAAGGGGGAAATACATCACAATACAAGCATCCATTCAAAAACTGGAAAGAACTCAAATACAAAAGCTAACCTTACTTATAAAGGAGCTAGAGAAAAAAACGGCAGCTAGATCCTACACCCAACAGAATAAGAGATTTAATTAAAATTTGAGCAGACCTCAAGGAAATTGAGACCACAAGAAATGTGGAACAGATCAACAAAACCAGGAGTTGGTTCTTTGAAAAGAATTAATAACATACATAAACCATTAGCCAGTCTTATTAAAAAAAGAAAGACAAGACTCAAATTAATAAAATCATGAATGAGAAAGGAGAGACCACTACCAACACAAGGAAATACAAACGATTTGAAAAAAATATTATGAACAGCTATACAGAAATAAATTAGGCAATCTAGAAGAAATGGACGCATTCCTGGAGAGACACAAACTACCAAAACTGGAACAGGAAGAAATGGAAAACCTAAACAGGCCAATAACCAGTCAGGAAATTGAAGCAGTCATCAAAAATCTCCCAAGTCAAAAAAGTCCAGGGCCAGATTGCTTCCCAGGGGAATTCTATCAAACGTTTAAAGAAGAAAACATACCTATCCTACTAAAGCTGTTTGGAAAGAAAGAAAGAGATGGAGTACTTCCAAATTACTTCTATGAAGCCAGCATCACCTTAA
This sequence comes from Canis lupus baileyi, assembly GCF_048164855.1. Classification (NCBI taxonomy): domain Eukaryota; kingdom Metazoa; phylum Chordata; class Mammalia; order Carnivora; family Canidae; genus Canis; species Canis lupus. Next base: position 32,009,996 of record NC_132871.1, on the reverse strand, counting down.
CTCCAAAACCAGACAAAGACCCCACCAAAAAGGAGAATACAGACCAATATCCCTGATGAACATGGATGGAAAAATTCTCAACAAGATACTAGCCAATAGGATCCAACAATACATTAAGAATATTAGTCACCATGACCAAGTAGGATTTATCCCCTGGACACAAGGGTGGTTCAACACCGGTAAAAAAATCAATGTGATTCATCATATCAGCAACAGAAAAACCAAGAACCATATGATCCTCTCATTAGATGCAGAGAAAGCATTTGACAAAATACAGCATCCATTCCTGATCAAAACACTTCAGAGCATAGGGATAGAGGGAACATTCCTCAACATCTTAAAAGCCATCTACAAAAAGCCCGCAGCAAATATCATTCTCAATGGGGCCGCACTGGGAGCCTTTCCCCTAATATCAGGAACAAGACAGGGATGTCCACTCTCACCACTGCTATTCAACATAGTATTGGAAAACCTAGCCTCAGCAATCAGACAACAAAAAGACACTAAAGGCATTTAAATTGGAAAAGAGAAGACAAACTCTCCCTCTTCACCGATGACATGATACTCTACCTAGAAAACCCAAAACCCTCCCCCAAAAGATTGCTAGAACTCATACAGCAATTAGGTACCATTGCAGGATACAAAATCAATGCCCAGAAATCAATGGCATTTCTTTACAGTAACAATGAGACTGAAGAAAGAAATTAAGGAGTCAATCTCATTTACAATTGCACCCAAATCATAAGATACCTAGGAATAAACCTAACCAAGGAGGTAAATGATCTATACCCTAAAAACAATAGAACACTTCTGAAAGAAATTGAGGAACACACAAAGAGATGGAAAAATATTCCATGCTCATGGATTGGCAGAATTAATTTTGTGAAAATGTCAATGTTACCCAGGCAATGAACACGTTTAATGCAATCCCTATCAAAATACCATGGACTTTCTTCAGAGAGTTAGAAAAAATTATTTTAAGATTTGTATGGAATCAGAAAAGACCCCGAATAGCCAGGGGAATTTTAAAAAAGAAAACCATATCTGGGGGCATCACAATGCCAGGTTGTACTACAAAGCTGTGGTCATCAAGACAGTGTGGTACTGGCACAAAAACAGTCACATAGATTAATGGAACAGAATCGAGAACCCAGAAGTGGACCTTGAACTTTATGGTCAACTAATATTCGATAAAGGAGGAAAGACTATCCATAGGAAGAAAGACAGGCTCTTCAATAGATGGTGCTGGGAAAATTGGACATCCACCTTCAGAAGAATGAAACTAGACCACTCTCTTTCACCATATACAAAGATAAACTCAAAATGGATGAAAGATCTAAATGTGAGACAAGAGTCCATCAAAATCCTAGAGGAGAACACAGGCAACACCCATTTTAAACTTGGCCACAGCAACTTCTTGCAAGGTACATCCATGAAGGCAAAAGAAACAAAAGCAAAAATGAACTATTGTGACTTCATCAAGATAAGAAGCTTTTGCACAGCAAAGGATACAGTCAACAAAACTAAAAGACAACCTACAGCATGGGAGAAGATATTTGAAAAAGACGTTTCAGATAAAGGGCTAGTTTCCAAGATCTATAAAGAACTTCTTAAAATCAACACCAAAGAAACAAAAAATCCAATCATGAAATGGGCAAAAGACATGAAGAGAAATCTCACAGAGGAAGACATTGACATGGCCAACATGCACATGAAAAAATGCTCTGCATCAATTGCCCTTAGCGATATACAAATCAAAACCACAATGAGATACCACCTCACACCAGTGAGAATGGGGAAAATTAACAAGGCAGGAAACCACAAATGTTGGAGAGGATGCAGAGAAAAAGGAACCCTCTTACACTGCTGGTGGGAATGTGAACTGGTGCAGTCACTCTGGAAAACTGTGTGGAGGTTCCTCAAAGAGTTAAAAATAGACCTGCCCGACGACTCAGCAATTGCACTATTGGGGATTTACCCAAAGTATTCAGATGCAATGAAACGCCGGGACACCTGCACCCCGATGTTTATAGCAGAATGTCCACAATAGCCAAACTGTGGCAGGAGCCTCGGTGTCCATCGAAAGATGAATGGATAAAGATGTGGTTTATGTATACAATGGAATATTACTCAGCCATTAGAAACGACAAATACCCACCATTTGCTTCAACGAGGATGGAACTGGAGGGAATTATGCTGAGTGAAGTAAGTCAATCAGAGAAGAACAAACAGTGTATGTTCTCATTCCTTTGGGGAATATAAATAATAGTGAAAGGGAATATAAGGAATGGAGAAGAAACGTTTGGGAAATATCAGAAAGGGAGAGAGATCATAAAGACTCCTAACTCTGGGAAAAGAACTAGGGGTGCTGGAAGGGGAGGAGGATAGGGGATGGGGCTGAATGGGTGACAGGCACTGAGGGGGACACTTGACGGGATGAGCACTGCGTGTTATTCTGTATGTTGGTCAATTGAACACCAATAAAAAATAAATTTATTTTAAAAAAAGATCAAACAACTACATATTTATGCTGCCAACATGGGAGTACCGAAATATAGAAACCAATTAACAACAAACGTACAGGAACACACTGATAATAATACAATGACAGCGGATTTTAACACCCACTTATGACAATGGACCAATCGTCTATGAAGAAAATGAACAGGGGAACAAGAGCCTTGACACACTGGACCACAGGGACTCAACAGATATAGTCTGAACATTTCTTCCTAAAGCAGAATACACATTCCTTTCAAGTGCACATGGGACATTCTACAGAACAGATCATCATATCATGGGCCACAAATCAGCCCTCAACAGGTACAACAGGTACAAGAAGGATGGTATCACACCATGTACATTTTCGGACCACGACACTATGAAACTCGAAGTCGACAGTAAGAAAAAATTTGGACAGACCAAAAATTCGTGGAGATTATGATCATCCTACTAGAGAAGGAATGGAGCAACCAGGAAATTAAAGAGGAAATTTAAAACAAATTAAAATGAAAACATGTTTCTTCAAACCTCTAGGATGTAGCAAAGACATCTACTTCCTTAGAGGGAAGTAGATAGCAATACAGGCCAACCTCAAGAAACAAGAAGTCTCTACTACACAACCCAACACTACACCTAAAGGAGCTGAAAAAGGAATAGGAAACAAAGCCTAAAGCCTACAGAAGAAGGGAAAAATAAAGATGAGAGCAGAAATAAACAATACAGAAACAACAAAACAGTAGAATGGAATAATGAAACTAAGAACTGGTTCTTCAAAATAACTAAGAAAATGGATCAAGCCCTAGTCAGCCTTATCAACAAGAAAACAGAAAAGAACTAAATAAATAAAATCACAAAAGAGACGAGAGATCACAATCAACACCCGAAAATAAGACAATTATAAGGGAATACTATGAAAGATTATACGCTAAAAAACTGGGAGACCAGGAAGAATTGGAGAGATCCCTAGAAATGTGCAAATGAGCAAATCTCAAAGAGGAAGAAATAGAAAATGTGAATAGACCCATAGCTAGCAAAGGAATTGAATCAGCAACGCACCTGGGTGTCTCAGTAGTTGAGCATCTGCTTTGGCTCACGTCATGATCCTGGGGTCCTGGTGAATCATGTCCCACATCAGGCTCCCTGCATGGAGCCTCATTTTCCCCCTGCCTATACCCTGCCTCTCTGTGTCTCTCATGAATACATAAATAAAATCTTTCAAAAAGAAAAAGATAAAAAGATGAGAAAAGACCCAATTAAAATCACAAATGAGATAAGAGAAATAACAACCAACACTAGAGAAATACAAACGTTTATAAGAGAGCATTATGAGAAATTATATGCCAGCAACCTAGAACCTGGAAGAAATAGATCAATTCCTGGAAATATATAACATAGCAAAAATGAAAAAGGAAGAAATAAAAAACTTGAACAGACAGATAACCAATAACGAAATTGAATCAGCAATCAAGAATCTCTCAACAGGAGATGCTTAGATCAATAGAATAGAATGGAATGCCGAAACAAGATACAAACCTGTAACTCTATGATCCATTAATCGACAACAAGACAGCAAGGAATATCCAATGGCACAAAGACAGTCTCTTCAACAAACCTGACCCCAGGATAAGAACAAATGGTGTTGGGAAAACCAGGCAGCCACATGCAGAAGAATGAAACGGGACCACTTTCTTACACCATATATATAAAAAATGAATTCAAAATGGGTGAAAGACCTAAATGTGAGACCTGAAACCATAAAAAGAAGAAAAGATAGGCAGCAACGTCTTTGACGTTGGCCATTGGATCTTCTTTCTAGAAATGCCTCTGAGTTGAGGGAAACAAAAGCAAAAATACTATTGGGACTTCATCAAATTCAAAAGCTTTTGCAAAGTGAAAGAAACAACCAATGCTAACAGGCAACATACAAAATGAAAGGAGATATTTGTAAATAACACTTCCAATAAACAGTATGCAAAATACGTAAAGCAAATATAAATATCAGCATCCTAAACACAAATTATCCAACTGCAGATGGGCAGAAGACATGAATGGATTTTGTCTCTGACAAGACATCCAGATGGCCACCAGACACCGAAAGACACTCAGCGTCACCCATCATCAGGGAAATGCAAATGAAAACCACAATAAGATGTCACCTGACAGCCGTCAGAATGGCTAAAATTAACAACAGAAGAAACAACAGGTGTTGTTGAGGCTATAGAGAAGAGGGAGCGCCCTTATACTCCTGGTGGGCATGGGAACAGGTGCAGCCACTGTGGAAAACATTGTGGGGGGTCCTCGAGACATTAAAAATAGGGGATCCCTGGGTGGTGCAGCGGTTTGGCACCTGCATTTGGCCCATGTCGCGATCCTGGATACCCGGGATCGAATCCCATGTCGGGCTAACAGTGCACGGAGCCTGCTTCTCCCTCTGCCTGTGTCTCTGCCTCTCTCTCTGTGACTATCATAAAAAAAATTTTAAAAAGAGTTAAAAATAGACCTACCTACGATTCCAAAATTGTAGAGCTAGGTATTTACCCCGAGGATACAAAACTCGTTTAGTAGATTCCAAGTGGGACACGCAGCGCAGTGTTTGTAGCAGCGTTATCAACAACAGCCAAACAGTGGATACAGCCCAGATGTCCATTGACTGATGAATGGGCAGAGACGATGTGGTAAATATACCCACTGCGACATCACTCCGTCATCAGAAGCGATGAAATGAAGCCATTTACAATGACGTGGGAGAAGTGGAAAGACTTATGCTCAATGAACTCAGTCAGTCACAGAAAGACAGATACCAAATACCATACAATTGCATTCACATGTGAATTTTAAGAAACCAGACAAACTGGCAAAGGGGCAGAGGGGGGGATGAGAGAAGCAAACAAAAAAAAACCACTCTTAACCACAGAGAATCAACTAATAAATACCAGAGGAAGGTGAGGGGGATGGGGAATCAGGCGATGGGGATAGTGGAGGGCACCCGTGACCAGTACCAGGCATTGTATCCAAGGGTTGAATCACTATGTGGTAAACCTGAAACTATATCATTCTGTGTATACAAAGAGGAATTCAAGTAAAACTTTAAAATAATAATAGGTAGTATTGATGAAACATGTATGCACTAGAGAAAAAATCAGAAAGGCAACTGAAAATCCAAACAAAGAGTCTTTAGAGCCATAAATCCCCTCCTTAGCTCAGCTCCGGAGAAGCCTGCCATGTCTATTCTCACCCCAGCAGAGGCCTGGATTTTGATTCTCTGGGGAGGCCACTGACTTGGTGGAGTCAGGCTATCTTTGAACCCAAAACCTAAATAGAGTGCATAAAACTAAATGGCCCAAGATGCTAGGAGTCCCAGTGCAGGCACAGGCCAAGACCCAAACTCTAACCATACACAGACATAACCCTAAACCTACACTTAATCCTAATGTTAACCTAACCATTAAACAAGACCCATCACTAATCGAAAACCAAACACAAACCCCAAGACCAAAACACATTCACTGAAACTTTCTGCCAACCCTCACCCTAAGTCCTAATCATAGGTTCACCTAAACTTAGGTTTCCTTAACCCTGACCCCTACCTTAAATCTAACCCAAACCCTAACCTCTAACCCTAACCTTAAAATAAGTTATTCAAATCCAATTCCTAACCTTAACCTGTACCCTAACCCTAACCCTCTAATACTAATCCTATCTCATACCCCAAACTGTACCCTAACCCGTACCCTAAAACCAACCCCTAACCCACTCCCTAACCCTATATCTTACCCTTTTCCAAAACCGTACCCTGACCCTGACCTGACCCTAAACCTAAACCCTAACCAAACACTAACCCTAAACCTAGCCCTAACCCCTATCCTAATCCTAACCCTCGCCCTAACCCTAACCCTAGCCCTAACTTTAATTCTAACCCTTAACTCTAACCCCTAACTCTAACCCCTAACAATAACTCACACCCTAACCCCTAACCCTAACTGCAATCTAAGCCCAACCCTAACTCTAACCATAACCCTAACCCCAACTCCTAACCTCCTGCCCTAATCCCTAGAGCCTAAACCCTAACCCTAACACTAAATCCTGTCCCTTACCCTAACCCCATCCTAACTCTTAACACTGACCAATACACTTATGCCTCTCCTAACCTCTAATTTGTAACCATAAGCATAATCACTAACCCCTAACATCTAACCTAAGGCTAACCACCAACTTCCTCCCCTCCCATAACCCTACCATTCATTCTACAATTTCATTTATCTGTGGTTCTGAAGAGTCCTTTCTGATGTGGACGTGACCCCAACGGCTCCTCCAGATTCCTCCAAGGGGTCCTGAGCAAGGCAGGCTCCTGTGAGTGCGGATGTGGTCCCACGAGTTCCTGAGGCATAGTCAGCGGGTTCTGAGGACACTGGGTCTCCTGTCACTGTGGACTATGCCTCACATCCTCTGGAAGCCTCACAGCAGGTCCTCAGGAGGCCGGGGGCTCCTGTCACCCTGGACATGGACCCAAGTCCCCCAGAAAACTCACCGCAGGTCCTGAGGAGGCTGTGGGCTCCTGTCAGCATACACGCAGCCCCTTATGTCCCGAAGCCAAAGTGCAGGTCCTGAGGAAGACAGGGTTCCTGTCAGCATTGACGTGGCCCCACATTTTCCTCAGCCTCACCTGAGGAGGCTCGGGGCTCCTGTCAGCATGGATGTGACCCCAAATCTTCCCAAAACTTCACAGTGGGTCCTGAGGAGGCTGGAGACTCCTGTCACTGTGGATGCGGCACCCACATTTTTCTTAGGCCTCACCACAGGCCCTGACAAGGCTGGGGTCTTCTGTCCCCATGGACGCATCCACATATTTCCCCAAGTCTACACCAGGGGTCCTGAGGAATTCAGCGTCCTGTTGTGTCCATGTGGCCCCAAGTCCTGCCAAAGCATCGCCGAGGGTTCTTAGGAGGCTGGGGCTCCTGTAACCATGAATGCGGCCCCCAGCTTCCAGAAGCCTCAACTTATGTCCTGAGGGGCCTGGGAGCTCCTGCCAGAGTGAACGCATCGCCACATCTTCCTGAAGCCTCCCCACAGGTCCTGAGGTGGCTCAGAGGCTCCTGTCAGCATGGGTGCGGGCCCATATCTTCCTGAAGTTTCCCCGCGGGTCGTGAGGCTGCTCAGGGGCGCCTGTCAGTGTGGATGCGGGCCCACAATTTCCTGAAACCTCCCCGCGGGTCCTGAGGTGCTCAGGGCTCCTGTCAGCGTGAATGTGGGCCCACTTCTTCCTGAAGCCTCCCCGCGGGTCCTGAGGAGGCTGCAGCTCATCAGCATAGACGCGTCCCCATGTCTTCCACAGGCCTCCCCAGCACAGGCTGGCTCCTGTTAGTGCAGACAGAGGAGGCCTACTGCACATGCTCATGCCATGGGCGGGGCCTGGGCTCGGGCGCCCCCTTCGGGATGCTCAGGCGCTATAGGAGACTGTGCAGGAGGCAGCAGGTGCTTTAGGGGCCGCACCTGCCTCCTTTCAGGCTCCAGCTGCGGCCTGTTAGCTTCAGAAACATCTCACTGAAAAGGAGCCCAAAACCCGGCTTCCCCAGAAATACTTAAGGACAAGGAATTGGAGCCCACAGGACATGAAATTAAATGTGGATCAGACTTTTACCACGTCCTGCCAAATTCACTCAACCCTCTTCCACTGTGTGCGGGACCGCGGGTTGGTGCAGCCGCAATGGAAACAGTGTGGAGGACCCTCAGGAAGTTACAAATAGAGCCGCCCTGCGACCAGCAGGTGAATGGCCTGGAGCTCACTCCGAAGATACAGATGCAGTGAGACTCGGGACACCTGCACCCCAATGTCCACAGCAGCCGGGTCCAAAGTAGTCACACTGTGGGAGGAGCCTCGGTGCCCTCTGCCAGATGATGGATAAAGAGGATGGGAGATAGATGATGGTCAGAGAGAGAGGAATGGAACTCAGCTATCAAAGAGAAAGAAATCTTGCCATTTGCAATGATGTGGATAGAACTAAAGGGATCATGTTAAGTGAAGTAAGTCAGTCAGGAAAGAGAATGACCATGTGGTTTCATTCATAGGTGGAATTAAAGAAGCAAAGCAGATGAACAACTGTGAAGGGAAGTAAAAACAAATAAGATGAAAACAGATGTAGGAAATACAGACTCTTAATGATAGGAAACAAACTGAGAGTAGCTGGAGGGGGCGGATAACAGGGGACCAGCATGAAGGAGGTCATGTGATGTCACGAGCACTGCTGTTGTCTCCCACTGGTGAATCTCTGAATTCTTCCTCTGAAAGTATAATACACTATACGTTAATTAATTGGGTTTAAATTAAGTTAAAAAACTCAGTTCTATCAGAGCACATTTCCTTCTGGACTCTCTGTTTTGCTCATTCAGCTTATGCCGGGACCAACCCCGTCGGTTTGGTTTGTCTAAGTAGGCTCCATGCCTCGTCCATGGCCCAGCACAGGGCTAGAACTCACGACCCCTGAGATCAGGACCAGAGGTGAGACAGGAGTTGGATGTTTAACCAACGGAGCCAGCTGGGGGCCCGAGAACCACACTGCTTTATCCTGTGTCTCTGTGACATCTTTTGAAATAGGAAAGTGCTGCGTCCCACTCTGTCATGCTTCTCCAGTACTGATTTGCTGTCCGGGGTCATTTGTTGTGGTGGTTGGATGTTATGCAGTTTTTTTTTCCTATTTCTAAGATCTGCCACCATGATTTTGATAGGAATGACATTGAAACTGAGGGCGGCTTCAGGACCTGCGCGACTTTTCACAAGATGAGGCTCCCACCCCACGAGCCCAGGCCGGCCTCCCAGAGCCTGGTATGGCTCAGTGCACAAGACTTGTGCTCCTTTGGTTCAGTCTCATTATTTATTGTCCTTGATGCTCCTGAGAAGGGCGTCATGTCCTTCATTTCCTTCGTGACTGCTCATTTTCAGGACACACCAAGGCTACTCTGATCTGCAGGGTCAGTTTGTGTCCCGTGACTTTACTGAACTCACTCCTTAGTTCTAACAGGTTTTGGTGGAATGTATTGTTCAATATGTTCGCAATCGCTGTATTGAACTCAGATACACGTGAGTACAGTCCTGACACTTCCACTTGCATTTATCCAACCTCTCCCAGCACCTAACATAAGGAAGTTAGCAGCAACGACTACGGGCAGGCAGGATGCGGGAGGGTCCTGCCCTGAGCTCAGCTTTCAAAAGGAGGCATGCTTCGAAGCCAGCTTTCTACTCACTGCGTTCTGATGGCCATGAGAACATGGCAGCATTGTAATTCAGGATGTTCCATGAATACCGCTTTACTGCACCTGGAGACACAACCTTGAAGCCTGCAGCTTGCCCCTTGCGTCCCATGAGCCTCTGACAAACATGTCTAGTGAGGATGCTCATAACCGTATCTGCAGGCAGTGTGGAACAGGGGAGGACCACGTTTGAGCTCATCTCTGAGAGGGAAGTTCCCCAGTTCCCTGTTTCTAATACCGCATCTTCAGCAAATAGGGACAGTGTGACGTCCCCCTTCCAGGTGTGGAACCTTTGCTGTTTACAGCTTAATGTCCTAGAAAGCCCCACAATTGAATCAAACTTGAGCCCAGGCCAAGAGCAGGAAGCCCCTATTAGAATGAGAACAGGGATCAATGCCCTTGAAGGCCCCATATCAAAATGTAAACAGAACTTGAGGAATTGCTCCAGCCCTTCTGGAGGTCCCCAGACCAGCCCTTAAAACTAAGCTAAAACCCACCTCGGGGTCCAAGTCCCTGCTCTGTTGTGTTGGGTATACTTGGACACAAGATCAAGCTTGTAAATAATCCCTCGTGTGTTTGCATCGGAATCGGCTTCTTGGTGGTTTCTCATATTCGCTATCTTGGGCACAACAGTCTGAGATAAAAATAAAACCAAAAGAAACTCGGACACGGGCAGAGTGAAAGCAGGGTTCTGAGAGAAGCAGCAGAGACCCGGGGGCTTGGCGGCTCTTCTGTGATGAGCGTGCAGACTAGGGGGCGGAATCCTCAGCACCAGAGCCAGAGTACCCAGCATCCCCACCGGGCTCCCCCCATCAGCCCCGAGTCTCAGGGAGCAACACAGCACTGCCCGATGGAGTCCAGAGGTGTTGACGCCCACCCCATCTCTGATCCCCGCAGGTACACCTACCACGCAGATGTGCACCTGACAATCAACGCCACATCCCATTCCCAGACCTCACACAGAGCACTCGCTGCCACCAAGTTGTCAGACCACAGAGGCCCGGAGGGGAGGCCTGGAGACACATTTGCCTCTCGCAAAACTTGCGTCACGTATCGAACGAAATCCTTTCGAAGTGAAGCATACAGACGGTCAGCAAGAGGGAGGTTCAAGCCATTAGCTCAAGCCAAAGGCGTGTGCATGCCTTGCATTCAGGTGTCCGCTAGGCGCGAAATTGAGAAGGCAGACACTTGGTTTTCACTCGGCTACTGTCCCGCATACAAATAAATTCTGTGGAAGAGGAACGTACAGGCAGTCAGGATGGGGGAGGTACAAGCATAAGCTCAACTCTCCGAAGTGTCTATGCTTTGCAGGCCGATGTCTGCTAGACACTTATCGAGGCGAGGTATACCCGAGCTACACTCTAATGGAACAAGGGCGGTGGCAATCGCTGTATTGAACGCAGCTACACGTGAGTACAGTCCTGACACTTCCACCTGCATTTCTCCAACCTCTCCCAGCACCTAACATAAGGACGTTAGCAGCTACGACTACGAGCAGGCAGGATGCGGGAGGGTCCTGCCCTGAGCTCAGCTTTCAAAAGGAGGCATGCCTCGAAGCCAGCTTTCTACTAACTGCGTTCTGATGGCCATGAGAACGTGGCAGCATTGTAATTCAGGATGTTCCATGAATACCGCTTTATTGCACCTGGAGACACAACCTGGAAGCCTGCAGCTTGCCCCTGGCATCCCATGAGCTTCTGACAGACATGTCTAGTGAGGATGTTCATAACTGCATCTGCAGGCAGTGTG